>NC_134406.1:25008360-25740860 GCF_038048845.1 Mixophyes fleayi
TCTGCGTATAGCAAGTTGTACCACTGCTTAATAGGTGAGGATGTGTACAAGTGCAGATGAGTGGAAGCATACAAAAATAATAGGATGCAGACACTGAGAGCACAGAGGAACTTGATCCCAATAGGTATGCAGCGTATCCAACAAAGTCTATATAACGGTATGTGTGGCGCTGCTTGGTAGAGCCTTGTTAAGCACCGATATGCAGGCCAATAATGGATAGTCAATCACAGTTATGCATATAACAACTGAGTAGTACGGTTAATTCCAAACAGGTATGCAGCGTAACAATAACAGTCTATAGCAGGTATGGATAGCGCTGCTGAGCGTGGAAACGTGTCCTAGCGGATATGCAGAGTAAACGGAGAAAGTCAATAACAGATAGGCATACCGCTATTCAGTAGAACAGTCTGTCCACAGGGAGATGCAGGAACTGCAGAGACGCTGGACGGCAGAGACGAGTGTAGGAACCACAGGTGAGTAGATCCGGTAATCAGAGTCCAGCTGAGGGCACAGGCAGGAAACAGGAGACCGTAACAGGTATGGAAACCAGCGATGAGTAGCACAGGGAATCCACAGGAACTGAAGACACTAGTAGTACACAGGAGATAGTAGCGGGTATGGAAACCAGCGATGAGTAGATCAGGAATCAGCAGGAAACTGAAGACACTAGTAGAACACAGGAGACACCTTCAGAGACTCACAGGGAATGAGACTCCAAGATCAGGCAATGAGGTAATGCACGCAGGTGCCTTAAATAGGGAGTTGCCTGATCAACCAATTTGGATTAAAAGCAACAGTCACAAGAGTTCTTGGGAGCTGCGCATGCGCAGTCCATTAGGATGGCGGACGGCCGCGGTTTAGGACAGGTGCCGGCAGGAAGGCTAGGGAGCCACGCACCAGCGTAGAGGCACTCACGGTCCGGTGAGTGACAAATACATTGGCAATTCTTTGCTCATTTTTAAAAGTTCGGATATTTATAACTTAAAATAACAACTGACCCATACTTTGACATTATTAACTTGTCTCTAGATTACTGTTTAAAATATATACTTAGCGCAGACGACTATATCTAAATAGTGTGTTTCATTTTATATAATTTTAGTTTAACTTCAGTAGAATTAATGTTTTAAACCAATGCACTGGTCCCCAATCAAACACTCCATAACGCTGGTAGAATCCCAGAAGCATCTACCATATCCTAGATGGAGTTGATTGGATAGCTGCTTGTCCAATTAGATTAATTTACAATATTACAGTGGCTGCAAGTAACTTGAAAAATTCCCCCACCTATGTAACTTAGTAGCATCCAGTGCAGCATAATTGGGGATGAGTATGTACCAAATTAAGGGGGAAGGGGGGCAGGGCATAGTACCCTATCCATGTTTTATTATTTGGAGAGGTGTGTGTTCACTAACAAATTATAAGCTCTCCTGTGATATTATATAATGAACATGGGCAATACTTAACTTTGTTTGAAGGAAATACAATATATGTGCTGTAAAGTATTATGCAATATGATTATTTATACATTTTGTTTAGAAGACGATAGCTATCCATGTTATTGTGTTTTACAGTTTATTTATATCACAATAAAACCACAGTACATGTCTTAAAACGTAAAAGAATGTCGTATTTATTTTCAAACTGTATTTACCACAACAATTGTAATGAAATAATTCAATAAACACTTCAGAGATACAGAGTAGGGTGTCGGAATACTAACAAACTCTCCTGTTTTCCTAGGGACATTATGGCCTGGTTGTCACCGTCTGTGTCAGGACTTTGCGCACTATCACTTGTTTACCTGTTGGGTCTCTGTTTAAACGACCTGGATAATAATGTAATTCCACATTCCTAATATCAGGTTTCCACAGTCTTGTGTTTCGCTCTCAAGGTAGAGAAATAATGGGATAAGGAAAGTGGAGAATGAATGTATGTGAATCAGGGAATGCATTGTATGATCACCTCTCATCCAATAATGTTTTGGATTCTACAGCTTGGAATACTTTGCTTTACCACCCACAAATTGACATATTGTGGCCAAATCCCAACCAGTTTCCTATGAAGCCCCTCGGGAGAGTTGAGAGGTTTGGGTATGTAGGGCTCTATTAAAGGGGCAAGTTGTGAGAGTGCAGTTGACATAGCCTAGTGCTTCAGAGGACTAAGCATGCTGCTGGGGGAGGTGGCCAGTCCCCAAATGTGACTCTACCATGCCTCCTATATAGTGGGACAATGTTGACAGGTATGATTTACTGTTTCAGACACTTATATTAACAATTGTTCGATAAACAGGAAAAGTATCAATAATCCTGTACTGAGTACAGGGGCATGCTGGGCAGGAGGGCATCTACCCCCGGACCGGGCCCATAGTTGGCTACCTTGGGCTTGGTCAACTGCATTTTTTTTTGCTAATAGGCTGCTGAGTCGAGTCTTGCCCCCCTAAATCGTGCCAGTCCTCCCCTGATGGAGTACCCGGAATCATGTATACATTCACTAAACTGAAAGGGGTAGTCCCCTCACTTTGACCTGTTCCTTCCATGTGTCATATAGGGTGGGGGGGGGGGTGTTGATCTCCCAGGACCTGAGAAACACTGGACAGACTCGGCCCTCCTGCACTGTAAGTTCAGCACTCTTTTGCTTCAGGCAGATATCTTCTTCTGATGTCACAAAATGGGAGGGGCCAACTTAACATGTGCTATTCACTTACGTTCCATGGTTACTTAGGGATTTGCTGATGTCACAAAATGGGAGGAGCCTTTGCGCTAAGTAACAATGGAGCATAAATGACATTTGTTACATTTCATGGCTGCAAAATTGAAACCAGATGTATAAATATATTATTGAGTCATTTTGGCGCACCAGACATTTAGGCATCCTTGGCTGTTGCCTGGTCATGTAGCTTGGGCCAACAATGTTTATGGGATGTTTTACTTTCCTGTGGTCAGACTTCCAGCACAACTTTTAAAACATATCAGTGATGACCATTTCTAAAAGATATATGCAGAGTGTAAGGTCACTGACTGAATGACCATATCTGAGCTGGTGACCTACTATGACAGAGTTCAATCATTATCAATCAGTCAGAGATCAATCATTATCGTGTACAGACAGTGCATGCGCTTTAATAGGGCTACTGATGCCCAAGCAGGTCAATGCTTTCATTTAGGGGATTTACACGTCTAATCTAAACACAAAATGTAGTTTTCACGGCAGAATTTATTTTACAGCTCCAATAATAACTGTATAGATGTATTAATAACTGTATTTATAAATTTAATGGTTTCAGCAAAGTGCTTTAGAGTAAAAAATCTTACAAGTTTTCTATACAAATATGTTACAATGAGATTTCTCTTATTGGAATATTGCAGCATTCGAAAGCTTAAATCACCATTCATTTACTTTCATTGGATGGATTTTCAAGTATTGTTCCATCCTGGGCGCATTGTTTAAATTCACAATCCGTATGCAAATGAAAAAAAAGTATCACAGTGTGGGTTATTTTTCTTCATGAATATAAGACCACCTCCCGGGTAACTGCAGCCAGGTGTTACAGAATAAGGTACTTTATCCTGGAAATAGAAATGGTTGTATTGAGAAATAACAGAGCCACGCTGTGCTCCTTGGATGCAGAAGCAAATTGTAAATTCACTTTTCAAAACCGAGGCAGTATGACAAAATTCTAATCTCATGGACCCATTATAGGCATCTAAAGTCAAGTGTCATTTTACTTTAGGGACAAAATAGATGAAATGACCATATGGAGACACAAGATTAAGGGTTAATTGGAAGGGGAACAATTCTAAATACAAGTCACGCTCTCAAAGTTACTTTGTTTATGAAACAATGGAGTACTTAATAAAAACGGTGGATTGTGTTATGCAAGGGATCAGGTACTGAATAAACAAATGTGTCGTGAGCAACAGAACTATCTCGAGTTGCAACTGAAATCTGTGGATCAGGTCATAAAACAGTGCTAGGCAACCTGATGCACATAAGGGCCGCATGAGTGGCCCCTCTTACCAAAAGGGCCACATATTAACCTTAATCTCAGTAATAAGTTGAAGAAGTAAAAGACACCTGTCTGTAATAAGCCATCAGCAGGGATGTCAGACAAATGTTACAAGCTATAATAAATAGACCTGACAATAAAGCAGGAAGGAGCTGGAGGGTGAAGACCCGAAGAGCCACAAGTATCCCTAGAGCCATCCGTTGCCCGTCACTACCATAAAACCTTTGTTAACCCCAGATGCGCACCATTGTTGATGATTTTGGCAATGTTTGCCCTACAATGAAAGCTAACATAAGTGTCCTAGGGGAAAAAAAAATAATTAATCAACAAGTTTGTAATGCAAAGTTATTAGGAGAGAATGGAAAAGCATCAATACATGATGAGCCCAGCTACTTCTGCCTGTAAAATTGTTGTAGTTAAATATTATATAGTTGTTAAGTTAAAAAATAATAAGAAAAAGTTCACCTAAAGAATCCCTACTACTACTATTTAATTTATTATAAATTCTTTATTTTGAAAAAATATCTAAGTACAATACAATAGGTTAGTCACAAGGCTACATCAAACATATGAAGGGAATTTCAAAAAAGGATAACAATAGGCAGGATACCTTCGAGTGGGCAGCTAAACAATGGTTATGGCAGAACATTCACATTAACGCAATTATGGGAAACACAAAGACGAAAGGTGGGGACAAAGGGAGAAAGGAAAACACAGAATGAGATAGAGGGGGAACGGGGGTGGTAGGTGCTCATATAGTCATTGGATGAAACATGATAAATAATAATATTACTGCTAATAATAATAGTAATAGGAGCTTAACGACCTCATGGGGTGGGCAGAATACCATGTGTGATTGGAATCGCCAGGGTGGGCCGTAGGCTGATGTGAAGAGTTGCGTGTCATCTCCAGCAACCTTGGAGAGAGGGGATAAGGATGACTTAAATCCCCCTACTACTATTTTGATCTAGAGGAATACAAAAATGCCTTAACTGAGCTGTATCAAATTGTCTCTAGTGAATCAGAACCCGTGATGACAATTCTATCTTACATTGTATCAATAATAGATATTTTCAAACTGATCATGGTTCAATTGTCAATCCGTTTCATTTAACCAGTTTCAACATTCAAAAATGCATTGTAATCTCTTGAATTTTAGAAAAGGTTAAAAAAATTGAGAAAGTCTAACAGATTTGAATATGGTTTGACATGACTTGACTTTGAGCCTGTTCAATAGTGTTTAAGCTGGTTCACACTTGTGCAAACTGATTTAAACACAATCAAATTCAATTTGAATCATTTTGGTTGTTTTTCTTTGCAACCTGTGAACCATATACAACGAATTGTACACACATAAATGTTAATTAAATACATTTATTTTGATTGTGTTTACATAATAAAAACACACAAACCCTACTATTAGATGACAAACACGAAAATCCATTGGTGAACTTCAAAGGCAATTGATGAATGTAGAATGCGAACATGAATTTGCAAAAGTAGAACACAAGCCCCAAATTTCTAAACTGTTCGAGTCAGGGGTTCATACCTGTATGCAAAGCAAATATGTTCAGGGTCGTAGAACTGGTGAAATTCTATCACATTTCGAACCATTTCTAATTTCTAAACATCTCTTCTCACAGTTTTCAAAACTGTTGGCCAGAACATTCAGCTTATTCCGCATATGGGCACATGATTTTATACTTGCCCAAGTACAAGTGTTCTCAGCAGGATCATTTTTCTTTCACCTGGAATTTGAACCTGACTGCAGAATGAACTGACACAGTTCTACTTACAAAAATTTGACAAACTGTGGAAATTAGAAATAGAGTGGGGAAGAGCGAGTCCCTAAAACCGCAAAGCAAAGGAGTGAGCTAAAGATTACACTGATGGAACGTTGCACCTATGAGAAACAACCTTTCTGCAGCAAAATTCTAATTGCATAATTTTCCACTGCAAACACACATTATACTGTCTCCTAATCTCTTTCGACTGTTTTCTTGTCTGCTTCCATCTTTGCTCATCTGTGTATCCTGGTATCATGCTTCTTGCATGATCTGTTCGAAACTTGTTTGTTACATACCTGTTATGTTTTATGTAGTGTTAATTCTTATTTCCTTGTTAGTCCTACATGTATGCTTCTTGTGTGTCTTGCATTTTGCCTGTTTATAATATTCTGCCCACTGTAAGACACTGCAGAGTTTTATTGAATTATATATGAATATATGATATATGATATATACATATATAATAATAATAATTATAATAATAATAATACTTATGGACTTCAGATTCACCAGTGGAGAAATTGAATTCTGGGAAATCATTCAAACCTTCCATACAATCAGGTGTCACATTCACTACGCATTTCCCCCCAATAGAGGTTTCAATATTCCCCAATCCCCTCACAGCTGCATCTGGATTCACCCAGCATTTTGTATGTAGGCTTCTACAGTGAATGATGGCAACAAATATAAGGTAACACTGGTATCAGAAGGGGAAAATGCCTTCCTAACTAACGCATCATCATCCACAGCAATTATTTATATAGCGCCAGCAAATTTCGTATGTACAATTGGGAACAAACACCATAATAACACAATACTGGGTACTACAGACAAAGAGGTAAGAAGGTCCTGTTAGCAAGTTTACAATCTATAGGTCAATGGGAGTCAGATACATGAGGTTAAATCTACATACTGCATATTGGTCCAGCCAGAGTGCAAAGGATAAAAAGTGATACGTATGCTATGTGATCCAGTCACACAGCAATATTGGTCTGGGGTCAGTAGGTTGTTGTCGTGAGTGAATTGTATAAAGGGTGGTAATAGGGTAACCGAGTGAGGTTAAGAGGGTGGTTGAGGAATATTATAAGCTTACCTGAAGAGGTGGGTTTTCAGAGAAAGCTTGAAGGTTTGTAGACTAGAGGTAAGTCTTATTGTGGGAGGGAGGGTGAAAAAAGTCCTGTAACCTGTAACACATGAGGAAAGGGGCACAATTAAATTGGGGAGGTTGACCTAAAGTCAACAACACATTTAATTACAAAACATTGGGTTACCAAATACAAGATGATATATCCTATGTGCCTCTAAGATCCAGTAAATCACCCTAAATTCATATAGGTACTATTTAGGGTGTCGGTTGAATGTAGAGGAGGTGAATTGCAGCACAAAATATAACCCACATCTATGTAAAATATAAAGTGCAGCCAGTGAACAGAGCATAATAATACACTGCCTGGTAGCCACCTACCCTCCTTACTACTGTCATAGCCGGAGCTCCAGGAAGACAAGCCTTAGGATTACCAACATTCATTTATGGACAAGTTTATAAAGCATTTCTGACTAACAGCACTTTGAACTGACTCTTTGTTAGTCTAATCCAAATTTTCTCCAAAAGTAAAAGTAGTTATAAGTAATATAAAGAATAGAAGCGATCAGAGAAGGTACTATAGATGTACAAACAAACCCTTATATTGTCTCAATATAGTTGTTTTGAAACATCTATCATCATCATCATCATCATCATCATCACCATTTATTTATATAGCGCCACTGAATCCACAGCACTGTACAGAGAACTCATTCACATCAGTCCCTGCCCCATTGGAGCTTACAGTATAAATTCCCTAATATACATACACAGACTGAGAGAGAGAGACTAGGGTCAATTTTTGATAGCAGCCAATCAACCTACTAGTATGTTTTTGGAGTGTGGGAGGAAACCGGAGCACCCGGAGGAAACCCACGCTACCATAGGGAGAACATACAAACTCCACGCAGATAAGGATATGGTCGGGAATTGATGTGGTCGGGATATGGTCGGGAATTGAGCTCATGACCCCAGCGCTGTGAGGCAGATGTGCTAGCCACTGAGCCACCGTGCTAAGTATAGAAGCATTAGGAAGATGTACAATTTTTATTCAACACAAGCTTTCTCCATCTTGCACATAAAAAGCTCACAACATTTTTACTGACAACGACAACCCTGGCAGGGAGAAATGAAAAAATAGGGAAAGCAATCTAAAGGTTGTGTAGAAAATACAACTATATAGCCTATATATAGCTACTATGCTGCTGGAAAAGGATTCCCCGTAGCCTCCCCAATCTACATCATTACTCACATATAGCCTTTTAATATTGACATTAATACATTCCATAAACCATTTTAACTTCAAAGGTAAAGGACTTTTCTAGTGTAAAATGTTATTACAAAGTAACTATTCATTTTTTCCTTGTCTTTTGTAAGTAGATTTGTTTTAACTGGAGACTGAATTAACCAAAAAGCAGTTTTCTTATGAATCATCGTTCATTTATAAAACATCAGCAGCAAACAAAATACACGTATGGTTGTTATAGCAACTTTTTATCATCCTGACTCACCAGATAACACAATGAAAAAATGGAAGTTGGATTAATACCTGGAGACCATATCTTTTCATATAATATGCTCTCGGTAATAGGACTATTTTTTGCATACAGTCCGTGGAAGAGAAGAGACTGTCAGCACATTAGGGGTAATCCATGCAGAATGTGGTGAGCTTACATCGAGGCATTCCCCAGTTTAACCTCTTTAGTCGCACAGAGTTTTCTGCTATCTCAGGGGAAGAAGTAATCAGGCTTTGGTCACTACTTTCTATGGAAAGAATTTATATTCATCTATCTTCTGCATCTTCAGCATTTAACAGTCAAAGCTCATTTATACATGCAAATTAACTAAAAAAAAATCTTAATGAAAAGTTATGACACTTGAAATAAAGATAGCTTGACATCCCATTAGAATAATGTGTTTGAGAGTTATATTTTAGGGTGTAAAGAAAAAGAGACCTAAAAATTTTGATAAGTAGGATGAGAAGACATTTTTACTTTTGTTAACAGACGCATTTCTGTAACAGACCTAAAATCTGTCTTGAAATCATGCTTTCCAATTTAAAGATCTCCCCTCTGTGAGATTCCGAAGGGGGGTCAAGTGTAGGGATATGCGCATCATTTTGGCAATACCGCCCACAGTGAAATGCTGCAAGTGCAGGCAGCGGAGCCAAATGTTGCTGCAAATTGCATCATTGAGGCCCCCGCCCCTCCCACGTCAGTAGGAACTAGAGGGGATCCTCCAGTCCTGTTCTTCTCGGGGCCTGGAAGAACAACCTGAAAATTGAGAGTCTCGTGGACATTCCTTGAGACTAGGCATGTATGCTTGCAAGGCATCAACAGACAATTGTAAAAATGTTTATATGTATTTTTTCTGGTTCAGAAATAACACCCATTGGCTGTTAGTGTTCCCCCATCGGCACAATCTTACCTGTTTCCCGTTCCAGCGCTATCAGTGCACTGACAGCGAGTCGGCCGATACTTCCATGTGTCGGCATCATGTGACCGCAGCCAGGAGGTAGGAATTCAAATCCCCTTTACTATTTAAACTTGGTCTGACAATGTAACAGTGTAAGAGCAACAAGATACCTAGCTTGTCTGACTCCTAGTTCCTGTGTGCACTACCTGGTGCCTTGCTACTCAGTGATCTCTCCTCCTGAGCCTTCCTATATTCTGCGGACAGTTTGTGCACCAGTTTCCAGCTGCATTGACTCTCCCAACTGCCACCTGCCTAGTACTTCATTGACCACCTGTGCACCAGTTCCAGGCTCCATTGTCTCTCCCAAATGCCTCCTTCATAGTACTTCACTGACCTCCTGTGCACCAGTTCCAGGCTCCATTGTCTCTCTCAACTGCCTCCTTCATAGTACTTCACTGACCGCCTGTGCACCAGTTCCCGGCTCCATTTTCTCTCTCAACTGCCTCCTTCATAGTACTTCACTGACCGCCGGTGCACCAGTTACCGGCTCCATTGTCTCTCTCTGAACTGCCTCCTGCAGTACTTCACTGACCGCCTGTGCACCAGTTCCCAGCTCTATTGACTCTCTCATCTGTCTCCTGCCTAGTACTTCACTGACAGCCTGTGCACCAGTTCCTGGCTCCATTGCCTCTCCCAACTGCCTCCTTCATAGTACTTCACTGACCGCCTGTGCACCAGTTCCTGGCTCCATTGCCTCTCCCAACTGCCTCCTTCATAGTACTTCACTGACCGCTGGTGCACCAGTTACCGGCTCCAATTGTCTCTCTCAACTGCCTCCTTCATAGTACTTCACTGACCGCCGGTGCACCAGTTACCGGCTCCATTGTCTCTCTCTCAACTGCCTCCTGCAGTACTTCACTGACAGCCTGTGCACCAGTTCCTGGCTCCATTGCCTCTCCCAACTGCCTCCTTCATAGTACTTCACTGACCGCCTGTGCACCAGTTCCTGGCTCCATTGCCTCTCCCAACTGCCTCCTTCATAGTACTTCACTGACCGCTGGTGCACCAGTTACCGGCGCCATTGTCTCTCTCTGAACTGCCTCCTGCAGTACTTCACTGACCGCCTGTGCACCAGTTCCCGGCTCTATTGACTCTCTCATCTGTCTCCTGCCTAGTACTTCACTGACCTGCTGTGCACCAGTTCCCGGCTCTATTGACTCTCTCATCTGTCTCCTGCCTAGTACTTCACTGACAGCCTGTGCACCAGTTCCTGGCTCCATTGCCTCTCCCAACTGCCTCCTTCATAGTACTTCACTGACCGCTGGTGCACCAGTTACCGGCTCCAATTGCCTCTCCCAACTGCCTCCTTCATAGTACTTCACTGACCACCTGGGAACCAGTTCCTGGCTCTGTTGACTCTCCCAACTGCCTCCTTCATAGTACTTCACTGACCGCCGGTGCACCAGTTACCGGCTCCAATTGACTCTCCCAACTGCCTCCTTCATAGTACTTCACTGACCACCTGGGAACCAGTTCCTGGCTCTGTTGACTCTCCCAACTGCCTCCTTCATAGTACTTCACTGACCGCCGGTGCACCAGTTACCGGCTCCAATTGACTCTCCCAACTGCCTCCTTCATAGTACTTCACTGACCGCCGGTGTACCAGTTACCGGCTCCAATTGACTCTTCCAACTGCCTCCTTCATAGTACTTCACTAGCAGTCTGTGCACCAGTTCCCGGCTCTGTTGACTTTCCCATCTGCCTCCTGATATTGTACCTCGCTGACTGTCCCTGTATCAGTACCTTGCTCGTTGACTTCACTATTGTTTCCTGCATTGTACTGCAGTGTTACATCTAGTGGCAGGCAAGATGACCACAATCTGCAACTTCTCGGCAGCTAAGCCCATCCCGCCTTGCGGCACTTGGTGAAGACCAGGGAACTTGTTAGACTCCACACCACTATTTGACCACCATCAATCTAGTTTAGCACGGGGAATTATAACACCCCGGCTCGTTACACCCATTTTATACACAACAAGTTATCTCTACAAACAAATATCTTCATCTATGAAGATTGACTTTTGGTCTGCAACCAAACTTTCATTTCCAATAGTTCTGTACTTTTTACCTTTTCCTTCCAAGTTCTCATTTTTCAGGTAAAAAATTTAATTTATGGAAATAAATAATAAATATCATAAGATAAGTAAGCTGCATAATTTCTAGATTTTTTTCCCTGCCCGGGTCACTTCAGGCCTTGACGTAACAATTTCACTTTTCTTCATGTTTCACGGGTAAATAAAAACTGGCAGGTATGAACTGCCATAATCCCTGCTGATTAAGAAATTTGCTTCAGATGCATGAAATGTGACAAACAGAATTGGTCACAGATGACAAAGGATAGCCTGATATCCCTGACTCTGTGCTCTTTTGCTAATAAAGTCAGCCCAATGAATTTAAATGTATTCTTTAAACATTCACCTCTCTCAAAGTTCCAGTAAAGGAAATATCTCAGAATGTGATTGTTTTGGTGTAAAGAGAACAAGGTAGGGTCTGCATTAGTTCACTGTCTGTTTTATTTTGTTAAGCTGCCGAAAATAATTAAACCCTAATTTCACATGATCACTACCCTATTTTTCCATTCTCTTTTGGACTGCACAAAAACACAAGGGATAAGCAAGTGAATACAAATACACTATTAAAGGATAATTGCATTCTAAACTAAAATTGTAGCTTCTGACAGTAAAGGCAGGAAATCCTCTCTCCTGCACTTGAAGGTTTTTTATGACAACATCTACTGATGTTGTCAAAGCCCCTCCCACCAGATGAATGGGGAGCTTATGCTAGAGAGCATTGGCAATGCTGCTGGCCACAAATCTATACAAATTATAGATGCTTGGACTCGGTTTTCTGAAAACCGAGCCCACCCGAACTTAGAGGATCCGAGTAAGCTTGCGAGCCGGCTTGTTACTTTTGCGCATCCTTGGATCTGAATCGAGGCAAAACATCATCATTGCGTTGTCGGATCTTGCGGGTTTTGGATTCCATAAGTACCTCCCTCCCCAGGATATGCAGCGCCATTGCTCACACAGAAACAGAGGTAGCAGTGTTCTTGTCACTCTCCATTCTTCAGTGACATTGCTCAGTGCCATTGATCACACAGAAACAGAAGGGGTAGCAGTGTCACTTGACAAAAATTGACTGGAAATTAATGTTATTGAGGTTAATAATAATGAAGGAACAAAAAAGAGCTAAATTTTGTGATTTTAGAAAAAAAATAGGGATTTTAGAATAAAAAAAAAAGGATTCAACATACAACATAAAAAGATAATACAATCCAACACTAAAAACTTAATTTTTTACAGCTTTAGGTGATTTTTTTAGGAGTATGGAAATGTTACTTACCAGCACTCCACTAAACCTCTGGGCCCCACAATGCCTCTGACAGTCAAAGCAGAACATTCTCTCTAATGCACTGGAAGGGTTTATTTTAAACTGCTATCGATGCTATCAATGCCCCTTTCACCCAGATGAATGGTAAGCTCATGGGGAAGGGTCTTCTGCTAGTAGCTTCGTACCGAAAAGAGGATCTTCTGCATGGACAGTTGCAGGCATCGAGGCATCCCGTTGAGTGACATTTTCATAATTAACATATTTCACCTACTTGCACCCATATCCCATTTTTATTATGGGTGGAATTCGCTTTTAAGTATATGCGTTAATGTTCCCCTGCAAATAATTTGAATCTTGACCATTCATTATATCAGACCTTGTCTAGAGGCATAGACTGGCAATTCTGCAAATTACTATCCCCATCATGTGTGCACAGACTTGTAAAATGTATTTCAACGGAAACAGTCAATGGGTAAAGATAAGTAAAACAGATTGTTTCTGAAAATTGGACGAATTTCAGCAATTTGTGTTTCGCACATTAATTTAATTTGTAAGTCTATCCAGATTCACCTACATTTGGGGAACCAGCATCAGGCCAATCACAGTGCAAGAAACGTAAAGAAGTTAAGCAAGGATCAAGAAATGTCATAAGTCTATAGCATTGTAAAAGTAAGTTACAGCTCCTCTTGCAATCATTCTTCCTGGATTGCTCTAGGGCAGGCCTGGTAACCTGTGGCTCCCCAGGTGTTGTAAAACTACAAGTGCCCTGCAAGCTATCATCTGGCTATTTACTGGTAAAGCATGCTGGGGCTTATACAAGGCCACCTTAACTACATTATGGGCCCCCGGGCAAGGCAGTGCACCAGGGCCCCTAAAAAAATTTTTTATATATATATATATATATATATATATATATATATATATATATATATAAATATATGTGTGTATGTAAAAAAAAATATATATATGTATGTAAAAAAAAAGTGATATATATATATATATATATATATATATATATATATATATATATATATATATAAAATCATACATATAGGGGCCCCCCTAAACTTACCTTACGTCCGATCCCCTTCTCCTTTTTTCTGCGCCGCTGAGTCTCTTCTGCGCTCCTCCGTGCTGTGCTCACAGTGAATGCTGTTCGTGACATCACGCCCCAACATTCACTGCGAGCACAGAACGGAAGAGGGGACCAGGGAGGGAGTCGGATCGTCGCTGACGTGACCACAAGGTAAGTAATTTTTTTTAGTATTTTTTTCAGTATTTTTTTTTCCCAGCACTGCCTCGCCGGGCCCCCTTGCCCGCAGTGTTTATAGCCGATTTTCGGGCCAATGAAACAATAAACGTTTGGCCCTATACAGGGCCACCTTAACAACATTATGGGCCAAAGCAGTGCAGTGGGGCCCCTACCTCTATATATGTATCATATATAGAGATATATATATATATATATATATATATATATATATATAGATAAATAGATAGATAGATAGATAGATAGATAGATAGATAGATATAGATATATTTGCAGGATTTTTTTTTTATTTTTTTTTGCAGGATTATTTATTTTACTTAAGAGCCCTGTCTATGGGGCCCCCTTGCCTGTGGGGCCCCCGGGCACCTGCCCATTGTGCCCAATGGAAGAGATGGCCCTGGCCCTATATTACATACGTGTGTACGCTGCAACAATGAACGATTATCATTCCAAAGCACATCCTATTGTTTGATTTTTAAACCGGACTAAAAATCTCATTCAGCGATGGAACGATGTTGTTCCAATCATGCAGTGTGTATGCACTCAGGACCGGCAGTGTCCATAGATCTCTATGGAGTGTGCAGAGTCACGATCTTTTCAGCCGATGGTTATGACAGATGAAGAGCACAGATCTGAAGGTAACTCTTGTAAAAAAACGTGTTAAGTGTGTACACAGGAATCAGCACGCTGACTTTTTCTTTTTTTTAATTGTCAAGAATATTGCATCGGGAGAAATTTTGCATAGTGTGTACTCAGCCTTACTAAGTACTATGTGAAATAAGAAATAGGTCAGTTAGGCAATGCTGCTATGCACCAAGTATACACTGAACAGATGTACAGATAAAGATTACAATAGTCAAAGGTCAAGCCACTAATAGGTCACAACACAAACAAGTAACCTATGCAAAAAGTCTTCTCCACTTCTCAATGGACTGTCTAAAAGGTTAAACTTCAAAGCATGTCAGTTATTTTGCTGTGATATCTTTGGCTTGTACCTTTGCGTGAATCCAACAATATGCAGTCTCCAAAGCACATTTTTGCTATCTTGGACAGTAGTCAACCTCTCACAATCATTGGCTTTCCCTTGAACCATAATATTTGTATTATTATTTATTTATTAACATTTATTTATACACTCATCTTTGATAACTGATCTCTCTTACAATCTAGAACAGACAGATATAGTTAACTGTAAACACATCAGTTATTTCAGATATGTTCTTAGGCTAGGAACACACTGGAGCTTTTTCGTCCAATAATCGGGCAAATTGACTGTTCAGTTGGAAATCAGGTTAGTGTGTATAGTGACACATTCCAAACAGGGCCATCTTTTCCATTGGGCACGATGGGCAGCTGCCCGGGGGCCCCGCGGGCAAGGGGGCCCCATAGGCACGGCTCTTAATGAGAATAAATAATCCTGGAAAAGAAAAAACCTGCAAAAAAAAAAAAAACCTACAAGGGTCACTGAGCAAGTACATCTATCTATCTCTATCTCTATATATCTATATCTTTATCTGTATCTGTATACATCTATATATCTATATCTAGGGGCCCCGGTGCACTGCTTTGTCCGGGGGCCCTTAATGTTGTTAAGATGGCCCTGGTTCCAAAGTGTCGATTGTCAGCTCATTTGCTTGGTCATACTGTTTGATATTTTATGACCAATCACCTTCATGTAGTATGTATACACTCATGCTCACAATCTCCATAGAGTTTACAGAGTCGGGCTCTTTTCAGCCGATGCCAGCAATGAATGTCCCGGTGAATAATATATAGAGTGCTGTAGAAGGAATAATTAATTTGTTCATTCTGAGACAGAATATTTAATTTCAGAGTCACAGAAGCTAATGAAATTCGTTAGGACATGTGAATAGCTATAACAAGGCGGTTTTAATTAGTGTGACAATGTGACAGGAATGAATGAATATTGTGCTGTCATTCTCTGAAGACTAGAGGACCAGATGAAGGACCAGATGAAGAGCACAGATCTGAAGGTAAATCGTGTCAGTGTATATGCATGAATCCCCAGACTGACCGGACTTTTAGTCGTAGGTACAATCGTTTGAGATAACACATCGGTCGGAAAATTCTTCAGTGTGTACCTAGCCTAGGGGTCTGAGTGTTTCTGCCAGTGAATGGGCTTTTGTTTATTTTGCATTATCTATAAAGGGGTAAGATAAGATTTGCAGTGCATGTGCAGCCCCAATCCTTCTTCTGCTATTGTACTCTCTGCTTTTTAAAAATTTGTCACTTGGGGCTAGATTTACTAAGCTGCGGGTTTGAAAAAGTGGGGATGTTGCCTATAGCAACCAATCAGATTCTAGCTGTCATTTTGTAGAAGGCACTAAATAAATGAAAGCTAGAATCTGATTGGTTGCTATAGGCAACATCCCCACTTTTTCAAACCCGTAGCTTAGTAAATCTAGCCCTTAGTGTGCCCAAGTCACCAAGTCTGGGCTTTCAGTTCCACTGCGCACAGCGCATGGGAGACACGTGCCATGCCGCACACCATCCCCTGAAACTGAGCTGGCGAAACGGTAAGTTAAGCCTTACCACTCCCTGCTGGTATCTCCAAGGCAGCTGAGTTTTGCCATCTGCTTCACCAAAATTGTTTTGATAAATTGCCATGATAACACTCCTCCCCCTCCACATGTTCCCTTGACCACATTCCATCTCATCTCCTCTGCTCCCACTCTCCTGAGGCCTGCCCAAAATTTGCCCACCTCCTCAACCTATCCCTCCCCTCCTATTAGGTTACCATCCTCCTTCAAACTTGCTTTTGTCTCCGCCATACTCAAAAAAACATCCCTTGACCCGGCCTCTCTCTCTAATTACCGAATTATCTCCCTCCTTCCCTTTGCCCCCAAACTTTTGTAACAAGTTGTTTACAATTGTCTCTTTCCTCTCCTCTCACTCCCAACTGTACATAGGAACAAACAAGCAATGATCAGCAATAATCAGTGCAAGGAACAGGAAGATAAAGCAAAGAGGCTGATGCAGGTAATAAGATGAGAGAAGAGATTAAGCTGGGCACACACTGTACAAAATTTCTCCCGATGCAATGTCCTTAACGATTTTACCAACGATTAAAACGGAAAAAAAAGTCCCGATCAGCATGCCTATTCACACACTAAACACATTTCACACGATTTATCTTCAGATCTCGATTTATCTTCAGATCTGTGCTCTTCATTGGGCGTAAACACCCTGAATTGGAACGACATTGTTCCATCATCGAACAAGATTTTTTGTAACAATACGATGAGCTTTGGAACGGTAATCGTTCATCGCTGCCATGTACACAGTAATGTGATATCGGGCCGAACGGCCGTTTATTGTTTGATTGGCCGGATAATCGACTGTAAACACGGTAGTATGTATCCAGCCTAACCCCTCAATGATAAATAGTTCACAACAGCAGCACCTCTGGTGGAATAGAGGAACTGCATGTCCAAAAGATGTACAGGACACAGTCCTACTAACAGCTAGGAAGTGCTAGTTGATTAGTTATGAAAATTGTAAGGGTGTTTTATTTGCCCTTGGTTAAACAATCAATTAAAATAATAATAACAGAAGTCATGCTGGTAAAGCAGCATTGTTGTTTTTATAAATCTATTGAAGAACTAAACATTAATTCATTCTACTTGATTAGGACTATGCAGTGTGTGACTCTCCCTAGTGAGGTTAATTGTGTGTTTAATTTTACACAATTGTCTGCAGGTGACTATTGATTTTACTATTTATGTCGTCCTAGATCTCTTACTAGAAAACATTAGCAGTAGTGGTGGCTGCAAAGTTCATACGGCAACAGGTTTTATTTCTATGTTTGCTGTAGGTGTCTGAAATATATCTCTAGGAATGTACAGCAAGTAATCTGTTTGCTTTAGTTCACCTTTTTATAACGCTGTGTATGTGCAAATCCAATTGACTGCAATATAAAACGTAGTTTACTACTTCTAAGAGCAAGAAGACAATGGGATTATTTTTATCTTCCGTTTTCGAATATATTTATTTTAACTTTCATGAGGTTTAGCCTTCAGCTTATGGAGCAAAAAAAAAACCTGTAATTTCGAGAATGGGTTTTCTGAACTGTTTTAAGTCTAATTAGACTTTATGTAAGCTAATGTGTTATCTTTACACGCATTCTTCAATCATGGGAATTTAGCTTTTCAAGCTTGTAGAAATAGTCTATAAAAAACTATAATTGTTTTCATTACTTCATTTTCCTCCATTAAGCTGCTGTATAGATTATAGTAGAGCTTTTTGTGGCCGAAAATATATTCCCAATTCGCAGTGTGCAAGAAGCAAATGGGCATCTGTCATTTATCTATAAAATGTACTTACCTAGGGCTATTTATAACTTCACTAAAATCATTATCTATTGCTATAGGACTGTGCGTGCATTGGGCTGTTGAGCCAATAACTGTAAAAATATCAACTATTAATAACAGTGGTTCTGTTTTAGTACACACAATTAATTTTATTTTGCAAACATGACTAATCTATGAAAAGAGTGGGGCGCTTACAACAACTGGAGCAAAGGAAAAGGTGCTATAGTCCATAGCGACCAATGTGATTCTAATGATCCTTTCTCTAGTACAGTATAGTAGACAGTATAAGAAAGAAAGGAAATATATGACCGGGAAATACCACCTTTTTCCAGTGCATCAGATTTCATTAATATCCACAATGTATTTGAATTACTCTTAAATGATAAGCCCATCTTTGTGGATTTAATTAATAATAGACATAATAGACCCAAAGGGGTATATTTACTAAACTGTGGGTTTGTAAAAGTGGAGATGTTGCCTATAGCAGCAACCAATCAGATTTTAGGGGGTATATTTACTAAATTGCGAGTTTGAAGAAGTGGAGATATTTCCTATAGCAACCAATCAGATTCTAGTTATCATTTTGTAGAATGTACTAAATAAATGATAACTAGAATCTGATTGGTTGCTATAGGCAATATCTCCATTTCTTCAAACCTGCAGTTTAGTAAATCTAGCCCTAGCTGTCATTTTGAAGAATGCACTAAATAAATGAAAGCTAGAACCTGATTGGTTGCTATAGACATCATCTCTACCTTTTCAAACCCGCAGTTTAATAAATCTACCCCAAAGGGTCTACAAGTCTCTTCCTATATGTGACGATTGGCTGCGTACTCTCCCTAGCAGAGAGTATCTAATGGTAATGGAATTTGCAAAAATTACAAACAATCTTCTCATCCTTCCCTTTTCATGCGGAAAATTGCAATAAGCACTGCGCCATGTGATGGCGCTCTATAAATAAATAATAACAAAAACACCGGAGGGCCAAAGAGCGCTCTAATTAATGGAAGTCATGTGTTGGACCCAACAGAAGCAAGCTGGTGGCTGAGCAGAGTGGGCAGTACAATAAAACAGTAATTTTGCAATGATCCACTTCCAATAAGAAAAGTTCTCTGGTGGCTGTAGTGAGAGGGGCGAGGGGCTATCAAAATCTTACTATGGCATTTATTATTTTGTAGCTATGCCCCTGCTGGTCACCCCCACTGCCCTAAAGAGGTGCTATAAGATTTCTTGTTTATTTAAAAAGAGTAGTAGACAATTCATTAATATTGTTAAAATTAACTTGTTGTTTGAGCAAATAAGACTATATAAGGCATATGAACCTCAAGGGTAGCAACCATCATCATCATCATCATCATCATTTATTTATATAGTGCCACTAATTCCGCAGTACTGTACAGAGAACTCACATCAGTCCCTGCCCCATTGGGGCTTACAGTCTAAGTTCCCTAACATACACACAGACTAGGGTCAATTTGTTAGCAGCTAATTAACCTAGTAGCATGTTTTTGGAGTGTAGGAGGAAACTGGAGCACCCGGAGGAAACCCACGCAAACACGGGGAGAACATACAAACTCCACACAGATAACGCCATGGTCGGAAATTGAACTCATGATCCCAGTGTTGTGAGGCAGTACTGAGCCACCATCAGCTGGTGATGTTTCTTCTCTGGTAAAAGCCATCCAGATGGTCATCTCTGGAAGACACTTATTGGGGCATTTTATAAAAGTGGAGGAAGCATAAAGTGGAGGTAAATATTAAGATTAATTTACGAACCACAAAATCTGTGGACATGGTATGCCCATTTAGTTTCACGGTTTTTAGAGGTTGCCTCGTAGAAGCAATGTCCCTAGTTTTGCAGGTTGAATGATGCTCCAGATAAGTGTAAGATGGAAACAATTAAAATGACCCATCAAAGTCCACACAATTACCATTTTAGGACAGCACCCTATCCCCCTTTAACAATTACATTGGTTGAAAGTATACGTTGTCCTGAAGAGCATAAATTGCCCCTAAAAATGTGTCCCTTCTGCCCCTTTATCTCATTTAAATAATCCATTCCACAAAATAAATTCCAGTTACTGCTCCCCAGTGCAAAGTAAGTGTCTAAACTGCACGTAACAAAGAACACCCCGATTTATACCATTTTGTACTTACACAAATTCTGCCGTCTTTGCCCAAATATGTATTGACTTCCCTGTAAAACAAGGTGCGAGACAACACAAGAGAGCATTTGCACCATGGCTCTTGCATTTTCTTTATTACCCTTTGTGCTTTAACATGGCAGTAAATCATCTCTAAATTCTATAAAGGAAACCACAGCTCCAGTTTTAGAAAGAATTTGATTTTTTTTTTATAGATTATGGAGTTAAAAGATCTCTAGACCCCAAACTTGAAATTGTCTTATATGTTCAGCATTACCCTGACTTTTCATTACAGCTATGTTAGAACATAAAGTATTATTTATCTGATCCATTATAGAGAACTGATTCTCCTCTCACTTATTTGGGGCATTGTCCTGGTGGCATCTGATACAGGTCAAATAACTGAGAATGCATTCATTTCTGTCCGTGGCCCTGGAGCACTGTTTGTAGTGGGTTGACCTTGTGTTGTATAGGGTCAGCGGTCCTCGCGGCTGGGTGTGGGGATGCGAGCGTAGTCCTTGAAATTGGAACAGTTTGTGGTTTCCAGTGTTTGGTGGTGATGGAAGTAGAGTCTAATTAGAGGGATGGATTAGGGTGAGAGTAAAGATCAGGGTAGGAATGGCTGCAGGTTTAGTAGAAGGTGACTGAGAATGTGGGGAAAGATAGCATTGGGGTATGTATTAGCTTGAAATTAAAATTAGAAGAAGGGTGCTTAAAATATGGTGGAGGTAAAGTTAGATTAGATAGGTAGATAGATATGGATAAATAGATAGATAGAATATAGTATTGGATGCGAAACAAACACAGATGCTATGTAACTTTTATAACTTTTTCTAGGATTACTAGGTGGAGGAACCCATGTATGGAGCACACACCCACCACCCCGCACACCAGATAAGTGCAATAGGATACATTTTCTTATACTAATGTATTCAGTTTTAATTGCTCTTTAGTTTACCTCCTTTTTAAAGACAATTTTTCTCCACTCTCTACATCCTAGAATGTCTCCCTATACGAGGAGACAATGGGATATTCCATCTCCAGGACAAGCCATAATTACCAATCATCCGTACTGACAACCCATAAAATTAAATCAGACTAGACTGTACACAGTGTACACAGCAGGTGGTACATCACTTGTCTATGGCCTGTATACGACTGTGAACATTTTACTTCCAATCCCTGAGCTAATTGTCCTGCAAATCCATTACTGCTTCCACTTTCTGATAATTCATGAATGGCATTATGAAGTCTCGGTGAAAATTACTGACTTAATGAACACTAACTCTATAAACATGATATAGTATAGGAGATGAATGTTTAATAATATTGATGTTGCAGGAATTGATGTCGGTGGACTACGTCTGCTTACAGAATTTCAAATTCCTACAGACTAGTTATTGTCTCTGTCCCATAATAATAGCCTACTTTTCAGCCAAAAGCCTTCTGTCTTATTCATGTTTAATAATCCAAAACATCTGTTCTGAGCTTTGCCAGTGAGAGGGGTGGGAATTACACAACTAAGGGCATTGTATGATGTCATTGGTGGTATAGCCAGGTCAAAAAGAGTTGAAGAAAGCCAGAAAAAGAGGAGACTGTACTTTCAAATCGCTAAGATTTGCTCATACAGGGACTGATTAATTAAGCATCGTAAATGCCAATATGTGCCATATTTTGCATAAAATCACACTGCACATGCCCAGTACCATACGCCAGCGAATACAGCAACATCCAATTCATCTTCGAGAGCAAAGGACCAGTACAGCCTATCATTAGAGGGGTGGAACGGGGAGGGGATTGGGTGTATGCATGTAGCCAATGTGCAGTATGGGCGTGCCAATCTCGAGCACATGCAACAGCATCCGATTCCAGCTATGGGCATCTCAAAGACATGGGCAAGCTGGACCGGGCAGAAAAAAGATTATTTTGGTCCGTAAAAAAAATAAAAATGTTTTCATTATTTAAGATTTATCATTTATTAGTAATAAAGTGTCGCTGGGTTAAGCAACACTAAAATAGTCTTTTTTAGCATTGATAAATATATATTGTACTAAAAACACCCTTTAAGGATGAGTCGCTACTTATGGGCCAGTGCTGTGTGCTTGCTCCCCTGGCTAAAGTCTGTCAGCCGGCACCTGCTCAAAGGTACGTGTTCTGTCGTAGCATTTGCACAACCTACAGGTCGGGTATAAGCAGCTGGAGATAACATTAATAGCTCTTCTTTTGCACTGATCACTGTCGAGATAGGAATATATGTACAATTGAATTCTCCCTTTCTTTCAAACAAACATTTTAAGGCTTAGTGCAGTTCTCTCTCAAACTGTCAATGAGAAAGAACATCCATAATTCTACAGTATGTACATTAAGGAAATTACTCCCTGCAAGATGAAATGTCTGTGCCTTTATTGTTGATGGGCATTTATTGCACAGTTTTGTCAATTATTATTATTATTATTAGTATTGGTCTTTTTAATAAAGCATCAACATATCACATAGCACTGCACATTGAGGGGATCATAATACAAATAAATAACATACTATAAAATGCAGGGGGTGATTTAAGGTTCAGGCTGCTCTAGGCTAAAATGCTTGTACCGCCCTCCTCGCCTTCCATGCCAGGCTAATATGCTGTAAGTATTAATGAACTTGTCCTCCACTGCAATCTTCGTCACTCATTTAATTTTCATTAAAATTAGAACTTGTGAGGATCTGCCTGCGCTCCTACTGCAGCTGCCTCGGCATGCTGCTTCTCTTGCCAGCTCCTGTCCTTGGACTATTCTGGACCTGTTCCTTGAATGTATCCTGCAGTACCTCTAATCCACTAGAGGTGCTGCTATTGTGCTATTATGTCCTGTTCCTTAGGGATTAACCTGCTGCACTGCCTAATCACCTGCACCTGTTGTCTCCTTATTTATACCAGCCTCTCCCAGTTACCTTTGCTGGTCATTGTTGTTTATGTTGCTGTGCCTAACTTTGTTGTGTTCTTGAATCTCCTATACCCTGGGACTTCTACAAGCTGCCTGCTGACTTCTCTTTGCCTGATTCTCTCCACAGCCTGTTTACCTGCACTAGCCGTGTTCTTTGTTATTTGCTTTCAGGCTCTCTCAGCAATCCTTGATCATATCTGCAATTCTCAGTTTGTATCATACTGCAATATCTGGATCATATCTGTTCAATAAATACTGTGTGCTTTCACCATATTCCGGGCTCCATAGCTGTCATTTCCAGCTTTCAGCATTGAAGTGTGACAGAACTGTGCAGCAGAATGGAGGAATGAACGAGCTCTACGGAGGGTGAAGGTGATAGGGGTTGTCACAACTGTTCCTGTCACCATCCTTGTCTCTCCTATTTACTTATCTTCAAGCGCCCACCCATGGGTGACTGATAGTCTTCAGCCTTCACCATGGGAATACGTCAAGATTAAAAATCTTACATTTTTCTTTCATTATTTATTTCTACTTTGGAGAACAACTATTCTCTTGTATTTTAAAATTAATTTTTTACCCCCAAAAAATGTTGAGCCCCGTCCTCCAAAAGCTTTGCGCCCTAGGCTGCAGCCTAGTCAGACTATTGGATAATCAGGCCCTGATAACATAAAAGAGAAGGTAGATTTGGCCCTGATCAAATGAATTAACAGTCTAAGAGGTGCTAGGAGCAATTAATACATAAGGTAGAGGTATAATGATGAGCTATGTGTTAAATTTGAATATTTTTTTAATTAATTGTTTAGCAGTAGGTATTGATAATACATTAGTTCCTGTTTCTGACATAGGTGTATTCTGTCCAATTGCTTAAACCTTTGAACCCATGAGATCTCGAACGTATGAGATAATATAATGTCCTCCATTCAAATTTATTTAATAAGCATTAATAAAAGACAACTGTATAGTAAACATAGATTTCCATTTCATAGCGCTGCACATGAAAAGAGATGCAAGTAACTGACATCTGGTAATCCCTGTGCACATTTTGAGCATGGATTTGCCATCTCATAATTTCAGTCAAATGTCAATTTTTTGTGCGTGTGTGAATTTGAAATGTCTTCATTGATTTTAATTATGTTCACCTTACATTGACAAGGGATGAATATGTACTTAAAGGATAATCCATCTGCTAAAAAGCGATGTAAAAATAAATGTTCTGAATCGTGTGGTTGCCCGACTTTGAACTTTGTGTCGGGGACCCCTGATGCTGTTTATACTGCCCCCCCATCACACCACAGCGCTGTTTCAGTGGGATAACAATCAAAGTCCCAGATCCTTTGAAAAGCTCAATAGCTTCATGGGTACCCCTGGGAAAAGAGAAAGTGGGTCCAAAGGATGGACTGTCACTCAGGAAGATAACGGTTAAAAACAAACAACATTTTTACCTGTCAGTAAGAAAAAACTAGTGGTCAGTAAAATTCAAACCCACTCTTGCCCCTACAATAGAACACACAATAGAATGATTTAAACATTATAAACTCTTTATTGAAAATTCCAGAGTTCTATATTTGTTGTTCTAGATATCGCTTCAGTTTTTGGTTTTGGGCAATTTTTTTTAACCAAATATTAACAGTCGGTAAAACATGTTAGTAATTTAATTAACAACTATTCCCCCTCTCTAATCTCGCTCCCCTTAGATCTGTACTTAATGCCGCTGCTAGGCTTATTTTCCTCTCTCGCCGTTCCACCTCGGTCCCCCCACTCTACCAAGCCCTTCACTGGCTCCCCTTCCCTTACAGAATCCTTTTCAAGCTCCTCATTCTGACTTACAAGGCCCTCGCCAACTCCACTGCTCCCTACATCTCTAACCTTATCTCTATTCACACTCCCTCCCGCCCACTGCGATCGTCCAATGATCGTCGCCTCTCTTCCCCTCTGATTACCTCCTCTCACGCACGTATCCAAGACTTCTCCCACGCCGCTCCCCTCCATTGGAACAAGCTCCCCCGCTCCATCAGAACTTCCCCTAATCTGTCCTCTTTCAAACGAACATTAAAAACCCACCTTTTCCTTAAAGCCTTCCAGTCTCATGCCTAAACTCCCACCGGTCGGCTACCTCTCTTTCTCATCCCTTCTTCCCTTCCCCCCCTTCCTCGACTCCGTCTCCGTTTCTCCCGTCTCTCCGTCTCATCCATGTGTCTGTCTGTCTTCCCCTCCCTTTAGATTGTTCGCTCCTTTGAGCAGGGCTCTCCTACCTCCTGTTTCCATCACTTTTAACTGCGCTCTCCAGCTACTCTGCTCACCTCCTCTCGGTCCCTCTGCCCTCTGTCTCCTCTCGCTTCTCTCCGCTCCCCTCAGTGACTCTCAACCTGTCATCTGTGCCCACCCTCTTGGGCCATAGTTACCTGCCTATACTCACTTTTCCCCTCCCTCCCTCTCTTTCATGCTGTGCCTGAGCCCCCAGAGTTATAGTGCTTACTGTTACTTGTACTGTGCTGTTTCACCTTGTACTGTGCCATTGTTTGTCCTTGTATGGCGCTACGGATACTTTGTGGCGCCCTATAAATAAAAATTAATAATAATAATAATAATAATAATATTTTCAGATGTTGGCCAGCCTATGGGGTATAATTACTAAACTTGTCTATAGCAACCAATCAGATTCTAATTGTCATTTTGTAGAATGTACTAAATAAATGCTAACTAGAATTTGATTGGTTGCTATAGGCAACATCTCCACTTTTTCAAACCCGCAGCTTAGTAAATATACCCCAATATGAATATTTTAAATGACAATGTGTAGAAAAATAGATTGTAAATTATAAATACAATTGAGAGAGCACCCCTGACAAAATGTAGGTTAGCCTCCAGATTTTTACAGTAATGTTTGTAAGACTTTTGAAAGCAGCACACAATTAGTGGGTTATATTTGAGTTACTAAGCTTCTGCATTCAGACATTCTCCCAAGGATGTGCAGAAACTCAGTCAGAACAAATACGAAGAGTTACCTGAACTACAAAAATACTCCAGGTTAGCACCTTGGAGGTTTCCTCCATGAAATATGTTTCACGATAGCACAAGTCTAAAATAAAAATGAGTCAAACAGTTTTGGCTGCATTGTTACTGTGACTTTTTGAGTAAACTCTATTATAGGTTATACTTACTGCAATGTAATTCCATCATTGTGTATAAGAACATAATGTGAAAGAAATTGCAGATATATATCTAGAAACGCGATGCACCCAAAAATAACTGTAAAGTTCAACTCATACGGAGTAAATCTAGGGCAAATAAAAGAAAGTGCCCTCAGATTGTACTACAAGTTTGACCCTAAGTCCCATTTCCCTGCTCATCCCTGCTCTTTGTAATTTATAATAGAAATAATTAATTAAGAAATTGGTCTCTTGATAAGTGACCAGCAACAAGGAATGACAGTGGTTGTAATGAAATGCTATATAGCTCAGAGCTCTAATCCTATGCTTCTCAGGGGAGCCCCTGGGGGGGCTCCAGTTGCCCAGAAACCCCCCACACTTGATCACAACAATTCTGTGGCTTAGAAGGAGGCAATGGCTTCTATGAGCCTCCTCTGCATTAAAAACCTATAACAGTCTGCAGTCTAAGAAACATTTTTTTGTGTGGATCTGCCTATGTTTTAATGAACTATGGCTTCAACAAAATGGCCACCATAATTGTTCTTACTTTGGCTCTAGTGTTGTTTTTACTTTTTCTTTCTGAAACCAAGCATTTAGAACCCACATTCTAGAAATCCTGTTCTAAACCCTGCTTCCCCTGATCTGCAGGAAAGCAGGGGACACTAATGTTTGAGAATCTGTAATTGATATAGAAACACAAAAGCAATACAGGCATTGCTAGGTGCAAGAAAGACAACAAGACAACAGGTAGGGTGAAATAACGCAACAAAAAGCCAAGTAAAACCGTTCTGGGTTTGCTTTGCCGTCATACAAATTATTGAAGCCACATAAACTCATGCAAGAGGTATATTATAATTCATATATCATGTAATATTTAAATTAGAGAAATACTATATACAAATAGCATAAACAATAATTAGCGTGCGTTAACTGTTTCAAAGATAGTGATATAATTCATATAATTATATAATTCATGATGCAGCCCATTCAGCATATGTGGCGATATAATACCATATATACAGAGTTTTTTGCAATAAATGGTACACCATCATTTAGGATTTTGTGGCGAGTATATGTTATATTGTATCAGATCTCTGAATGGGATATTTATGTAAGGAGCACACCCCTGAAATTTATATCATTTATTACAATATGAAATTCTCTAAACCATATATAAATAAATATATAAAAGTAAAAACAATAAGAAAACAACAAACAGTGAATCTAGGAAGAAGCACACCTGGAGAAACAAGGGCTATAATATCCTATAAAATAAATAAATCTGATCAATAAATTCATAAGTATTATAAAGAAATGCTGGATCAATTTCAACTGCAGAATTACATGTCAAAAAAAGAAACAAATATTTTATTAAATTAGTATAATAAATGATAAAATACCAATATAAAAGACTGCTTAATTAGATTACATCACATTTTTTACAGTGTCAACCCCTATATCAATCCTCCACAACCTTAAAGTTCATACTCAACACCAACACATAAATCATATAATCTAAATTATTATGACAACATGACAAATATATGACAAAACCATGCACAAGCTTTCATCAATACCTGTTAAACCTACAGTGAAAAATGATCAGGTAAATTAAAAACATTAAATTTCCATAATGTTACAAGTACACTTGTCATTAAAAAGGAGCTTAAAAAATGCTAATGATGCCCATTAAAATAAGACTCCAAGTAATATCGAATAGGTCCAAAAATACTTTTAGCTGCAAAACAATCTGCATTTATTTCCGCATAATACCTGGAGGCATGCCACCACAAAACTCATTAAAAAATACAATTACTATTAAAGTTAATGCTGGTCAATAAAAGACTTGGAAGACTTGGAATAGGATCAGCAATTATGCTGGATCATAGAGCAAATGATTTGTTGCAGTTCCCAATCAATGACGCCGTTACATTTCAGGTCAGGTTTCATCTTTTAATTAAATTTCATAAAATAAATAGCAACTATTGATGTAATTATGGATTTATCACTTGATGAAATTCAGATACATAGAAAATGCTAAACTTTTCTATTGACTTAGCAGGTGATAGATTTATTAGCTGTTGCTCAAATACAACTTCACACTGTAAAATGTAATAGTCGTGTTACAGCTTCATGTAATAAGTTTAGTTTTAGAACAGTATGGAATTGTTTTACATTTTATATTGTAATAAAACCATAATAGTTCCAAATATAGTTCAGTGAGTATTTATGTATCTTAAAACTTCTATCGTCATGGATGTAGAATCTACGTCACTTTCAGAGACCCGCATGTGTAGATTATCGTATTGGTGTTACTTAATCTTGGGCCTGATTCATTAAGGATCTTAACCATAAGAAACTTCTTATTTAAGTATCCTGGACAAAACCATGTTACAATGCAAGGGGTGCAAATTAGTATTCTGTTTTGTACATAAGTTAAATACTGACAGTTTTTTAATGTAGCACACAAATATCAACTTTAAATTTCAGTGTACAAATAAGCTATCAAGTATTTGTGTGCTACATGAAAAAACAGTCAGTATTTAACTTATGTGCAAAACAGAATACTAATTTGCACCCCTTGCATTGTAACATGGTTTTGTCCAGGAGACTGAAATAAGAAGTTTCTCAAGTTAAGATCCTTAATGAATCAGGCCCCTTATCAGCAACTGTAACTAAATGTTCCAGGATTCCTAAACAAACAGCCTGGGTGATCCGTATTAAAAAAGGGTTATCTGAAAGTCTAGTAATATCTTTACTGGGGCTTCCCTGGTGGAAGGAGAGAATCTGGGACTATTAAAGCTGCAAATTGCAGACTCATACAGAAAACAACCTTGTGCTATCATGTCATTATATCTTTATGGATGTTTACGGTCAAACTATTTCAGGTTCTTTCAGGTTGCAAGGAGTTAAAGAGTCATGACCACAAAGTTCAAATATCAAACTTTTATTGCAAACAAGTAAAATGATAATAATAAGATACTTAGCTTTGATAGATCACTTAGCAATATGTTCAATCAGCAATTATCCAGGACCCTGTTCTCGACTCAAGCTGGACAGACAAAAGACTGGCACCACTATAGACGGTCCAGGATGGGGCACCTTGTGTCGCAGCAAAACCAGCTTTTAAAGAAAGGAAACTGAGGGTGCCGGATATCACTAACATATAAGATAAAAACACAAATAAGAACTTCTTATTGGTACAGCTATAAGTAACAATTTCACTTATTCTACGCAGGTGCAATAGCAGTGGAGTAAAACGTGACTTCTCAGTAAATGCGCAGTTGGCACTGGGACAACGGGTTGGGTACGTTTGAACGATGCTGAAAAATCCAACATCGATGAGTCCTCCTACTAAAATCCGAATTTCTGTGAAACCGATGTGAAAATAAACAGACTTACCTTGAAGCCGACGCTGGAGATCTCCGGTTGGCTCACCATGCTGACAGCAACCTATCCCGATTGGACAAATATTCGCCACTGCAGCTTGATGTCATTACGACGTCTGTCAATAGAAATTTGTGTCATGTCTGTTCTGGCATGACACAAATGGAGTGTCATGCCAGAACAGACCACTTGGCAGGGGTGCAAAGTTCCAGCAATATAATATTTGAGTTGTATTTTTGCTTTAGCATTCTGCACTGTATGTATAAATTTGCATCTTGTGGAAATTAAAGTCTATGAATATCGCTGATGATTCCTATGCACTCCATTATATTGTTAATGTTCATCATTATGCATCGTCATGTTTTAACTGATATACCTAACCAAATTTTATTCCGATAAGTTGAGCTGATGTTACCATTTGTACTGTGATGCCTTAATTTATGGAATCGCTTATATGTTCAATGTCCTTATTGTTGTTGTTTTCTCTTCTGTAAAACCAATAAAGAGATTTTCAAATAAAGTCTACGAATAGAGATGGAACAAAGGTCAATTAATTCTACTGTGTGGTGTGGTTGGGATTGTGACCGTTTAAAACCAAAGTGCGGTAAACTATTATGGCACACTATCAGTCTTAATACAAACACCACTTTTTCTTCCATTGAATGTTAACAAGTTGTTAAAGCCAAAGACCAAATTGTATGTATAACTAAATTAAATCAATACATAAATTCATTATTTTACCATATTATTTATAGGCATGTTGCTCACAATCTTTCGAGCTGTCTACGTGAGTCTTCTAGTACTTCTACGTAACACTTTAGAAATGGTTTAATATATTTTCTACAATCGTTATTCATTCATACTGGTCATGTTAATTAAATTTAGTTTGGAAATTGCTGTCTCGGCCTACAAAGCCATGTGATTGTATAATGATTACATGCTTGCAAATAAATTACCGGTCAACAAGTCCAGCTTTTATTCTTAGACTCAACATTCCATTTTTCTGGAACTAAAACATCCAATTTAAAAAAAATGAACTATAATGGAACTTAAAACAGATTTATTTATTTTTATTTAAATAGCAAGTTAAATACCTTTAAAGCATGGTTTTTTTTCTAAGCAATCCTCCTTTAAGTCATTATCTCCTATTCAAAAGCTCTCTGGTTGGAGTACACAAATGGCTGCCAGAGACAGTCAGTCTGCTACACAGGCACAGGTTCACAGCTTCCAGCATGTCATGTGATGACAGAGGGGGAGAAGGAGGATGTCACAGTGCAGACAAAGCTCAGAGTTGCATTCCCAAGCCTCTCTGCTCACCACATCATGTGCCACATGACTGGCACATTCTTCTTACTTCTGCCACAGTGATTTAGACAAATACACAACTAATTTGTATTAGAAACTAATTGTTTGCTATGAGCAAACATCTTCTCTTCTACACAATTACTTGTAGAACAGGTTTCATAAATGTCACCCTGTATGTTGTAGGTCTTGTAAACAGGAAATCTGGTTCTTTTTAAAACATCTTTAGATTTAAAGCTCCAATGGGCAGGGATGGATGTGAATCACCACATTTTCTCTGTACACTGCTGCGTAATATGATTGGCGAACACGGATCATAGGGTAGCATTGAGTTCTGCAGCCACAGGGACGAGTATGAATTTTTCCACCATTCAATAAATTGTTGTTAATAATGTTAGCATTGGAATAGACGATGTAGCTAGCAATGTTATCATGAGAAATTGTGCTGTAGTAGCCGAGGAAAGTTGTGCTGTGGTTAGTAATGTTGGTGCTGAAAATAATGCTCTGGTGGAAGCTCCAGATGTTAATATGTATAAGACAGGATTTATGTACAATATAAGTAATGTTACCATAATGAACAATTTTGATTTATGCAATATATGTAGTCTAAATATTCGATCATAAAATGTTGTAGTGGAAATAATAGTTTGTCAATGGTTGATGTAACAGCCTGCGGAAGCAGAGGGGAATGTTTCAGGTGCTTGGAGCAAGATATGCTTTTTTTTCAATAAATGATAACAGATTTATCACTTTAAATCATAACAATGTATGAGGTATATGAAAAAGTTCCACAAGCTGTGTAAAATACAATTTACAAAATCTCCAGGATAATAGGAAGGGTGGGTTAAACCTAAAGAGTAGCCAGTATGAGATCTAGAAATCTCTTAAGAAGTACCAGAAGTTATGTAATGGCAATCATGTATATATATATATATATATATATATATATATATATATATATATATTGTGGCAAATATGACTCATTGCCACAGTTCCCCCATATATCTGTTGCAGATGCCTCACTCTTTGTTCTCTGTACTTAGAAACTTATTTAACCACTTTAGACTGTGAAAATTGTATTGTACCAATGAAAAGGGGAGATGTAGCAGTAAATAGGATTCCAACTTATAGTGTTGGGTTTCCGACAACAGGGGGAATGGTTTTGGGTCACTGTCACTCCGCTTTTTGTGGATACACAGCTCCGCAAGAGAGAGACATCAGGACAAAGACAGTACTCCGGGAACCGATTGTCCCTTCTCTGTCACCTGGCAGAGAATGTGATCTCAACACCAGCCTGACTTCAGCTATTATTGTGTGGTTAATGACCATTCGCTGTTTTGAGAAGCTGTTTTTTAAAGGCAGAAATGGCCTTGTGACGAGCTGTCTGACTGGTCATTTTATGTGTTTACATTTTCCTAGGTAAACATACAGACAAAGGAATAGCAAATGATATAATTAGGGACAGGTATTGTTCTGTTCTATACAGCATAATTTGTTTAAACAAGAGCAAGCACAAACCAGAGACATTACATTTAAATACATAATATATTCAAGTACAATTAAACAAAGAGCACTTTAAAAAATACTTAATTTAAAAAATATGATGGAGAAATATGGGAAAGCAGAGGGCTATGTTTTTATAGTCCACACGAGGTGCAGACTGGTCAATACCTTGTTTCATTACTGTTCATATGGTGACAGTGTGGTATACAGAGTTTGTGACTATCACTCTCTGCTGCTGCTTAGGTGCTGCCTATCTGGATCCTGTAATGTTGGTCCCCTATTTGGAAAAAAACAGACACATGAAATATAGAAAACGTTAAATTAATAACACCCACATTTTAAAAATAGGGCGACCTCCCTGCAACTAGCCATATTAAATTAAATTAAATTAATAGTATTCACACTTAATAAATAGACCTATTGTCCTTCAGCCAGCCCTGACTTTAATTTAATAGCATACTTATTTAATAAATAGCTCCATCTCCCCCCAACCAACCACAAAATGAAATAGTATTCCCATTTAATAAACATATTTTCCTTCCTCCAAACATCCTTGGTAATAAATTAATAACATTTACATTTATTAAATATACCTATTTCTCCCAACCATCCCTAGCATTAAATAATTAATAATCACATTAAATAAATAGCCATCTTTCTCCCCAAACTTAGCTCCCACCCACAGTACACTATTAAATTAATATACCCTCTTTAAATATAACCTCACTTATCATCATCACTTTAAGACAAACCCTCCGCCCCTTCGCTCATTACATTCAGACAAACCCCCCTCTATCCCGATTACATTATGAAACCTCCCTTCCCTCATTACTTTAAAACAAGCCCCCTTCTCTCATGACATTAAGACATATATATACTATATATATATATTGGACGTCAGCTGTATTGGGTGTAAGGCTTATTAGGACATTGCTGCACTATATGTAAGGTGAAGATAATAAAGCCAACATGGGAAATTGTAATGAATTGTGGGATACATGGACACACACATATGTGAGGAAGATACTTGTATACAATTATTTACCTACACACAGATATTGTATCATCTATATGTTCAGTCTGTAAGATTGTGTTATTGAACATATGTTGTAACATTATTGCTTAAGTAAAGACTTAATTTCATACATATATATCTGCTTTGTATTTATGTATTTTTACTGTATAGATTAGAGATGTTCACTGACCACCGTGTTTTGGTTTTAGTTTCGAATCTGGATTAACTTTGTGTTTTGGTTTTGGTTTTGGATCCCGATTTTTTTCTAAAAACCCTATTTATTTTTGCTAAAATCACATAATTTGGCTCTTTATTTATCCCTACATTATTAGTAACCTCAGTAACATTAATTTCCAAACATTTCCAGTCAATTTTTGTCAAGTGACAAGATCACTGCTACCCCTCCTGTTTCTATATGAGCAATGGCACTGAGCATTGTCACTGGAGACTGGAGAGTGACAAGAACACTGCTAACCCTGTTTCTGTGTGAGCAATGGCACTGAGCATTGTCACTGTAGACTGGAGAGTGACAAGAACACTGCTACTCCTCCTGTTTCTGTATGAGCAATGGCACTTAGCAATGTTACTGGAGACTGGAGAGTGACAAGAACATTGCTACCCCTCCTGTTTCTGTATGAGCAATGGCACTTAGCAATGTTACTGGAGACTGGAGAGTGACAAGAACATTGCTCCCCTTGTTTCTGTGTGAACAATGGCGCTGTATCTCCTGGGGAGGGATGTACATATGGAATCCAAAACCCGCAACATCCGACAACGCAACAATGACGTTTTGCCTCAACTCAGGTCCGAGGATCCGCGAAAGTACCGAGCCGGCTTGCAAGCCTACTCGGATCCTCTAAGTTCGGGTGGGCTCGGTTTTCAGAAAACCGAGCCTGAGAATATAGTATAGTATAGATACAGCAACTATTGTGCTGAGACCTTTTTCCTGGTATTACGGTATTCAAAGTGTTGGGAAGGACTGGAATAGGCGTGTCTTATTGGGAAAAGGTTTTAAAGGGTGTGTGGGTTTTTAACGAGGATATCTAGGAACAGGACACAAAGACAGTGTGCGCAATCAAAGCGACACCCCCTAACAGGCGCTATATAAATAAGTACATAATAATAGATAAAATATTATTAATTCAATAGCACCTTCCACTTATTGGAGTTAAAGTTCCATTATACTTCGCTTTAAACAAAAGTTTTGTGATAAGTTGCACTTTTGCAAGCAAGCACTGTATATCATGCTGTTACAATGTTGCACATCTTTAAGTTATTTTGGATAGCAGCAAACACAGTTTTGCCAAGCAATTACCTTGGGCCTCATTGTCTACTTGTTTACTAAGTTTTCCTAAGTTTTGCTTCTGCATTTGCCAAAGAATAGACTTATAGAAATAATCACAATGCTTCCCAACAGATAGAACTCTAGACTGCGATAGAGAATGCAATTCTTCTACTGCTCTTTTTGCAAAACTGTATATATTTTACCTTTCAAAACATTATAGTGTACATTTTATTTTTGTTACCCGCTATGCAAATGGTAACAATGGTAGATTGTTTTTATCATGCTTGAACAAAGAAAACTTTAAAGTGTGTATTGTTTTTATATTGTTATTGCACACCCCTAAACTCTAAAGTACTTATACCATACTCGCCCACTCTCCTGGAATGTCCGGGTAGATCTTCCGTACTCCCGGGAGAGTGAGACATTCTTCTGCATCCTGCCCACTTGCTAGTGAAGTGGACAGGATGGGATCCTCTGTGATGCGATTTGCTGTGATCACATGATTTTGACGTCACCCCCAGCTGCAAAATGACGATTGCTCCGTCCTCATATTTCACCTCCCCTCCCCTCGGGAATTTAAATAGTAAGTGTGACTTATACAGATGCAGCACATATACAGAATAATTTTTTTGAATTTTTCTGAATTAGAAAGTTCTACATAAAAGTGGCAGTCACACATCAGCTACATGTTGGTGGATACATTAATACTAGGTCCAAATTAATTGCTCGTTAAAATATAGCCAAGGGTGATGCTTAGGGCCAGGATTAAAAAACCACTCCATGTTGGTAAAAGAATTAGGACTGACTATAAGCGACCACAATGCTACATGAGCAAAAACTTATTACTTGGAAGTATTAGGAGCAGGGTATACGAATATAGTGCTAAGTACTACTTCACACCAGTGAAACACACTTTTACAGAAAGCTTCCAACTAGTGATGGAGGGTTATTCCTTGAGATAGTGACTCTAGACTACAATCACACTGCATCCAGTTTGCAGTAGAAACACCATCACATTCACAGAAAAAATATTCAAAAATAAATAAATATTTGCATTATAATAAGATAGGTCTTATACACATCACGTTTCATGTTTCAACAAAAATGCATCAAAAACACATCTAAAAACTCATATACGTTTTTGGTGCATCTCAGATGCATTGAGAAGCACTCAATAGAATAACTATAAAAAAAAACTGGTAACGGAAGAAAACTGCAACATGAAACTTTTTCTCAATGCACTGATGCAGGTGCGAACAAGCTCCATGAAGAATAATGTATTTTAAATGTAATGCACTTAAAATCACACTTTCCAACTTTGGCAAAATTGAATTTGGGAGGTCTGGATGGGAGTTGGGCATGTGCGGACAGGGATTGGTGAATCACGTCACTTAGCCCCTCCCCCTAAATGGACATAATAATTTCTGGCCTATTATGAAAGGGGCGGGGCCGCAATGACGCGTGAATCACGTTTTAAGCCCCACCGCCGCCACTTAACTAATAAAGGGCCAGTATCCGTGAGGTTGCCTTGCTCTTCCGGGAGTTTGGCAGGACACCCAGAAATTTGTCTCCCGGTCATTCCGGCAGAGTAGACAACTATGCTTAAAATACATTAACTAGCTCAAAGCAAACTGAATTACAAACGCATTGATGTGAATAAACTCTAACAAAAAAAGCTAACATATCAATAGCACTGATTCTCCTATTATTGAGATCAATTATTACAAGTCAATTGTAAAAATGTTCTAAAAGGAAACATTCAGGAGTGTAAATACAAAACAGAAAAGAATTACAGCATACAATATATTTATTTATTATTAAATTTACTGCACGCCCCAATATATTCAAAATGTCACAATTGTACATATATGTTTATTTACATTTATTTATGTACAACTGTTACAGTGAAATGGGATCACCACAGGGAGGTCCTGATTTGCAGAATAGGCGATAGCAGAGGGAAAGTTCAGTCCAGTCTCCAACCGTCATTATGCTATTTTAGCCTGTCATCACAATTATATTTCAAAGTCCCAGTGTCGTAAATATTTGCATTGGAACATTGAAATTGAATTATGCTCAGACTATTCTGACATGCAAATCTATGGACAGTGCCATGAAATCAACACGGCATTTATAGGTTTCATATGCTGCCAGTAGGATTCCTAAATGATCCACACATACTTTAATATAACGGTGTTCCTAGTGGTCACAATGTAATTGCAAAGAAAATAATTGTGTGGCATTTTCCAAGCAAAAACACTTCTATGAAACACAGTGGGGAATGCACTCGCATCTGAGTACAAATGGAGAGTTCTCTGTAGTTTTTGTCATAGTTGCCTAATCATCCTTGAACGTTCGGCAGACTCTTCTGGGAGTCCTGGACACACTAAATGAATTAAATGTTAAATGGCGGGGGCGGGACTTATGATGCAAATCATGTGTCATTGTGGCCCTGTCCCCTGCCATAATAGGCTAGAACTGATAATGTGTGGGTTGGGCGGGGCCAAATGACGTGATTGGCCGAGCACTACTCCCACACACCCACCTGCCTCCCCCCCCCCCCGGATCTCCCAGGGGCAAACTTGCCAAAATTGGTAAGTATGTTTTTTGTCGATGCAGCTAGCATGCACATCTGTACACTGCCAACATTGAATCTTTTTTAAGCAAAGTGCCTCCGACCTCAGTGATGTGGATAATTATTATTATTATTACCATTTATTTATATAGCGCCACTAATTCCGCAGCGCTGTACAGAAAACTCACTTACTTCAGTCCCTGCCCCATTGGGGCTTACAGTCTATATTCCCTAACACACACACACAGACAGAGACACACACACACAGACTAGGGTCAATTTTGTTAGCAGCCAATTAACCTACCAGTAGGTTTTTTGGAGTGTGGGAGGAAACCGGAGCACCCGGAGGAAACCCACACAAACACGGGGATAAAAAAACACACTACACACAGATATGGTCTGGAATTTAACTCATGACCCCAGTGCTGTAAGGCAGAAGTGCTAACCACTTAGCAACTGTGCTGCCCGTAATTCCAAGTAAATTGATAGTGTGAATATTGGATCACTCACAAAATGGCTGCCTCCATTGTGTATAGTTTATGAAACCATTTTAAATTAAATTAATGGCAAGCTAAGAAGCTTTCACTTTACACCTATTGCACTGCACATTGTTCACAGATATGTAACTTTCATACTAAGGTTATGGTCATTTAATAATGGAGTTACACACATTAGACATAGGGGTAGATTTATAAAACCTTCAGAAAGGGAAAAGAGTAGACGTTGACCTTAGCAACCAATCAGATTCAAGGCATCATTTTCTAGCATGCACCAGATAAATAATAGCTCAAATCTGATTGGTTGCTATGGGCAACACCTCCACATTTCCTTTTCTAGAAGGTTTGCTAAATCTACCACATAGTGTATGTGGGAAGTACAGTACCTACAGTAGACATAACTTGTCATAAGTGCAATAAAGCTGTGCCCATTCAAAGTATAGTGTACCACCATCTCTGAATGGCATCTTCCAAACTTTAAACAGGCAGGAGATGCACTTGACTGCACAGGTAAACTCTATATTTACCATGCCCTGGCCGCAGGAAATTGCTCATATATTATATTTTTTTTGGCAATGGCTCACAAACCTCAATTTCACAAACCTTGATTTCTTGTGTTAGTTAACATGGATGAATAATGGTGTCAACTTACAACACCAAGTTAAAATAAAACCAAATAAAAAAATAAAAACAAATCTGTGTAACAAATACTGCAGAAATCTGTGGTTATTAAAAGTATCCATAAAAACACAATAATGCAAGCAAAGAACAAATGCCACCAATTTTTTTTCCAGCTCTTATTTTCTTATTTTGAAAAGAAAAGCAATCAGTGTGATAATAATAGTATTTAATGTATTTGCAGCATAAGCAGGTGGTGTTTAAGTAGGCCGAGGAGAGAGATGATAGGCCTCAGTATATGCATATTACAAAGTCTATCATGGGCCTTCCTCTCCACAGATCTCTCAAGCGTCACACACTAAAACTGAATTCTACCATTATGAATAGATTACAACATGTAATTATGGCTTCCTCAACAACGCAGGAGATATTTTCGCTCGTTTATTAGTCTACAGAAGTGTAGTATGCTTGACTTTTCACACACCTCTTATTTAATTAACTAACCTAAACAATGAATATTTAAACATACAGGATCCAATAAATGGTGCCTAACAAATGTGTTTGTTATTCCTCTGGGAATGTAAGACCAGGCACAGCAACACAAATTACATGAAAGAGTCCACTTGAGACCATCCCATCATGCTGAGTCTAGCAACTCATACATTAATATCTGTGCTGCTTGCAGTTAGGCCAAACTGAGTATCATGCACCTGTTATAGCCTATAAATTGATTTGAGCAACTACCAGTTCTTTATTTGTCTGAGAGGCATGTTGGTGTCAGTAGCTGAGGGAGAGTACTGACATTGGATTGCTATTTGGAGGACTCTGGGGTACCTCTTTGGTAAGTTAGCTCTCAATTTAAAAACACATATGTATGGCCCAAATATATGGGACTCTCATTGTTTAGAGTAGGACCACCCTATTAGCAAAATCACCTTGGCGTGGTGGGTGGCTTCAACATACATTTGCAAATGTGTGCAACTGAGACTTTTGCATTTTTATCTACAGTAGAAATAGCAGATCTGTTGATGGCTATAGCAGTGTGCTGGGGGAATTTGTCTCTGTTTTTTCCTTTTAGGATAACCCCACCCTTTCATGCACCTGTTATAGCCTATAAATTGATTTGAGCAACTGCCAGTTCTTTATTGTGGTAAAATGGAAGGAAGCTCAATGTGAGCAATAAATTCTGATAAAATGTTGTATAGATTTTATGCTTTACATATTTATACCGGGGGGTCTAGAGGCCTCATCATATAGGAGAGGGACAGAGACATCAGGGGGATCCCCACCATCAGGGACACCCCAGAAAGAAGTGCACCAGTTAGGCGTAGGTACCCCACTTAGAAAAGCTCCTGCAAGAGTCACTGGGAGTAAGGGAAGTACATCAGGAAAGAGTGTCCTGAGATTTAAACTCCCACATGTAAGAAATGGAAAGTGGGAAATGTTTTAAGCTAAGAGCAGTCTGAAAGCATTAAAGAAAGATAGTTGCCAACATCAGCAAGGTTATGAAGGATGGTACCTGGATATGTAGGATGATGGTCTGTATAACAACAGAAGGTAGAGCCTCCTTGAAAGTACCTGCATACCATGAGGGAGGGTCGCTCTGCCATTACAGCATGGTCACAGGTTGTAGAAGAAGTTCCCTGGTGTAGGGGACAGCGTGCACATATGGAAGAGAGTACCTGGATATTGGGATAGTCTAAGCGGAGGAGGGTAAGAACCTCTGACACATGCCAACTGTGTGCTTGTATAAATGAAAAGCTATGAATCTACTGCACCCAGAAACACCTGTTATGTGAATTGCCAAATATGTATTACATCTTCTGAAGATCTCTGCTGGAGGAGTTTGACGTTTGTCTAAAGTTCAGTTTATTTATTTACCGTGATGGTCTGGCGCCAAACTAGTTATTTGAGGTTACACCACACCGCCATTAGTGTCTACTCCACACAATACCTGTGTTAAACACCCGAGTATTCAGATAACCCACAGGTACATATGCCATACCCATGACCTAGCCGAGGCACAGGAGAGGAACCCATAGTCCTGTTCTCCTTTGAGTCTTTTCCTCTTGTGTGGATATGTTACTCCTGGCTCTAGTACTTTCAGCAATACCTGAAGTTCTGCCACACACAGTTATACTATTCCTGATCCAGTACCAGTGCTCTCCATCATCCTTGGACATAAGTATACAGCTTGCTGCAGTTCCTAGTACTCTCCAGCTTCTGTCATAGAGCTCTGGCGATATCTGAACTTTTGCCGCATACAGTTACTGTTTCTGATCCAGTATCAGCGCTCCGGTATCCTCGCTTGTATTCTTGGCTATCATCTCTGTATTAGTTCTCCACTGGACCTCGCCTAATACCAGTTAGGAGGACCACGACCTGTGGCTCCGAAGCAGCCAAGCCCATATCCCCTTGCGGGGGTCACTGGTGAATACCTTCCGAGTCATTAGACTCCTCAACTCTCTAACAGGTAGTGCCAAGCTAACAGCTAAGAGAAATATCTGTGTCTGCTTACACCGGTCCATACTACATAAGGAACAGGGAAGCCCTTAGTGTACTTGGGTTATGGTTGCCACCCGTTCCCTCACCCGTTCCACTTCTCTAACCATATAGAGGTGCCATGGACTTATACATCTAAGTCTGTATACAGACTCACTGTACTCACTTTTACTGCACGTGCACAGTATGGAAATGTACATTTTGCACTTAGGATTTCAATGTATGTCCATCTCTATAGAGCCCCAATATCTTTGTCCACTAATGGACATTATAGGGAAAGACTGCAAAAATGTTACTATTTTTCCTTAGCTACTTTCTTGAAATTAACTGGAACCCTGAATTTTATTCTGCAATTCATATTCTGCTAACCATTGCAGGAACACCAAATATGTGTATCTAATGGAGAATTGAACTGGTTATATGGACCAAAATAAAACATATTATGCACACATATGCACACTATACGTGTTGGGGGTTTAACCATATTTCTATGTATGTATTTATTTATTCTAATTTTTACACTTATGTTTTGTTTGATTTTTTTATTGGTATGCTGTTACCATCAGCGATGAGCAAAATCGATTTGAAAATATGGATCCAAATTGTCCCAAATTTACGGAGAACAGGCCAATCAAGTGCATGCGATATAAATAAGCCACCCAACAAGGATCAAGAAATGTTACGTATATCGATTTATAGATGTAGCCTACAGCCCCCCTGACACTGATTCTACCTGGATTGTTCTCGGAAGAAAACATCTGTCTATTTAGCTATTTGTGAATGTGACTAGATTTGAGCTGTGTCCTATCAATTTCCTGGCCTCTATTATAATCTTCATCTTAACCTCTGTTCTCATAGGCAAACCGAGGGGGGGGTTCCTAGTGTCTGGAAGCCACCCTCCAACCCTGGGGCACTGTATAATTGAGGTGGCTGGACCGTGCTCCCGCTTCACAGAGCTCTGCTTGGAAAGGGAGAGCTGCGTGCACCTAACAGTAATGCACGCAGCCAGGGCGCCATTATTAATTAATTATTATTAATATTTATTTATAAGGCGCCACAAGGCATCCGCAGCGCCGTACAGAGACAAACAAAATCACAATACAATGGGAGACAGCACAGTACAGTAAACACAGCAACTCAGTATGCTCAATGCACAGCTAGAGAGGGCGGGGAAGGGGGAGGGAGGATCCACAAACGACGGGGCCCAAGAAGGAGGGCGCGGAAGACATGGAGACCCCCAGGGGGGAGGAGGGAGCGAGAGTGGACGTGGGGTGGAGGACCCTCGAGGAGGAGGGCTAAGTAGCTGGAGAGCAGAGTTAGAAGTGGTGGAAACAGGAGGAGAGATGGCCCTGCTCAGAGGAGCGTACAATCTAAGGGATCTTACAATCTAAGCCATCAGGAGGATACAGGGGGTACCCTTGTACCGGGCCCGGGCTCACCTGGGGGCCCGGCGGCACATTCTTACTAGGGGGCCCGCTATCTTCAGCCTGGCTGTCACTGTGACAGCCAGACTGAAGATAGCAGCAAAGACGCCAGCCTTAACTTCCGCAGTGGAACGCATCCAGGAAGTTCCAAATGCCGAACTTCCTGTTGGTGGAACGCATATGCTTTCCACTGCGGGACTTAAGGTCTGAAGTGTTTCTTTCCCTTCCTCTCCCCTAATACTAATATATATTATATATATATATATATATTAGAGATGGACGGGCTCGGTTCCCACGTGATCCAAATACTACAGAATTTAGCCTATCGGTACTCTCCCGTCCGTTCGGATTCGAAATCGAGGCAAAACGTCATTGTGACGTATTCGTTTTTCTGAGCTCGGTTCTCGCGAGATTTGAAAACCATAAATACACGCCTCCACAGCAATCCATCGCCATTTGACAGAGGGAGAGAGCAGGGTTAGGTCACACAGGCTATATCAGCGCAGGGACAGAGCAGTAATTGGACACATTATTGTTTCTATTCAATACCATTCTAATCTTAATATCAGTTGTTACAGCAGTAAGAGGAGAAGAGAGGAGGGTTTTTGTTCAGTTTCTGGCACTCCAAGTGCTTTTGGGGTGTCCCCCATTCTTTTGCATTAATTTTTCTGGCTGTCAAAAGTTATATTTGTCAGCAGTATCTAAAACAATTTGTAGCACTACAAGTGCTTTGGGCTCAGAATGGATTCAAAGCAGTCCGATATTTTATATCGTACTTAGCCTTATAGTGACTTTCAATTTATTGGAGTCCAATAGATTTTGGTAGGGTCTTTTTCCCATATCTTCACCCCCTTTTACTTATTTCAGTACTGTACTAAAACCTATTGTCGGTACTCATATAGTACTCATATAGATGTTTGAATACCCAGGCAATGCATTCTTTCTAAACCAGTGCACAGCTTACAATGTCTGACTGCCAACATGGCCGGATTAAGGGGGGGCACAGGGGGCACGTGCCCCGGGCCCCCCTCTCTCTGAGGGCCGCCGGCTGGAAGGAGAGAAGCTGCTGCGCATGTGCAGCAACTAGAAGTCGGCGTAAATATGTAAAAATGTACAGCCTGCTGCCAAGGATTTGTCCGTCTGGAGGGGGAGGGTTTGTATTGCTGAGTGGTGAGTGCCTGCGTGAGGTAGATTTACAGCTGACAGCCGCACAAACAGGAGAAAGATGACAGCTGATCCGAACTTTGTTGTAGTACAACACTTGCGAGGTAGCGATGGTTGGGTGTTGGACATTTACCAAGTTGTCTTTTTAAGTGTGTGTGAGAGAGAGATATATTAATGGTGTAGTTTTGCTGAGAGAGAGAGAGATATGGGGGTAAATGTATAACCCGCATGTTCATACATTTACCCCCTGGTGTAGTTTTGCTGAGAGAGAGAGATATGGTGTAGTTTTGCTGAGAGAGAGAGAGACTATTAATTTAATGGTGTAGTTTTGCAGGTGGGTGCTATGAATTTATTTTACAGGTGTTGGTGTAATATTTAATTTAATAGTGGGGCCAATTCAGGCGAGTTGATGGGATCTTTAAATGCTGTGCTGGTTTCGGGACTATTAATTTATTATTCAATTTAGGTCTAATTTTGGGGAGAAGGAGGGCTAATTTATTAAACGTCAATATGAAATATTAATTGTCAGAAATGGTTGTGTGAAATGGGTTTATTTGTTACATGTAAATGCTATTAATTTATTGCTGGGCTGTTTTGTGGGGAGGGAAATAGTTTTTTTTTTATGAAATGTGCTGTTGATTTAATGCCAGGGCTATTTTAAATTTACACGAATATTCCAGGATCTACACAAGCAGCAACTGAGTTTAAGACACCAGCAGCCACAGGTGATGAGAGCAGGCAGTCTGTCAACTGTCCTGAACCTGTTGGAGCAGTCCCGAATTTGGGAAACTGTCCCACTTAGACAGGATTTGGTCCGACTACAAGGACAGTTGGGAGGTATGTCCCGCTTCACACTGTATTACTGGTTAAGGCAGAGCTGCCTGCACCTAACAGTAGTGCACACAGTATTGTCTGTGTATATGCATAAAATTATAGCCATAGTACACCTTAGGGGCCCCCCTGTCTAAAGTGCCCCGGGCCCCCCAGAGCCTTAATCCAGCTCTGACTGCAAACACAATATTTGTTCCTCCATTAGCTGTCAATTGCATATAAACATCCACACGTTATATTGTCATATCAACTGGTGCATTTTTAACAATGCTTTTTTTTTTTTTTTTGCACTATTCAGAAATAGGTATTTAGTCTGTCCGTCTCCTGTAATTTGATCTTTTATTGTAATAGGATAATGATGACTTGCATAAAGAATGGAAAGTACCCCATGGTCAAGTGAGTAATTAGTGCACAAATGTTCTGTCGAGGTCACCACCGAATCTTTGCAGGAGTGTTGGCCTTAATCCAACATAAGAAAAACTATCTTAATCTATGGAAAGTACAGACAAGACCTGACAAACCAGATGTTCTTAACGTGCAAATGAACATGCTGATTGCAGTTTTAGCATTGTTTTCCTTGCTGATGGTGATGATGATGATGATGTACCTGGGGTTCTGAAAATGCTGTGTTCGGTGACAACTGTGAAGTGTAAGGCCTCATGTGCATCCTGACACTTGTAGTGCTACAAGTGTGTAGTATAAATGGTGCCCTCAACGAATAAAAAAAACATTTGTAAACAGCTGCAAGCCTTTGCTGGGGTGACTAGTTTGTTAGCAGGGTTGATTGTGACACTAGAACCATTTTACCCATTCATGTTTTGCTACAGCAGCTACTGAATGCAGCTTGTAAGCAGCGATCAAGCTGTGGTGAACAAGCAAACAACGACGATAATGAAGATGGTGCTTGTCAAATTAGTACTTATGATGGGAGTCAAGAACAGATAATTGATGAGGATGAAACACAGAAAATGCCGTTGTAGGTGGTAAAGAATTAGCAGCCATGGCACACAGTATGCTGATATACATTCAAACTGACAAGCATGTAGAAATGATCAAGAAAAGAAACGATTATTTAACCGCAACCCTGCTGGATCCATGCTACCGGCATAAACTTAGGGAATTTGTTGCTACATCAGAAAGGGAGTCTGTGCTTGGCTTCGATATAAGATGTCCTTATTATGTTTGTTCCACCCAGAACTCTTCTATCGTTTTTGTTCCATTTGGAATTCACTCTTATTATTCTCCAACCTCCCCATACTGTGTAACGAGGAATTTACAAATACAGCACGGTATGCCAAAATATGGACTCCTAGGGGTAAATTTAGAAAGGAAAAGTGAAGCTGTTGCCCATAGCAACCAATCAGATTCTAGCTTTCCTTTTCTAGTATGTACTAGGGATGTGCACCGGCCACTTTTGGTGTCTCGTGTTTTGTGTTTTGGATTCGGATTTGCTTGAGGTTTTAGGTTCGGATTTGTTTCGCAAAGCACCTGACGAAAGGTTTTGGTTCGGATTTAAGGTTTTGGATTCGGATTTATTTTGAAAAAACATAAAAAGTGCTAAAAACCAGTTTTGTGTTTTTTTTTTCACTCCTACGCTATTATTAACCTCAATAACATTCAATAACAATCATTTCCACTAATTTCCAGTCTATTCTGAACACCTCACAATATTGTTTTTAGGCCAAAAGGTTGCACCGAGGTAGCTTGAGCACATAATACCAAAAAAAGAGCTACAAGATGGAATTGTTCTGGGCCCTCCCTCCCACCCCTCGCGAGATTCGACGCGAGACTTGGATGACAGAGCCTCGTTTTCATTTTTTTGCCCGCCGGAAATATCCGAACAGTGCTCGGATCCCGTTCGGATCCACACTGTTCGGGTGGGCTCGGATTAGCGGAATCCGAGCCCGCTCATCTCTAGTATATACTAGATTAATGATAACTAGAATCTGATTTGTTGCTATGGGCAACACCTCTACTTTTGCTTTTTAGGTCTGATAAATCTACCCTTAAGCGTATATCACGAAAACTTTGCAACATATACTTGCACACTCTCCCAGAATGTTCGGGAGATTCCAGAAATCCGGGTAGGTCTCCCGGGAGAGAGCAGGCCATCCTGCCACATCCTACCCACCTCCTATTAAAGTGGGCAGGATGGGAGCCCCATTTTGGCCCCACCCCTGTGCCAAAATGTAATTTTTTTTGTGTGGGCAGGGCCAAAATTACACAATTTGCCGTGACCCGCCCCCTCTGTACCACGATGCCCCTCCTCCCAGAGGACAAAAATAAATGTTGGCAAGTATGTTCGCACCTTTGTGTCTTAATTTGCATGAGATTCGGCCACAACTTCACTCATTTCTAATATGTAATTTTGTTTCTTTAAAGATGGTTTATGGATTTGCTTGGTGAGTTCCTTTGTGTTTCTAGTATTCTTTTCTGGTACGACCTTGCTTTCCCTGCTGATTTTACGGTCATTGATGTTGTTCCTGTCCCTGGTTTGTTTGACTTGCCTTCACCTCTGTTGTCTATTCTGTAATCAGCACCAATGTCTCCGTGTGCATATGTAGTTCTAAGGGAAAAGTGGCCTATACAGATCAAGCCTGGGGTACTGGTGTTCACTAAATGGCTTTGGTAACACTTACATAATACGAACATCAAAATACAAACCCAACTAAACTCTAACTAAAAGATAAGGCAAGAACACTAATTTAAACTTTAAGCACCCTCCCTGCCAGTTTCTCTAAAACAGATTGAAGATTGTTGGGTGGGGCAAATTGTAGGTACGATCTGGGAAATTAAAACATATTGCGGACTTTTTAGAAGCAAATTTCCCTGTGATTTATTAATCTTGAGATGACATTTATCAGGCTTCATACAATCCTAGTTGTCTTACAAGCTGTCCATCCAGCCTATTTAAGGCTCCTTTGGGTGTGGCTTACAAGGCAGCCCTTACTAGATGTAAGGCCCTATACCTGAGAGGCGAGTGCATCTGATGTAAGCTGCATTTTAATGGTGTTTGAAGCATATAGGTCAGTGTAGGACCTGCATAGAACGAGCAGCCCTTGACGCTGGGATGCAGGCTTAATGTTTGGATCAAAATATGAACTAGTATTTTGCTAGATACACACAGATCTGCAATGTTAAGGATAAGCGCTGACAACAATTGTCTTTTTGTTTTGTATACACATATGGGCATTTACGTTGGAAGTCGTGTAATCGGCACTTACAAACCCGACACAAACCACACTGACAAAAAAATGACGATGAGTATGACAGCGATAATATAATGATATCGACCAACCATGTAACTGACAACTTGTGTTTCCGGCAGTCCCCTTTAAATGTAAAATGCGACTTTACAAAACCCATACAGTAAAATCACGTCACTTTTAATGGACATTATGATAACTGCGGTTTTAAAGTGGCAATGGGTGGACCCACATCCTAGATTACGGGTGGTAATCATTTAAATAATTACTATAAATTCGACAAAGAGGACGCCTACAAAAAAATTCAGATTTTCTAAAAAAACCGATTGCAATCCTTTCAGACTTACCTCCAAACCGACCCTGCAGATTCCCGATCGCACCATCATGCTTACAGCAACACATACGAATACACAGGTGTCCGGTAGTTCACTTTCACATCACTGCGACTGCCATCAATGTTAATTTAAAGCAGCAATGTAGGGACCCCGCAAGTTAAGTCTTTAAAGACTTATTGTTTTAGGATAATACTTGAAAATGATAGCCAGAATTTAGTCACTTTGGGTAATGTCTCCACTTTTCCTTTTTCAAAGTTTTAGTAAAGCTACAATCTCGAGGACTACGTTTGTCCCACATGCCACCGTTGAACAGCACTGATTCAAGCCTTTGTTAGAGCATGTAAGACCATGTTCTAACATGAGTGCCACAATGGGAGAGGCAATATGATACCGTCATACCTAAAAATCCTATAGTGGCACTTAAACAATTTACAATGAATAAATGTGAATGAATATCTTATGTTGGATATGTAGTTCCTGGTGCACTGGATAAAACATTATGATCACTGAAAATGTATTACTTATGTTAGGTGAAACAAACATCAAAAACCTTAGTAATACTAAACAGCCTAAAGTGCTAGACTCATAATGCTGGAAAGTTGTGCATTCTACTTCCACAAAAGTAATATTTTGTAGTTAAAAAAAAAATGGAAAAAATGGTTTGCCTAGTTCAATAAAGTACTACTCAATCAAAAAAATATGCAAGCTATTTTATGAGCAGGCATAATAAAATGCTAGCGTTGGAAGAGGAAATTCAGTTTTTATACTAACATCAATAATATTGTCAAAATGCATTCATGAAAAAAAAAATTTGAAATGCACTAAATTATAGTAAGAGCTAAAATTTAAATTTTAATACCGCTATAAAGAAAATATCTGTTTTATCATCATGCTTTTCCAGAAATTCCATATACACTTCAGCCCGAATGACATGCTGCCATTGATGGAAAAGTAAATTCATGTATCGCATCACCCGTTCCAGGTATAGCTTGATTTATTTGCAAAAAAAACCAACCTTTTGCAAAGTTGTAGACTAATGGCCTCATGTAGAGTTGGAAAATGTACTTTTTTTGCCTAAAATATGCATTTCTGTCCTGAGCATGTGCACGAAAAATGCATTAGCGTAAGTCTCTATGCAGATTGAAGCGTGTCTTAGCGTTAGTATTGTGTACACTTGGAAAGGAAGAACGGGAAGGGAAGGGGAAGGAAGCTCTGGGCAAGTGCCGGGCAATTACAGTAAGTATGGCTATAATTTTAGAGAGTGCTTGGCTGCTCTCCAACTCTTCCTATCCCCATAATATACATGGGCAATGCTGCGTGGACTACTGTTCCCTTTTGAAGCAGAGCCGTGTGAAGCGGGAGCAAGTTCCAAACACCTCAATTATACAGTGCCCCAGGCTTGGATGGGGTGTCCAGGCACTAGAAACCCCCCCCTGGTTTGCCTATGGGATAAACAGTCGGGCAACTCTAGGAAAACATTCTGAAAGCCCTAGAACTCTTCCCAAACACCCCCTGGAGTAGTGTAATAATAATGTTTAAGTGCATTACAGGTAGAAGTACAAGTGCCAGCATACCCATGACTTTCAGAGCACCTGTAGAGCTATTAGCACCGGCCTGCACTGCCATCTAGGGCTCACTGGGACCTGTACAGCACCTTTAAAAAATTATAGTAAAATAAACAAATGCTGTGAGCAAAATACTTTATCAAAAATAGAAACTCTTGCACACACCATCGTTCTCCAGTTTATTCTGTGGGGATGTTCTTCTTTCTTCCAACTTGGCAATCTATTGTGAAAATACAAACAAAAACAAACCTGTAGACAATGCTACAGGACAATTATTACTCCTCCGTCAGGAACACCATCACGAAGGACAAGCCTACAGGCATGTCAGTAACTATCCAAAGCGGCTTCTGTGAAAACTTGATTCGCATTCCATATGTGGTCCATCCATATGTGGTCCATCCATATGTGGTTCATCCATATGTGGTCCATATGCTCTGGATGCGTTGAAATGCAAAATATGAGGAAAATGCAGGCATTATCAAGCAGCTGGTGATTTTTCGAATGCAATTCTATTCTACCTTTGGCTGACGTCATTGTCTATCCTGTTTATATCAGTAAGAAAAGATGGGTTTCATCATCCTCATCAATCCGACCCTTCAGGCTGTAGCTGTGGCAGCTCTCTTGTGCCATAGGAGAAGGCTATTAGTAAGGAGGCAGAGGAGATGGAGGGATTGTGTTCTTCTCTTGTTATCTCATTGTCTAAACAGAGGCCATTTCTACCTTGTCTATGTGGATCTGAGGAAATATGATGACGAGCTTGAATTTACTCTGATGTCAGTCAATAGGTTTGAGTTGCTGCATCTTCTGTGTCCTGTATTCACAAGACAAAATACTCAGATGAGGCAATAACCCCAAAGCACTATATTTTATTACTTCAGCTGTTCTGGAACTAAAAGTCAGCATGCTCGGCCAATCACAAAGGAGATCCACAACTGATGGAGAACCATATCATTTAAAAGCCCCCCAAATTATAATAACTTATGGCTCATATAGCCACCATATATAGTCTATAATGTATAAATAAAGGCATAGGGGGAATTCAATAGTCCTCCCATAGAGGTGAGCAGGATCTGTGATGTAGGGGTACCATAGTACCTCAATGTGAGCAGTTCGATGGCACATAACACACACTTGAATTCCCCCCATTGCTATGTCTTAGGTCTCTATTTATCACAGATTTTTGGTAACTGCAGCACATTTTGCATCTCCATTTTATTTCTTAATGCAGAATAGTGAAGACCTGCATTGCTTTATGGGAAATTTAGAAGTTGGGGGTCATGGCAGAACACAGGGGGTAGAACAGTGAATCGGCCCCATGGTAAAATTTGGGTAGATGCTGTTCTTGCTACCAGACCCCCCCCCCCCCCCCACTTGCTCTATTGAGGGCCTCTTCTTAGCTTGTGCGTACCTGGCCCAATGCGCATGTGCCTCTCAGAAGAAGCCTCCTCTACACTCTTTTGAGTGCAGAGCGAGGGTCTCAGGGTGGGAGTGGGGACCTCAGGGGATGACTCACTTCCTGCATCCCCTATTGTTATACCCATGGCAGAACCCACAGGAGAGATTTGGCGATCAATAATCAAGGTTACTTTAACACCACTCAGTCCACACATTATGTGGGAGCAATCGATGAGAAGCATGTTAGTTGAAATGAAATTTTTCAGCAAATCGCTGTCGCACCACATCTGTGTATCTATCCCCTGTTCGATTAGCCATACACATTCTTCAGTTGTTAAAACCATATTGGGATCAAAATCTGAAACAAAATATGGGGTCTTTTCATAAAACAGTGAAACCATTTGAGAATTGAAGTAGTGGAGAAGTTGCCCATGGCAACCAACCAGCTGCTCCGTATAATTTTATAATATGCAAATTAGAAATGTTACCTCAATGCTGATTGGTTGCCATGGTCAACTTCTCCACTGCTTCAATTCTCCACTGTATTCACTGCTTTATGAAAAGTGCACAGTGACTTTCCAAACACCCTGTATAATATTAAAATTCATATCTATCTAAATGCATACTCGGTATGCAGAAAACGGTGGATGTGTCTTTTATTTTCGGGCTCCATAGGCACTCGGTGCTATTGAGGTCACCTAAACATCTTTTTGGACCTGTCTTTAGACACCACCAACATATTTTCAATTCTTTGACAGTTTTTACAATAAAATGTCTATAAAATGTTCTACACAGGGGCCTACATGAACGTGGGGAGATCTTCACCCAAAATTAGGCTTTTCTGAGCAGATCAGATAGGGTTTGGGCAGTACGAGGGTAGAGCTTATTTTGTCCTAATTTTACTAGTCTAAATGTTGGGTGGTAAGGAAATATACATAATTCAAAGCCAAACGATGTGCTTGTGTTAAACTATGCTCATATCAGAATAAATGCACTTTTCAGACAATTTCCAGGACAATTCAAAACTTTAGCACGGCTCAGAAAATGTGCTTGGTTTTGCTCAGAAGACTTAGAGTAACTATACCTCATGTATCACAAGATAGATAATTCATAGTGATATATGAGACATGTAAATGTAGATTGGAATGATTGTTTTTTTTATATTTAATTACATTTTTCATATATGAGAAAACATTCACAAAATCCAGACAGAAACATGACACGGACACAACACAAATAACTAAATGTGTCAAATTAGATTTATTTAACAGCTGGATGTAAAGTTCAGATCTGAAATATGTTTCACATGAAAAACTAGCCATTTAAAACCCATCATAACGGCTACATTATTGCAAGCAATAAATTTGCAGGAACCCTAATCCACAGACAGAGATTAATATCTAATGCAATATTCTCTGATTAATTCCCTCATCCACAGATTGCTTTATAATGCATCTGAAATATTAATGCACATTTAGGAGTTTCACATTGCATATTGGAATTATGTATTATCTTTAGTCTGCTAAAAGTATTTGAATTAAGTGATGCTGGGTTTAATGTCCAAATAAAAAGTGTTTTGTGTCTATCTTATTAGACTGTATATCATTATATTTTATTTTCCAGGATGTCAGATGAAAGAGAGACACTGTATAATTCCTGTCAAAACCAAATCTATGACAAGCAGACGGAGAAATAATGAACGCCGAGATGAGCGGGTGATAATATTGTTTTCTTTATTCTGATGAGAAGGTAGAAATAGAGTTTGCAAGTAAGCAAACAAACAAATTAATTTAGCTTTTTCTCTTTAACATTGGTGTTTGTTTGTTTGCTTGTTTCTAATCACAATTAGAATGTTTTGACATAATTGAAATTCCTGATGAAAACCATGATGGGATTATACTTTCTCCAAACACCAGATGTACTTGTCATTGGGCTTGCATGTAGATGTGTGGCCTGAATTTTATTGTCTATACTTTGCAATGCTGCATTGCGGACCTATAACCAAACAGCGCACAAGCCAAACTGTACAAAGATCATCTGCATTTCCTAGCTGACAATGACAATAGAGATTTGTGTTAACTCGTACTTGGCTGCATTTTGCATAATATATTTCTCTGTGCTTTACTGTGTTTACTCTTTTTGTTTGTTGTGCAAAACTCCAAACAATAAATCAGATGTGGTACAGCATACTTTTCTACAATCAGTATTCAAGATAAAGTATATTGAATATGAAACATGTCATCTCTCCAAGCTAGAATATAACCTGCCCATAGTAGTAATAGTTTGCAGAAGCAATGTCCTTTACTGCTGTTAGTTCACTTAACTGTCCCAATAGGTGTCCCACCTACAACAATATACTCTGTATCGCTTCTTGGCCTTTTGGCTAAGATCAAGTGCAGTTGTGGCAGAGCTATACTTGGTCCACTGGCCAGGGGCCGGGTAGGCAGCTTATGTAAGCCTGTGACAAACGCGCCTCTGGAGTGGTGAGCCAGGGGTGCCATAAATCACTAGTCAAGGGACCTTAAAACACGTGATTATGTTGGCACCCATGCACTTTTGACCACTTTCTTTTTGAGCATCGCTACATTCTTTGCCCTGGCCTTATGGCTGGGCGAGAAAATTTTTATACCAAGCCCAGCCATTGGGCTGGGGCCGTATCCACTCGGCACTATTTATTTTTTCTTCACGTTTGTCACCTTCACTTTTATGTTCACGTTTCTGGATTTTATTTGGTGCAGGTAGGCCCTTTTGGGGTCTTGTCCCCGAGAAGATCTAGGGGGGGATTGTGCGGCCCTGAGGCTCTGGCCCCCCTGAACACCCACGAAGGTCCTCCCTTTCGTAGGTGGACTAGATGTCGAGCCCTGGGTGAAGCTTCGGCGGATCCCAGGGGCTAAAGGGGCTCTCCTAGCCTTGCGGTGAAGGGGGTCCAAAGACCCTTGCCCCCTAAGGGACCTTTTGGTTCTGGGGGTCGGGAACCAGGTCCCTTTCTTTTTAAAGGAAGGGCCAAGTACTGCATCCCTTTGTGCACTTTTTTATTGCTTTTGCACCTTTATTGGGCACTTTGGGTTCTTGATTGCACGTTCCCAGGCTTTCAATAAAAAAAAAAATATATAATCTGTATCGCTTCTCGGCCTTTTGGCTAAGATCAAGCAGTTGTGGCAGAGCTGTACTTGGTCCTCTGGCCAGTGGCCTGGGAGGCTGCGTTGACAGCACGGGCCTAATGTGCCTCCGAGGTGGAGACCTGGGGGGGGCATAAATCACTGCACCTTAAATCACATGATTTTGTTGGCACCCTGCACATTAGACCACTTTCATTTTTATGCACAGCCTCATTCTTTGGCCTTTTGTCTGGGCGAGAATATTTTTATAATAGCCCAGTCATGAGGCTGGGGCCATAACCACTCGGCACTTTTTATTTTTCTATTTATTACACCTTTTGTTTGTCACTTTCACTTTTGTGTTTTTCAGTTTCACGGATTATTAGGGGTGCAGGTAGACCCTTATGGACTCTGCATCCCTGGAAATCTAAGGGGGCTGTGTGGCCCTAAGGTTCTGGCCCCCCTGATCCCCATCGTTGTCCTCCCTTTTAGGGATAGGACAGTTGTTGTGCCTTGGGTGAAGCTTTGGTGGATCCCAGGGGCAAAAGGGGCCCCCTTAGTAATGTGGCGAAGGGGGTCTGAGACCCTTGCCCCCTAAGGGACCTTTTGGCTCGGGGGGTCGGGGATTAGGGCCTTTCTTCTTTGGAGGAGAGCCAGTTCGCACCCTCTTAGTGCAAGTTTGTAGTTTTTGCACCTTTTTTGGCACTTCTTGGGCACGAAGGCACCGAACCCAGGTTTTCAATAATAAAATAAAATATATACTCCATACCCCCTGATGGTGGAACTGTAGTACGTGGATTGCTGGCATGAATGAGCAATGATAGCAAGGACATTTTCTTTCCAGTCTCAACAGGTGTTCATCTTTATTCTTCAATTGATTTTAATCTAAAATAGATCTTGAGACTTGGAAAAGAAAACTTGGATGCTCAGCACATGTTAGTAACACAAATAACTGATATTTTCTCGAGTCTCATTAAAAAAACTCAACATAAACGTAGGACAGAGGATATCTGCTTCCACTTAATAGTTGAGCAGGACTACTAGGTCTGAAAACTGTAATGGCACAATACTTATAATAAATCACAGTTCTGTCACATCATGTTTAGTTTGGTTTCCTGTGGACATGGAAGCTGTCAGGAATTCTTTGCCATGTTTTGTATTACCATAGCCATATCCTGTACATGGTGTTTGGGTAGAAAGTGTTAATTTTCACTAGGATACTTTGTCTTGACATCACTGGGGGTGAAGCTTGATGTAATCGGAGGCGTGGTCGAGTCCGGGTAAAACCAAAAATGTGACAGAGCAGGCAGAGAGTTTGGACACAACTCCAAATGTGCTCATAACCTGTACAGGGGGTGACAACAAACAAGGTTTAACATACACATTTCCCTGTAAAAAGCACAAATAACTCAAGTATATTTGTGAGGTTACAGTCCTTTTAACATTTAATCAGTAATAATATTTAATGCACAAAACAATCATCATCATCAGCTATTTATATAGCGCCCTTAATTCTGCGGCGCTGTACAGAGAACTCATTCACATCAGTCCCTGCCCCATTGGAGGTTACAGTCTAAATTCCCTTAGCATTAATAAAAGGTTATAAAAAGAAAGTAGATTTATTTAGAAAGAGATGTGTATGAAGGTTTATTGTCAGTGTCAATGTCACGACCAACCCTATCTGGGCATGCATGACTTGTGGGGATGAAAGGTCTAATTAAAACAAAACCACCTGGTCTGTCTTAAAAGGACTAAAAGTCCCCAAAATTATACCTCACACTCACTATTGAGCCAAATGATCTGCCATCGCTAAGATTTAGTTAGAGCTGACATTTTTCAGTTAAGCCCTTCCCTATATGAGTACACAACCTATTCTAATCATAGTTGCTGTAGTGGAGTTTACTATGATATACTGTAACAAAATGTTTGAAGAATAAAAATGGTGATAATAACTTTACAAGCAGAAAATATAAATGCAAAACAGTTTTCATAAAATAAAACTAGAATAAAAACATTTGCGCACTCACGTTATCTGCTGCTTAGGGAAGGCAAGAAGCAGAAAGCATAAGTCAAAACATTTTTAAATCTTTTAACAATGCAATTTTTTTTAAAAAAGATTCCCCCCTTCCCCCCCTCCAATCCACTCCCTTTCCATTGTCAGATCATTGAGAGAACTGTGCTGGTATGCTAATCTGTTTTCCAAACTTTCATTCAAAAACACCTGTAGTAAGGAATTCTATAAATAGTATAACTCTTTTTCTAGAATATAGCAGATAATTAATAATTAAAGCCCATTAAAACATATATGACTTTCTTCACAGATACATAAGAAATATGAATATGATAGATGGATATATCTCCATAGCTTCCTTATAGGCTGTGGCAATAACAGTCCACAGAAGATAACCTTCTGGTCTGTAGGTAGGTCTGTGTGTCTTGAAGATCCTGGCCGCTCAGCCAACTCTCCACCAGCTTGGCGGGACCCTGAGTATTAGTCTCCCTGACGATGTATGCTCACTAATTCACCAGAATCTACGAGTGACTCCTGATGGAGTGGTGACAGAATCAGTCTTAGAGGAGCTCTACGCTCTGTCTGAAGAAGTTCTTGCTATAGCAATACTTTCTGGCCCTGAGAAAATATGGCTGCTCTCAATCAGTCCAAGTCCTTGCTCTCTCAAGATTTTCCAAACAAATCCTCTCCCTCCCCAGGCATCCCCTTTTTTGTCCCTTCTCAAGACACTTGATTCTGGCTCCCTCCCTGACTCAACCCCCCACTCATTGTACCCCTGTGATTGGTGGTGTGAAGAGTTTTGGTGGTAACCGGTGGAGGTAGAGCATGGTATCGGTGGTCTCCCACCTGCTGTGACCGTGCCATTCAGTCTGAGTCAAAGAGTTGCTGAAACAATAGTAAGCAAACAGGCAGAGTCCACCTCCTGTTTTTAGATAGTGTCCTGACCTTTCTGTCTTTAACCCATTCCACTCTTTATTGATGTCACAGGGTCCACAGCTGTTTCACACTTCCTATGAGCTGCCAATAACAGATCTGGCCACTGGGTGGCATTTAATAACAGAGTGGCCCGCAGTTGCTCAATTGGCCCAGTGATGATAGACGGGGTTGGCACCACTTTCCCAATGTAAGGCCTGGGTCTGTCACACAAATGTATACAAAAATCTTCTCACACATGAATTATGGAAGGTAGCTATTTGATGGTTCCTATATAAATATATAATGCACTTTGTGTTACCCCCCCCAACTGGTCCTTTCTAGTTCATTATACCAGGCATCTCTGCCGAAGCACTCAAACTGGGTGACACAAACAGGCTTTTGCAATACACATCAACTCACATTAAACCTTTTATTACTTAAATACAGTAATTTAACATGTTATCTAAAATAACTCATATTTGTTACGTTTATATACTATGTTCTTTATTCCTGATTAAGCCATAATTATGACAGTTAATATGCCATTTCACTGATGTTTTTAAAGATGTAAAATGTATCTACTAACTCCCCAGTGCATTCCAGACAGCTAAAGCCACTTCCCATAACTACAGTCCAGTAATTATAATGAGGTCTGGTATAGGTAAAAAATTCTCAATGAGAATAGGCTCCACAAATGTCAATTTACATTCCCTGAGAAACCATTGCAACAGGGACTGTCTTAAGTAAACAGTGACCCGTGTTACTTATAATCAAAGGTTAAGTGAACATTTATGTATAGATGTTGCGAATTAACTAATTTCTTATTAATTAGATTATTTCTGAAAGTAGTTACAGTTTATAACTGTGTTCTCCCAGAGTTGCATGTTTATTATTTTCTGACTCCTTTCTTTTAATATTGTATTTTCTTGCTCACATTCAGTGATATCAGTCAGCAGTCATCTATGTCCTGTATAAATGGCTATCTAAGATTAGTCCTGCTACTTACACATATAGTTACAAGAAATTGATCTCTACACCATGATCCATTGGGACTATATTTAGGAATACTTTAAAATTAATTTACTTGAGTGTATTTCACATTACCTAAAACACTTTTGTCAATAGATACTTATTTTTAAATCTAAATGCAGTCCTTTTGTCGCTATACTAGGTCTTAAATTTATTACTATTTTTCCATGTATGGGATAAGAATTTTCTCTTTATACTGTACATTATATTATGATTTCAGAATTCATATCCTGCAGTTTTAATTGACCTGCAATACACTACTTTCAAATAATCATATTTTGTTATTTTACATAGAAATTATAAGAGGTAATGCAATTTGTTATTGAATTTTAATGAAAAAACTAGTCAATGTAAAAGCTATATCTTTTTAATATATATATATATATATATATATATTTAAATTGGCTAAAGGACCCCCTTGTGCAAATGCCACCCTCCTGAGCTTTTGCCAATGTCACCATCCCTCAATCCTTTACACAATCAGAAGCATCCACCAGCATATAGTAAAAGAACAAGCATTCCATGAAGCTCAAGTATCCAGAATGATCAGCATGTTATGCAGACCCAAAGTCTGGCATATTACACAGGATCAAGTAGTCAGCATGAATTACAGTCCAATGACCATCCTATACAGTCCACATTACCAGCAAATTATACAGCACCAAAAACTAGCATGTGATACAGCATTATTGTTATACACTGGTAATGATCACAGTGGCCAGCATTTTATACAGGTATCATTATATGCCACATGGCTCTTACATTCATTGCCCAGTGCTTCCACTACTCATTAGATCTGGCCAGACATTGCAGATACAGTTATAGCAAATAAGTGGTGCCATTTACTATTAACACCAATTACAGTAATTGTACAATGTTCTGCTCTGCACGACGATACACTTTATACTATAAGCCAGTGGTTCACAAACTTTTTCAGTTCGCAGCACCCTTAGAGTCTCCATAATTTTTTCAAGGCATCCCTCCAAAATAATTACAGAGCAGTCTTGTTTTATAAGTAGTTGGGTCAAAATAACGTAATAAGTATTTAGGTCAGGACAGAAATACTTAGTAAGTTTTTTGCAAAAATAACAAACAGAAATTTAAGGTAAAAGAATATTTTTATATATTATTTTCAATTATATCTGTCAAAGAATAATTTACAGCTAATATTAAGAGAAATAAGATCAAATAAAATAAAACAACATGTACAAAAATCATTACACTGTGCCTTCCTTCATCCACACACTCTGTGCCCTCCTTCATCCACACATACTCTGTGCCCCTTCATCCACACACTCTGCCCCTTTTCATCCTCACTCTGCCCCTCTTCATCCACACACTTTGCCCCTCTTCATCCACTCACTCTGCCCCCTCCTTCATCCTCACACTCTGCCCCTTCCTTCATCCTCACTCTGCCCCTCTTCATCTTCACTCTGCCCCTCTTCATCCTCACACTCTGCCCCCTCCTTCATCCTCACACTCTGCCCCCTCCTTCATCCTCACTCTGCCCCTCTTCATCCTCACTTTGCCCCTCTTCATCCAGTCACTCTGCCCCCTCCTTCATCCTCACACTCTGCCCCCTCCTTCATCCTCACTCTGCCCCTCTTCATCCTCCCTCTGCCCCTCTTCATCTTCACTCTGCCCCTCTTCATCCACACACTTTTCCCCTCTTCATCCAATCACTCTACCTCTCTTTATCCTCACTCTGCCCCTCTTCATCCTCACTCTGCCCCTCTTCATCCACTCACTCTGCCCCCTTCATCCTCACTCTGCCTCTCTTCATCCTCACTCTGCCCCTCTTCATCCTCACTCTGCCCCTCTTCATTCTCACTCTGCCCCCTTCATCCTCACTCTGCCCCTCTTCATCCACACACTTTGCCCCTCTTCATCCACACACTTTTCCCCTCTTCATCCAATCACTCTACCTCTCTTCATCCTCACTCTGTCCCTCTTCATCCACTCACTCTGCCCCCTTCATGCTCACTCTGCCTCTCTTCATCCTCACTCTGCCCCTCTTCATCCTCACTCTGCCCCTCTTCATTCTCACTCTGCCCCCTTCATCCTCACTCTGCCCCTCTTCATCCACACACTTTGCCCCTCTTCATCCACACACTTTTCCCCTCTTCATCCAATCACTCTACCTCTCTTCATCCTCACTCTGTCCCTCTTCATCCACTCACTCTGCCCCCTTCATGCTCACTCTGCCTCTCTTCATCCTCACTCTGCCCCTCTTCACCTCACTCCACCATTCTTCATCCTCACTCTGCCCCTCTTCATCCTCACTCTGCCTTTCTTCATCTACACTCTGCCCCCTTCATCCTCACTCTGCCCCTCTTCATCCTCACTCTGCCCCTCTTCATCCTCACTCTGCCCCCCTTCATCCTCACTCTGCCCCCCTTCATCCTCACTCTGCCCCCCTTCATCCACACTCTGCCCCTCTTCATCCTCACAGTGCCCCTCTTCATCCTCACTCTGCCCCCTTCATCCTCACTCTGCCTCTCTTCATCCTCACTCTGCCCCTCTTCACCTCACTCTACCATTCTTCATCCTCACTCTGCCCCTCTTCATCCTCACTCTGCCCCTCTTCATCCTCACTCTGCCCCCCTTCATCCTCACTTTGCCCCCCTTCATCCTCACTCTGCCCCCCTTCATCCTCACAGTGCCCCTCTTTATCCTCACAGTGCCCCTCTTCATCCTCACTCTGCCCCTCTTCATCCTCACTCTGCCTCTCTTCATCCTCACTCTGCCCCTCTTCAGCTCACTCTACCATTCTTCATCCTCACTCTGCCCCTCTTCATCCTCACAGTGCCCCTCTTTATCCTCACAGTGCCCCTCTTCATCCTCACTCTGCCCCTCTTCATCCTCACTCTGCCTCTCTTCATCCTCACTCTGCCCCTCTTCAGCTCACTCTACCATTCTTCATCCTCACTCTGCCCCTCTTCATCCTCACTCTGCCCCTCTTCATCCTCACTCTGCCTCTCTTCATCCTCACTCTGCCCCTCTTCATCCTCACTCTGCCTCTCTTCATCCTCACTCTGCCCCTCTTCAGCTCCCTCTACCATTCTTCATCCTCACTCTGCCCCTCTTCATCCTCACAGTGCCCCTCTTCATCCTCACTCTGCCCCCCTTCATCCACACTCTGCCCCTCTTCATCCTCACTCTGCCCCTCTCTTTATCCTCACAGTGCCCCTCTTCATCCTCACTCTGCCCCCTTCATCCTCACTCTGCCCCCTTCATCCTCACTCTGCCCCCCTTCATCCTCACTTTGCCCCCCTTCATCCACACTCTGCCCCTCTTCATCCTCACAGTGCCCCTCTTTATCCTCACAGTGCCCCTCTTCATCCTTACTCTGCCCCTCTTCATCCTCACTCTGCCTCTCTTCATCCTCACTCTGCCCCTCTTCAGCTCACTCTACCATTCTTCATCCTCACTCTGCCCCTCTTCATCCTCACTCTGCCCCTCTTCATCCTCACTCTGCCTCTCTTCATCCTCACTCTGCCCCTCTTCATCCTCACTCTGCCTCTCTTCATCCTCACTCTGCCCCTCTTCAGCTCCCTCTACCATTCTTCATCCTCACTCTGCCCCTCTTCATCCTCACAGTGCCCCTCTTCATCCTCACTCTGCCCCCCTTCATCCACACTCTGCCCCTCTTCATCCTCACTCTGCCCCTCTCTTTATCCTCACAGTGCCCCTCTTCATCCTCACTCTGCCCCCTTCATCCTCACTCTGCCCCCTTCATCCTCACTCTGCCCCCCTTCATCCTCACTTTGCCCCCCTTCATCCACACTCTGCCCCTCTTCATCCTCACAGTGCCCCTCTTTATCCTCACAGTGCCCCTCTTCATCCTCACTCTGCCCCTCTTCATCCTCACTCTGCCTCTCTTCATCCTCACTCTGCCCCTCTTCAGCTCACTCTACCATTCTTCATCCTCACTCTGCCCCTCTTTATCCTCACAGTGCCCCTCTTCATCCTCACTCTGCCCCTCTTCATCCTCACTCTGCCCCTCTTCATCCTCACTCTGCCCCTCTTCAGCTCACTCTACCATTCTTCATCCTCACTCTGCCCCTCTTCATCCACACTCTGCCCCTCTTCATCCTCACTCTGCCCCTCTTCAGCTCACTCTACCATTCTTCATCCTCACAGTGCCCCCCTTCATCCACACTCTGCCCCTCTTCATCCACACTCTGCCCCTCTTCATCCACTCACTCTGCCTCTCTTCATCCTCACTCTGCCCCTCTTCAGCTCACTCTACCATTCTTCATCCTCACTCTGCCCCTCTTCATCCTCACTCTGCCCCTCTTCATCCTCACTCTGCCCCTCTTCATCCTCACTCTGCCCCTCTTCAGCTCACTCTACCATTCTTCATCCTCACTCTGCCCCTCTTCATCCACACTCTGCCCCTCTTCATCCACACTCTGCCCCTCTTCATCCACACTCTGCCCCTCTTCATCCACACTCTGCCCCCTCCTTCATTCTTTTTCTCCTCCATTGCTGTTTCCTATCACCATTTCCCCTCCCCGTTCTTTACTTACCATACCTGGCCTTCTTTCTTCTATCTTTTCTATTTTTTTCTTACCAATCTGGTGGCGCCCGGGACTCAGCATCCACCTCTCTCCTGTCGCTTCTCACTGAAAATGTATATAGAATTATTGTCTAAATAGTTAATGTAGTTATTTTAGGAGAAAAATTGATATTTGTGGTCTTCAACTATCCTACAGCGATGAATGACTCTATGTTCTGTGATTCTGTGTTTAAAGTGCTGGTTGAAACAAAATGTGAATCTCACAAACTATCTATATATTACATAAGTTATATGCTTCTCTTTCTTATCTTTCTATGTTGTCTAAGTTACTGAAGGAAATAATACAGATTCTCTAGGTATTCTAATAGTTTAAGAGAAAAATGTTCCTTAGTAGAGTAGTTTTGTACAGAAAAATGAAAATGATATCTCAAAATGTCTTATTTCCAACACATGCATACTCACAACTAAAGGGATCTACATTTGATATCTTAGACACCACTGTGGTTTCATATGGAGATGTAAGGTCCACTTTAAGTAAACACTGTATACTGGTGCATCAACAATCATCCTTGTGGGGTATGCATGAAGAGTCACAAAGAAACATTTGGAAACAAGAGACACAATGGAAAGAAAATAGTCTTGTCAAAGGGTGACATCAATACAGACATAGCAGAGAATGAAAAACAACTTGTAAGGATGAGAAATGAAAATAGAACATGGTCAAGTAGAATACAGAATGTCAATAACAAAAATATCCTGCATGAGAAATTCAGGCATATGGGGAGATTATCAAAGTTCTAGAGAGGGTACATTAATGAGTATTCCACCTCCCTGGAGAATACGATGGCTAGAGTATTGCAGAGCTATCAATCTGGAGGCTAGTGTGTGGCAGGATGACCATTCTGCTGGCTAGTGTTTGGTAGGACTTTCCACCATATGGCGTGTGGCAGTACTTTTCATCTGACTAGTGTATGGCAGCCCACATGATATGCTCCCTGCTCACCGAGCCACTGTTTGCTCATTATTTATAGGAAAGACTGTTGTGAGTTGTTAGTAACAATTATCAGACGGCAAAATTGCGGACCTGCAGCGCAGATGATGATTTGTGTTGTCATCTGCACTTTTCAAACTAATGCAGAAAGCATGCATAAAGGAATAAACATTCATATGAATATAACAGCATCTGCAGGGGTGCAGGATTTAGTATGTTCTGCTGGGAGGAACCTAATGTTACACCCACATGCAAATAAATAGATTTTGTTTTGTGGAAGAGTTATTAAAATTACATTTAACAGGCGGAGATGATGCATTTATTGAGGAGTTGCCTGGTTTGTGGGAGGACACAGGGTATTTTTGCTGGTGCACAAATGGAGACGGAGGGTGTTGGAGACGCCCTCTTCATAGCTTGGTCATTCATCCTCTGGCGGTGGCACACACTAGGCCACTCAGTTTGAGTGTTCCCTGGATAGAAAGTTGTGAGCCAATCCCTGCACCCCTACGAGTAACGAGCAAGTGGCAGGGCAGTGCCCGGGAGATACACGGGGCACTGCAGGCTCCATGTGCAACTCTCTCCTATACTCCCATGATGGCAGCCATCACCATAGACATGGGGCATTACATTGTATTGGAGTCCAGAAGAGGTTTAGCATTGTATAGTGATCACTAATATGTACTGGGGGTCATTTACAAAGGACAAAACATTGCTCCGTTGCTGTGGACCGATAGTGTTCCTCAATTTCCACTTGTTCCCTTTCAATGGTCAAATTGATGACATAATTCAAACATTGTGGATAGTATAGGCTGTTGTACTGCAAACAACTAACCTATGTACCCATCCAGCTAATTGAAAGAGCAGAGACTGCGTTCAAAGGTTAGCACCCTGCAATCCAACCCAGCACTGAGAGTTTAACTTCCAATAACAGGAGATTGGTGAGATTCTGAAGTGGAGTATAGTACCCATTATATTTCTCATTATAATCTCACTCATTAGTCTGAACATTTTGACATTTCTAGAAGAAAATCATTAAGGTGAATAACATCTACAGGAAAAAATCTACAATTTGATAATCCATAAAACAAATAGCACCTCAGCAAACTATATGAACTGAAATGAAATAAGACAATATATTTCATGCGTAGTGTAATTCTATGAATGTAACTTTTTATAAAGAAGAATCATTAGTAGCAAACAATCAAGTTTGTCATGTCTAATATTAGGGTTGACTACTTATAAATTAGTGATTTAGAGAGTAATATGATAGGATCCAGAAGATTAGTTAAATTCTATAGATTACATAATGATTTCTGTATACACTGAATGTATTAATTTCTGGGTTGTGCTGTATGATATTCACCACTGTTGTTATTGTGTAATCAATCATTAACATTGCTATAATCATAAATATAATATAATATATATTTTTGGTTGTCTGCGTGAATCTATCAGACTTAATATTAATAGGGACATATAGACAGGGGTTTCATGTACGGCACTGCAGACATTTTATGGCACCTTATAAATAAAAGATAATAATAATATTAATGCCCCTGTTATCAATATATTAATACACCCATTATTAATATTACATTAATGTTTCCATTAATGAAATATTGGCCCTACAACTTAGAATTCATGTTGGCACCAAAATAAATGTTTACATATAAATCATTCTCTCTTGGTCCGCAGTATTTCAATAAAAAAAATTAATACATAAGGAGATGAAAAAAACCCTCTATGGAATGACCGTTTCTGTGGATTGGATCTGAAAACAGTATCCGTTATACGGCACTGTTTTCATATCACATACTAAACCGCAGTTTAATTGTCCCCTATAAGTATAATTGTCCTTTCCTTTATGTATCTTGCTCCTCCTACTTCGCTATCACTTTCCCCTCTGATTGGTCAGAATTAGGCCAGGGTTGATCAATGCAGTGTCACTAGACTGATTCACTTATATTGTGATGTGCTTCCTGTGACCTTGATTATGCCTAGACATTCTACTGTGTGAGCAGGCAAATGAAATTCCAACACTCCCACAATGCACACAATTAATATTGTCATTTGTACTAGTGCACTGTACACAAGACAAACATTACAAATTTGATAATTAATAGATATCACATGAAGGTAGAGCTTTTTGCAGCAGCAAATTTTGCATTTATTGTAAATATTTCCTTACTTTTGCTACTAAGTTACAATTTCCATCTGGACACAGCCTTAGAAAACATCAAACACATATTATATAAACATTTATACAATGTATAAAAAAGAGCCTTTCAAACAGTCTGGCATTTGATAATATTTCAATGGCTATATTTCAAATGCCACAGACAACAATGGAATTACCTATGTGACTACAGCAGTTAATCTCTACTAATATGCAGACTAACAGTTATTACTTAGTATCTGATCAAAGTTCCATCACATATACCATACTATAGCTTGAACTTTGCTTGCCCTACACTTCTGTGAACATTACGATGATAGTCCCCAAGCTGAACGTTATTTGTTTTATTTTGTTTTTAGAGCTGCTTGTTTATATTAATTAGAGAGCAGTGATGTGCCTTCAACACATAGAACCTTGTGATTTTTCCCAGGAAAATGTTTCTGCTGGGAATGAGTATTAATTTTAACACTGGAGCTAAGGGAATGGCAATAACACGAAATAAACGAGAGTCTTGTACAATCTCATAAAATCCACAGAGGTAATATCACAATGTGTAAATAGGATGCAAGGAAATGAAGAATTTACTTTTGCCTATTGCATATAACTCCCTATTTATTGAATTGCAGCCAAACAAACTGATGTAGAAAATGGATAACTGAACAAGCGTGAGGCTTCCCAGCACGGTTATAACATGGCACTTTGCCCATCAACATGTCATGTTTCATCATTGGTAAAGCTCGAGGGCAACTAGACTCGTTGGGTACGCAGAAATAAATCTCACATTGTCAATAGGTAAAGATAAAGCCAAGGTCACCAGCTGTGGGCTACAGACGAGCGAAGAAACTCTGGTGGATCAGTTTTCAGAGAGCGAATCGCAACTTTGGGTTTTGGTAAATTGATTCATGGATCTTTTATTAAAAGTAATTGAAAAAGAAGCACGAAAGGTGTCTGTAATGTGAACATGTAATTGTGTTTTTATTCATTCCATTTTTTTGTCAAAACTTTTTGTAGCCTGACCTTTGCCAGCTGGTTCAATGCTGTGTTTATAGCAACTCAGAATTTGCAGCAAAATTTTGCCCATCTGCACACTTAGTTAAGTAACCATACAATTTGATTGCCAATGAAACCAAAACTCAAGATTTACTAATCTTAATTTACTAACATCACTAAGACCACTTTCACATTGCCGCCCCTGCAATATCCCGGGTATAATTTGGCTTTATAATTGATACTCCAGACAGATATAAAATTTGTGAACTAGTGAGGATAAAATAGCTGACATTGCCTATTATAACAGCAAGTGCAAATCAGATCTTATATTTATTTCACCTTTGAGAACCTGCTTGGAAGAATTGGTAGGATTTTTATTTTAACTGCAAGAGAAGTTTATTGGGTTTTGTAAAGTATTTGCTGTGGGGTACAAAAAAAAAGAAGGGGAATGTGGGTAAGGAACACAACAATATATCATAAAATGCAGCTGGAGAATGTAATCACAACATTGGAATATTCTAATACAGGTATGTTTGGTTATCTAGTCATATTTAAATGCAAAAACATGTACATATATTACATCTGCTTTTACATTGAGATTCCCAGAACAGTGGATCTTTGGATATAAGCTCTAGAGTCCTTGTGACTGGATCACTATTAAATAACTTTGGGTAAAAATTTATTTAAAGCGAATAGCGCAGGGCACTTATTTATGTAATTGCATTTGCACTTATTCTTGTTTAGTGTAAGATAGGAAGTCGTTATTTCTGAGACCAGGGAAGAAATTTGTCTCTGTTTAACCTTGCTATAGGATATGCCTATTTCTGATGCAAATAGCTGATACAATGAGTGGCATGTGAGGGGCACATGGGGAGATCGGAGTAGCATGTGGGGAATTCTAAGTGGCTTGAGAGGGGCATGCAGAGAGAACTGAATGACATATGGGTTGGTCTTACCAGTATGTGAAGGGCATGTGGGTTAGTCCGAGTGGCATGTGGTGAGGTCTGGGTGGCATGTGAGGTTGGGGGGGCCTTAAAGTACATTGGGTTGCCCATCACTTGTATAAAATGTTATCAAAAACAAGAATTCTCCTTTAAAAATTTCAGGAACATACACTGTTTGGTAAAATGTAAAGCACTTTAAACAAAAGAAAACTATTATTAAAAAGTATCAAGAAGAACAAGTATGTTAAGTGAAAATCTGACAGCTGGAATTCGGCAAAGAGGAATAAACAATTGAAAGCATTGATCAGTAAAATGTAATAGAAAGAGTACCTGTGGCAGCTGCTATGTTTGACTTTCCTGAATGTCACCTACACGTACTCCACAAACCTGTTACTAACTTCTTTAAAAGTTTTGTCTGTTAGATCATGGATAGGGAGCCTGTGGCTCACCAGCTGTTGTTCAACTGTAACTCCCAGCAGGTTCTTCCGGCTTGCTGAAAGATAGAGGTTACCTAAACCTTTCATGGATATAACCGTAGTGCTTTACCATTTCATCCAAGATAGTTATTGTCATTATGCTGATGTAAATAATATGATGGAAAAAAAAACAGTTTTTAATCAGCTTTTTTTTTTACCCATGAATAATCCTTAGAACCTCTAAATATAGGTAAAGGTTCTCTAAACTGGAAATCTGTTACCCAGAAAGTCTAAAAAACAAAAATAAAGCACAATAAACAATTACTGGAACATCTTCTACAGTCGCAGTGACGAGCACTGATAATCAATATAATGAGGAATATCAGGGTCAGTGTTGGGAAAACACGGGAGTAGTTTTTAAATGTAATTTAGCATATTTAGGCATAGTCCTCCAAATTAAGGGACACCCCTTTATCTGAAATACCCTAAATCGCAGAGTCTGGATAATAGATCCCATAGCTTTACTGTGTGTGTATATAATAAGCAAAGTGTATAAGACAAAACTGGCTATATACAATATCATCTATTTACTAACAAACTGCAAATGTACAGTAAACCAAAGCAAAGTATAAACTGTTAACTTTTGAAATTAGACAATGAAAGCAAGTGTTTAGTTGCTATGGGTCCAGGGGAGAAACAATCGGGGATGCAGGGGGGTGCGGTGATGGTATCCTGATAGGTGTTGTGTAGTAGTAGTAGTAGTCCTAAATCATTGGAGGCTGACTGTCACCCCACTTTCACATTATTGGATCTTTTTTTTATTAAAGTAGTATTTATTTTTTATTTTACACTGACTTTTTATCCATATTGTTGTATTTTAACTAGTATTTAATCAAGTTTATTTGAATCACAGTCATATTATTTACAGAGGGGTAGGGGGTAGATAAAGAGGACACATAACGAGTGGTTCAAAAGGACAAAACTCCAGGCAAGCCAATTTCTTGTCCATGTACCTATTTACAAATAATTTAGAAAGGTTTTTGGAAGCACACGGTGGTGAACTTTGTGGGATAGTTTTGCATTTTGTTTGCATGTCCTCAACAATTTTACAGAATGTAGTTCTGTAGATATTTTGGACAGCGTGACCTCTGAGAAGTCACATGATCCCTTTTCAAGACTTGTTACGGATATTATATGTTAAATAAAGAAATTACACCAGCAGATACAGTTGCAGATGAGGGCAGATTCATCCACCATTGAGCAGAACTTAATAATCTGCTAAAATGATATAGTTAAAACTTATTTAACATGATGACCACTATCTAACCAATAGCAAACTGAACTACTCCAGATTTGTTCATTGATTGTTCCCAACAATCTGGCTTATTTAATAACATGGTGCCAAGAGCAATGATATGCTGTTACCCATAGCCATACCCCACAGACCCAATTTTAACAGGACAGTGCCAATTCTTGAAGACAAACATGGTGGGGCTTTACCATATGGAGGTACGGTTTTAGTTTATTGGAGGCCCAGAGAGGCTCTGCTACAGACTATTTGGAAGTCAGGCCCTCGTCTTAATTTTACCAGGAACCCCTAAAGGGCGGTAGATAGGGATCTTAGGAGTGGGATCTTCAAAACTCAGATAAGGAGGGGAAAACGGGGGAGGGGAATTATGTTGAAAAAATACGTAGCAAAATAGAATTAGACTTTAATGTTAAGATATTTTGTTTAGCTGACCAGACAAAAAATGACTTTCCCTTTCCAGCTTTCATTGGTCATATTCAGTTTTTTAACAGCTGTAATACATGCTTGGATGAATGTGACCAGCAAATCAGAAGGGAACTATTTATTATCAAGTACGGGCAATGCTGGGCTCAGGGCAATGGCTCAATAAGATGGCTCATTATCTCTTTGCAGTACAGTTATGGCCAAAAGTTTTGAGAATGACACAAATATTATTTTTCAAGTTTGCTGCCTCAGTTTTTATGATGGCAATTTGCATATACTCCAGAATGTTATGAAGAGTGATCAGATGAATTGCAATTAATTTCAAAGTCCATCTTTGCCATGACAAAGAACTTTATCCCAAAAACATTTCCACTGCATTTCATCCCTGCCACAAAAGGACCAGCTGACATCAGGTCAGTGATTCTCTGATTAACACAGGTGAGAGTGTTGATGAGGACAAGGCTGGAGATCACTCTGTCATGCTGATTGAGTTAGAGTAACAGACTGGAAGCTTTAAAAGGAGGGTGGTGCTAGAAATCATTGTTCTTCCTCTGTTAACCATTGTTATCTGCAAGGAAACACGTGTAGTCATCATTGCTTTGAACAAAAAGGGCTTCACAGGCAAGGATATTGGTGCTAGTAAGATTGCACCTAAATGAACCATTTATCGCATCATCAAGAACTTCAAGGAGAGAGGTTCAATAGTTATGAAGAAGGATTCAGTGCGCCCAAGAACATCCAGCAAGCGCCAGGACTGTCTCCTAAAGTTTATTCAGCTGTGGGACCGGGGCACCACCAGTGCAGAGCTTGCACCAGGAAAGGCAGCAGGCAGGTGTGAGTGCATCTGCACGCACAGTGAGGTGAAGACTTTTGGAGGATGGCCTGGTGTCAAGAAGATCAGCAAAGAAGCCACTTCTCTCCAGGAAAAACATCAGGGACAGACTGATATTCTGCTAAAGGTATAGGGATTGGACTGCTGAGGACTGGGGTAAAGTCATTTTCTCTGATGAATCCCATTTCAGAAATTTTGGGGCATCTGGAAAAACGCTTGTCCAAAGAAGGAAAGGTGAGCGCTACCATCAGTCCTGTGTCATGCCAACAGTAAAGCATCCTGAGACCAGTCATGTGTGGGGTTGCTTCTCAGCCAAGGGAGTCACCTTACTCACAATTTTGCCTAAGAACACAGTCATGAATAAAGAATGGTACCAAAACATCCTCCAAGAGCAACTTCTCTCAACCATCCAAGAACAGTTTGGCGATGAACAATGCCTTCTCCAGCATGATGGAGCACCTTGCCATAAGGCAAAAGTGATAACTAAGTGGCTCAGGGATTAAAAGGGATCAAAATTTTGGGTCCATGGCCAGGAAACTCCGCAGACCTTAATTCCATTGAGAACTTGTGGTCAATCCTCAAGCGGCGGGTGGACAAACAATAACCCACAAATTCTGACAAACTCCAAGCATTGATTGGGCAAGATCAGTCAGTATGTGGCCCAGAAGTTCATTGACAGCATGCCAGGGCAAATTGCAGAGGTCTTCAAAAAGAAGGGTCAATACTGCAAATATTGACTCTTTGCATAAACTTAATGTAATTGTCAATAAAAGCCTTTGACACTTATGAAATGCTTATAATTTTAGTTCATTATACCATAGCAACATCTGACAAAAAAGGTCTAAAAACACTGAAGCAGTAAACTTTGTGAAAACCAATACTTGTGTCATTCTCAAAACTTTTGGCCATGACTGTACATGAGGGGGAAACTTGTAACTGTATCTCGGAAATGAGAATATTGTTTTCTCAAAGTACTATCACTTGGCCAAAAAATATTAAACATGCCACACTTGGGTGTTTTACGTCTCAGAGCAGACTACATCTGACCATCACAGAGATGTGCAACGTTCCGGTGGCACAATATTTGGTAGGGAAAATGCATGTGGGACACTTAAGGCCAAATTTCGCAGGCATAACATGCACTGTACAGGGAATATGTAGTCATTCACATCAGTTCCTACCCAATTGGAGCTTACAATCTAAATCCTTACTAAATACTCTGAGGAAATCGCAAATTTGTGTGGAGAAACTTGTTATTTGCAGCTATTGCATAATAATAAAGACCCAGAAACATCTTATTTTAGGATTGTGATAAGAAATTTTATACTGCTTGACAGACCCCGGTCTATTGTGTGGATCAAGCATAAGGAGGGTAAGATAACAGGTGGAGATTTAAACACGCTGATCAATGCCAGACTAGAGATGCAGCTGTAGCCGACGGTGTCAAAATCCATCGACACAGACTGTTTAAGTCGGACTCTTGATCTGAGATATATTCCTATCTAGCGGATTTCTATTCAACCTCCGTATACTGTGGATGTGATCCTAAAAGAAATCCTGTTGTTTTCAAAGTTTGTGACTTTTAGATTCACCAGTGTTCCTATAAGGTTGGATCCAATCTGGGGAATATCAGCGATAGGAAAGTTTTCTCTATATGTGCACTATAGGTGAATGGTGATCTGCATTAAAAGACTGAACTGGGTACTATTATTATAATATAATAAGTTAATTTGATTTTTTTTTAATCTTTTAATGAATTGAATGTAACGTGTTTGGCTTATTTTTTTAATTTTGTAATAAATTATGTTTCAAATTAACTTGTATATGTTGGTTTCTATACTGGAGAGTAGGTTTAGCGCTTCTCTCTCTCCTTTTTTTTTTCTTCTTATTAAATACACACATACACACTAAGGTCAATTTTGTCATAAGCCAATAAACCTACCAGTATGTTTTTTGGAGTGCGGGAGGAACCGGGGAATACCCACAGGAAACACACAAAAACATGGGGAGAACACAGCGGCGCACGGAGGATTGTCGTTTCGCCAGCGCTGTCCTATACAGCAGCCGCGGCGCTGTCTAAGAAGCGTCTGCGGCGGTGCTGTATACACTACAGCACCGCCGCGGACGCTTCTTTGACAGGGCCGCGGCTGCTGTATAGGACAGTGCAGCTATAGTGGCCACTTAGTTAGCGCAGGGGGGGGTTTCTAGAGACTCAGAAACCCCCCCTGCGTGCGCCACTGGAACACAGACACATTCAGGGGCCTGGTTGGATTCAAACTTATGACCCCTGTGCTTTGAGACAGCAGTGCTAACCGCTGTGCAGCTTTACATCTCTTAAATATCCCCCTGTCCAGCTTTGTGTCTCAAATGTTTCCTATTATTTTAGAACGCTAGTTCAGGAACCTCTAAATCTCACCTTCCATGATATTTTTTATGGTTTATGTTATTAAAATGTTCCCAATAGTTGAAAGAAATGGAATATGCTTTTATAAATACAGTACTGTATTATAATAATAACAATAATAGTAATAATGACAATAATTTAGACATCACCAAAAAAACCATACATTTTCAAAGTCAAGAAATCTACTTTATCGTTTTGTATTAAAACGGCATGATTTATTATAGGAATGAGCAAATTACATGAATATTACATTTTATATTCTTCACTGCCCTTTATATAAATTAAATGGACAGACAACATGAGGGTCTGAAGCAAATGAGAAATAGCTCTCCCATTTCATGAGATTGTCGTTCAAATATTTTAAAAGGAAACATTGCTGTAATGATTGCTAAGAATGGAAATAAGATGACTGACAAGGTATATTTATGACTGTTTGACTCTATCATTTTAGTTTAATGAAATAGATGTGTACCCTGCTGTAACAAATAATTACATCATGCATGAAAGATAATCACATCATATTCTAAAGATATATTATAGAAAAATAACAGAACAAAACTTAAAGCTGCACTAACACAAAGTATTTTTTTTTTAACCAAGGTTCCTTTCCCGGGGCACCACCGGTGGCTAAGTGGTTAGCACTTCTGCCTCACAGCACTGGGGTCATGAGTTCAATTCCCGACCATGGCCTTATCTGTGTGGAGTTTGTATGCTCTCCCCACGTGTTTGCGTGGGTTTCCTCCTGGTGCTCCGGTTTCCTCCCACACTCCAAAAACATACTGGTAGGTTAATTGGCTGCTAACAAATTGACCCTAGTCTGTGTTTCTGTGTGTGTGTTAGCAAATTTAGACTGTAAGCCCCAATGGGGCAGGGACTGATGTGAGTGAGTTCTCTGTACAGCGCTGCGGAATTAGTGGCGCTATATAAATAAATGATGATGATGATGATGATGAATTAGTTGCACTATATAAATAAATGATGATAATGATGATGAATTAGTGGCACTATATAAATAAATGATGATGATGTCCTTTGTCCCTCTTACAGTCCAGCACTAAATTCGGAATCAGGAGGACCAATCCCTAGCTGCAATCAAGAGATTGCCTGTATCAGCCCCTGTGCTCCGGACTACTTAACTTAGTTGTGCAATTTTAATTAATACAAACCTCTCTTATTGATCTTCTTTACACAGTAAAACATGGTGACATTAGAGTCAAAGTAAGAAATGAACACAAATTAAATATTGCTTTGTTATAAGTCTTCATAATTATCTATAATATAAAAGCCTAGTGGCGTGTGTTAGTCTGTGTGTGGAAAAAAAAACTGCAGCGCCACCTGCTGGATAGAGTTATACACTGACCTACTAAATTCTTAGCATTATCTAATATATAAAAGTAAAAGCCTAGCGGCGTGTGTTACTGTGTGTGTGTGTGTGTGTGTGTGTGTGTGTGTGTGTGTGTAAAAAACTATTTTCTCAGAAAGGGCTCATCCAATTGACCTGAAATTTTGTATACTGACATTATTTGACAAGAAAATTAGAATAGTGAAGTCAGTTTACTTCCATCATCCCCCCTTCCCCCCGTGGGAGGGGTAGTAAAGGCTAAATATACGAGTTGAGGGGTCAAACTCATTTTCGTGAGGTAATTTTACCTCATGAACAGACATTAAAAAGGGCGCTTGCGTCAGGAAGTAACGCTCTTCCCCTGAGGAGGCCTGGGCTAGGCCCAAATGCATGACAAGAACCTTTTTAAGACCTTAAGTAGCTTGATTTGACTAGAATGCATGAGTATCATGCACGGGTTAACTTGTGTAATATATTTTAGTCTATACTATACGGGTCAAAGACATGATTCCGCCAAGGTTTATAATGTCTGTAATCAAGGGGCAAAAAAATGCAAGCCAGGTCCCATAGCAAAATTTGGATAAGGGTCCGGTGAAGCACCCTCTTACTCTCTCAGAGTACAGCACTCCAGGATTTTATGAAAGCCATCAAAAATGACCCATACATTTTATAATGTGAAACTATTATTGCTAAAAACTGCCATGGCGATCATATACATGAATGGGTTATACATAATACCTCTCAATGGTGCAGATTTTGGCAGAACTCTCCTGATTTATGACAACAATAGAGGTTTGGCCTCTTGGGAAGAGGGCATGGTCTTGGGAAGTGTTCTTTGCATAATGTGAATGTGGCTTTGTCAAACTGAGTGAGGATTGGGAGGACCGTAGATGGTGCTTATGTGGACTGTGGGTTATTTTGACACCTTCTAAAATCGGACCACTCGTGGCACATGGATACCATACAATGGAAACTCACCGGATGTAAAACAGAAGCAGAATTTTATTACGCTATAAAAATTACTTGGATTATCATGCTGAGGGAAGTTGGTAAAAAGGAGTAGAACACCATCACACTTTGGGAAATATATCCAGCACCATCTACTGAGAATGTGCTGGGGCTTGAGCTTCTGATTACCCTGCTATATCAAAACAAAAACCATATAACCCTCCTACACAGTGGTGGAACTATCATTGGTGAGGCAGGTGCTGTGCACCGGGGCCCATGGAGATAATGGGGCCCGCTGCATGGCAGATGGAGAGATTCGGGGGCCACGGTTCCCTCCTCCCCACCTCTCTGCACCTGTTCCCACAGCTTGATAGTTCCGCCTCTGCTCCTACATATATAAAAAAAAAAATTGTTGCTGGTGAAAACGACCACTTTCACCCTTTCTTAAATTGACCATTTGGTTTAAATGCGCTTATTTTTTTTTGCATTTTAAATATTTTTCTTCAATAAATATTAACTTCTAAAGACCAGATAATTAATATTTACAAATAGGGACATTCTCGGGGACAATAAATCATAGTTGCCTACTCTCCAGGAATGTCTGGGAGACTCCCGAATTTTTGGGAGTTTTCCCGGACTCACGAGAAATCAGGCAAACATCCCGGATGCAGTCACCTCCATTGTTGAAGAGGGTGGGGGAGGGGCTAAACGTGCCATCATGGCCCCCCCGCGATTGGCCAAAATTGTTTAAGATTGAAATGGGTGGGGCCTAATGGTGCGCCATGCGTGGCCACACCCCTTTGGTGGATCCCCTCCCTGGCAACTGCCTTCAAAAGTAGGGAAGTATGCAATAAATTCCAGGGACAAATACTGAGAACATGGGCCGTCCTTAGGGACAGTGGAAAAATAAATAAATAATGAGATTAGGTGGACACGTCTTGCTCCAAAATAGCGTGGGCATTATAAACCAGCCAGAGAAAGAGGGGGAGGTGGTCTTACTATCAAGGTCTTGTCATGGATGTAAAAAAAAAGTCCTTATATTCCACAAGGACGAGTAAATAGCGGTTAGCATTAGATGCCTCCAATGTATTCATAATTTCTAAAAAAAATAAAATAAATAAATAAAAATAAATACATTTTGGGCCTATATATCAAACACGCTTCTGTTTCTTGTTCCTTCAGCTTTATTGTAATTTCACATTTGCAGACGGTATTAAAGCCTCTTCTTCAGTTTCAGCTGTGTGCTTTTTTTAATTACAGAATGCTGTGGATTGTTATATTTATTGCTTGTTATATTATGATTTTGTGCACGTATTAGTTTTACAAGAATCCCTGAAGTCTTATAGCATTTGATTTTTTTTTATTCTACTTTTAACAATGCTTGTCTGCAAATTTGAATAAATCTATACTTGAAGAAGTTTCCTGAGCTTTGTCATTTAATGTGTTTTTTAAAAAAAAAAAAAAAAAAAATTCTCATTACTAAGGAAACAGACGGTGACTAGAGGTGGCCTATACAATGCATTTGTTAGAGATTTGTGTTTATAGTTTTGATTGCAATGTGCATTAGACACTCACAAAAGACAAGCGGGCACCTTTATATGTCCACCTGCCAACCAGACCAACCATTATACAGAGAGAGAGCATCGTTCTTTTAGACAAAGAGCACAATTGAGCATCAGTCACACAGTAAATGAGAGCTCCATTAACCTCTGGAGTATTTAAAAGAAACCTCTGTTAAAAATAAAACTATTGTCAATATGTTATGAAATGTTGCCTGATATTAAATAAATAAAATGGTGATCCATTAGGAAAAGCTTGTCTACTTTATCTTTGATTATATTGTATTTATTGCAGTTTCTGAACATTAATAGCAGTAGGTGTAGGGGTTTCTGCTGAAGTGGCACTGCCTCAATTGATCATATATCCTAGGTAAAATCATTTTGCTATTATGGGGGGAGACGCTATAACACGGTAGATACATTTTGAAGTTACACATAAACACTGATAGAGATTGGGCAACGTTTTTGTGTTACATAGGCTACATTGTTCAATATTGAACACTAAGCACCTGATTTTTCTGCTACTTACAATTGAAATTCACTTTCTTAACAACTGAGGGTTAATGGATATCTACAATTTTATTGATCCAATTAGCAGCCTTTCTGCAAGGGACTTATTAGATACCACCAAATAAGATTCTTTAATACATTTTGTATCCATCATATATAAATAAAGAATGTGAGTCATATACAGCAATTTTAAATCTCATTGTGAGGGAACGGGGTCCTACTGGACTGAGAACTTTTTTTCATCACCCTTTTCTCATGGTTTAATGTACTTTTTAATCCTTGGCCCAGTCAAAGTATATACACCAGAGCATCGATGTATTATGTGTATTATTATTTCATGCTGTTCTGTACATTTTGCCCTTGCTTTTACCTGCAATATTGTATGTAGTAAAAATATAAAGAATATTGCCATACTGTGTGAAAATAACAGGACAAAAGCAGTCATTTTCCTAGTGTTAGCTAATGTGTCTAATGTGGCTAATGGGTTAGCTAATTTGTCTCAAATGTCCATTGTTATGAGGTGTGGCGTAGACATGGTTTGTAATCAGAACAATGTCTGAGTTAACTAGCTGGCAACCCATATTAATTAGCTAGGTCACCAGATAATCTCAGAATGATCATCTCACATGACCACACTAAGCTTAGCACCCAGCTGCCCTGACAGTGCTGGGGCGGGCTCTGTGACTAGTGTGGCCATGTGATCATCTCACATGACCACACTAAACTTAGCACCGCAGCTGCACTGACAGGGCAGCTAACAGCATGGGATTTGCTGTTAGCTGTCTGCATCAGTGTAATTGGGTACACTGATAGTCGGGACCACCCCCTTGAGACTAGGGGCGGCCTAATCACTGAGCAGGCAGCGCCAGACATTTTAGGTAGAAAAAAAAAAAAATTCTTTTTGAATTTTTTTTTTTTTTTTAAATGATTGTTAATTGTGCTGGTGCCAGGGACCCAGCTGCAGCCTGATCAGCATAATGGTTAATCAGGCCCTGGTGTTATGAAACAGTTTTCTTTGCTCTCAATATATACTGTATAGCACCAATCCTTCGGGGAGGAATCAATATGGCAGCATTCCCTCAGTGTAGGCTGAACTTGTTAAATAATTGTGACAATAAAACCATTTATCATTTTTACATACATGAATAGATGCCTTTTGCAGAAATTGCAAAATAGTTTTTTTGCGTTTGTTGGATTTTAGTTCCACTTTAAATAAACTTAAATGTCCTATACCTATAGAGCTGAACATTTCCACTGTTTTGCTACAAGTTAGTCAAGTACACTATATCAGGAAGCAGACGGCGGTGATAGTAAATGGATGCAGCCGTGGGAGAAAAAGATGAACAGAAATTAAGTTACATGAAGGTAAAATAGAAAGTAGAGGGAGCAGAGGTTATATGAATAGACTGTAAATGGAAGATGAGAAAAGGGAGATGGAAATTCAGCAGAAAGTCAGGATCAACATGAATATAAATGAAAACGTATTAGCTGGAAGATGCAAATGTTACAGGAGGAGAACACTAAAGGGATGATCCTGGCTATTATAAACTAGAACACGGATATAAAGCAGACTGGGGACAGTAAAGGCACAATAGGGGTCAACGTGGAGGAGTCTTACAGATATTACCAATGTGGTATAAAGAAACGTCATTTCAGTGAGAGAATGTGGCCTCAACTTGTGATGTGACCGGGAAAAGTTTGAAAACATTTTAATCTGCAACAGAGGAAATAATAGTTGTTCTGTACAAAATGGTAACATGTATATGAATGGGGCTTTGTGACAGCACTGTAAGATCTGACTGCAGAGCAGTAATGGGCAACATGATCCACTGCAGGGGCCGCATGGTGCTGCCGAGTGACCTTTAAAAGGGCCGCACATTATCCTTAATCTCAGTATTAAGTTTAAACAATACATTTAAACAATGAGACACCTATCTGTAATAACATATCAGCATTTTAAACAAGTGTTACCTGCTATAACAGACAAATCAGATAATAACGTAGGAATTAGCTGGGGAACGCAGGTGAAGGCTCGGAGAGCTGCACTTGGTCCTAGGGCTGCCTGTTGTTCATCACTAGAGTAGAGGCTTACCTGTACCCAGGGCTGGTGCTAGGGTACATGGCGCCCTAGGCAAAATCGGCGCCCTCCCCACCCCCCCCACCCCCCCGCAAAAATCGGCTCCCTCCTCCCCCTTCACCCCATCTTTTCTTACCTTGTCTCACCACCGCCGCCTCTCTGCTCCGTCTCCTCCCCTCCACTCACTGACACTAGTGAGTGGAGGGGAGGAGACGGAGCAGAGAGGTGGCGGTGGTGAGCAATAGCCTCTTCCCCCCCTCCCCATGCATCTGAATGCTGTGCGGCGGCCGTGACAGGTATGGTCAGCGGTCGCCGCACAGTTTTAAAATTAATTTCCAATTCTGTGGCACCCTCCAGAGCCCGGCGCCCTAGGCAAGTGCCTAACCTTGCCTAATGGGAGCGCCGGGCCTGCCTGTACCCCAATGTGCCCTCCTCCTCCGGAGGCCTCCTCTTCCCCCGCGACTCCCACTCTGCTCTCTTCAGGGGCCCACGAGGCCCCCACCCGAAATTAGCTATGGGGCTGGCCATGCACTTTTTCACCCCTGCCCCATACGCAGAAGAACTAATTTCTTCCCTTCCCACAAAGATTATCCATCCGGCATTTGATAAATTCTACACTGTTTCTAGGCTGACTAACCTTGTCCTGTCAGGGAAAAGTCACATATGAAAGAATATGGTTGTATAAATTTCTTTCTAAATTACTTTATGTAATTTAGATCCTTCCTATTCCAATATGTCTCAATAATGTCCATTTACCTATCCCATTAATTATATTTTAAATATATATTTTATAGCATCCTGTAAATGTAAATTGCCGTGGGAGATGTTCGCACTTTGTTATGATATTGAAGGTTTTCATTTAATTATACAATTTCACTGTATTCCTTCTGTGTGTCAAGCGTAACTGTGCGTTAGAAACAGGGGAGGCCAGGCAAATATTAGCCTGGGGGACAGGACTCTGCTATTTTAAGGAAAAAAAGGCAGGTTGCCCAGTGAACCAGCCCAAGGTAGCCCACTATGGGACCACCACCAGTTCTGCCTCCACAAATCTCAAGTCTTTAATGTCTCAACTGTATTCTCTACCTTGGGATGAGACTTTTATATTCTCCAATCTCCCCATTCTCTTAATGTATATCCTGTTACTGGAAATGTTTAGGGGGTGTATTTACGAAACTGCGGGTTTGAAAAAGTGGAGATGTTGCCTATAGCAACCAATCAGATTCTAGCTGTCATCCCCCATCAGGAAAGAAATGCTACAACATGGGGTGAAAGTGATCACTCAGTACCGTTAACTTCTAAGGAACCATCTGCTTGTAAAACAAACATTATTGACAAGCTATTGATTAAAATTGCTAATTAGATACAAACCACACAAACCATGCCAGGAAAATACACATTGCAACATTGCGGTTCCATCCAAACCATTCACTTTTGTATACAGACACACAGGGCTGTAGTGGTCTTCAGCTTGGTGTTACACCTGCACACATCTGTTTGTGGATAACACGATAAAGGATAATTCATGTAGTCATGTGATCATTTTCTGCATTTGTTAATTGTGCTCTTTGAACCACTGAACCAATAGTGAAAAGCAGTTCATGCACTGCAGCCCCAGCTCTGATATTCCTGCTCTATGGAGTTCTCATTGAGCAGGTAATTGTGATAATGGCTGTTCACATCATATGCTACGGGCAGCACAGTGGTCTAGTGGTTAGCACTTCTGCCTGCCAGGGTTTCCTCCGGGTGCTCCGGTTTCACCCCACACGCCAAAAACATACTAGTAGGTTAATTGGCTGCTATCAAAATTGACCCTAGTCTCTCTCTGTCAGGCTGTGTGTGTGTGTGTGTGTGTGTGTGTGTGTGTGTGTGCGCGTGTGTGTGTTAGGAAATTTAGACTGTAAGCTCCAATGGGGCAGGGACTGATGTGAATGTGTTCTCTATACAGCGCTGCGGAATCAGTGGCGCTATATAAATAAATGGTGATGATGATGATAGGTTGATCTTTACAGTCAAATGATCTGCAGTTCCGAGCCTGCTTTGCCTTGCACTTCTAATTAAATGCATGTAAATCAGGATAGTGAAACACGTTTGCGTATTGTTCTCCTTTGGTGATTATGTTCCATGCTGACATCACCGTAGAGAATGTTGCTTGCGAACCATGAGCAGGTTGGTCACTGAAGCTCCTGCCAAATACTCTCCAACAATCTCCCCTCTTTCACAGCCACGATAGCCAAAGTTATAGGCAACCATGGCAGTCCAACTATTTCATACATGTCTCAATATTATTTCCTTATTTAATGCATGAGACACACCTGTATAGAAGTCCTTGCTTTCAATATGATTAGTGTCCCTCATTTCCCCAGGTGTTTCCACCTTTTTGTCCATTACCTGTTTGAAGCTCCTCGGTAATATACAGACTTACTTAGAGTTTATTGCGGTAAGTGCAGTAGTCATATTGGGACTGTTTAAGGTGCTATACCGCTACGTCTCCTACTGCTTTGATTGTAAAATTCTATTCACTTATATTTTCGAAACCGCCACTTCTAAATTTCCATGTTGATCATTGAGTAAGTGGTGCATCTCTAAGGATTAAATAAGAAATCTGTGATATCATAACATGTTTCTGTTTAGATTAGCTGTGAATACCTTGAGTTAATTACTAGAAAGATTCTGTGCCATTGTACACCGTTCACTGCAATAGACTCCTCTTCATTCGTAGTAATGTCAAACAGTAGCTTGACTAAGTCGGAGTACACACTGCAGTTTTTTAAGCCGATTATCGGGCAAATCAAACGATAAACGACCGTTTGGACCTAGATTGCATAAGTGATAATCTATGGACACTGCTGGTCGTGAGTGCATACACACTGCAACGATGAGCGATTATCATTCCAAAGCACATCATATCGGTTCATTTGATTTTTAAACCGGACTAAAAATGTTGTTCAATGATAGAACGATGTTGTTCCAATCCTGTAGTGTGTATGCACTCAGGACCGGTTGTGTCCATAGATCTCTATGGAGTGTGTACAGAGTCACAATCTTTTCAGCCGATGGTTATGACAGATGAAGAGCACAGATCTGAAGGTAAATCATGTAAAACATGTATAGTGTGTACACATGAATCAGCAGGCTGATCGGAACTTTTTTATTTCTGTCCCTGGTAAAATCGTTAAAGGTGTCGCATTGGGAGAAATGTTCTGCGGTGTGTACCCAGGCTTACCCTTTAGACAGTTAGCTCCCACAGAGGTCACATATTATGCACTTGCAATTAGAGATGCTCAGGCTCGGTTCCTCGAGAACCGAACATACCCAAACTTAGGGGATCCGAGTACCAAGCCGGCTCGGTACTGCCGGACGCCCTCTGATTTGAAAACGAGGCAAAATGTCATTGTTACGTCATCGGATCTTGGATCTCGCGAGTTTTGGAATCCTTTTTAAGATCCAACATAACGGCGGGAGGGAGGGAGGGCGGACCCCCATTTTTCTTTTCTGTCACTGCTGTGTGCCAAACTGTCCTAGATGTGCTAGGAACTGCCATGTATTTGGGTCTTTGCTCTGTCGCTTACCATCCAGCCAGGTCGCTGCAGTCTTTGTTTGAAAGTGTATGAAAATAATATGTGATCTGTGAGGTGGTCAAAATTAACTGCAAATGACGTGAAATTAGTGTTATTGAGGTTAATAATAAGGTAGGAACAAATCAAAACTATTTTAGGATTTTTTCTAAAAAATCCAAAACCAAAACCAAAACACGAAGCTAATCCAGATTCAAAACCAAAACCACTTCACGGGGGTCAGTGAGCATCTCTACTTGTAATATATATACCCTGAGTCAGTTGCAATCTCATTGTCTATACCATCAAGTAGTAATTTTCAAACCACGCATCAGCAAACAAAATTAATAACTTTTCTAACTAAAGTTTAAAAATAAATAAATAATTGCAATTTAATTTTGTTAAATATCACACATCTAAATGCCAAATTTAGGTCAACAATTCCCCCACATGCCTTTGCTTATTAGCAAACAAACCTCTGTTTAATTTCATAATATTTATCTTCAGCTGAGTGCCAGCGCGGTTACATTGAAATGAATCTGGGAGCCGTTAAATTGTTTCATTTAATTTAAAATGTCAAATTGTTGCCTTCATTTATTAAATAAAACATTGTTTCCTATATTGGTTAATACACCCACTTTGCCTTTCTATCCTATTACCGCGTGGCCTACGTGTCCTGCCTAGATTAATTATTTAAGAAAATGTCTGATAAATTTATCCTGATTACAAGTTAATCCTCACATAACGTGAGTCATGTTTCAAATATTGTTATCGATGGCAATTCGCTGAGTAATGCCTGTTGTTTTTTTGCTTGTATTTAATAATCACTGTGGTATATTTCTATCAATGATTATAGAGAAATGGCCTGTGTTCTGTACTTTGCTTCTAATTTGTGGATAAGAAAGATGTAGAACTTCCCATAGTTCTGAAACACTACCCCTGGTATTCATCTTTCTAAGTGCCATTAGGTTGCTCTAATTCACTAATGATTCAGGAGATCAATTAAAAACACAGACAAAGATGAAGTGGGTGTAAGGGAAATCTAAAAGCATTCAGGGAGGCAGTCAGTGGTTTAATCTGTCTTCTAGAAAGCCAAGGTCAAACATTTAGCAATATCTTATGCCGACACCATTTAAAAAGGTCTCCGTGCAGCCTTCTTAGAGAAGTGAAAAATATGACCTTAGATAAGAGAACATAATACATTACAGTTCTCAGTTATGAAATTATAGTTGAACTCAATATGACAAAGTAGTTAATGTTAAAGCTGTTTCTTTTATTTAAATCTCTTAAAATTAGTGCTTTAACAAGCTAAAAATACACTTGTATAAAGCACTAAATCTGATTTAATCATTAAACTTTAACGAAATTCAGGTCTCAACAGTCATATTTTAAAATAATAAGTAAAATCTCAATGTTTCTGTATCAAACCAAATTTTATATTTTTAACATTGAAATCGTTTTATTAAAGAAATATCAAGAATTGTCCAAGCTAATGTAAAATATTTTCTACTATTGCACTCCATAAATAGAGCTTTTTAATGTCACTTTTCCCACTAAAATTCCATTATTTTTTTTTAGCAACAAAAAATCTTTAGCTTATAATATTGTTTCAGCCACATCCTTGAAACACTTCTGGAAAACTTGAGTTTCTGTCAGTATGAGTGATCCACAGTTGTCCAATTGATTTGGAAACGTCACACTAAAAATAAATCTGAATTTAGAATAAATTTGTCCTTTGTCCTTATTTTAGAATGTTGTTTTAAAAAACTCATTCTATAAAAGAAGGTAACAGGTAAAACAAAATTAAAAAAAAATACATTATGCCTTTTTTATTTTAACAATTAATAAAAAAAAAAAACGTTGTGAACCAGTTCGGTGAAAATCAAAATACAATCTCAAAATAATAAAAACAAAATCATGATTTTTGACACAAATTAAAACACTAGAGTTTTTCTATACTTCTGATATATCTGGGGGTATCAGGATTAATGAAATTTAGATTTCTGCATTTCGTACCCAAAAATAAGAAAAGGGTGGATTTTATGATCTTTACTTCCTAAGGACTCCTTTAAAATATCCTGATTTTTTTTCTACACCAGGGGCAAGATATACTAAACTGCGGGTTTGAAAAAGTGGAGATGTTGTCTATAGCAACCAATGTCTAAAGCAACCAATCAGTTTCTAGCTGTCATTTTGTAGAATTTACTAAATAAATGATAACTAGAATCTGATTGATTGCTACAGGCAACATCTCCACTTTTTCAAACCCGCAGTTTAGTAAATCTAGACCCAAGAGTCACTGATATTAATGTTTAAGGTAAAACTGAAATTGTCTTAATCTGCTTACACACAGGCAGACCTGATAAGTCAATTTAGTTATTTTTAACAGGCCTCACAATACTTCATGTCTGGAAGCAAAATATGATCGAGATTAAATTATGATTTGGTCATTCAGCAATCATTCTAGGTGACCAGATTTGACCATGTGGGTAGCACTAGCATCCTTAATACACTGATTGGACCTACTTTCTATCTTTTTCTTCTATATATATATATACTCTTGGAAAATTAGTTAGCTACTATAAATTTGTGCACTACCTTTTTCTTTGTCTTTCATTTTCCGTACTCCCATTTTTACTTTATTATTATACTTTTTTCATTATATTTTATTGTGTACACATGATTTGTTACATATAAAGTGGATATAAAAAAATATACACAACCTTTTTCCTAAAACTATGGCTATTTGTTTTTCACTTGTATTTTGCTGGTTGCAAGGTCACATTAAAGATGAAAAAAGGTCTGTCTTGATATATCTTGATTTCAAGCTTGAGGCTAGCTTCACAACACAGAAAATTTCCATATCAGTAACGTTTGTACCAACTACTAAAAGAAAAAAAAAGTCCCGATCAGCATGCCGATTCACGTGTACACACTATATGTGTTTTAAAAGATTTACCCTCAGATCTGTGCTCTTCATCTGTCATTATCATCTGCTGAAAAGATCCAACATCAGGGGGTAAATGTATTAACTTGCGGATTTTGCAAGCCACCGATATCCGGCGACTTTGCAGGGGAAATTTAAACTGGCAATGTCTTATAAGGCAATGTCACCGGATATCGGCGACTTGCAAAATCCGCAGGTTAATACATTTACCCACATGAATCTGTAAACTCTATGGAGATCCCAATCGTGAGTGCATACACTGCAAAAGTTGGAGGCCATGGTGCCAACATAGAATGTTTTTAGTCCGTTTTAAAAATGAAAGGAAACAATATGCTGTGCTTTGGAACAACAATCGCTCATTGTTGCAGTCTACACACTAATGCAAGAACGGGTCGAACAGGCAATTATCGGTTGATTGGCACCAGCGGTGGAACTAGTGAGCTGCGGGCCCCGGTGCAGAGAGGAGGGCAGGATGGAACCGGGTCCCACAGCTCACTAGTTCCCAGTGCAGCAGGGCTCATTATCTCCATGGGCCCCGGAGCACTGCACCACCTGCCCCAATGATAGTTCCGCCACTAATTGGCCCAATAATCATCCCAAAAGCCTGCATTGTGTACCCAGCCTTATTTGACATTACACCATAGATTCCATAAGTTGCTATTATTATTACTATTATCGGTAGTAGCAATATTTTTGCTAATATTATTTTGCTATTAGTATGGTTTAGTTCTCACCATTCAGTTTGCAGTATTTTTTTTTATATTTCAACAATATTTTGGTGTTATTTTGCTGATGATAATCATGACAATTTAAAGATACTTTTCCGTTAAAAGAATGAGCATAATCTAAAAATGTAGAAAACATATTTTATTTTTTCAAGAACATTTGCTACATTTAGCCATAATTTCAAGTAATTTATTATTATTATTATTATTACTACTACTATTATTATTTCTTCAGATATACAATAAGATCTGTAACAATAAAGGCATTAATAAATGATTTGTGAATCCTAGACATATATTCTGTTACCATTCTGTGCAGACTATGAGCAGACTCATAATATTGTGTCTGCTAACACTGCCTGCTCTCATGTTTGTGGTTCTTTCTGGGCCGAATAACATTGTATCCACTCATATTTCACACTTGTGTTTTGAGAGGATTACCACATTTCAATAATATTGACAGGAAAGCCCTATAAAGAGATAAAGGTATTATGGGGAAGAGAAGAGCGCAAATGGCAACTCTACTGAATGGGGAGTTTAGTAAGCAGTCATATAATAATACCATCATAAAAATTAGCTAAAGTCCAATGACAATATTGTTATCATACATTAAACAACTACAAATAAAAATTAAAATATAGGAATAGAAAATAAAAGATAGGGTTAGAGGCGATTGAATAATATTACTAGTAGCATAATAATAGTAGCGAAAATAATTTTAGAACTTGTTTTACATGCAATAATATACTGTCCTTTATATGAAAGACTGCAAACAACAGAAAAAATATGTATTTTAGTTGTGTGAAAAAGAAAGTACATCCGCTAAAGTCATTCCCTTTATGAAGTGCACATCAGTGGTTTCCATTGTCATTCGGCAAACCTTCCATTTCAATCCTTCATTGAAAGCAAAATAAAAATGGGCAATTTTTTTTATTGAAAAGGTGGTATTATGGAAATACTCCCACACAAAAAAAACTCATTCTGCAAAGCTACAGTACTCCTGCAAAAAAACAGTGTGTGTCTCGGCTAGGTAATTTAAATACTAATGGGCTCATTTATCACTCCAAGGAAAGTACAAGTTAAAGAAATAGATGCTTTATAGTATTCGCTAAAAGTTGCAGTGGCGTAAAAACAAAGGAGATTATTGCTATACATTCATAAACATAAAAGAGAACGTAGGTAATCATGTTATTAATGGGGTATTGATCAACAATCATGGGAGATTTGCAGCGAGTCGAATGTTCCTAATTTGTTGTTACAAAAAAAAAAATTTACCTTCAGGTTTTGTGATATTCAGGTGTTCTCAAACAATAAATTCAATGCATAGTCAGGGCCGGATTTACCACTAGGCAACCTAGGCAATTGCCTAGGGCCCAGCGGTCCCCAGAGGGGCATCCCAGGGCCGGCGCTGAGACCACCCTTTAAAAATGTACCGCTACTTATGGGCCAGTGCTATGTGCTTGCCCCCCGGGCTAAAGTCTGCCAACCAGCCCCTGGGGTATATGTTATGCTAAAAAACTGTAGTGCTATGGATTTTTTCAGGGAGGGGGCCCCAAACCAGTATCTTGCCTAGGGCCCCATGGGGTCTAAATCCGGCTCTGCATAGAGTATAACTACTATCCCAAGTTCCCATTCACAATGCTCAGTATAGTGTGGTGGGAGATTTACATATGTAGCCAAAGTTACTATAAAGAGATTTACTGGACTATCATGGTGAATCTATAAGCTATGTGTATTTTATACTTGGTGTAATCAAAAAAAGATTGCTCAAAATTAGACATTCCTTATCCTTTATTTATATAGTGGCAGCATGATCCATAGCATTGTACAAGCAGATAACTTTATTCGCCTTAGTTCCTGGCTAGTGTAGCTTAAAGTTTAATTTTCCTATCAAGGGCACACAAACACAATGGTCAATTTAGTCAGTAAAACTAACCTACAAATAGTTTGGACAGAAGACTTTGTTACAGATTGGTGAAGCAGGGGATGAGAAGGATAGTGCTGTGTAGGGCTTTATAAGGAACTAATTTATGTACCTGGGATGAACACAATAGTTTTTGTTCTGACATTACAAAAATGTATTTCCACTGTACACCTATTTTTTGGCGTTGGTAATCGCTTTTCCGATTATCACCATTCCGACATCGCCAATACCTCCAAAAAACCCCCGAAACAATGAAAAAGTGACTTGAAAGTAATCAGACTTACCTTCAAGAAAGCAGCATAATGACAGCAAGGCATTCCGATTGGAGAACTGACCGGCAATGCAGCCTGACGTCATCACGATGTCTGTCACTAAAAATTTAAAGCGGCAATGTGGAGACCCCTAAGGTCACATTGCCGCTTTAAATTTTTAGTGACAGACGTCGCAATGACGTCAGGCTGCACTGCCGGTCAGTTCTCCAATCGGAATGCCTTGCTGTCATTATGCTGCTTTCTTCGGTGATCTCCAGCGTCGTCGTGAAGGTAAGTCTGATTATTTTCAAGTCGCTTTTTCATTGTTTTGCTTTTTGTTTTGAGGCATTAGCGATGTCGGATTTATAACGATCGTTAAAACGTACACAACCCTTTTTTGGACCTAAGGCGAGCTCAGGGAGGACAGAAACCTCCCGTGGAGCAGAAGGGCAATGGTTCTATGGGGCTCCCTTATTCATAGTTATGCCCATGATTATGTCTGTTAGCGATGTTATGATATGTGAACGTTCCAGCACCACAAGTAACCTCACTAATGTTTTTCCCACTAACCTGCCAGTAGGAGAGGCATTATAAAGTGCTCAGGGCATTGCACCCGACAAGCTGCTGCTCAATCTACAAATCAAAACCTCCACTTCATCAGGGGTCCCCAATAGAGGAAGATTGTCCCAGGGGATGGACTCCAAACAAACTGGCGCTTTTGCAGGGTAAGTCCACTTTATAAGACAAAAAAAGAATCTTTTTATATGCCCTCTGCAGAACTTTGACAACATCTTACATTTCTTTATGTGGAATATTTTTTGTTACTGATATTCTGTAGTCTTCTTGACTATTTTTCATTTAACAATATTTCTTTCAAGTTGTTTCTTAGCTTTCTCTAGGACGTCTGTAATGATGTTCTCTAGTATGTCTGTATTGATGTCACCCTTTGACCAAATTATTCTTTTTTTGCCTTTTGTCTCTTACTTCCAAATCTTTCTTTGAGGTTCGTCTATGTACACCCAGGGGTTACGGGAAGAGTTCACAAGGATCATTCTTGTAAATCTCTTTGATGCACCAGAAAGTGGTGTTTACTTAAACTGGACCTTTCATCTCTATAGTAACCCACAGTGGTGTCAAAGGTGTGTGTGTTACAAATAGAATGGACATTTTCAGATAAAAGTTTTACACTTCTCTACAAATCTACTTTAGTAAGAACCATCTTTGTCTAAAACTACTAAATCACCTGCAGAATCTAATTAACTTAGACGGCATCATGGCTGTCGGCCATGGAGATAAAGGAGAAAGATAAGAGAGCTGAGCAATGTGACCAGCGTATAACTAATGCGATGCATGAATACTGGGAGTCACATACTCATAAACCATTTGCATCAACCACCAGTAGAAACAGAATCAGAGAATAAAGATCCAAAATTTACTCTAGAAAGGATGGGTGAAGACATTCAATAGAGAACCCAGAAGGGATATCTTGTCTATTACGAGTGGTTCCATATGTATAGTTTATGTCTTCATTGACAATTGCTAAAAGGGAAAATTACGGGCAGCACAGTGACTCAGTGGTTAGCACTTCTGCCTCACAGTTCAATTCCTGACCATGGCCTTATCTGTGAGAAGTTTGTTTGTTCTCCCCGTGTTTGCGTGGGTTTCCTCTGTCTGTGTGCGTGTGTGTTAAGGAATTTAGACTGTAAGCTCCAATGGGGCAGGGACTGATGTGAATGAGTTCTCTGTACAGCGCTGCGGAATTAGTGAGGCTATATAAATAAATGGCAATGATGATGATGATGATGATGGGGCTGAGGCTGAATTACCATTTGCTTGGCAAATAGGCAAATTTATACTGGTCATGCCCACAAGAAAAGTGTACACCTAGGTCCGTATGCAAATCTGACAATTGCGCCTCCTTGCCCAAGGAGAGGTGGAATGGAGCAGAGAAAGGGCATCCAAGCACAACCCACGTACAATAAGTGGGTGTAAGCATAGTTGCAAAATGAGGCTGACCCACACAAGGATGCTGATACACCTGTCAGTAGCTGTATCACTTGCGAGCAGGGGAAGGCTGGGCTTGGGGTCAGGGGGGCATCTGCCCCCCAGGCCGGTCCCATAGTGGGCTACCTTGGGCTGGGTCACTGGGCCATCTGCATTTTTTCTCCCTTTAAAATAGGCTGCTGAATCAAGTCTTGCCCCCCTGGCTAAAATTTGCCAGTTCTGCCATGCTTGCGAGTGTCTGAGGACTGGTGCAATGCCCACAGATAATTTTGACGGCGGCCAGCAGTCGCTAGCCACTTCTGATTGGCTGATTGTGTGTAGACCACTGAAGCGGATAGGTGCTCTCTGTGCTTGTGCGGGATCTTTACATTGTTAAAAACTAAGTAGGAGCATGTGAATACCTTCTGTCTTAACCATTTCTCTGCAAAGGGTCAAATGCCAAAATTCCAATTTGGAAGGCCCCACCATTTGTGGCATTGTTTTAAGTCTTTTTGGACAGATATGGCTCTCTTTTTGGTTCCATAATCTAGTAAGTAGATATATTTTTCAGCTATGAGCATAATACTGGAAAAGGAATATAATAAAAATAGACTTATATTAGCTTCTTTCACAAAACTCAGAGTTGGCAATAAAGCATTGCGGTCAGAGGCTAATACAAGGCACTTTAGTTAATTGCCCACAGGTTATTTTCCCCTTCAAGGTACTTTGGCCAGTGCCCCTTTGATTGAGGGACCCCCTTAACCTGTTTGTGTGGACACGTCATTGTGAGTCCAGAGGAGACATTGCTTCTCTGATGCCAGGTTAAGAGCTGGCCATTTACCGTTAAGAGATTTCATCCTTGGTTTTAGTGGATCCTGGGCCAGTTGGCCATCCATTCATTTTTATTTAGTAGCAATCGGTTTAGTTGAACTCGCATTTTACTTTCTCTGCCAACTATTTTCAATCATAATTAAATGGTGACCTTTATGCCAAATTTATAACGGTGTCCTTGTCTTACTATTAGTGTTAGAGTGATAAGTTTCACATGTTATACGAGGTTTGATGTGCAGAAGAGAAGAACATCAACTGTATGCAGTTTATTGGATGTTGTGTGTATATCTTGGCCAAATGTATATGTAAAATGTGCTATGTTCACTTTGTAACATTACTTTTCCCTAACTTTTTGGGCATAGCTTTTGTTATTGTAAGCCCAAAACCCAGTGCCTACCTTATAAGAAGGCTGGGTCCCGGGGCTTAGGAGCATGCTGAAGGAGCAAGGAAATGATATCAGAGCTCTGCAGCGAGAGAGATAGAGGATAAAAAGCATGGAAGTGACGCCATAGAAAAGGTACGAGCAGCCATTGCTGATACTGCTGCCATACCCAGAGGAGTCTAAGGTGACAGCGTTCAGCACAGCATTCACAACCTAGCCTGTCAGATAATGAAAAGATCACTATAGAGAATGAGAATGGTGGGGAAAAGTGCTGCAGAGTCAGGCAGATACATAGAGGGTACCACAGCATCAAGAGACTGTAGGAGATGTGATAGGCTCACATCCCTTAGACCGAGCTATAAAAAGAGCTGCACATTTGACAGAGAGAGCTGCCAATTAATAGAGATGGCTTCCTTTCCTGCTGAAAGAGCTGCCAGTCTATCAAGAATCCAGATTACTAGATATGGCTGCCATATTAACAGAGGGAACACCTACTGCATTTAGTAACCCATGCTGGTCTGGTTAGGAGGGGCTATATTAGAAAAATATTTTAGAGCAACATTAAAAATTAATGCAAACATAAATGGCATGGTGTTCATATACCAGAAAAGTTTGTTCAGATATGTGTGATACCTAATGACAACCCTCAAATTATATGTTTAAAAAAAAAACATGTTAGTATATACAGCAACTATACTACAGTATATTGTATTTTAGTGTGGCTTCACCCTCAGCACAAACCAACCCAATTTTTTTGAGGTGTTTGGGATGTAGTAAAATATGGACATAGCGTGGGCAGATCAAGGAATGTGGCCAATTGTATCCTGATATTTTTTAAGTGAAATGTTGGTAGGCCTACCCTCAGTAGAGACAGTCATTTTGTAATCCAAAGCAATAGTCATCAGGATGCAGCCTATCAATTCACTAAAAATTAATGATGGAACTGAGGAATAAGGCAACACTGCGGAGGCACTTACATGCAATGTAATAGTTTCTTGAGAATTTAATAAGCTGCATATTCATGAATGTTAGCTTAGCCAACAAAATAGCTGCTTTCACTGCTCGGTGGCCAAAGTAGCCATAAAGGTTGTGATTTAGAGTTGTACATATAAAATGTGTGTCCTTATATTGGCAAATATGCATCTGTTCAGTTACATTTCCATGTCTGTATTTTAAGCTACATGCATCTTTAGATATGTGCAACCTGAACTCTAGAGTATAGATGTGTCTAGAGAAGGGTTTCCCAAACCCAGTCCTCAGGGCTCCCCAACAGTGCAGGTTTTCCAGATCACATGTGACATAATTAGGACCACCTGTGGATCTGTTACAATGTGTCAGTCAGTAATGAATACACCTGTGCTCCAGCAAGGAGATATGGAAAACCTGCACTAATGGGGAGCCCTGAGGACTGGGTTTGGGAAACCCTGGTCTAGAGAAAATATTTGGCTGTCATCATCATCAACTTTAAAAATACACAAACCGGTTTGTACAATCAGTATATAAATTTGAAAGTTTGCGCAGAGCAAACGCACTTGCATCCAATTTATAATCACCTCCTAAGTGGATAAAAAGTAATCTGCGCTCCTAAATTGGGTTTATAATTGAATCTTATAGTTCACAATTAAAATTCTCATGAAAAAAAACCCTTAAATTGTTTAGAAATAGTTCAGACCCATTTTATTCTTGTATCTCCCATTTATTTGAGTTGCAAGAAAGACACAGTAACAGGTTATAACTTCATTACATGGTCGCTGACAATAGAGCAACAAAAACACATTCTAATTGAAGCGTATGTTAAAAACATTGCTTTGAATAATGCCCAGGAACAGTCAGAGGTAACATTCCAACAAATAATGTAATTCTAAAATAACATGCAAAAGTTCAGAGAATGTGGCTAAGGACTGAACAAAAAACATGATTATCTTCGCAGGATACTGTATATAATGATTGGAATGGCTATAATGTTCCCAAAGATTGCTAACTAGCCAGAAAAAGCCAGCTAACCATTTATCTCAGCAGTGTAGGTTTTTATGTACTTTGTCGCGAAAATTTGCAGGACCTAAAATTTTAGTTTTTCAAGGTCAAGAAAAGAAAAAAAAAAAACAATGGGATTAGATTGTATATAGCTATAGAGGATTATAGAATTGGACATATATAAATGAATATGTATTTATTTGATGTAGTATGAGGCTGCCCAAAGTGCAAGACTTTTGGAAACAGGCCACTGTTAGGCTGACAGGTCTTGTTGCAGAACTAGCGGTACAGGTCTTCGCCTATAGCAGCCGCCTTTCCCGTAGAGCTTGACATGCTTACAGGTACTCGGATACCACCGGGTCTTAACTCTATTGTAGTGCAAGTTTATTAACAACACTGCAGCGGAAAGTCAGGAGGAGGGAATCCAGATGATAACGGGTGGCCAGCGTTATCGGGACATGGCACTGATTAGAACAGCGTCCCTGACAACGGCCGAGACAGAGGACCCGGAAGTGACGTCCCAGCTCTTGTCATGACAGGCGGAACGCAGGTAGGAGCAAACAGCATAATCACACTCTTCCCCCCCTGCATTATCACACTGTTTCCCCCACCCTGCATTATCACACTGTCCCCCCACTGCATTATCACACTGTTTCCTCCACCCTGCATTATCACACTGATGGGGGGATCAGTGTGATAATGCAGGGTGGAGGAAACAGTGTGATAATGCAGTGCATTATCACACTGTATCCCCCTGCATTATCACACTGCCCCCCCTGCATTATCACACTGCCCCCCACTGCATTATCACACTGCCACTCACTGCATTATCACACTGCCCCCCACTGCATTATCACACTGCCACCCACTGCATTATCACACTGTTTCACCCACCCTGCATTATCACTAGAGATGGTCACTGACCCCCGTGTTTTGGTTTTGGATTCGGTTTTGGATCTGGATTACCGTCGTGTTTTGGTTTTGGTTTTGCAAAACCGCCATTGCGTGATTTGGTTTTGGTTTCGTTTGGTTTTGTTTTGCTATTTTGTTGGAAAATCAATGTTTTTGGGCCTAAAATAATCCAATTTAGTGCTCCAACTGTTTTAGAGATAAGTAATCTAATTGTTGAGGTAATAAATCATCCAAAAAAACAGTTTAATTCTTCGTTGGTAGGCCTTCATTTATTCTACACACAAAACAGATTGTCTTCCTCTCCATCTATGCATATTGGCAATGCAGCCATCGTCTTTGGATGTATATTACACCCTACACTTATAGTTAAATATGTAAAGAAATGGAAAAAGGCAGTTTGCTTTCTGTCTCTATAGGCCCCCCTCCACTTGTCAAAAATACAAAAAAATTCAGCCGTTATAGACTGTACAATATTAATTGACATGGAGAAAGCCAGTTTGGTTTCTGTCTCTCTAGGCCTCCCTCCACTTGTATAAAATACCAAAAAATTCAGCCGTTATAGACTGTACAATATTGTGAGAAATGGACAAAGTCAGTTTGGGGTCACTCTGTCTATGACACCCTACCCTTAAGGATAAATTTCTTGACCTGCCTCTGGGATGACGATTCACCCCCAGCAGCAGCAACAGCAGCAGCAGTGGGAATAAAGCTTTCTTCAGAGGAATCAATAATAGTGCAGGAGTCATCCAGCCTTAAGTGGGATGCCGGGCTAACTCCGAGCGCTACTGAGGATATTGATGAGGATGGTGTGGTGGGTGTATTTTGTAGTCGTCAGGATGTCGGTGAGCGGAGGGTCTTAGCTGATGATGGAGTGCTTGTATTTTTTTGGGAAGAACTTTCAGCTTTTCCCAACACTTTGCCATGAACTCTCGTTAAATGGCTTAACATAGACGAGGTTCCAAGATGGTTAAGGTCCCTCCCTCGACTGACTGTGGCTTGACATACACTACAAATGGCTATACAATTGTTGTCTGGATTTGGGTAGAAATAATTCCACACATAAGAAGTGGATTTTTTTGTTTTATGCCCAGGCATGACAATGGCCTTTTTCTTGTCACGTGCCAGAACTGCTGCCAATGGTGCAGGACTTACACAAACAACCTCATCCTCATCAACATCCTCATTAGCGCCCTCGTCGCCTACACAAATCTCCCTCTCATCCTCCTCTAATTCCAAAGTGGCATCCTCAATTTGGGTATCACCGGCTACACTCGGGCTATTAAGGCACACATCAGCAGAATGCTCACGATTAGACATCCCACTGTTGGATGGACTCTCCACAGGGATTGTTGTCATTTGTGAATCAGAGCAAACATTCTCCTCTAATGCCTCACTGTTATCTTGCAGCTCGACTTTGACGCGTAACAGTAGTTGTGCACCAATTGTAGGCTGGGTAACTTTTTGGAATCTGCCACTAATAGCCAAAGGTGAAGGCCTCATTCTCTCTTTGCCACTGCGTGTGTAGAATGGCATGCTTGCAATTTTTTTTTTATCGTCACTTAACTTTTGCTCAGTTACACTTCTTTTTCGCTTCAATACAGTAAATTTTTTTTGGGGTTTTGTTTTTTGCACTAATTTGGAAACACTCTGTTGTTTGACATCGCCTTGGCCAGATGACGTACTGGGAACACTAACATCAGGACTGGTGACAGAACCTGGTTGCTCATTCTGATCATATGTGGACTGCTTTGAATCCATTCTGAGCGCAAACCACTGGGGAGTGCTAAAAATTATTTAGTAGATACTACTGACAGATATGACTTTTGACAGCCAGAAATATTAATGCACAATTAGGGAGGACACCCCAAAAGCACTGAGCAGTGCTAAAAATTATTTAGTAGATACTGCTGACAGATATGACTTTTGACAGCCAGAAATATTAATGCACAATTAGGGAGGACACCCCAAAAGCACTGAGGAGTGCTAAAAATTATTTAGTAGATACTGCTGACAGATATGACTTTTGACAGCCAGAAATATTAATGCACAATTAGGGAGGACACCCCAAAAGCCCTGAGGAGTGCTAAAAATTATTTAGTAGATACTGCTGACAGATGTGACTTTTGACAGCCATAAATATTAATGCACAATTAGGGAGGACACCCCAAAAGCACTGAGGAGTGCTAAAAATTATTTCGTAGATACTGCTGACAGATATGACTTTTGACAGCCAGAAATATTTATGCACAATTATGGGGGACACCCCAAAAGCGCTGGGGAGTGCCAAATATTAAGAAAAAATAATAAACCTCTATCCTCCTCTCTGCACTAGCGATTTTGGTTAGAGCAATTGCAAGAACAATATTGTATTCTCTGTCCCTGCTCTAATCAGCCTATGACTACACCCTGCTCTCTCCCTCTGTCAAATGGCGATGGATTGCTGTGGAGGCGTGTATTTATAAAGTTGAAGTATCGCGAGAACCAAGCCCAGAGATCCGACGACCTCACAATGACGTTCGGCCTCGATTTGGATTCGGAACGGGCGGGAGAGTACCGAGCTGCTCAGCTCGGTACTCGGATACCCAAAGTTCGGGTGGGTTCGGTTCTCGGAGAACCGGACCCGCCCATCTCTAATTATCACACTGATCCCCCCGTGCACTATCACACTGTCAGTGAGCAGGGAGCAGAGAGGAGGGCGCCGGGTGCTGGAGGCTGGGTCGGTGGACACCGGGAAAGGCAGGTAGGGGAAGCACCTCTCCGGCATGCCCCGCCCCCTGCTTTGCATACTCCGTTGTTCTGTCGGCCCTGTCCCCGCACACGCAGGTTTTACAGTAATGCTGTTAAGTGAGGACACAGCTGTTCTTGTGTGATGATGCAGTGCAGTACTTCATACAGTAAGTTGGACACCAGACCATCTCTATATTGTAAAATATAAACTCTTTATTTACTCTTTATTTACACACCTTCTCCACTCCAGCACCATATTTGGTATGCAAACAGTAAAACAAGTGTATACATCACTTGCGTCCTTCTGCAAAGTTCTTAAGCAGTTATCAAATATCACTGTACACAAACTTCTTGCCCCTCCTGCACAGTATTTAAAAGGTTAATATGGGTGTGGTAAAAGGACAATCACATTTAATTCCCCCATTGTTATTAACTATTATTATCACCTTACAATTGGGAAAAATCCCACTAATAAAACAAGACTGAGAATTAACAACCAGAGTGGTAACAGGGGGCTGCTCACAACCTACAGGATTTTAAAACACTAAAGCCAATATGATAAATAACAAACCGATCATTTCTAATCTCCTCAGCTCAATATGCAAAATGCTTGTTTGGAAATATGAGCACTCAACAATATTGGTTCAGTCAGCATCTGTAAGTATTCACTTACCTGCTCCCCACTCCGGGTACCGTTTATTCGCCTCATGTATAGCGCTGTACAGAAGACTCCACAATGATAGCAGGTAAGTGAGTTTCAATGTCTGGGGGGGGTTGAATTGGCTAAATGGGGCAGGTAAACATGCTGAAGGGGGCAGATGAACAGGCTGAAGGGGGCAGGTGAACATGCAAAAGGGGGCAGGTGAACATGCTAAAGGGGGGAGGTGAACAGGCTGAAGGGGGCAGGTAAACATGCTGAAGGGGGCAGGTGAACAGGCTGAAGGGGGCAGGTGAACAGGCTGAAGGGGGCAGGTGAACATGCTAAAGGTGGCAGGTGAAATGGTTGAAGGTGACAGATGAAGGGGGCTGAGGAAATGGTTGAAGGGGGTAGATGATATTGCTGAGGGAGGTATTTAAAAACAGAGCACCTCTGGGTGGGCATAATCTTTGTATTGGATGCTCTCTGTGATCTCTAGAGTCACTATAATACTAAATAATAGTCAGGTGGGGCTGATAGAGGTTTGTATTTGATTATGGCTCATTGTTAAAAAAAAATCTTATATTTTAATGCCTACAAATGCCTGTGCTATGTGGTAGTTTTATCTAGCCATAATGGACTTTTGTGTTTGGACTAAAGAGCCTGATCATTCAGGGTTTGTTAACATTTTGCATTATAATACAATTGCTGCATGTTTTCAAAGCAGGAACCCGTATTTCCAGAAGACAAACCTGCAAGAACAAGCAAGAGAGAAGAGCAAGAACGGGTAAGAGACAACGGCACAATCTGTATAAATTTGAATGCTGTAAAATATGAATACGAATATTCAGGAGTATTCCTAAATGCCTATATTGAGGGGAAGGGGATAGCGCTATGGCTATGATAGCCTAGAGCAGCTGGAACTGTTAATAGGGCCCTGTTACAATGTGAGGGATGCAAATTAATTTATTATTTTGCACATAAGTTAAATACTACCTGTTTTGTCGTGTAGCACACAAATACTTAATAGCTTTATATTTTACACTGAAATTTAGAGTTGATCTAGTACATACCATACCCCAATTATAAATCTGTCCCCACATTTTAAATTTACCTCCCTCTCAAATGCAACATGGTTTTGCCCAAGTACAAAGTTACTCCCTTTTTATGATTTGCTCTCCTTAATGACTCAGGCCCACTGTGTGTACTGTGCAAATAATGTATAAGCAATGATATATCATAGGTAGTGAATTCACCCCCAATGAAGTGTTAAGATTTCATGTAGATCTTGGGAGATTTTAAGTATTAAATCCTTGTTGTAATTTCAATGGCAGTTCTTCAGTGATTACGATAACAAAAAAGAGGAAATAAATATAGTGAATGCTTGATACATTGTAGGTGATTGTTGCGAAGTTAAATGTAGATCATCTATTGTAGGTAACAGTAAAGCCTTGAGTGTCTTTGCATTATTTTATGATCGGAAAGTCATATGAAAATGATGATATTCAAATTGATTGTTTGATGTACATTTCCAAACATAAATCCACACATTTTTAGTTTGTTTCAGAGGTAGATATTAAAAAAAATGATGCCTGTGTGATTCTGGCAAGCACAAAACATATGTAATAGTATCACAAATGTAGTCTTAAGACAGATGGAATTAAAATAACCAGAGGCAGTGGAAGTAAAATCTTGAAATGTCCTTCTGATAAATCAACAGATAGTCTCTCATCCTCTACGCGTTTCACAAAGCCTGTCTGCTTTTACAGAGAAAGGCCGAGAAAGAGTTCAAGATATATATATAGCACAATCAGTGCTTTCCTAATGGTGCTCTAGAGCACTTGACCCAATTTTGGCACCCAAAGAATTGAGCCAAAATGTTTCAATTGGTAAAACAAAGTTCTTATAAAATCTGTTTTATTTCTATCTGTAAGCTCTCCGAATCAGAGGAGCGTTCTGACAGTCTAAACACATAGGGTTGATTCAATTCTCAGCAATGTGCCACAGAGCGCCTCTGTAATGGTCACATCACGTGTAACATCGTTGAATTTGCCACACATCCCATAGAGGTGTGCAGGAACATCTGCGATGCTGGGTATTGTAATACCCGCAAATGCACACACCCGAACATTGCAATAATGTTCAGCGAGACATCGTACAGAATTTCATTCTCACCCATATAATGTAAAAATAGGATTCAATAAAAATTAACATGGAAATATATCTAACATAAACATCATATAGAATGATAGGTTGAGTCTTCCAGTGGAGTGACCGGAATTCATTTATTAAACAGTCATGTGAGTGAAAATAGCTGATTTAAGGTGTAAAAGTGAATACGTTAAAATTTAATTTCTAAAAAAGAGGAGATGATTACACATATTTTCCATATTTTTAGAAACGCTATCACAATATTTTGTTAATATAATAAATCAGTGCAACTTGAGTCTAATATGATAGCCTTAATAATGAGTTCCAATTAACTTAGAACTAGAGGTAGCTAACTCACATATAGTAAAGCATAGCGTTAGGCATCCCTAGAAAAAAGGGAGATAAAAACATCTCATTTATGATATCATTTATATAGCGCCACCATATTATGTAGCGCTGTACAGAGACTATTTGTCATTGACATCAGTCCCTGCCCCCATTGGAGTTTACAGGATAAACTCCCTAATACACAAGCACACTAGAGTGCATTTAAGTCACCAGCCAACTAACTTACCAGGATGTTTGGGGCTTCATTTCAGCAAATGGAGTTGGAGATTTGGTCAGGATTAATGGTGTCCTCAATGCTGAGAAATACAGGCAGGTACTTATCCATCACGCAATACCATCAGAGAGGCGACTGATTGGCTCCAAATTTATTCTGCAGCAGGGCAAAGACCCCAAACATACAGCCAATGTCACTAAGAACTATCTTCATCGTAAGTCCTGGAAGTGATGATACGGCCCCCACAGATGTCAACATCCTCGAGTCTGTCTGGGATTACGTGAAGAGACAGAAGGATTTGAGCAAGCCTACATCCACAGAAGATAAATAGCCTATGAAAAATTTGGAGTGGAAATGATTTTGCAGCACCCCACACTGCAAGGAATTCCCCTTAAAATGATCCCTCTCCATCCCTTTCTCTCATTTCCATAATCTTTCTATTATCTTGCAAACTGAAATTGTATTTCTGCAACGTTCCACTAAACAGGGCGCACCAGCGCACCTAAACTGTACTTGATTAGGAGTGCCCTCACTCTGCCCTATTTCTCCCTTTTGTCTGTCCAAACCGATTCTTCTCCACAAACACAGCCATCTTGCTCCATGAACTTGTGGAATTGTAAGAGCACTTGCACAAATCATGGTGCAAGGCAGGTTCAAAGTTGCCTTTGGGCTGTGTAGCAGCCTATTTGCTCTGTGTATATGACTGCATTTGCATAAACATTTCTTGGCAATACAAAACACAGACTTCCTGTCTGATGTGGCAGTGGACTCTCCCATTGTACAGTCATGGCCAAAAGTTTTGAGAATGACACAAATATAATATTTTGCAAAGTCTGTTGCAATTTGCATATACACCAGAATGTCATGAAGAGTGTTCAGATGCATTTCAATTAATTGTAAAGTCCCTCTTTGCCACCATGACAATGAACTTTATCCCAAAAACAACATTTCCACTGCATTTCAGCCCTGCCACAAAAGGACCAGCTGACATCAGGTCAGTGATTCTCTCATTAACACAGGTGAGAGTGTTGACGAGAACAAGGCTGGAGATCACTCTGTCATGCTGATTAAGTTAGAATAACAGACTGGAAGCTTTAAAAGGAGGGTGGTGCTTCAAATCATTGTTTTTCCTCTGCTAACAAAGGTTATCTGCAAGGAAACACGTATAGTTATCATTGCTTTGCACAAAAAGGGCTTCACAGGCAAGGATATTGCTGCTAGTAAGATTACACCTAAATCAACCATTTATCGGGTCATCAAGAACTTCAAGGAGAGAAGTTTGATAGTTGGGAAGAAAGCTTCAGGGCACCGAAAAATGTCTACAAAGTGCCAGGCAGGTGTGAGTGCATCTGCACACACAGTGCAGTGAAGACTTTAGGAGGATGGCCTGGTGTCAAGAAGGCCAGCAAAGAAGACACTTCTCTTCAGGAAAAACATTAGAGACAGACTGATATTCTGCAAAAGCTACAGGGATTGGACTACTCAGGATTGGGGTAAAGTCATTTTCTCTGATGAATCCCCTTTCAGATTGCTTGGGACATCTGTAAAAACACTTGTCCGGAGAAGTGAATGAGAGGTGAGCGCTTCCATCAGTCCTGTGTCACGGCAACAGTAAAGCATCCTGAGACCATTCATGTGTGGGGTTGCTTCTCAGCCAAGGGAGGGGCTCACTCACAATTTTGCCTAAGAACACAGCCATCAATAAAGAATGGTACCAAAACATCCTCCAAGAGCAACTTCTCCCAACCATCAAAAAACAGCTTGGTGATGAATGATGCCAGGGCGAATTGCAGAGGTCTTCAAAAAGAAGGGTCAACACTGCAAATATTGACTCTTTGCATAAACTTAATGTAATTGTCAATAATAGCCTTTGACATTTATGAAATGCTTGTAATTTTAGTTAATATGATAAGTCAACACAATGGTTTGTCACTGGTTCATAGCCTTAGACATAGTGTGGAAAACTGTAATTTATAGAATTCCAGTAGTAGACACAGCTCAACTTACTATAATAGTGACAGTTAAGATCATTCAAGTGACACTAATGGAGAAGGGATCAAGTATAAACTGAAGTCACAATACACCTAATCCAAAAGGGCAGAATATTAAAAAGAACAAACTGTGAGTGTTAAACTACATGTTTACTGGGATCTTATTCATTACACAGATATAACAAAATATCCAACTTTTTTTCCCCAATATGTTTAATATTTCAGCCCAACATTGAATTTTTCCAGCACCCAAAAGAGCACTTGAATAACAATCTAGCTTGCGAGATTCACCCAGCATCCTCATTATAGCAAGAAGGTCAACTACAAATGAACCTGGTAGACCACATAGGATATATTTTATGCATTATTCTATAAATAGGAGACTGTTACCCTCTAGAAATCTAGATGTTTTAATGATCATTCCTGTTTAAAGAACAAAATGTAAACTTCAAGGCAATAAAACTAGGACAAAGCTACTTGATGTTTATAAAAATGGTCTGTTTAAGACGTTACAATACCTTAAGAATGTACATGTATTAACACATTTATACTGTGTGCATGGAATATAAGCACTTTAAACCAGATTATTAATGCAATTGATATAAAATATGCATATTACACATTAGTAGCAATCACTCAATCCCAGCAGCCTTTATATGACATTAAAGAAATAAAAACAAAGATATACTGTACGTAGCAAAAAAAAAAGCCTTGCAACACAATAGTCAAAAACAGATCTAATACACAAAGACATCACATGAATGTGTCAGCAGATATCATTGAAGATTATCTCACAAGAAATAGCAACATGTGAAATGTGTCCAATAGATGAACCTTATTACAATAAGAGCAAACCGAGAATATGAAACATTGTTGTTTTAAACTGAATGTTTTATTTGAAAAGCCTTTCCTGTCTTATTCTAGCAAGTAAAAAAAAACGTTTGACAGGCATGTAAATGAATGTAAATTTTTTTACATGAACTTTCTGTCAACTAAATGTGGATTATGGATAGCAGCAAGCGAATAATACCTTTAAAACAAGAAAAAAAATACTCCCCATTTACATCCCGCGAGCTTATGGGCCTGAGTCATTAATAAAAGTAAGGCAAAAAAAGGAGTAAATTCTCATCTAAGCAAACCATGTTACAATGCAAGGGGTGCAAATTAGCTTATTATTTTGCACAGAAGGAATACTGGTTTTTCATGTAGCACACAAATACTTGATAGCCTTATTTCTACACTGAAATTTAATATTGATCTCAGACATGCTGTACCCCAACTTTAAATCTGTCCCCACGTTTTAAGTTTACCCCCCCCCCTCCTCCAATGCAACATGGTTTAGCCAAGGTGCAAAGTTACTCCTTTTTTTTTTTGCTTTACTCTCCTTAATGAATCAGGCTCTATGGGGGGTATTCAATTGTTAGCGTTAACGAAAAAAAACCGAGCGCTCAAAAAATATTACCGTTTATACCATAATATTGCGCGCGAAAAGCGTTAATACGGTAGTTTACTCGCAGAATTTCAGCTCGCCGCTCAGGGAGCAGCGAGCTGAAATTCCGCGAGTAATTACCGTATTAACGCTAAGATTTTTTGAGCGCTCGTTTTTGTTCGTTAACGCTAACAATTGAATACCCCCCTATATGTACAATGGTGAAATTAAATTGCTTAGACTGGATAAGTCACTTTTGCAAGTTGAATCAGGTGTATGTCTGTGTGGAATGGGTGTGGCTCGCCACATCAGGAGGATGACCAATTAGATGTGGACATAACCTGTCATGAGCTTTTTTTCAAATTTGGAAATGTGTCAGTTTGTGTTTTATTTAATATGCTCTTGACCCATGGAAATCTTAATGTCTGCAATTTGTTTTCATAGTGACGATCGTATTAGTAATTGAAAGGAGGGAAAGGCGGGTGTACTTCAGAATGTCAAGCAAACCTAGCTAGCTTGTCATACCTCTCCTGCTAATTAACATACCTAAAAAAAAATACATACCTACTAAACTAGCCCTCAACAGAGTGAGACATAGAGAGTGAACATGATTTCAAGGTTTTATTTACATGTTTCGGTATAAGGAAAAGTTAGATAAACATACATCTGTAAAATGCTCTACTGTAGTATTTACAGTCAAGAAAAATGAAATCATGAACTTAAGCTGGGCACTCGGCAGCTATACTACTACAATGTTAGGCAATTGGGCAAAAATCAATGCTGACCTAAAAAGCATTTCTATATGCACAAATGTGCTTAATTAAATGCCTTGCGGACCCCCACATTCACGTTTTTTAGAACTGTTCCCCTATATTAATTTAAGCATTTCTGAATCTATTGTGAATTACTCGGGCTGGGCTATCTGTGTCTGTGCAGTTCATTCCCATGCATGGCCTCCCAGAGTAATTAATAGAATGCACTTAATTGTATTTATTAGGGTATACTAGTACATTGGCCAGTGTGCATCTTCTTCCTGCCTCTAGGCAATGAACTATTTGGTCACACAGTTACTTGGTATGGTGGCTTCCGTCACACCCAGTTAATGGCTCCAAGCACCAAGAGATACTGTGAGACCTCAGGAGTGATAAGGAATTCCTTTGAGTCTGATATTGTGTCATCACCGGTAATCTGGGGCCTGCATTTTTTTCCCAACAGAGATTAGGAGGGCATGTATTATAAAGACACCAGAGGTTTTGGGTGAAGGGGTCTGCATTGTAAAACCACCAAAGATCTGAGTCTATACATCAAAGCCCCCATATATTGTGGTTGGCCTGCATTATAGAACCACCGGAGATCTGAATCTATACTTTAAAGCCCCCAGAAATTGGGGTTGGTCTGCATTATACACCCACCAGAGATCTGGGTCTATACATCAAAGCCCCGAGACATTGGGGTTGGTTTGCATTATAGAGCCACCAGAGACCTGGGTGTATACATCAAACCTTCGAGATTTTGAGGTTGGTCTGCATTATAGAGCCACCAGAGATCTGGATCTATACATCAAAGCCCCCAGATGTTGGGGTTGGTTGGCATTATACAGCCACCAGAGATCTGGGTCTATACATCAAAGCCACCAGATATTGGGGTTGGTCTGCATTATAGAGCCACCAGAGATCTGAGTCTATACAACAAAGCCCCGAGATGTTGGGGTTGGTCTGCATTATAGAGCCACCAGAGATCTTTATCTCTACCGCACAGCCACCAGTTATTTAGTTTGGTCTGCATTGTAAAACCAGCAACAGAGATTAGGAGGGCATGTATTATAAAGACACCAGAGGTTTTGGGTGAAGGGGTCTGCATTGCAGAACCACCAGATATCTGAGTCTATACATAAAAGCCCCCATATATTGCAGTTGGCCTGCATTATAGAGCCACCGGAGATCTGAATCTATACTTCAAAGCCCCCAGAAATTGGGGTTGGTCTGCATTATACACCCACCAGAGATATGGGTCTATACATCAAACCCTCGAGATGTTCGGGTTGGTCTGCATTATAGAGCCACCAGAGATCTGGGTCTATACATCAAACCCTCGAGATGTTGGGGTTGGTCTGCATTATAAAGCCACCAGAAATCTGGGTCTATACATTAAAGCCCCAAGATGTTGGGGTTGGTCTGCATTATAGAGCCACCAGAGATCTTTATCTCTACCGCACAGCCACCAGTTATTTAGTTTGGTCTGCATTGTAAAACCAGCAAAGATTTTAGGCCTCTGCACAGTAACACCGCCAGTGATTTACGTGTCCTGCATTGTGAATGTATGACCCACAGTGTGTAGGTGACAGGCCCATATCAAAACTGTATATATTCAGAAAGTAAATACAGTTTTTAGGTACTATTTATTGCACCTATTTGTCCTGCAACCTTGTCCACATTCAGATTTGGGATATTTCCCTGTTTCCCATGACTACTGGTCCAGTTGGATAAGTACATGGGAGAGGATCTAAAAACATCACACCCATGTGTTGATGACTTTAAGACCAGCCTCTTAATTTCAGCTTTAAAAATTTGCCCATGAAAGAGTTCCAGGAGGGATTGTATAACTGTCCGAGATGGTAAAATACACCTAGATATAAGGATCACCTCATATATCTTACTTTGTCTTGTATTGTCTCAAATGTACCCCTTTACCGTAAGGATAACAGAAGTCTCCTCTTGATTTCCGTGATCTGCATAAAAGCACTTTGCATTTATACCTGTGGCTTTATATGGTCACTGAACTCTTTGGTGACTAGTGATATTCTTCTATTTTACAGCAGAAGGCACATCATTTAAAGAAAATGGTGTTCATTTGTGTGTGTGTATATCTATAATATAAATGTCTAGTGGCGTGTGTTAGTCTGTCTGTGTGTGGAAAAAATAAAATCAAGCTGCAGCGCCACCTGCTGGGCGGAGTTATACACTGACCTACTAAATTCTTAGTGTATGTGGGGAAAAAAATTCAGAAAGGGCTGAAATTTGGTATACTAAGATGTTTTTAATTTGTTAATTTAATTTGTTAATTGTTAAAAGTGTTTATAAAGATTTTAAAAAAATATATATATATTTCTTGAAGGAGAAGTGACAGTTGGGAGTGGTTGGTGGTTGCCGGGGGTGACAGTGGGGAGTGGTTGGTGGTTGAGGCCTGGGCTATGGCCCAAATGCATGACAAGAACCTTTTTAACACCTTAAGTAGCTTGATTTGACTAGAATGCATGAGTATCATGCACAAGTTAACTTGTATATATATATACTGTATCTCTATATCTATCTATCTATCTATCTATCTATATATTTAAATATATATTTATATATGTGTATATATATATATATTATTATTATTATCCTTTATTTGTTAGGCGCCACAAGGTTTCCGCGGCGCCTAACAAATAAAGGCGCTGCGGTGTATATATATATATATATATACACACACACACACACGTTTCCCCTTATTCATGTTATAATATTATTTTTAAAGTGAGATAAACTAACCAATATTTATTTCACAGGCCTGTGCTGCCTTATGTACGCGGTTGAGAGTGACAAATGCCAAAGGCGTTTGGCAAGGCAACAGTGCTGTCATTTTCCATATCAATACAGTAAAAGATTCCAGGCTTATGAAATGCCTGTCAGTGCTCAGATAAAGTTTGGCCTCATCTAGAGTCTGTTCGTGGCAAACTGCAAGTAATAAAAAGTAGAGGAAAAAGGACCCTTGCCAGGATTAAAAAATGACACTGTATCCATCATGCACTCCGCATTAGAATAGTTTGAAAGTTTGTATCCCACAGGTCTATGAAGTAATCCGAGAAAGAGTATTATTTTAGCTGATAGATGAAAGCTGATACCCCTTGTGACATCCTTCAATGTTCTCCGCGTCATAGAAATTTTCCATTAGTCTTGGCTAAATCTGTGTGTTGAGATTTGCTATTTCCTCCATAACTCAGTGTAATACTTTCAAGCTAAATCACTGCCCTGCGCTGTTTATTAAAAGGCAGCGTTTAGATTTAAAATACAAAATTCCATGTTTTTATCAGCTGGTGGTAGACATCTCATATCTCGCACAACATGGAGGCTGGTGCCGAGAAGTTAAATGATTTCAACTTATTCTCCCCCTTTCCCCCCATTTGCTGCCTTTATCTGGCATTAAACACCATTTGATTCAGTTGAAAAGACTTTCTTATTCCAAAGTTGCAAATCAACACAGTCGGAATCACTCCATCTAAAAGAGCTCTGTGGGAGTTTGCCTACAGGTGAGTTTTTAGACTAGTTCTTAGCTCGTATTCATACGTTTGTTAGCATCCAGGGTTTATGCAACATTAAGAACAGTCATTTTTTACTGATGGCTGAGTTTTATCTGATACTGAAGTACTTCTATGTACTGTATGTTAATATTTTATTGTATATCAGTGAAATACATATTAAAGTTCTTGTATAAGTTTACTTCATGTGGAACAAGACTCTAGTGAAAAACATTTTTTAGAACTAATTTATTATTTTGGTAAATTGGTGCTCTCTTGATGACGTCTTAGACAATGATGTTTGTGAATAATGATAAAGGAAGTTCACAGGTACTACAGCCAATCAGGAAGCACAAAAAAACGTTTGACATTTGATTTGATAGTGAAAAGAAAATTCACTATTGGACTTGACAGTAGATATGATATTCATTTTCTCGTACGAATGAAAGTAGCAAACATATTATTCTTTGAAAACACCAACAAAATCCTATAGTATATGTACGATCAATAAAGAAAGCACCTATCGGCTTCAGAAGTGAATAGACAATAAGCCATTCAGAAGTGGTAGGCTAGTGCTGGTGCTTCATCATGATCAGTGTGTATTTGCGCCTGCACTCTAGCAGAAGCGGTCCCGGAGATACCCATGTAAATCTAACGATACCCATGTGGCATCACTTGTGTAGGAATAGTGTACCGCCAATCACCAGGTCATGGCTAGCACAGAAGTTGGTGAAAATCCGGACATTCACAATCCTTACTTCCAAGGCGTGAGTTCCCATAACCTATAACCTAAGTCCCTCATTTCAAGAGCCCACTTTGGCATTCAGATACCCTATTAGAATAACCATGTATTTCTTCTTTGCTCTCTTGACATTTAGAACATGGTAGAATTTGTTCTTCTTGTCTGATAACTCAGTTGAGACATGACACTGGATGACAGTGACATTCCGGATTTGGGTTTGGAACCACACTGCCGGAAGTCTTTCCGAAACAAGTTTCAATTCAATTAGACTTCATTTTGCTTTACTGCTCAGTAGAAGTCCTACTCATTTCCTGTGTTCAACGTCATCACCAGTTCGTCCTGAATAATGGAGCACTTGGACTTCCACCGTTGTGATCTCACCAAAGTCTTTCCATCTCACTTCACTGAAACCTAAGATGTCTAGTCTCTAGCCCTTCATTTCCTTCACCACTTCATCATCATCACCATGTATTTATATAGCGCCACTGATTTCGCAGCGCTGAACAGAGAACTCACTCACCTCAGTCCCTGCCCCATTGGGGCTTACTGTCTAAATTCCCTAACATACACACACACACAGCCACTTGCTTTAACTTGGTTGGTTCCCTCAGGGATTTTATGTTCCGTATACCAATCCTTATTTTTCGTTTCAAAGTCTGTCAACAAAAGGCTTTCTCTGGGTTTGCTTCTCTTCTGTTTCTGTAGTACTTTATGTTTAAGGAGTGCAGGTTACTAACCCACAGCTCCAGAATATCCTGCTGGAGATACCACCTTAAGGTCAAGGCACTGGTCTGAATCTTTTCCCCCTAGCCTTTGAAGAGTAAACTTCAAACTGCAAGGCAGCAGTTACTGGTTTTGGTCCCCGGGAATTATATTTCCCCGGTGCCCGTCATCAGCGGTTCCCCTATTTGCCGGAGGCACCCAATGAGAGACCAGCAACTCCGCACGGCTTCCCTCCACTTGTTCCATCCGCGCTGTGTTGGCTCTTGCGGCCCACACACATGGGACGGTACGTCTATCATGTAGTGGGACGGTACGTCTATCATGTAGTGTGATTTCTATGAGTCAGTGATGGAGATAGGAGGCCTTTGTTCTTATAGCAAAGATATCCACACCAGTTACATCTTCTTATCAGATTACTGACTACTGGTATATATCCCTCAAATTTTATTTATGGGGGTGCACTCCCAGAACGGTATACAATATCCCATAAAAAGAAAAAGAGTTCTGATACTGGGGGCACTCTTATTATTTCTCTCAGTACTAAGACTACAATTTAGTCTATTAATTCATATTGTTATAAGAAAAACAAATTGTATTCATATTTCAATTTTTAAAATTCCATGGTAAGAGTGTTTCTTACCACGAAATATTGACTGATAAAATATATGTTATTAAAGCTATGAATTGAAAGTGACAAGATTAAAAAAGGAGACAAGAAAGTATCCCCTTGTTAGGTCCCCAATATTTTCTATTTATTGAAATATTACCAATTTAAATTATCTTTCAAGAATAATGTATTATATCTTGTTATAACTTGTTGATGGGGTCGATTAGAATTAATTTGATAGTGGTACTGATATTAGATACATACCTTTGAAGGAATAAGCTAAAATGGTTGTAGATGCATAAATGATATCATTTCATTTATGTTGTTTATATAATCCAACCAAAACCTATGCACCTTGATCCATTTTGCATTATTTTTTTATAATAAGAGGTCAGTCTATCCCTATCATAGATAGGAGGTAAGGGATAGGAGGTGTCGAAGTCAAATAATTGGATGTAGTCATTTCAAATTAATATCTATCAATCTGATTGTGTTTGTCTGAAAATATGCGAATAGCACGCTACGGCGTGATGGAGCGTATTTAACCACAACACGTGCAAACACTTGTACACACATTTACACTTACATATTCACTTGTAATTAGTTCACCTTAAAAATAGTTCCAACACAAAGTCACTTATAATCAAATGTAGCAGAGTTTATAGTTAAATATAATAATGTTAAATACACTTTAGTGAGATCTAAGGTTCAGGATACATGAAACATATCATGTCTAGTATCATTCTAATCCCCTATTTATCCTCAGATGACCGGTTCTATCGGCTAAGAGATCGCACCTTGAGTATGCAAGTTTTGGATTATAGGGAATAAATGATCATAATGGTATTGTGTGTGTAATGCAAATAGACCAGTTTGAACTAACTTTTTGGCGGGAAGATTAGTTTGCAGCTGTTGGAGAGCTGACCCCCACCCTTGGAGAGCATCGTTTGAACTGGCCAATGACCTGCATTTCACTGGACTGTCCTGAAGCCTGATTCTATGGAAACATGCCAAATCATCTCTATTGTTTTCAATGTAACACCAAATGTATATAAGCAGGAGCTCTGGGACCAACAGTCAGTCTTCTTGACCACAGACTTCAGGACTGAATGACTGTATGCTGGATCCAGGGCACCTGCGTATGTAATCAGCTGTACTTATTTTATTGCATTGTTATTCTGGTACTTTTTGCTATTAAACCACATTGTTGGAACCACACTATTTGAAGTGGACAATCTTCATTCAATAGCGTCTAGACGTACATAACAGAGGCCCCCACATAAATATAGAGGCTACACACATAGTGGAAGGGAGTAATGGAAGTAAGGTTGCTGGTCCCAGAGGAGGGGTAAGCCACCAGGTACCATACTGTACCCCGCTGGCACCACTTGAGCCGGTACTAAAGGGGCCCCCTGAGAAAGGGTGACACAAGGCACATTCCCCCTTAATCCAGCTCTGCTCACAATCCTACAGATAGTCATACAAAGCAAGCATCTAAGTATGCATAAGATAGTCAAATACATGTGCTGCATAATGATAGCTTTATTTGCATACAGATTTACCTCTATGTGAAATCCTAATACCCAATCTATACAGTCTGTGCCTCTATAGCTAAATCCCTACTCTTTAACCAACTTTCCTTACATTTTAATTACTGTGACGAAATGAGTGGGATAACCCTGTGAGCATTCGGTGTCTCATTTCTCACATAATGTGGATTATAGTACTTTTTATAGCCCGTGCTTTGTTCCCTAGCTCACCAGACTACAACTGCATTGTCCAATAACATGTGGCTAAGGGGACATTGTAGTTCAGTGTACATATGTATATTGTGTATTGTATATTGATGACTTGCAGTAAAGTTGCTATTCATTGTCTTTAAAGTGAAGCCAGGGGGATTGTGGGTAGGGATCAGGTTGCCATGTGCTGGAGTAGCAAAACTTATTAGTGTCCATTGTTCTCACCAGGCTAGTCCAGACAGGCCATCTAACAGGGGAGGTTCTCTGGAAGGACAGCTCATCTTCACTCCCCTGTCCAACCCCCCTAGTCCAGCACTGACCAATGGTTAAGTAGAATAGACCCAGGGGTTTGCCCAGGGAGGGGAAAGACTGTGGAAATTAGACCTAGGATATAAGGAACAACTCCAAGGGGGAGGGGTGTTCATGCTGGGATTTCATTCATGAAGGTGCATCTAGTTTTGAATTATCGTTTTCTAACTGGTCTCTATATATGCAGCTGAGAGGGATCCATGGGTCATGAAGTCTGGACAGCAGGTGACTATATCTCCTTAAGTTATTGGAGTAAGGGACAGATAATGTGGTAAACCTGCCTGGCATTTATTTACTGTGTGTACATAATATTCTAGTGTTGTTTGTATGACAATAAATATATTGTTGTATGTTTATAACTGCATTTTGCCTGAGTGACCATACGAATCCTAGAAGGTGCTGGGTAGACTTCCCTGGCATAGGAAGGCACCCGTGGGTGGCCAGCCAGCGTGAAGTGGGTAGCATTGGGCCAGATACACCCGGTATCTTGACAATTACAGTTACCTACCTATCCTGCTCGCTCCCCAAAAAGAATTTGTCACCTGATGCCAATCAATTACCTCCTGGTATTGCCTCTATATACTGCTTTTCATTTTGCATTTAGGGGGGTTGCCCACTTTTAACTTGCCTCTTTGCAGCCACAAGACCCCCAAATTTAGATTTTTAGACATGCTTTAAAAGATGGAGCTTCTACATTCACCAATCAGGGTCACTTTATATGAGAAAGCGCATATTTCTGCACTGTGACCGGGTACAGGTGTTATCTCCTGGGGTAGATGGTATTGTGTAGCAGCCGAGAGATCCAGGTATTGCTTACAACTGGCCTCAGACAGTTCTATTAAGCAAGAACATAAAAAAAACTTCAACGTAAACACCTTGCCTGTCCGGCATTAACTAATTACAAGTCACTCCTGACTAACAATCTCAAACAAAACATATGAAGTTCCAGTACGATTTTCTCACAGCAAGGATCAGGCTTCCTCTCACAGAAACTCTGCAGTCCTTTTCCCCAGGTAGTGAGAGACTGGATCCACTGCCTAGCAGCCTTTTAACCACAGCTCACAGGTGCCAGTGTCTGAGAGTAGGACAGAAGACCTGAACTGGGTCTTGTAAATGGATCCCACCCCTCTCTTCTCCATCTACAACCAGGGACCCTTTACCAGCTTTTCCCTACAGCTGGACACCTCTCCAGGAAGCATTTCCCAAATACAAACACTCTTTCTGGGGTTTTACAACATGTTGGTTAGAAAGCTGGGACTAATATACCTACCTACCTGCAATCTCTATTCCAGTGTTTCTGTCACAGTGCACAAATATCAATAAACATTAAAATGTTCAACTGTGGCTCATAAAATAAAGACAGTGCCAATGTTTCATTCCTCTCATGACTTAATTAAGACATAAATGAGGTTCGAATAAGCTGTACTTTAAGGAAAATAAAGCTGTAGTTTCCAAAGCAGAACACATGGTCCTTTCTTTGCACTCAGCCATAAAATAGGCGCCTTGCACAACATTAACTAGGTTCTTTTTATTTTCTTTCACAATATTGTAAGGCTCAGTGTGCAGCACTATATAAATCATTTTCTGCATGCTTACATTACAAATGCACATGCACCTCCAGAGGGGTGTGCTGACTGCTTATTATTACTTGGCTAAGGTCAGATACACACATGATTTGTATTAGCATTTCTAGAGGTGTGTGTGACATGTGATTGTTACTGGCATTATTACCATTATGTGTAATATCCTCTAGGTGGTAAATGCATGTAGACAGAATTGCAATCATATAATTGTGTAAAAGTGGGTAAGTATCTGCCAATGGACCAAAAATAAAGGATCTGCTCCCCAATGTAAGTTTTAGCGGTCAACCATCCTCCCCGGTGTCTGGGATTCCTGCATCCAGACATACTCACCTTACCTCCACCTGTAACGGTTAGTTCTCCAGAGCTGAGAACTTTAACTGAATACAGTGCTCAGTCTTCATGTATCGCTAATAGGGACAGGACAGCACCATAACCATCCATAACCATCCAATCAGTGTTGTCACTAAATTTATACTGATTCAGAGTTCTCTCGGAGTGGGGTTGAACGAGAGCTGAGAGAGCTGAACATTATTTGTGGAAGTAAGATGAGAATCTCAAGAGCTACAGTGGTCCCGGACGTGGGAGTCCTACGGTCCTAACAATTAAGGAGAGAGTTGATCTGTAAATAATTGCATAAGGTATAAATTTATCCTTCAATCTGTTTTTAAAATCCTTGTGTATCTTATCGTTTGAACATTTGAAATCATTGCAGTACAGCCTAAATCAATACCAAAATAAAGTAACAATTTCTCCTAAACTTGAACACAAAAATAGGCACCTTGCAGATATGTCATTGTTGATTTAAAAATATTATGGAGGCTTCCAGCAGAGTACGTTCCTCTGAAATGAGGCATAAAAATACAGAACCGAGCGAGTGAAATTATTTGACCCAATTTGTAGTCAAGCATAGAGATTTTCCTATTAAATATTAATACGAGCGTTTGCACTACTGCCACTTTCCCATAAAAGAATAGCAGCGTTAACAAAAACCAGTGTTGCAAGGGACCATTTAGCTCTTACGCAGGTTAAATGGCCAAGAACTTTTAAATGTGCCACAACGTGTGTAAGTCATTGTGTTATCTACAGTATGCTAAACTTAGTGTATAGTATAATAACTTTAATTAACTTATCAATGTGAAAATACATTGACTTACAAATATAGACACAAATAGCTGGCTGGCAGAAAGAAGTAGAGTGTTTTCTAACAGGACCTGAGCATATAAACCTTTACATTTATACAATGTATCTTTAGCTGATCACTTATTATACTAAACATGTGTAGACTCTATTAGAAGAATTACAACCAGGCCGACCTCCCACTCCCAGTTATGAGAAGCTGGCTCCACTGTGATTGCCTCATTACCTCTTTGGTGCCACAAAAGTGCCACGTCTTATCTTCCGCATTCTTCAGTCCTCTGGCTGCTGAGTCCCGTTAGTTCATAAAACTGCTTATACCGCTTTCATACTGCCGCCCCGGCAATATCCCGGGTTTTTCAAGCCGGGTTTTTGCCGGGGTTCGGAGCGTCCCAGCTCAGAAACACCATTCATACTGCACCTCGGACCCGGGAATTTCCCGGGTTGACCCCATTCATACTGCACAAGTCTGTGCCCTGGCAATTTGTGGGAGTCATCACCAGAGCAGTTTTCATTGGCTGAAAAATGGTGATGTCATTGAAAGGTGATTGGTTTTTTGACGCACACACTTTTTCAGTGAAATAAAAGCAATTTTCTCCAACAAACTCCGATTCTGCTTCCGCTTGATCTGCACTCCACCATCCACCATTTCTCCTAAACTCCTTCTCGAATCTTCCACGGGCTCCCACCAATGACATCATCCTCCAGAGACAGGCAGACAGCCAATTAGCTTGTTTTCTGTGCAACCCGGGTTGAAAAACCCGGGTTGCACCATTCATAGTGCAGGCAACCCGGGTCCGACCCGGGAATTACCCCTCGATAAATCCCGGGTTAAAGACCCGGGTTTTTAGACCCGGGATTTTTGACTTGTACCATTCACACTGCACCAAGACCCGGGTCGTTCGAGCTCGCCCCGGCAAAAACCCGGGATTTTGGTGCAGTATGAATGGGGTATTAGTGTTATTCAGAAGTGATGTGCCATCATCATCATCATCATCATCATTTATTTACATAGCGCCACCAGTTCCACAGCACTGGACAGAGAATATCTGTCACTCACGTCAGTCCCTGCCCCATTGGAGCTTACAATCTAAGGGGCATATTCAATTACGGTAATAGTGCGCGTTATTATTGTTATTACGGTACCTTTAACGTCGGCTTTCTTTTCGCAGCTCAGGGAGCTGCAAGTTGAAGTCCGGGTTAGAATTAACGTAATAACCGTAATACTTTTAACGCTGCGTTACTTTCGCGAGTAACGTGGCTAATTGAATATGCCCCTAAATATCCTAACACATACGCACAGACTAGAGTTAATTTTAGCAGCAGTCAATTGACCTACTAGTCTCTTGAAAAACACTACATACTGTCTATGGACAACTAGTCCTCAGAAGCTGGAGCAACGAAGAAAGTGTGGTAACAGTGTAAGTCCCAGATGGAGGGATAGCAAACTTCATACTGCGTGTGTCGTAGGTTCATTTATCCTTTAGCTACTGTACTTGTATATTGTACAGAACATTGTTCTGCTCCAACTCCTACTTTACAGATATATAAAGGAGTCATTTGTAAAGCAATAAAAAGTAATTTACTGTAGACCCCATAAATACACAGCATATATTTGCATTACATAGGCATCTGTTTGTGGAAGTTAGGACTGCACACTTGCAGTCTCACATTTGTATTTTGAGTAAGACACATCTTACATATAGTGCATTGATGCTTGGTATGCAAATATATAGTTACAAGGCTCATACATTGCAGCCTTCTGGTGTAGGCACAGAATTTAGGTTTTGTAAGTAACATACTTAAAGGTATGTGTAGCCAAAAATAATGTCTCATCCCAAAGTGTGTGCCCATGATCCGCCTCTCAAAGCACAAGGGATCGCTAGTGTTAGATGCATGTGGCTCAAAATACTGGCGCAAATTGTGCATGTGGGCGATGTGGCTAATTTTATGCGAGACCCATTATTGCATTGCACAAATACACTTTCCTCTACCTCTAGTCTGGCTCTTAAGTGGTTTATTGTATTGGTATTAGTGCACATACAAATGTGCTTTCCCACCAGGCGCGGGCTGGGAGAGGGATGGCCGGGGGGCACACAGGCGGCCACATCATATTACAGGGGATGCGGCCGCGTCATTGATGACGCGGCCACATCCCCTGTCATGTGATGCGGCCGCCTGTGCGCTGAGGCGGCCGCATCTGATGACATCGGATGCGGCCGCGGGGGGAGAAACTGTTTTTTGCATCTGGGGGGCGGCCGGCCGGCCTACCCCCCGGCCCTAATAGGCGTCTAACCCAGCGGCCCGGGGGGCCACTGCCCCCCTACCCCCCGGGCCAGCCCGCCACTGATTCCCACATTAAGTGTACCTGAACATCCATTTGAAAGGAGAGGACAATACACCTCCCGAACACCTATAAAAAAGATAGTTCTTTAATGGGAGAGGGGGGTTAGTACCACCGCTAAATTGTCCCTCATTTTTGCTGGATTCTCGTAACTATATTACAAAATGAAGTATTGTTTTTTTGTATTGTGAGCATTAAAAGATGCATGAGTGCGTTTTTTCTGCAATAAGAAAGAAACAGCCCAGCTCCACCCGTCAAAATATGCTAAATGGAAATGAAAATACATGCCAGTCACATGCAATTTATTTATTTTAATTTAATTTATTTGTCTTGCTCAATATTTGGCCTCAAAATTTTGCTCATTTCATTTAAGGAATTTTGCGTTAGTGTTCCCGGTTCTACCCCAACCACATGACAGCTGAATTAATTGGCCATCATCGTCTATGATGTATTCATGGTCTATGAATTGGGCAAAATTGTGAATTTACAAGTACGGTGCGGAACAACAAAACAAATGTTTAACTGGCGGATTGTATCACTGGATCTTTGTACCTCTGTTCCACTCGTTGCATGCTAAATTTCACTGAAATTTCATTCATTTCTGTTTAAAATACATCATTATAAAATGTGGTAGGTGAAGATTAGCACATCAATGGATACATTTTGGAAGATCAGGAATCTAGTCAGTCAGAGACATTGATTGTAGCAAGATGAAAGAAATATTTTAAATGATCTATTTTAAGCCTCTGAATGTTTCTCTATGAAGTATATGTGTGAGAGAGGTGTGTAGAAGTTAAATGTTATTCACAAGTGATTGAGCTACGAGGTAAGATCTATACAATGTAACTAGCCATGGGTGCCAGGTGACAGTGCACCAATAACACTAACACTGCAGACTCAGCACTTCTCCTGAAGGCCACGTGAATCAGGTGTAAGAGACCTCACCTGTATGCACCTTATAAAGCCCTCATTCCTACAAAGTGTTCACGGGCAAGGTTTGGATTTGTGTTTTTCTGTTGGTACTTCAAAAAGTCTTGTTTTGTTGGTCTGTGTATCAACTTCAGCTTCATCACCCACTATTCTACCTTCTCCAACCCATCTACTTCAGCTTCACCCCCCACTATTCTACCTTCTCCAACCCATCTACTTCTGCACCATCCCCCACCATTCTACCTTCTCCAACCCATTGACTTCAGTTTCATCCCCCACCATTCTACCTTCTCCAACCCATCTACTTCAGCTTCACCCCTCACTATTCTACCTTCTCCAACCCATCTACTTCAGTTTCATCCCTCACTATTCTACCTTCTGCAATCCATCGATTTTAGTATCTTCCCTCACAATTCTACTTTGTCTAACTCACCGTATTCAGGTTCGTCCCTCCCTACGCATCCTCCCAGTACTAATTGGCTTGGTCTGGATGTAGTATATTTCCCATAGTTACCCCAGCCAAGTGTCTCTCTTCTAGGAGTAACCAGCACCGTGACATGTAACTTCTTTGAGACGGGGCAAGTGCCCCTAAGGGCTCACTCAATAGGGATATATATTATTTTTAAACAAATAATTTGGTAGCCATTGTAGTTAAAATAAGTGCACATATAGTTCAGGCAACTGTACAAGATTTATAAATAAGTAATTAGTGTGTTGCAGTGTTGGCGGGTTGTGGATTGAGCAGTGTTAGTGGTTTTGGCAATAACGGAGTAATGAGAAGGGTTGAAGACCCTTTCCCAATTTTAGTATAGGTCCCAGTTACTTAGGGCAGTGGTTAACCCCATTTAGATTTGAGTCCCACTGCACCTGAATAATCCTTCCCCCCAAGTATCCAATTGCTTAACAAACTAGATACCAAATGTCAAACATTTATTAAGGCAAACATTTCTTTACTCTGAACATGTGACAAGTAAAACTTCTATTGGTAGATGTCAGTGATGATGATCATTATTCATTTTTTGCATAAATAACAAAACAGCAGTCAACATTATTTTCTGGTCTTAAAGCCCTTCAACACAGAGCATGAATTGGTCTACCCTAGAGAGATAGATTTCTTTATATTTTGAAGTAATATTATTATTATTATTATTATTATTATTACTATTATTATGGAGTAAATACAATCTACTTCTTTTTATTCCAAACCATTGTCTTTTGTTAGTTGTGCACTCCCACAGGTGCACATTCTTCTTGCATTGTTTATTCTTTGTGATGCTCATAATTCACTTTAAAAAAAAATGAAAAAGTAAATCATATTTTTCCAATAAAGGCTAAGAGCTAGATTTACTAATCTGCGGGTTTGAAAAAGTGGGGATGTTGCCTATAGCAACCAATCAGATTCTAGCTATCATTTTGTAGAAGGTACTAAATAAATGAAAGCTAGAATCTGATTGGTTGCTATAGGCAACATTCCCACTTTTTCAAACCCGCAGCTTAGTAAATCCAGCCCTAAAAGTGCATCTATGGCTTCTAAGACAGATCTATTACGTAACACAGATTACTTTCGATAAGCATAGAATAGGGATTATTTAAATCAAAATGAAATAGCATACTGAAAATATTGTTGAAACCAATTCATGAAAATCAAGATGTGAAATAATTGCAATACAGCTTAATGGCACATCAAACTATAATATATGTATTCCAATTAGAGATAAGCAAATATTTAAAAAATAGATTGTAGTTTATAAGTCAAATGTTATTGTATTGAGCTTATTGATCATATTAAAATAATAATTGTTATTATCACTGTAGATTTACAAGGAGCCACAGTGCTCCGCAGCGCCGCACAGTAGGGAAAACAGGACATATATAAAACAGGGACATACAAGGTAGACAAAATATATGCAGACATGAAAATAACATTTTCAACCACACATATTGTAATACTTATTAAGTGAAAAATGAGCATTTATAACAATTAGAATATAATATACTAAAATAGTCTAACCACACATAATGGTCTATTTACAAATGTGCAATTAGCCATAAAAAAATCAGAAAAAACAGCAGTTTTCATAACATTTAACGTTGCTTAGTGCAGACTAGAGATGCTCAGGCTCGTTTCCCCGAGAACCGAACAAACCTGAATGTAGCAGATCCGAGTACGGAGCCGAGCCGCCTCGGTACTTTTGGGCGCCCTCGGAATTGAAAACGAGGCAAAACGTCATCGTTACATCATCGGATCTCGAATCTCGCCAGCTTTGGATTCTATAAGTACCGCCCTCCACGACGATCCAGCGCCATTTCACAGAGGGACACAGAAGGGGTAGCACAGTTCTTGCCAATCTCTAGTGCAGTTGGGCAGCGCGATAGGTAGAATAGAAAGAGGAGGGGTAGCAGTGTTCTTCCAAGTCTCCAATGACATTCAGGAGAGCTCCATTGTTCCATTGCTAATTGTCATTGCTGAAATAGAAATAATAGATCTGGCAGGCTTGGTCTTCTAAATCTGCAGTCACATTGTACTGTGTTATATAGGTAACACACAAAGAGGAGAGCTCCATTGCTCCATTGCTAATTGTCATTGCTGAAATACATATAATATGTTTGGCAGGCTTGGTCTTCTAAATCTGCAGTCTTTGTTTGAAAGTGTATGAAAATAATATTGTGACCTGTGAGGTGGACAACATTGACTGCAAATGACTTAAAATTAGTGTTATTGAGGTTAATAATAATGTAGGTGGGGGAAAAAGCAAAAATATGTGATTTTAGAAAAAAAAAAATATGGATTTAAAAAAAAAAAAAAATCGGTAACCAAAACCAAAACACGCAAGAGGGGTTTTGCCAAAACCAAAATCAAAACCAAAACACAAAGTTAATCCAGATCCAAAACCACAAAACAGGGGTCAGTGAACATCTCTAGTGCAGACCCCATATATCAATATGGGGACTGTAAAGGGATCCAATTTATATAGATGCATCACCTATCATCTTCAATTAAATCCAGCTGTGGCCTCTCCAGCTTTGATGCCTTCTTCCCGGGTCAAAGCGCTATGCGTGTGGCATAGCACTTTCTCCATCTGCCCCGTGCATTATGCTGGCGGTGAAATATAAAAAAATCTTCGTTGTGGAGGGAGGAGGGGGGGGGGGGGGGGGGGAGTCTTCTCCAGGGTTCCCAAAGCAGCCCCAGCATGGTAAATGTATCACTGAGATTGGCTGTTTAATAAATATTGTGGAATTTGAATGAAAAATTTATATTTATAAAAACAAAAAAAAATTGTGTCACAACTACAAAAAAGTATATTAGGATTACTGCTCTATTTGAATGAAAAATGACATAAAGACAGACAATTTAGGGTCACCAGTAAAATAAAATATATTAGAAGAATTTGAAACACCTGCTACTGTAGTATTAATAAGAAAAGAAAAGGATTTACAGTACAGCCAATTATCTGGGCCAACTGGAATAAAGTTTATTAAATGATTTGAATCACAGCTGTTGCAGTATTTATTTTAATCAGAAGTTGATTAGATGTTTGTAAGACAAAGATACTGTAGGAAACATTGCAGCACTCCAAACAATGCACAATGTTTATTAAGTCATAAAGTCAATATTTCCAAGCAGTAAAAAGAACTTTCATCTACGCGTCCTAATGAAATTTTGTTTTATCCCACTGGAACGTTATGACTTTGATTTTGCAGTGATTTGTGTCTGGATGTTCGTCCAAGAGCACATCAAAGTACAAACCTACCCTCCGCGCTCACCAGATGCCTCCGTCACCTAAAAGTGCGCTTGGGTGTGGAAGGCAAAGAAAGCCCGAAAAATGTGCCGGCTTCATCCCTTTCTCTCATTACAACAATAAAGCTTCGCACTGTGACATCTGAATTCAAAACAAGTTGCATCGGCTCACAAAGTGTATTTTGCTTAAATACATGATTTAATATTAATTCACTTTCCCTGCAAGAATCAGAGAGCAGGGATTCTCTGTCCATGCCCCCTGCTGTTAGGGAGATACTCAGCCTCCTGCTCTAGCAGCTGACTCCTGCTGCAGGATGCAGGATAATACTGAAATTGAGAGATCAGAGTCCGTATATCAGAAACACTGAGCTTCATATTAAGGGGCCTATTCACGAAACTAAAAAATGCGTTCAATCACCGAAAACGTTAACCTCAAAACTATTAATTACTATCACTGCATCGCAGCAGATATCTGCTTTGCATATCTCTTCGTTTTACTGAGCAGTTCCCATAACAGTGTATGGACACTGCTCAGAATCGCTATTTACTGAAGTTTAATAAAAAAAAATTATCATTTTTTTTTTAGCATGTTAATGCTAAGAAATACATGTTAATACATTATCAATTATGATAATGTACACCAAAATAAAATCATGTACAATTATGATAATGTACACCATCTGAAGCTGGTGTACATTATCATAATTGAAGAGTTTCAGTGCTGTCAGCTCTGCACCGAAGAGCAGAGCTGGACAGCGCATGTGCGGAGGGATCACATGATCCCTCCCTGTCACTCACCGCTCTCTCTCTGCAACTGTATAGTGAAGAGATGCTTGTGCGCATGCCCAAGGTTTTCGGTCAGCGCATGCGCACTGGAGTGAGAAGAGGACCCCCGTGGATCGCATACTTCTTCGGAAGTGAAGAGGCCGTGGTAAGTATGTTTCCCACTTCACAGGCACAGCAGTTTTTCGGAACTGCTGTTCCTGTGTTGCTTTTTTTCATAAATATGAGAAATAGTTCAATCCTTATCAATGCGATAAGGATTGAAAACTATTTTTCATTCTATACGGTGGTTGATAAATGTGCCCCTTAGAGAGGTGATGGGGTTGCATATCAGACCCATGCCTTCATGATATTTGACGGATGGGGTGCTGTTAAAATTTAATGATGCATTTTGGTGGAACATTTTTGAGGTTAGAGTGCCTGTAAGTAATTGTTCAATCTACATTTTCATGCTTTATTAAATTCCTTCCCTTTATTTGACTAAATTAATAGAATGTTCCTACAAACCAATCAGCAAAAAATAAAACAAAGATGGAAAATTAACTTAGATTTACTCCTCTGATACTCAGGGCTTCAGGATGCTTATGGAAATTAGAGTACTAACAAACTGGCTGAAATCTGGATACAGGTACTCCTCACTTAACAACCTACCCATTTAATGACCGCTCGGAGTTACAACCAGGTTCTCCCTGGGTCCTCATTGTTATAATTGCTGCTGTTTGTAGAGCTTTACTGTACACATGTTTATTTTCTGTTATGCAGTGTTATGTAATGTAAAGCAAACTAACAAAATACAGTTTTCTTTAGTCTATTTCTTCATTCAGAATCAATAAAAATGATTACAATACATGTAGGTGCATATAACAGTACTGTACTCACTTAGCGACCAATTCGCTTAACGACCTAGTCGTAGGAACGGAACTCGGTCGTTAAGTGAGGAGTACCTGTACTATTAATTGCTGTGTTCATTGCTTATATTTTCAATTGTCCTAGTTCAGTGTTGGCTAACCTGTGACTCTCCAGGTGTTGTGAAACTACAAGTTCCAGCATACACTTCCAGCAATAAGCTGCTATATATTGGCAAAGCATGCTGGGACTTGTAGTTTCACAACACCTGGAGTGTCACAGGTTAGCCAACACTGTCCTTGTTGATCATTTTCTGATGTCGCAAAGCCATGCAAAGATTTTATCTTGGGGGCATTTAAAGCCGACCTCATTCAATAATCCCAATTGAGATATGTAGCACTGTGGACAAGTGGAGAAGAATTCATTGCTCATTACACAGGTGCACAAATCACAGAATGTAAATCTTCACTGGAAGAATGTGATGACAATTTTATTAGTGCTAAATAGTGAATGAAGTGAGCTAGTCTTATGTTGCAATAAAGATAATTTTAGCTGGGTCTTTTGCGCTCTAATGTACGAATAGCAAACAATATGAACATATGTCTTTCATCGCTCCCATTAACAATCTGTAATTATTATATTCAGCTATTTTGCACCTTGTGTGAGTGATATTGTTAGTGATAATGTGTAGCCAGGGAACATGTTAGTTGACAGTATTTGGTGATGTGATATGTCAAGATGCGCCTCTTCCTCTGTCATTTCTCTTCCTGTTTGATGTGCTATATACAAGTTGACATAAGCCTACTGGCTAAAAGATTTAGGTCAAATTTGAATAACAAATTCCGTGCAGTTTGGCAGATTCAAGCTGACAGTGTGGGAAAAATGACATGTCACTGCATCCATTCTGGGGGTTTTCTCAATCCAAAATGATCTACAAGCTATACTTCACTGAGTCATATCTCTCTTTATGAAATAAGATCTTGTTGTCCAAAATATGTCACGTATCACCTTTTATCTCAAAGAGCCAGCATTATTTGCCTACACACATAGGTACATTGTTATATGAATTACATAGACTTTCTTTGAATTTTTGCTCGTCACATTCATTCATTAAAGAGCCCTGCAGCCTATTAATTTACTAAGAACCAGGTACAAAGTTTGTTTCTTTTGTTTGTTTTACTGAAATTTTAATACCACAGGCTGAATGTATTTCATTTACTTGGATCTGAATATACCTCTCTTCACTGGGATGGGGATTGCGATCTGCATGTCGTCAAGTACTGACTTTTACGACGCTAGAAATCCCGACTCTATATACCCCGGCACGAATACAGCGAAGACCTCAGCACCGACTCGCTGGAAACACAGGCAGCTTGAAACGCAGACTTTACTAAATTCCAGCAGCTGAAGAACCCGGCAGCGCCCGATGACGTCAGAATGAAGAGACACACTGTCATCCGAGCTCTCAAGGTAGTAATTTAAGGAGGCGCAGGGGGGTAAATGTATTAAATAGTGATTCTAGCAAATCGCCAATATTCGGCGACATTTAAAACGACAATCATCATCATCATCATCATCATCATCATTTATTTATATAGCGCCAACATATTCCGTAGCGCTTTACAATTGGGGACAAACGTAATAAACTAATAAACAAACTGGGTAAAACAGACAAAGAGGTGAGAAGGCCCTGCTCGCAAGCTTACAATCTATGGGACAATGGGAGATTGACACATGAGGTTAAGTATACATTTTGCATCTTGGCCCAGCCAGACTGCAAAGGTAGGGTGACTCATAAGCTAAATGATCCTGTCACACAACAATGTTGGTCCGGGGGTAGTTGTCTTGTGTGAAATTGTGTAACAGGCTAAAGGTAGTGAGGTTAAGATGGTGGTTGAGGAATATTATAAGCTTGTCTGAATAGGTAGGTTTTCAGAGAACGCTTGAAAGTTTGTAGAACAGAGGAGAGTCTTATTGTGCGAGGGAGAGAGTTCCATAGAGTGGGTGCAGCCCGAAAAAAGTCCTGTAACCGGGAATGGGAGGATGTAATGAGGGTGGATGAGAGACGCAGATCTTTTGCAGAACGGAGTTGCCGAGTTGGGAGATATTTTGAGACAAGAGAGGAGATGTATGTTGGTGCAGCTTTGTTGATGGCCTTGTAGGTTAGTAAAAGTATTTTATATTGGATTCGGTAGAAGACAGGCAGCCAGTGTAGAGACATACAGAGTGATTCAACAGAGGAATAGCTATTTGCAAGGAAAATCAGTCTTGCCGAAGCATGCAAAATAGATTTTAGGGGTTTGAGTCTGTTTTTGGGAAGACCAGTAAGGAGGGAATTGCAATAGTCAATGCGGGAGATGATTAGTGCATGAATTAAGGTTTTAGCAGTGTCTTGTGTGAGATATGTGCGGATTCTGGAAATGTTCTTTAGATGTATGTAACATGATTTAGATATAGAGTCAATGTGGGGAACAAAGGATAGGCGTGAATCAAGGATTACACCTAGGCAGCGAGCTTGTGGGGTGGGATTTATGGTCATGTTATCAACAGAGATAGAAATGTCAGGTATGCTCTTGTTGGCGGGTGGGAATATTATTAACTCTGTTTTAGAAAGATTAAGTTTGAGTTGACGAGAGGACATCCAAGATGAAATGGCAGAAAGACAGTCAGTTACACGGGACAACACAGATGTCGAGATATCAGGAGAGGATAGATAGATTTGGGTATCATCCGCATAGAGATGATACTGAAAGCCAAAGGAACTTATTAGATTTCCAAGAGAAGCGGTATAGATAGAGAACAGCAGAGGACCTAGCACCGAGCCTTGTGGTACTCCAACTGATAGGGGAAGCGGAGCAGATGTGGCTCCAGAGAAATTAACAGTGAAAGAGCGATTAGAGAGGTAAGATGAGAACCAGGATAAAACTGTGTCTTGAAGACCTAGGGATTGCAGCGTTTGTATGAGAAGAGAGTGGTCAACTGTGTCAAATGCAGCCGAGAGATCAAGGAGAATTAGGAGAGAGTAATGGCGTTCAGTCTTAGCAGTGATCAGATCATTAACAACCTTGGTCAGCGCAGTCTCTGTGGAGTGTTGAGAACGAAAGCCAGACTGAAGAGGATCCAACAGGTTGTTTGCGGAAAGAAAGCGTGTGAGGCGAGTGTAGGCAAGTCTCTCTAGAAGCTTGGAGGGGCATGGGAGCTGAGAGATGGGACGGTAATTTGAGAGAGAGTTTGGGTCGGAGTTTTGTTTTTTTAGAATAGGAGTAATCACTGCATGCTTGTATAGTGATGGAAAGATGCCAGTAGAGAGTGAGAGATTACAGATTTGAGTTAGAGGACAATGTGTTTAAGTGCAAGTTTTGCCTTTAAACACATTGCACTTTTAAATTATGCCGCCAAAATCGCAGAATATCTTCAATTTGTTAGAATCGTTAGTTAATACATTTACCGCCAGGAATGTAATTGGCCTTCTTTCCTGCCTTGTGCTAAGCAATATGTCAGACAAATGATTAGACATCTTATGGACAGTATAAGGGAGTATTGGGATTGTTTGTGTGTTCTTAGAATAAATTGGTCTATCCCTATTTTCATCATCATCATCATCAACATTTATTTATATAGCGCCAGCAAATTCGGTAGCGCTTTACAATTGAGAACAAACATTTTCATTGCATACCTGGTCTACATGCATTGTTAATCTGCACCTGATCTCATTGTAACTTGTGCAACTGTGTTTTCTTAAATGAATGTAACAGGTATTTGTTATCTAATGCTTTAACCTGTGTTAAACTGCTGATCATTGAATCATAATTTATTACACTTGCCTAGCACTCATTTAGCCTGAATAATAGTTGTTTGTTTCCTCTGATCCGTTGATCAATCAGCTAGTTTGTATTCTTCCCAATTGTATTTTAGAATTTAGTCTAAGGGTGTCAGGAACCCTACCAACCAATACAACACCACACGGAGTCTACTCTATAGTCAGGTGTTCACTGGAGCCCCTAGTGGTAGGGACAGACTTGGCTGCAGACTACAGAGGGTCGTGTGGTGTGTATCAGCTGCGGGGAACCCAGGAGCATAGGTAATGGCAGGCAACAGTTCCAAAGATCAGGCCGGGGTCAGGGGTCACTTACTAGGAAGAATAGTCCAGAAACAAGCCAAGGGTCGAGGTCACGGGCAATACAGCAGAAACGGTGGTACAGTCCAGTAGGTCTAGGGCACAGGCGAACAGGCAAATCCAAGAAACAGGCAGAGGTCATACACAGCAGAAATCAATCCAAAAGGTTATCACCAAAGGTACAGAAGAGCAACAGCAGGCAGCGACACAGGAACTGGAAGCTATCACCGGCAGGGAGGCTAAGCCCTCCCTGCCTTAAATACTGAAACAGGCCAATGAGAGCCCAATACACTAATTGCCCACAGGCTGTCCCTTGATAGAATTAATTAGCCCGCAGGCTTGCCCCGCTGTTGCGCACGCTCCCGGCTGCTCTGTAATGCCGGGACGCGACGCTGGACAGAAGAGAGTCTGGCCGTTGCTATGGCAGCGGCCGGCGAGCCCCCGGAAGTGACGTCCCGGTTGTCATAGCGACGGCCGGGACGGAGGTAAGAGAGTCGCGGCGGCTGGACATCGCCGCGGCTCGTAACAAAGGGGAAACATGTTTGGGGTGTGATGTGTTTAGGGTTTCTTACACTAAGAGGGTTTCTCTCACAAAGTGTTAGGAAGTCCACAGTTAAACAACATAGTGGAATAAACATTGAACAACATCTGAAGACATCCAGAAATAAGATACATCTACTACAACATGACTCTGCAATTCTTCTCTTATTGCACTGGACATTGTAACTAGTTTTCTTTTTTTTTAAGTTTATTTGCTTCAGTTTTGCTCTACATTCTTAAACCCAATGTTAAACAAATTGTTTTTCTTATCCATTCATGGCATTATCTTTAGTACTATATAATCCTCCACCCTACCTGCAGCACACACCCTGTGTCCACACTGCCCCCTCAATACTCCATGCTACTCTAATTAACACTCATGAACATTTTTCCTACTGGTGTTCATGAACTGTAACTTCCTCACTCACCCTGTCGCCAGGATTTAAAGGTCACACATCTTAGAATAATCTTTCCTAACTTTCTCTCTCTCTGCTTCTATTAACTGGTGATATATTACCAAATCCAGGTCCCCCCACATCTCCCATACACGTATATCTTATTTAGCACTGTACAGACTTCCAGCAAACCTCAAATACATCACCTGTCTCCAATATCTTTCAAAGTTCTTTAAACGTTCTCTATGGAATGCACACTCTGTTTGTAACAAACTTAACTCCATACAGGACCTCTTCCTCTTAAACAACCTCATCCTTCTGCGAATAACAGAAACATGGCTTATACAATCAGAGACTGCCTCACTTACAGCCCTTGCACATGGTGTCCTCCATTTCACCTACACCTCCATACCTGAATGCAGACAGGGAGGTGGGTTTGGACTATTTCCTTCTCCACATTGCACATTCACAGTTCTACCGAATGTCCCAACACTACCATTCACATCATTAGTATTCTGTTTTGCACATCATTTAAATACTGTCTGTTTTTCATGTAGCACACAAATATCTATATATATACTATTTTTTATAATATATAGTCATCTATTTTCTGTGGGTATATATATATATATATATATATATATATATATATATATATATATGTACACAGTATATAACTGTACACCCATATGCATATATATTTTTATGTGGTTTATTTCTTATGTGTATGTGTTGGTTTGCAGGTATGCTTGCATGTACATGTGTATTTATGTGCATTCATACATATATTTCTTTGTTAAATCATTAGTCATAATGAAAGGAATAGGCTATTTTCTTTGAACATTGTCACTTTATTTATTAATTATTATTATTAACATTATTATAATATACTAAATATATGTATTTATTGTGATATGAACCCGAACAACATGGCACCGCTGGGCCCCATAACAAAATTTGGGGGAGGGCCCTGCAATTCTGGTCTACCTTCCTGAGGCCGCTGCTTTGATTTTCCAGGACATAACTGCTCCAATCTTATGAGCATGTACGGAGGAGAGAAGGAGGGGCCCTCTCGAGGCCACACCCCCTGCATTTGCAGAAGCTCCAGATATAGCTAATAGACTTGTCTTTCTGTAATTTATTTGTAATAGTTTCTAACATACTATAAGAAATGATTTAGTACTTCTGTAAAAGGGATGAGAACAAATTTAGCTATTGCCTCAAACCACTAACTATGTAGCGAACTGTGAATATAATTTGCAGGAGTTTGGTCAAATATATTGAATGTCAGAAAAATTCATAGATCGAGTTCACTCATAAAATTGATGTTCTTAACAGCACATGTCCATCTGAGAGACAGATTCTTTGTGAGATAACTGCTTTATAAAAAGAGTTTACCACTTGCTCTATACAGATGTTGACAGCTACATTGTAACATATTTTGCAGTTGACCAAATAAAGCATATCACAGATGTTCATGAGATCACACTTCAGAGGATGCCAAGGCAATCTGTTGACGTGATTACTCTGCAAAATCTAGATGTCATAAACAAAACCAATGAATTACATTCAAGACGAGAGTTGCCATACAAAAGAAGGCGATGGGTTAGATCTACTAACGCTTTAGGAAAGGAAAAGCGGAGGTGATGAACAGCCAATCAGATTCGAGCTACCATTTTCTATATAAATGATAGAAAGAATCTGATTGTTTGCGATGGGCAACATCTCTATTTTTTTAGATGCCCTAATAAATCTAACCCTATATGTGAATTGTTTAAGCTGTGCTGTGCACATACATTATAGGGGAAGTTTACTTTTTCAGAACCTTCCCACCAATCATACTGGCTTGCTCCCAATCAATTATTAAGGTACATGAGGAGACACGGAAAAAAGATACTATAACCCATAGTAACTAATAAGATAATAAAGGTCTATCAAGCGCAGTTACAGTTGCAGCTTTGACAAATATAATATATAAACTTTGTTTCATACAGATGTAGCGATTTCTAGTTTTACTTATAATCAGTGGTGGACGTGGGCTGGTATACGGTGGCAGGGCCGCCTACAGAAATCATGGGGCCCAGTATGGGCCCCCCGCCCCCCCGCAACACATGCTTACCTGGGGGCCCATTGTCTTGCAGTCCGCTGGTCTCCACTACTCTGTCTTCAGCCTGGCTGTCACCGTGACAGCGAGGCACCAGAATGTGATCGCAGGGGTGGAGGAATCATTCCCCCTGCGATCATGTGATCTGTCACAGGCAGATCACATGATCGCAAGGGGAATGACTCTTTAACCGCTGCGATAGCATTCTGGTGCCTGGCTGTCACGGTGACAGCCAGGCTGAAGACAGAGTAGCAGAGACCAGCGGACTGCAAGACAGCGGGCCCCCAGGTAAGTATGTGTTGCACTGTTGTACGGGGCCCCCTGGTGAGCCCGGGCCCGGTACAACAGTACCCCCTGTACCCCCTGATGGTGGTCCTGTATGGTGGTATGCCATTCCGCCACTTCTCCCACTGACTTCCTTGTAAAACTATCTTGTTCCATTCTCTTACATCTTCCATATCACCACTGCTCCTACTGCTTTGCTTGTAAACCTATCAAATTCCATTAATTTAAATGTTCCATACAATCATTTCTAAATTTTTAGTTTGACCACTGACTATAACTACATATCAATACATGGGCTAATGCCTTATATATTACTGCTCATACATATTGCGGCATGATACTTCTGTAAATCAAAGCAACCTGGAGAAATGCAACCAAGCATTTTTCACCTTGTAAAATCATAGGCCACTCCTTTTTTCACCATGCCAGATCTCCTAAGCAGGTTATTGCAGTTAAGTTGCAGCATAAAAGCATACTTGCCGACTTTCTGGCTCTGCCCTCTAGGAGGACAGGTCATGTGGCAGGGGTAGAAGGGGGCGTGGTGACGTCTTTGAGTCACCACAGCTCAGCTCCACTATAAAATGGCAAAATCCACGGCATTGAATAGTGGGGGCGGGGCTTAATGACCCGTTTAAACCCCGTCCCCGATATTCAATGCCGTGAATATGGGCATTTTTTCAGGATCCGGAAGGTTTGACTACTCTTACGGGAGTCCGGGAGGACTCCCCGAAATTCGGGAGCCTCACGGAAATTCCGGGGGAGTAGGGAAGTATGCATAAAAGTTTCAAAGTTAGATGAAAGTGGCACGATGAGATTTTCCATATATGCAGAAAAACAGATATTCAGAAAGATTGTGCATTGTACAATATCATTGCCAACTCTAGATAGATAGATAGATAGATAGATCATCATTATCATCATCTATTTATATAGCGCCACTAATTCCGCAGTGCTGTACAGAGAACTCATTCACATCAGTCCCTGCCCCATTGGAGCTTACAGTCTAAATTCCCTAATATAGACACACACTCACACACAGACACAGACAGACAGACAAAGAGGGAGAGACTAGGGTCAATTTTTGATTGCAGCCAATTAACGTACCAGTATGTTTTTGGAGTAGATAGATAGATAGATAGATAGATAGATAGATAGATATGTGTGTGACAGCCTGCAAATTTACTGAAGTAATTTTAATTCCCCCAGAAGTGTATTTATTGATGAAATGTTGCTGTATCAGAGAGTTTTTATACAAAAAAAGGTATTACATGTTATCTTATGTATAACATTAGCTGCGATTCCCCATCTGTGTAACACATGGGAGGAACTGATCGAGGACTGCTGAGAACCCACCAGGGGCAGGCTGGGCTGGGGCGCAGGGGGGCATCCACCCCCCAGTCTTATCCCATAATGGACTACCTTGGGCTGGGTCAATGGGCCACCTACATTTTTTTCCATTAAAATAGGCTGCTGAGTCGAGTGTTGTCTCCCGGGCTGAAATTTTCCAGCCCTCCCCTGGAACCCACCCCCTTGATCCACCAGCCAATCCCAGCATCTGACCTCAGCCACTGAGGAGTGTGAATTAACAGCTGACAGAGGAAGAACCCCTGAGGAAGCAGAATGGAGAGTGAAAGATGAAGAGCAAAAGTGACCTGAGCAGATCAAGTGACTGAAAGGCTAGAAGGACAATAGAGTAATACTAAGGGAAGTGAATGAAAGAGATTAGTAGGAGAGAACCGGAAATTCCTAGAACAGTGTTCAGTGGGAGATTAAGAAGGGTAATAATCACTAACAATGGGCAGAGATGTACCAAGGATTAAGAGAAGTGCAGGATTTAATTGAAATAAAGATAAGGCTTAAGTAACGGGTGCAGAGAGGAACAGAACAGATAGAGAACTGAGTAAGAAAGTTATAGTAACCAGAGTGAGAACCAGAGTGGAAGATATAGTTGGAAATGGACATATGTCTGTTTTATTGCATAAATTTGGGTATGCGGAGATGAGTCTGGTTGGGGACACGGAAAGAGTGCTGGTTGGGGTAACTTATAAGGGTATATTTTGTTGGTGCCTCTTAAGTACACAAATAAATTGCTCAGAGATGACAGTTTATCTTTAATTGTTGCTAATCCAGATTTAATGGGTCATGTAGATTTGGACACGCAGTGCGGTTTGCTGCGAATATTACGCTTTTTACTCCTGCGCATGTGCACGTGTTACGGTTGCGGCAATATGAAGACTGAACCGCATCTTGCCCTTAAGACCCCTCGAGGCTCATTGTAATTGAAATGGCGGAAGTGGAAAGGAGGCCGCCTGTAAGCGTAAGCAAAATACGTTATGGGCGTGTTGGAGCAAAATACGACTTTTTACAGTATAATGGGCATATTTTCCAGACAATTTATTTAACTTTGTTTTTTTTTTAACAAATCTTTAGTTATATTTACAAAGAATAATGGCAATTTTGACAGACAAATAATCTGGCAAAAGAACATCCCCTACGGCTGATCTTGAATTTCTACAATCGAGGTATTAAAACTGAACCTAGCTATTTGTGAGTTAGGCAGGGAGAATAATATACTAAGATCATCAGGACCACAGCCCTTCCAGTGGACAAGATACTGCAGATATGTCCTGGATCTGCAGGAGTCAGTGATTGATTGAATAATATATTCCTTCTGGCCCTTCTACCTCTACTGCAGGAGGAAGAACCATCTTTCATTGGGCAAATGGATCCTTCGCCACCAGTTTCAGAAGGGAGACGTGAATCGTGAATAAAACTGATGTAGAAATGACATAAATGGGATTTCTGTTTTTATATTTTAGGCTTACACCCTCCACCACCTCTGGTTATACTTTCATCACTTATCAGTAACATGAGGTCAGAGCCTATTGTGACATCAGATCAGGTGACATAGTTTCCATGGAGACCATTATGATGAAATGATCATGAGACTGTATATAAAGGTCCAGAAACTGCTGCAGTCAGTCAATCAGGATGTCAGTTGGGAGGGTGACGCCGAGGATCACTGATACCAGCGAAGAGAATGAAGATCAGGGTTGCTCAAGTAACTTGTTCTTTTAACAGTTACTACGTGGGATCCCCTGCTCTCTTCGAATGCAGGATTGTGTGAGCCCTATAGGCAAGATCCAATCACATTCCAGTTCTATTCTGTAGAGGTAAGTGAGAAGCATTAATTTTATCTGTATAGGCTCCCTTCCTTCTGTATAGATGAATCAAATTGTAAGCCCTAGTGGGCAGGATGCATCTCATTAGATTGTAAGCTCCTTTGAGCAGGGCTCCCTCCCCTGTTCTGTGTAAATTAATCAAATTGTAAGCCCTAGTGAGCAGGATTCATCTCATTAAATTGTAAGCTCCTTTGAGCAGCGCTGCCTCCCCTGTTCTGTGTAAATGAATCAAATTGTAAGTCCTAGTGGTCAGAATTCATCTCATTAGATTATAAGCTCCTTTGAGCAGGGCTCCCTCCCTTGATCTGTGTAGATGAATCAAATTGTAAGCCCTAGTGGGCAGGATTCATCTCATTAGATTGTAAGCAGCTAGGAGCAGGGTTCCATCCCCTGTTCTGTATAGATGAATCAAAAAGTAATCCCTAGTGGGCAAGCCCTATAGGCAAGATCCAAACACATTCCAGTTCTATTCTGTAGAGGTAAGTGAGAAGCATTAATTTTATCTGTATAGGCTCCCTTCCTTCTGTATAGATGAATCAAATTGTAAGCCCTAGTGGGCAGGATTCATCTCATTAGATTGTAAGCTCCTTTGAGCAGTGCTCCCTCCCCTGTTCTGTGCAAATGAATCAAATTGTAAGCCCTAGGGGGCAGGATTCATCTCATTAGATTGTAAGCTCCTTTGAACAGGGCTCCTTCCCCTGTTCTGTGTAAATGAATCAAATAGTAAGCCCTAGTGGGCAGGATTCATCTCATTAGATTGTAAGCAGCTAGGAGCAGGGTTCCATCCCCTGTTCTGTATAGATGAATCAAAAAGTAATCCCTAGTGGGCAAGATTCATTTCATTAGATTGTAAGCTCCTAGGAGCAGGGCACCCTCCCTTTTATTTCTCTACAGAGCTATATATGATCCAGGATGAATATTGATTGCCATACGTGGAGTCAGGAAAAAATTATTTTTCCCTCTTTGAGAAAAATTAAATGTCTCTGAGGGTTTTTTTTCCTTCCTCTGGATCTATAAGAAAATAACTGAAGCCAGATCACCGAGAGCTGAAACAGGACCGGAACAATGGACATTATTACCAGAAATACTGGTGAATTTCACCTGTATGGATCAACAAACATTTCAACTTTACACGTTATCTCTGCAGCCCCTTAATGCCCAGAGGGAAGGGCAGTCCTCGCAGCCATGGTTCCCCAGAGGTTTCCTCCACAGGGGGGTTTTTCCTCTCCTGAGCGCTGAAGGATGACTCTTCGTGAGTCCAGGGGTATCCGTTATCATGGTTCTCTTATAGAACAAGTGTGTAAAAGACATAGGACAGTGTTCAAACATATGTTCCTATTTTATGCAGAATAACAAATGTATGTTTTAATTTGAAATAAAACATTAGCAATATTTCAATTGCATTTCTGAATATTGTTAAATAAAAAAAAAATATTTGAAAATAAACTCTGTGTGATTCTTGTTTAAATTAAGCTGCACACACTCAAACACAACTATCAAATTAGGTATAACTAGGTAACTGGTTGGTTATCAATGGAATTCGGGGAGAATGGGGAGGTGATGACTATGAGAGGACGGATAGGGCTCCGGTCCCATCAGAGCCTGATTTTGGGGAGAGTGACTGGGAGAACTAATAGCTTCCTGCTGGTCTGCATGGTCACCCCCATAAGCCAAGACTAGGGGGTGCCCATAAGAAGCACACACACATGGGCCCTGGAGTCCTATTGGAGGCCCTGAGTACAACGGATACAGACTGCCTGCTGATATGCAGAGGGGGTTTGTTTATAACCAATCAGTGGTTTAGCAGGACATGAGCCGTCCCCATGCCACAATACTCTTTGGTGCTATCTCATGTTAGGAATTCTGGGAAAGTGGTTTATTCTGCAAAAATACCAGATGGTAATAAGAATGGATGGAAGGGTCACATGACTACTAGTTAATCATTATGAATACAGGTACAGTTAAGGGTTATTTTATTTGGAAACCATTAACCAGATAATAAATAAAATCAGAAAGGAAGACTAAATAATTGCTGGTATTTGGTGATAATGTCATGCGCACAGACATGATCAGAAAGTGTCTCCTTCAGTTACTGTGAGGAGCTCTGCTTCACAACTGTCAGGAGGAGAGGAATGCCAGGGGTAGTAACTGGAAAGACTGGGGTCTATTTATAATTTAGTATATTTTAAGGCAAAGTGCTTCAAAATATAGAAAAAATCCCTTCTTCAGACAGCATAGTCCCATGTATTTTGGATAACAGAGCTCATAGCGGTAGTGTAAAATAATGTAATGATGATAGGTGATTTCTCAGCCTCTTGGTCACACCATGGGTAATCCCACTCCTACAGACATTGGCTAATTAATAACAGTAATATATATTTACATAAAATGGTGTGTATGACATACATACATAAATACTAGAGATGCTCACTGACCCCCGTGTTTTGGTTTTGGTTTTGGTTTTGGATCTGGATTACCTTCGTGTTTTGGTTTTGGTTTTGGCAAAACCGCCCTTGCGTGTTTTGGTTGTTGTATTGGTTTTGTTTTGCTATTTTGGAAAAAAATACAATTTTTTTGGTCTAAAATACCCTAATTTAGTGCTCCACCAGTTTCTTGGATAAGTGAGGTAATTCTAAAGCTAATAAATTATGAAAAAACAGTTTAATCCCTGGTAGGCCATCCTTAATTATAACACTTGCCAGCAAATTATACAGACAGACCTGGTTGTCTTCCCCCTCCATCTTTGACTATTGGCAATGTAGCCATCGTCTTAGGGTGTATATTACACCCTCCACTTGTAGTTAAATAGAAAATAGAAAATAATCAGCCTGCATTGACTGTACGTTAAATAGAAATGGACAAAGGCAGTTTGGTATATGTCTGTATCAGACCCCCTCTCCACTACTATTAAAATAGAAAAAAATTCAGCCGTTATAGACTGTAGAATATAGATAGAAATGGACAAAGGCGTCAGTCTCTATAGCCCCCCCCCTCCACTTGTAGACTAAACAATATAAAACATAAATGGACCAAGGTAGTTTGGTGGTTGTCTATGACCCCCCCCCCTTCCCGCCTTCCACTTGCAGTTACATAGGAAAAAAGAAGAAACTTATATAGATAAGCTCACAATATAAATGCAATTGGGTACGTGATACCGAGACTCCTTGTGATATGAGTACATCTTTACCAAGTTTGAATTGGATATGATCTTATGAGGTCTCAATTGCATTTATATTGTGAGCTTATCTATATAAGTTTGACTATATTTATACTGTTTGGGGAAGTGTTGCATAGGTGCACCTAATGTATGTATCTTCCTTGATATATCAATGATATCTGCACATAATATGAGTATGTTTATATATAATTTTAATTGTTTTTTATATTAAAGTTTTTAAGATCCACATTGCATTCGCTGTTTTTTTGGAGGACAAATTGACACTACTGCATTGCTGTTTGTTGTATATGATTTTGTGACGGGGACGCAGACCCCGTGCAGTAGATATTTGCCCTCTTCCATCTTTGCCCCAAGAATTTTGGTTTGTTGATTTTGAATTTTTTCACAAATCAGCAGAACTGCTGAAAGCGCCCTTCTTTATGGGTACACTAACAGAATGCTCACGATTACACATACCACTGGTGGATGGACTCTCCACGGGGATTGGTGTCATTTCTGATTCTGAGCATACATTATCCTCTAATGCCTTACTGTTTTCTGGCAGCTCGCCTTTCACACGTAACAGTAGTTGTGCACCACTTTTAGACTCCAAATTACTTGGTCTTGCTTGCTTATGAGTGACCTTACAAGAAGAAGGCTCAGTAACATTTTTAGATCTGGCAGTAATAGAAAAAGGCGAAGGCATCATTCTTTCTTTGCCACTGCGTGTGTAGAATGGCGTGTTGGCAATTTTATTTTTCTCCCCATTTAACTTTTCATGAGTTACAGCTCTTTTTCTCTTCAACACGGTTACATTTTTTTTTTGTGTTTTTTTCCCTGACTTAAAAAGACTATGTACTTTTACATAGGCTTTACCAGATGGTGTAATGGGAACACTACCATCAGGACTGGTGCCAGCACCTGCTTGCTGATTCTGCTCATATGTGGACTGCTTTGAATCCATTTTAATGAGCCCAAACCACTTGTAGTGCAAAATATTGTATTAGATACTGCTGCTAAATATGACTTTTGGCAGCCAGAAAAATTATTGTTTCACACTGGGGAATATGGGACACCCCAAAGCACTTGTAGTGCAAAATATTGTATAGATAATGCTGCTAAATATGACTTTTGGTAGCCAGAAAAATTATTGTTTCACACTGGGGAATATGGGACACCCCAAAGCACTTGTAGTGCAAAATATTGAACAAAATGCCTCCTCTATCCTCCTGTCTTCCTGCTCTAACAATTGCTAATAGAATTGGTAGTAATAATAATAAAATTGAATAGAATAGAATTAAAATAAAAATTGAAAGAATAAAGTATACAATTATTGCTCTGTCCAAGCTCTAATATAGCCTGTGACCTAACTCTGCTCTCTCCTTCTGTCAAATGGCGATGGATTGCTGTGTAGGCGGGTATTTATGCATTTCAAATATCGCGAGAACCGAGCCCCGAGATCAGACTACGTCATGATGACGTTTTGCCTCGATTTTGATTCCGAATGGACGGGAGAGTACTGAGCCTGCTCGGCTCGGTACTCGGATAGGCGAAGTTCGGGTGGGTTGGGATCTCGGGAAATCGAGCCCGCCCATCTCTAGTCTGTATGCAGCTTTCTTCACATCACACTCCTTACACCGAGTATAGTAAGGGTGTGTTCACGTAATTGTGACTGAAGTAGACCGGGACTCAAATACACCTGTCAGGAGGAGTCTCTCTTGCAGGTGCAGCAATATACAATGATGATGATGATGACACTCAGCAGCGCTAGTTAGCCGCTTCTCATTGTCTGATTGGCTAATAGAGGACTGACCCCTCTAGTTGATAGTATTTAAGTCATAAGTCTGGCTGCTACATTATATGACGCTGCACCTATTGACATTACGTGTTTAATGGTCATATATTCATAGTTGTTGCAATTGGCTCCTTTTCTTTTTCCTAACAGTGATTGAACCAATTCAACGATTTCATCTTCCTCTACCACAGATCTGCACTTGGCTAGAATAACTTACTGTCACGGGCACTAGGAGTCTTTACCCAGGGATCACCAGGTGGTAGGCTTACCAGAGCAATGTAGGTGGTAATAGGGTACTCTGGTAGCAGGGTGATCACGGAACAGTAAATAGCAGATGATGAGATGCTCAGGAAAGTCTATGACTAGCAACACTGGTAATATGGAGGTAATAGTACACGAGGAACTGTATGGACAAGGACACGTGAAGGTAGTCAGTGGTCTGCGATAGCAAGTTGTACCACTGCTATAGTGAGGAGGAATGTCCAACAGAAACGAGGAAGTGATGAGAGTCAGCGGTCTGCGGATAGCAAGTTGTACCGCTGTCTGGGTGAAGGAATGGAATCCAAGTGGAGGTATCCGGGGAGTCAGTGGTCTGCGATAGCAAGTTGTACCACTGCTATGTGAGAGGATACTGGAACAGGTGATACTGGAAACAGGGATCAGTGGTCTGCTACTAGCAAGTTGTACCACTGAATATATATGTGAGGAGGTGCACGGGGAGAGACTGCAACACAGGGTAAACACGGCACCTTAACACGATCCACAGTAATATGCACAATATAGATATATATATATATATGAATGACTGAACAGCACTGCAAATATGGAAAGTCTCTTGAAGTAATCCGGCACAAGATAGTACAGTCAATGATGGTAATAGTCTCAGCGGATAGTAAACTCCAGAGGAGAACAAACTCAGTCCAGCAAGGTGTGCAATACACCAGCACAGTCAATGAGAAGTATGCATACCGTGGTTCAGAAGCAGGCAGTCAGACAGGAGTGCAGCGATACCTGAGCGGCAGGAGGCCGGCAGGATGAGAAGTCCCTGGATAGATGAAGCAGAGGTCTAGTAGGTGCAGCGCACAGGTAAGTAAACCAACAGGGACACGAATCCACAGGAATCGGTAGAACGCGGACTGGACTCTTGGAGGACCCAGGAGAATGGTGATGATCTAGCAGCAGGATGGCGGATGAGACAAGAATCCAATGCTGACAGACGGGTAGAGACCAGCGGAACACAGGAAGGCGTGGAGAGCGGATCAGCAGTAGATATACGATTAGCGCTGGCAGCAGCAGCAGGACTCTGCGGATCCCCGGAGGTAACCCGTAGCAACCAGCAGGTGCAAATAGCGATGGAACACGGGTGAGCAGAGTAGACCAGGAGCTGTTGATCACGGAGAGTAGCGGATGGCAATAATAGCAGCAGTCTCGAGGAAGCACGGGAGAGATGAGATGAAGACTGCAGTGCACAGGGGCAGCGGATAGGAATCAGCTAACAGTCACAATGATGAAACACAGCCGAGTTGCAAGCTGGAGTCTGTAGTGCACGGAGGCAGCGGAATAGGAATCAGCTAACAGTCACGATGTTGAAACACAGACGAGTTGTACGCTGGAGACTGTAGTGCACAGAGGCAGCGGATAGAAATCAGCTAACAGTCACGATGTCGGAACACAGACGAGTTGCAAGCTGGAGGCTGTAGTGCACGGAGGCAGCGGATAGGAATCAGCTCACAGTCTTGATGATGAGCAGGTGAGTAGATGTGGAGAGTGGCTGAAGTGCACGGAGGCAGCGGATAGGAATCAGCAAACAGTCACAATGATATGAGATAGAGTTGAAGTGGTATAGAAGACTGTAGTGCACGGAGGCAGCGGATAGGAATCAGCTAACAGTCACGATGATACAATTGATGGTAGAAGTGGTATGGGAACCACAGTAGTAGAAGTGGTTTGGAAACCACAGAGGTAGAAGTGGTTTGGAAACCACAGGAATCAGCAGCGCTGAACAAACGAGGAAACACCTTCAGAGACTCATGGGGAATGAGACTCCAAGATCAGGCAACGTGGTGTTGACCACAGGTGCTTAATATAGGGAGTGTTGCCTGATCTGCCAATTAAGTTAAAGGGACATACACTGAAGGGTAGGAAAGGGCTGCGCATGCGCAGACCCTCAGGATGGAGGACGGCCACGGTTCCTAAATGTCCGGGAAGAGGCACTCACGGTCCGGTGAGTGACAGTACCCCCCCTTTTAAAGGTGGGCACAGAACGCCTGGAACCGGGTTTGTCCGGATTTTTGGAATAAAACTTCTTCAAAAGGGCAGGAGCATTAAGATCTTCAGCTTTGATCCAAGAGCGCTCCTCAGGACCAAAGCCCTTCCAATGAACGAGGAAACGGAGGACTCCTCGCGAAATTTTTGCATCCAATACCTCAGTAATCTCGAAATCCTCCTCCTGATGAACTTGAACTGGCTGCGGAGCTGAGGGAGGAGTTGAGAAACGGTTGATGATAAGAGGTTTGAGCAAGGACACATGGAAAGCATTGGAAATCCGAAGATTCTTAGGAAGAAGAAGTTTAACACATACTGGATTGATTATTTGGATGATCCTATATGGACCAATAAAACGAGGGGCGAATTTCATAGATTGGACCTTCAAACGAATATTTTTGGTAGATAACCAGACACGATCTCCAATTTTTAGTGGTGGAATAGCCCGCCTCTTTTTATCTGCAAACGACTTATATTTGTTAGATGTCTTCTTTAAACAGGTTTTGACCTGAGACCAGATATTTTTGAAGGTCTGACAAACAGTCACCACAGCAGGGACTTGGGTGGGCGGGAGGGCAGGAAATTCCGGAAAAGACGGATGGTGACCGTAGACCACAAAAAATGGAGTTTTGGATGATGACTCATGGTACATGTTGTTATGGGCGAATTCAGCCCAGGGAAGCAATTCTACCCAGTTGTCTTGATTGGCTGAAGAGAACATCCTTATAAAAGTCTCAAGATCTTGATTGACTCGTTCAGTTTGTCCGTTAGATTGCGGATGGTAAGAAGATGAGAGTGCTAATCGTATGCCCAAGGTTTTACAAAGGGCTCGCCAGAATCTGGAAACGAATTGTACTCCTCTATCAGACACAATCTCCGACGGACATCCATGGATACGGAAGATCTCTTTAATGAAATGTTCAGCCAGAATAGACGAGGAAGGCAAACCAGACAGAGGGACGAAATGAGCCATCTTCGAAAATCTGTCCACCACCACCCAAATAGTATTATGATTCTTACTAGGTGGTAAATCAGTAACGAAATCCATACTAATATGGGTCCATGGTTTGGACGGAATGGGTAGTGGTCGCAGCAACCCTGCTGGAGTTCTGCGGGAGGATTTGAACTGGGAACATAACTCACAGGAAGCAATGAACTCTTTGACGTCTCTCCTCATTGAAGGCCACCAGTAAGTTCCAGAGAGAATCTCAAAGGTCTTGTGTTCACCGGCGTGTCCAGAAAAACGGGAGGCATGGAACCACGAAAGGATTTTCCTCCTTAGAGTAGGAGGTACAAGGGTCTTCCCAAATGGTAGCATTTTGGTGGATGAAGCAGCCAGTGAGATACATTTGGGATCTAGAATAGTATGGTTGGAAACCTCTTCTACATCAGAGGACGTCACAAAAGCTTTTTTGTTCTTGGCAGCTGGTTTGAAGGTTATAATTAATTCAAAACGGGAAAAGAAAAGAGACCATCTTGCTTGACGAGGGTTCAAGCATTGGGCAGACTGGAGATATGACAAGTTCTTATGATCCGTGAAGATCATCACCGGATGGCGAGCTCCTTCCAATAAGTATCTCCATTCCTCTAATGCAGCTTTAATAGCCAGTAACTCCTTGTCCCCGATAGTATAATTCTTCTCTGCGGGCAGAAGACCCCGAGAATAGAAGGCACAAGGATGGAATTTTTGCTGTTCCGAGCGTTGGGAGAGAATGGCTCCCAGGCCCACATTAGAGGCATCTACTTCTAGGAAGAAGGGAAGTGTCACATCAGGCTGTCGAAGAATTGGAGCCGAGGAGAAGGACTCTTTGAGAATTTGAAAGGCTTGGAGAGCCTCAGATGACCATTGCTTAGGATTAGCCCCTTTCCGAGTCAGGGCCACAATAGGGGATGCAATGGAAGAGAAGTCTTGAATGAAGCGTCTATAGTAATTGGCAAAACCTAAAAAACGCTGGATAGCACGAAGAGTAGTTGGCTGGGGCCAATGTAGTACAGCATTCACCTTGTCTGGATCCATCTTCAGGCCAACTCCGGAAACTATATACCCCAAGAATGGAATCTGGGGCAATTCGAATGAACATTTTTCTAATTTACAGAACAATGAGTTTTTCCGTAGCCTGGAGAGGACTTCTGCCACATGTTGGTGATGAGAAGGCGGGTCCTGTGAGAAGATCAATATGTCGTCCAGGTAGACGACGACACATATATATAATAAGTCCCGAAAGATCTCATTGATGAAGCCTTGGAAAACAGCGGGGGCATTACACAGCCCGAAAGGCATTACCAGATATTCGTAATGCCCGTCTCTGGTGTTGAACGCTGTCTTCCATTCGTCACCGGAACGAATTCTAATTAAATTGTAGGCACCACGAAGATCCAACTTAGTGAAGATACGGGCTCCCTTGATGCGATCGAATAACTCAGTGATCAACGGAATGGGATACCGATTCTTGATAGTAATGGCATTGAGTCCACGAAAATCTATGCAAGGGCGTAATGATCCATCCTTCTTTTTGACGAAGAAGAAACCAGCTCCAGCGGGAGAGGTGGAAGGTCGAATAAACCCACGCTGGAGGTTCTCCTGTATGTACTCAGATGTGGCTTGAGTTTCAGGTAACGAGAGAGGATAGACTCGACCTCTGGGAGGGGTCTTGCCAGGTAGAAGGTCGATCGGACAATCCCAAGAACGATGAGGAGGAAGACGTTCAGACTGAGCTTTATCAAACACATCAGTAAATGAAGCATACTGAGGAGGGAGTCCCGGTGAGGAAGATGAAATAGAAGATTGCTGTACTTTGAGAGGAATAACTTGGGAAAGGCACCGATGGTAACATTCAGACCCCCAAGACGTAACTTGAGGAGTGCGCCAGTCAATCTGGGGAGAGTGACACTGAAGCCATGGAAGGCCTAAGACAACCGGACTTGTCGTAACTGGAAGGATTAAAAACGATATTTCTTCATGGTGCAGGGCACCAATCTGAAGTGTTACTGGCGACGTACTCTGGGTGATGAGACCGTTGATGAGACGTGATCCATCTATAGCCGTCACAGTAATGGGTGTTCTTAACGTAATTACTGGTAGAGACCATTGATGCACTAATGATTTGGAAATAAAATTTCCTGCTGCTCCGGAATCAATCAATGCCTGTGACTCAAAGGTTTTGGTAGCAAAGGAAATCGTAACATCAAAAGCGCAGACTTTAGATTTCATAGAAGATGGAGAGGACTCCAGGGACCCTAACTTCACCTCTCCAGAACTAGTTAGGGCCTGGCATTTCCCGATCTCTTAGGGCAAGAGCTGAGCATATGAGTGGAATCAGCACAATAGATACAGAGTCTATTCTTGACTCTTCGTTTCCTCTCCTCTGAAGATAATTTGGACCGTCCTATCTCCATGGGAATCACAGAGGGTGAAACAGGACGAAATTGAGGGTTTGAACGAAGAGGTGCTTTAGCAGAAGTTGTTTTCTCAGCCTCTCTTTCACGAAATCTCATATCAACACGATGGCAAAGAGAGATCAGATCTTCAAGTGACGAAGGAAGCTCCTGGGTAGTCAGTGCATCTTTAATTTTATCGGAGAGCCCCTGCCAGAAGGCGGCAACTAGGGCTTCAGTGTTCCACTGAAGTTCAGAGGCTAAGATCCTAAATTGAATGACGTACTGGCCTACTGTATGAGATCCTTGTCGCAAACGGAGGATGCTGGAAGCAGCGGAGGTCACACGACCTGGTTCATCGAACACACTTCGGAATGTAGAAATGAATTTGGCACTATCTTGCAATATTGGGTCGTTTCTTTCCCACAGAGGGGAGGCCCAAGCCAGGGCTTGTCCAGAAAACAAAGAGATAAGATAGGCCACTCTGGAACGATGGGTAGAAAAATTTTGAGGTTGGAGCTCAAAATGGACTGAACATTGGTTAAGGAAACCCCTACAAGTTTTGGGGTCCCCATCGTACTTTGACGGAGTAGGCAGGTGAAGCGTGGAAGCTGTAGACACCTGGGATGGCACTGGGGAAACGGAGGAAAGCACAGGAGCCTCAGTAGTGACTGTCACAGTCTGTCCAGATGTTCCTTGGGAGGTTAATGATTGATAACACTGAAGTAACAGCTGTTGGCGGGCATCCTGTTGCTCCACACGGCTGACCAGATGCTGCAGCATCTCTTTGGCGGTAGGTTCCGTATCTGGGTCTGTCATGGCCTGATCTTACTGTCACGGGCACTAGGAGTCTTTACCCAGGGATCACCAGGTGGTAGGCTTACCAGAGCAATGTAGGTGGTAATAGGGTACTCTGGTAGCAGGGTGATCACGGAACAGTAAATAGCAGATGATGAGATGCTCAGGAAAGTCTATGACTAGCAACACTGGTAATATGGAGGTAATAGTACACGAGGAACTGTATGGACAAGGACACGTGAAGGTAGTCAGTGGTCTGCGATAGCAAGTTGTACCACTGCTATAGTGAGGAGGAATGTCCAACAGAAACGAGGAAGTGATGAGAGTCAGCGGTCTGCGGATAGCAAGTTGTACCGCTGTCTGGGTGAAGGAATGGAATCCAAGTGGAGGTATCCGGGGAGTCAGTGGTCTGCGATAGCAAGTTGTACCACTGCTATGTGAGAGGATACTGGAACAGGTGATACTGGAAACAGGGATCAGTGGTCTGCTACTAGCAAGTTGTACCACTGAATATATATGTGAGGAGGTGCACGGGGAGAGACTGCAACACAGGGTAAACACGGCACCTTAACACGATCCACAGTAATATGCACAATATAGATATATATATATATGAATGACTGAACAGCACTGCAAATATGGAAAGTCTCTTGAAGTAATCCGGCACAAGATAGTACAGTCAATGATGGTAATAGTCTCAGCGGATAGTAAACTCCAGAGGAGAACAAACTCAGTCCAGCAAGGTGTGCAATACACCAGCACAGTCAATGAGAAGTATGCATACCGTGGTTCAGAAGCAGGCAGTCAGACAGGAGTGCAGCGATACCTGAGCGGCAGGAGGCCGGCAGGATGAGAAGTCCCTGGATAGATGAAGCAGAGGTCTAGTAGGTGCAGCGCACAGGTAAGTAAACCAACAGGGACACGAATCCACAGGAATCGGTAGAACGCGGACTGGACTCTTGGAGGACCCAGGAGAATGGTGATGATCTAGCAGCAGGATGGCGGATGAGACAAGAATCCAATGCTGACAGACGGGTAGAGACCAGCGGAACACAGGAAGGCGTGGAGAGCGGATCAGCAGTAGATGGACGATTAGCGCTGGCAGCAGCAGCAGGACTCTGCGGATCCCCGGAGGTAACCCGTAGCAACCAGCAGGTGCAAATAGCGATGGAACACGGGTGAGCAGAGTAGACCAGGAGCTGTTGATCACGGAGAGTAGCGGATGGCAATAATAGCAGCAGTCTCGAGGAAGCACGGGAGAGATGAGATGAAGACTGCATTGCACAGGGGCAGCGGATAGGAATCAGCTAACAGTCACAATGATGAAACACAGCCGAGTTGCAAGCTGGAGTCTGTAGTGCACGGAGGCAGCGGAATAGGAATCAGCTAACAGTCACGATGTTGAAACACAGACGAGTTGTACGCTGGAGACTGTAGTGCACAGAGGCAGCGGATAGAAATCAGCTAACAGTCACGATGTCGGAACACAGACGAGTTGCAAGCTGGAGGCTGTAGTGCACGGAGGCAGCGGATAGGAATCAGCTCACAGTCTTGATGATGAGCAGGTGAGTAGATGTGGAGAGTGGCTGAAGTGCACGGAGGCAGCGGATAGGAATCAGCAAACAGTCACAATGATATGAGATAGAGTTGAAGTGGTATAGAAGACTGTAGTGCACGGAGGCAGCGGATAGGAATCAGCTAACAGTCACGATGATACAATTGATGGTAGAAGTGGTATGGGAACCACAGTAGTAGAAGTGGTTTGGAAACCACAGAGGTAGAAGTGGTTTGGAAACCACAGGAATCAGCAGCGCTGAACAAACGAGGAAACACCTTCAGAGACTCATGGGGAATGAGACTCCAAGATCAGGCAACGTGGTGTTGACCACAGGTGCTTAATATAGGGAGTGTTGCCTGATCTGCCAATTAAGTTAAAGGGACATACACTGAAGGGTAGGAAAGGGCTGCGCATGCGCAGACCCTCAGGATGGAGGACGGCCACGGTTCCTAAATGTCCGGGAAGAGGCACTCACGGTCCGGTGAGTGACACTTACCTTCAAGTGCCAATCTAGCTCATTATTACTGTGCAAGAAATACAGAGATAGATAAATAGTTATGAAATAGATAGATAGAGACAGGGCCGGCGCCACCATTACGCAGCTTCAGGCAGCTGCCTAGGGCGCCAGGCTCTGGAGAGGGGGCACTGTAGCCGAATAAATACATTAATAATGTGTCAGAATGAGATAACTTAATGAGGTTGGTGCGAGCACCCAGGGAGCAACGTCCGCCCGCTACTTCTCCATACCGCAAACCCCATGGACTGCATTGCGATGCAGTTACAGGGGCGCACCGCATGTTACCATCTGCCCGGCACACGGCTCCTGGCACCGTTGTGACGTCATAACGCTGGCTTATTAAAAATGGCTTATTTATTAAAAGATATGTGGGCAAGAGGGTATGTAGGAAAAAAGCTGTATGGCAAGTGAGCATGTGAAAGGAAACTGATTTGGCAGGGGAACATGTTTTGACAAACGCAGGTGGGAAGGGGGGCATTACACAGAAAAGTTGGTGGGCAGAGGGGCATGTGCGAAAAAGCTGAGTTTGGCGCCTAGGGCAGGGGTGTATGTGAAAGATAAGTTGGTGTGCAGGGGGGCAATGTGAGTAAAGCTGGTGTTATGTGGGTTGCATATGTGACAAAATCTGATGAGCAAGAGGTGGCATATGTGAGAATAGCTAGTGGGCAGATAGGCATTTGTGAGAAACGGTGGTAGCGGGGCACATCAGTGTCTAACAGGTGTGTGCTGTCAAGTTGTTTTTTTGTGCTCTGAAAGTTAACATTAGGAGCCTCCCCTCTAGATATCCTGCGTTTGCTCCTGGGCAGCAGTGAAGCCTGGACAGCATTCTGCATCAAACATCAGTACATCTGGACATCAGTGCATCTGGGCTGCAACCATACCAGTCAGCCAGGAGCGAGTAAGATTATTATTTTTATTTTCCAAATGTGTGTGAAGGGCTAGGAAGTGAGTATTGGGGGAAGGAAGCTGTGGGCTAAAGCTTTGCCTAGGGCACTGAGCAACCTTGCACTGGCGATAGATAGATAGATAGATAGATAGATAGATAGATAGATAGATAGATAGATAGATAGATAGATAGATAGTGGTCCTATATAAATAATGGTGATGATGATGATGTTTTGTATGGAAATTTATTGATTTCGGAGACAGTATGTCATGTTTGGGTTTTGTAACTTTGCTAGAGAAAATCCCAAGTAGGCAAATGTATGGAGGGAATGTGTTTTTGAAACTGTCTGGAGACAGGTAATCTCATGTTAATTAGACCTTTTCATCGCTGAGTGACCAACAGGTCTGTTGAGCCTGAAAGCACAGGAGGGGGTAATTAGACTTCCTAGTAGACGTCCTATGTTTATAAGACTCAATAAGTGATAACAGACTAATGTGAATTTTGCAAGTTAAATTGCGTTAAAAGCAAGATTAGAGAAAATGTTATATCCTGATGGTAAACATTCAATATAAAACCTCATACATTGTGGTGCCGTTAGCAGCAACGTAAAAAAAGTGTTAAACCCCTCCAGGCTAATTTATGTGCAGTCTGCACAAAGCACCTGGATTGGCTAGAGGGACAGGAGACTGCCAGGGTATCTGTGTAACTGTAAATCTGTATAAAAAGCGCAGTGTTTAACCATGTAGTAGAGTATTATTATACCATCTGTACCTTCTGAAGATCACTGGTACCACAAAGTAATGTAACTGTCCTTATTAGGACACTTGAGCTAATAAACATCAAGATCCTGCTTTGACGACTACTTACCTGCAGCAATTCCTGTGACCTACAGATTAGGCCAAGCTAATTTGTTATTCAGCTGTTCTGATGTTGGGACCCAGCATTCCAGTACCAATGCTCTGCTCGCTACCACTGCTCTGGCCACTGTGATAGGTCAGGGGAAACCATCCACAGCAACCCTGATCTAAAGGAATAGGTCAGGGGTACCAGCCCAGGTAACCAGCAAGGGGCTACAGTAGGTGAGGTAGTCTAGTGGTGGCAGTAGCAAGCCCCTCCTAGTGCGTTTAGAGGGGCGCAATTTGGGATAAAGAAAGGGGTAGGTGGCAAGGCCAGCCGGTCCCCAGCATGCACGGACAGGATGGCAATGGAGGTCCATCATGTCAGAGATAGATAGATAGATAAATATTAGATAGATAGATAGATAGATAGATAGATAGATAGATAGATAGATACTATTTTGTAGCCAAGATAAAAATGAATGGTTTTGCAAAACAGCTTTTCCACTCATTCCATTATTCCAGCTTGTGTATTTTTGTACTTAGTTGTATTGTGCAATGAGGCAGTATCTCTGGGAAGTTGAAACTCTCATTTTTATCTCTTTATTAATTTATTGCATTTAATGCTGTTGTTTACCTTATTTCGTGCAGTAATGTGTTTTGAAGACACAGATGTATGTTGCTGCTGAGCACTGGCTGTTATAATTCCCACTGAGTAAAGGGGAAGATGGATTGCTGTAATGACCTAAACATATGGCCGTAAGATCACTTTTTGCAGCGCTTATGAGAAATTTTCCAGCTGCAGTCTCCAGGCAAGTACAGCCATAAGTAAATACAGCGAGGCGGAAGCAAGACTGAACCTATGTCAGCACTCTTAGTAATTACTGGATAATTCTACCTGATGGCTTTTTGATTCATGAAAGTTCTTCTGCATTTTCTAATGTATTTAACATTTAGAACTGGTATTTATTTTACTTCCACTCTGTATTTTTCTCTCATTGTAAACTAGAGATGACCAAAATTTCCCAAAACTGTTCAGCAAAACATTTGTCTTTTTCCGCAATGGGCCATTAAACTTTGCTGGCAGAATCTGGCTTTAAGTTCCCAGTGTTGCCCTATCACCACCGCAAAGCAGAATTAAATGACCGTCATTGCCCCAGCTCTATTCATACACTATAAATGAAGGAAAGAAACGAGCGGAATGGCCAAACAAAAGTAGAACGCAAAGATTGCATAGCTGAAAATTATTTTGCTCCTCTGCAAAGCGAAATAGCAAAATATCACTACCGCCTGCTCCTGGTCCTAATCCTCTTTTTATGTTATTTTTTTTAAAATTTGACTTTTATTACAGAAAGGTGCCACCTGGCTGCCAGAAACGATGTATTTTGGAGGGTAGAGAGAAGGCTGGCTGCTAATGTTTGGTGCACACTTTGGACACAAAGGGAAAACTTATTTTAAACTTCAAAATGTTACTGTAGTTTCTTAAACGAAGATGGGTTACTCCTGTAAGGCGAAATATTTGCAAAAAAGTATAGGTGCGAAACAATTAAAATTTTCTGTCTGAAATATCGTTGGAAAGCAAAATAACATTAGTGAGCTTTCTACCTTCACAACTTCACCATCACGTGTTAAGGATCAAAAGCAACTAAAAGGTCGGGTTTCTGTGTCAAAAAGTGACAAAAAAGGTGAAGAAAAACAAAAAGTTCCTGCTCCGTTTGGCATTAGTTCAGCTTATAAACATTGGGCCTGATTCATGTTCGTACGTAAGTTCCGTTGCGTGCCGTGTCTGTTGTAAAATAGCACAGTGCGTGCTCAGAAACAGACTACACCAGTGAGCACAACTAAAAGCAATTCATTGGCAAATGCGAATGACACGACTGCCTGCAACTCGAAGGGCGGAACAGGGAACAAAAGGGCGTACGCGCGTAGACAATGTACAGCAAGGGTGCGCCGAGGTCAAGTGCGCGCACATCCATCCGATTCAAGCTCTGGACATCACTGAGGTACATGCTTTGTACCCGTATCACTTGTAACAGCTACAGGGCAGGTGTAAGTGCCGACTGATAGTATGACTGACAAATAGGCATGTCAGAACATGTGTCTGCAAGTAAGACAGTCTGTAAAAATGCATTTTAAATACAAATAGAAACGTTTCTCGCTATACACTTGTGCTTGAATACGGATGCGCATGCGCGCAAGTTACAGCCAATTTTTTAAATACAAATTGCGTTCACATTTGGTTCTAAGATGGATCAGGCCCATAATGAGGTCCTTATGAGTAGCTCTAGTTTGACCTCAGAGCCATTTTACATACTTGCCAACTCTCCCGGAATGTCCGGGAGACTCCCGCATTTTGCGAGAGTCTCCCGAACTCCCAGGCGAGTGTGGCAATATCCCGAATTCTGCCCACTTCACTAGGAAGTGCCCCACTTCCTAGTGAAGTGGGCAGAATTAGATCCTAAACGCCACGATTCCCGGTGAATCGCGGCGTTTGGCCCCGCCCCCTTCTGTCATGACGTCACAGGGGGCAGGGCCAAAATGCCACGATTTTGTCCGTCCCGCCCCCCCTCACGCCCCCCTCCACTGGCTGGCTCCCGTAAGGGAGCTGAAGAAAGTCGGCAAGTATGCCATTTTGTACAGCTATGTCCCTTGGAACTAATAATTAGGAGCAGGATGTATTAAATGATTCCTTAACCCACATGATAAAGTTGATCAAGGATCTGAGGAGTGGCCCTGTCTTATGCATCTAGTAGAAAGAAGCAACATTTTCAAACCGTTCCTCAGAATATTCACCTTATTCATTTGGGCACGGGATTTTCTATGTTTCTCCAGCAGAATTGGGCCTTGGGTGTTCTACGTGAAATTCCCCTCTTTTGCTCCGCTCACAATTTACTCTTATTACATCCCAACCACAATAAAGAGCTAAATGAATTGACGCTGGAGTCATCCAAGCTCTATGTATCCACTGCAAAAACACTGAGAAATGAAACATTTATAAACACAGCAGGATAGAGCAAAGTGGGGTTGTTGCCCCTAGCAACCAATCAGATTCTAGCTATCATTTATTGAGCGCATTGTAGAAAATGATAGCTAGACTCTGATTGGTTGCTTCAGGTAACCCCTCTACTTCTCCTTTTTTGAAGGTTTGATAAATCTACCCCTTAGTCTTTCACACTTCCTTGGTACATAAAGACCAAGTTGTTTTACATTCACGTGTGGGTTTGCCTGGCCCCAGAGAACTTATTGCACCAGAAATAAATCCTTCTCTTATTCTCCTATCTTGTTCTGTCCTGGATAACCAAGTATTAAAACCTATGGATCAATCTCTGGGACACATTTAACCAGCAGCTGTCATATTCCCATTGTATTAATGTTAATGACAACTGAATAAGAGGATCCAGATTCTTCTAGTTCATCGAAAACCAAGTTGTTAGCATCTAATTAACATTCTGCTGCCTTACCTGTGCCGATCAGATTGAGGATTTACTGATAGTAGGTCAGAAGATTACAATGGGGCTTACAACAAAGTGCATCTAGGGTCAGTCGAAGTAGTATAATTGGATGAACGAAAGTATATTGGTTAATAGTATTGTACCGTGCGATTGCGATCAGTATGCCACGTACACTCGCACTCTCACGTTCATTTATATAGATATTTCATATTCATAATGGTCCCATTCCACAGTCGTTTATGAGCAAATGGTATTTGGTTTATAGTTAGATGTATATTAAGGTTATATGTACACTTTAGTTTATTTAAGGTTCAGGTTACAGGAAATATGTCATGTTTAGTATCATTTTAATCCTCTAGTTATCCGCAGTTGTCCGGTTCATTCGCCGAAGGGATCGCACATTGCATACTCAAGTTAGCGATGTTAGGGAATAAATGTTTAAAATGATACTGACTGTGTTATGTAAATAGACTAGTTCAAACTGGTTTTGGAGGGGGTTGTTTGAACTGGCCTATGACCTGCATTACACTGGACCCTCCTGAAGCCTGGACCTATAGAAGCAAGCCACATCATCTGTATTGTTTTCTCTGTATCTCTGAGTGTATATATACAGCTCTGCTGGGACCAGCTAAGTCAGTCATCTCTGACTACAGTCTTCTGGACTGAAGGACTGTTCCAGCTGGATCCAGCAGAGGGCGCAGCGTATGTATGTATTATTTGATATCGGCTGTACTGTATTATAATTATGTATTGAACTGCAAAAAAATTTGCTTTTGCTAAATAAATTGTTTGTGCTTTGGAACCACAAGAAATCGCTTAGACAATGCTTATTGGAAAACGATGAAATTACTTTAATAGGTCCTCAATAGCTACTTCAGGCATTACCATATTCCATGCAGCCCCCCTCTGTGCCTACAGTAACCTAAGTGATTAGGTTCTCAGGTTTTTCAATTGGTCTCACAAGACATCAGAGCCATTATCATGTGAACCTTTTAAACTGATACTTAAGATTTTGTGGGCACAAGTTTTATTTAGCCTTAAAGACTTCTAGTTTAAGATCATATGGGCCAGCACTGGCTCTACAATTTACTAATGGTACAAAAAACAGTTAATTTGTTTGATTTGATATAAAAAAAAACAGAGTCTCTCTATATAGGTCTATTGCTCCCAAATACACTTCAAAATGGATTATTGATTTTCTTTTGCAGCTCCTACCTGGAGTAAAATCTGAATAATGGAATTTGAGAAACATTTCAATCAGACTTGCCTGTCTTTAAGTATGGATATTCGCAGACAGAGGTAGTGAATTAGCTCAGTCCTTGCATAGAACTGAGCCGGTTTCACCGTTCCTATATCTTCTCCTTGTTACTGCTTTCTCCTCCCTCCTCTCTTGCTCCCTCTCTCAACATTTGCTGTCACGTCCTTTACTAGCATTGAATTTCGCTACACAATTTGCACTGATCCATAGTAACCAATCACCAATTAGTTTGTAGCAATCAAGTGCAGCTTACACTATGAAAGCAAGTGTTCGGTTGCTTTAGTTGAGTGTAAATTGTGTTGGTAAATGATCCCTATACAGAGTATTTTTGCAAAGAAAACCTTTATATATACCTAACCATTAGTGCGATACACTCTCAAGCGGAGTGTATCTAACATGTTCCTTTTTCTGCAGGTTTTCAATAGAAAGTAGCAGGGTGTATGTAGTCCATACCCACTCCCTACTATCGCGTTATATGTCTGATATCAGCAGTTTGAATTAAGAATCACAAAAAACTATTTACTCAAACACAACAGAATTGTCGATAGGGGACTGGATATAAAGAGAGGCCTGCATAGGTACAACCTCCATTATAATGAAATTCTGTAGGAAATTATACGGATTAGATACATTCATCTCTTGTCTCCAAATATCTCCCAACTCGGCAACTCCGTTCTGCACAAGATCTGAGTCTCTCATCCACCCTCATTACATCCTCCCATTCCTGGTTACAGAACTTTTTTTCGGGCTGCACCCACTCTATGGAAATCTCTCCCTCGCACAATAAGACTCTCCTCTGGTCTACAAACTTTCAAGCGTTCTCTGAAAACCCACCTCTTCAGGCAAGCTTATAATATTCCTCAACCACCCTCTTAACCTCACTACATTATCCTATTACCATCCGTTACACAATTTCACACAAGACAACTACCCCTTGACCAACATTGTTGTGTGACAGGATCATTTAGCTTATGAGTCACTTTTTTACCTTTGCAGTCTGGCTGGACCGAAATGCAAAATGTAGACTTAACCTCATGTATCAAACTCCCACTGTCCCATAGATTGTAAGCTTGCGAGCAGGGCATCCTCACATCTTTGTCTGTTTTACCCAGTTTGTTTATTAGTTTACTGTGTTTGTCCCCGATTGTAAAGCGCTACGGAATATGTTCGCACTATATAAATAAATGATGATGATAATGAAGATCTAGACCAGTGATGGGCAAACTACGGCCCGTGGGCCAGATCCGGCCCACTTAGAGGTTCTATCCGGCCCGCCAATATTTTAAAAAATTTCATTAAAATATGCATAAACTTATTAGGGCCGACCCTGTGTGTCAGAACCTTGATTTTTATGCCTTCCCAGCTATTTCCTCCATTACACTTCATCCTCCTTCTTAAAAGGACACTTCGTATGCAGAGCCAGATTTAGACCTCATGGGGCCCTAGGCAAGATACTGGTTTGGGGCCCCCTCCCTGAAAAAATCCATAGCACTATAGTTTTTAGCATAACATATACCCCTATTCAGGGGCTGCCTGGCAGACTTTAGCCCAGGGGGGCAAGCACATATCACTGGCCCATAAGTAGCGGCTCATTTTTAAAGGTTGGTCTCACCGCCGGCCCTGGGAGGGCCCTCTGGGACCGCTGGGCCCTAGGCAATTGCCTAGGTTGCCTAGTGGTAAATCCGGCCCTGTTCGTATGTCAATCACTGAAACACCTGCCCGCCCCCTAATGGCTGAAAGTCATGTGAGAAGAGATGGGCTGGGCCATATACTAAGGCGGATTTCGATTGGCTGCTGTGTTGTCAGTTAGTGGCTCACCAGAAAGACGGATCTGCAACAACCTACTGAAATAAGTGCTGTCTCTGTACGATCGCTGCACTTATAGAGGTAACACTGCTATATAACACCCTCCCATCCCATTCAAAACATTTGTATTATATATTTCGATATTTGAGTTTTTTAATAAATTACATTGGCCCGCCTAAAGTTTTTCTTTTTTATTTGGCCGGCTCCTGAAAAAGTTTACCGATCACTGATCTAGACAGTGTATCTAACTAACAGTTAGGCGTTCGGGGTTACTGTGGGATAGGGGCTATATTTGCAATATAAATCCACTGGGTTTATTTTACTCATCTAATTAAAAAATACAGACCCCTAAAACCTCAAGCAGAAAACACAGCCCTTCTCCTGTACTATACACTAACATTTCACTGGAACTTTTGAGTAATGCAGACTATAATGAACTCTTTTTTATTTTTGGTCCGCACACTTATTGTGAGAGTCTATAAAGTTTCTGAGGAAGCAACGCAAGTATAATTCAAGATAGATTTCAGAAGCTCTGACAATTGGATATACAGCACCGCAGGTTTTCACCATTACCATTTTCTTTGTGTCTTCTTATTTATTCAGAATAGGTCTTACATATGATTTACAGTGATAGCTAACAGAAATATAACAAGCAATTATGAGCTTCAGTGCATGTAGCTAACTATATCAGGCAATAGAAAGCCTAGAGGGTTTTAATGACTTAAGACTTTATACATTAAAATTGATGAGCTGAAAATGGAAGGTCTTTCCTTGCTAAGGTATTTTCTTTAAATTAGCAAGTGATTTACATATATAACCATTACTTAAATGAGTGTACCCCCCCCCCCCCTCCACCCATCCCCTAAAAATAGTTTTACTCCTCTCGACAATAATTCACGTGATCTTTTTCTGCTCAGACTGAAGTAATCACCTAATGGAAAGGTAAGTAAAGTGACTTTTGGGCATTAATATTTAACAAAGCCTTTACTGAACAATGTGATGTAATCTGACATAACTGATGTTTTAGCACTCTGCTATATTATCACTTTGTGGCGTTCCAGAAGCCAGTCAGTGATTGGGCTGTGTCCTCTAGGTAATAGAAATGACCTGTAGAGATTGTATACTGGTGGATTCAAACATATGGCAAGGGTGTAGCAGCAAGATTAACTGACTTGCTGTGCTTTGCCATTTCAGCTTTGCTTAACACATAAGGACCTGGAGCCTGATTCATTAAGGATCTTAACTTGAGAAACTTCTTATTTCAGTCTCCTGGACAAAACCATGTTACAATGCAAGGGGTGCAAATTAGTATTCTGTTTTGCACATAAGTTAATTACTGACTGTTTTTTTATGTAGCACACAAATATCAACTTTAAATTTCAGTGTACAAATAAGCTATCAAGTATTTGTGTGCTACATGAAGAAAAAGACAGTATTTAACTTATGTGCAAAACAGAATACTAATTTGCACCCCTTGCATTGTAACATGGTTTTGTCCAGGAGACTGAAATAAGAAGTTTCTCAAGCTAAGATCCTTAATGAATCAGGCCCCTGTTTTTTTACAGTAACTAAGAGTTGTGATATGAGATGTTTTTTCATCTGTTCCTGTTAAATGGTGGGGGAATAATCCAGTGATTCAAGTAATCAAAGTCTGTATCCAGATGAGCACCACTGAGCAAGCTCTTTTACAGGCTGGACCTGCGTTACACAAGTCAAGTAACAATATATTTGTATACAAATAGACAGCAAAAATATCATGTACAGGTAAGCTTGCAGTTGGCAGCATAAGTACAAACATGGGCAGGGGGGCATCTGACCCCTGGGCCGGTCCTATCATGGGCTACCTTGGGCTGGGTCACTGGGCCACCTGCATTTTTTTTTTCCTTTAAAATGTTCCTAAAAAGCTGCTGAGTGGAGTCTTGCCCCCTGGGCTAAAATTTGCCAGCCCTCCCCCGAGTACAAGTACATTAAGGTTCAGGTAAAGGGTATGCACACCAAGCTGACAGCAATTTCCTTGCATATATAACAAACGGGCCACTTGAGATTGGTATCTCCCCCAGTTTTTGGCAGGGGCTGTGAAGGAGATGGAGGACTAGGGGCTACAGAGGAGGGGGGGGGGTTACACCTTAGGAAAATATATCCCTATGTACTAGTGCAGCTGTAAGAAGTTTTGGCCTAGATCAGGTTACACCGGGGTTCAGGGGCGCAGACAATTGTTTTATACTCTGCAGAAGTGAAACATTTCATGTATAAATGGGCACCATGATTTCTAGTTCTTTTAATAATGGATGAATGTATTTCTTGATAATTAATTGTTTATATACATATTTTGAAAAAAAATTATATTCCATATACAACATTTTTACATACAACATTTGTCTGTGATTTTCGCAACTATACGTTAATTGATTTTAATTATACGTTAACCATATGCTCTATATAAGACTGCAACTCCCACATACTGGTACATGTGTTCTTCTCCTGAAGGAGAGGTTATTCCTTGATACATGCTCCTAATGGATTGGGACATATTGCTATCGGTGTAGGGGAAGAGCAGCCTGAAAATGCTCTGCGTATGGTTATTAGATCTGCTTCATTGTGAGCGCTTCCTCTATTTTATTAATTATCTCAATTATCCCTTTGATCTATTGGAAGTCTATATTTTCCTTTTTTTTGTTCAACACCCTCCATCCATATATCTAGAACTGGAAAATTGACTGTCTGGTTGTTATTGGTTAATTTTTCCTGTGCAGCGATGTTCTTCAATGTCTTCCGTTGCCTTTTGTAAAAGTCACTTATCTCTGGCTGCTTCACAAATCACTGCCCCCCAGGGTTCCCCTTCATTTGCTCTGCTCAGCCAATCAGCCTAGCATTGTGTCTAAAGTAATCAGGCAATGCCATTACTAGATTCTTTCTTTACCATTTCATCACGATTGCCATAATGCAATGTGTGTGTGTATAATAATTGGATGGCCAGGCGCCATGTTCCAAAATAGATCACCTTCACCAAATGATGTGGGTAGATATCTGCGCATCCATGCAGTAGTTATGTATATTTTTATCTGTTTTTTTAAGTTGGTAAGTATGTAAATATAATATATGTAGTGTATACATTATTTCTCTATCTCTAGCTAACTTGACGGTATATTTCTGTCGATTTCCCTAGTTATATCTACTGTCATATGTAATCTAATAGTACTATAGTTCCCAGCATGCATGCATGGACTGATTTTTCCACAATTACAGATGCCACAGATTTCCTCCCTCTGATCTAAATTATGTCATTTAGTGATAAGCAACTGGATATACTTCAAGGGCCACACATGCAGCCCATTAACCTTCAAAAGGGCCGCACATTGGGGCCTGATTCATTAACGAAAGTAAGGTAAAAATAGGAGTACGTTTTCTCCTGGACATAAACCATGTTGCAATGCAAGGGGTGCAAATTAGTTTATTATTTTTCCCAAGTTAAATACTGGCTGTTTTTTCATGTAGCACACAAATACTTGATAGCTTATTTGTAGACTGAAATTTAAAGTTGATCTAGGACATGTCTTACCAAAACTATAAATCTGCCATCACATTTTAAATTTTCCTCCCACTCAAATGCAACATGGATTTTCCAAGGTGCAAAATTACTCCTTTTTTTTTAATGAATCAGGTCCATTACCCTTAATCTCAAATCTCATTACCCTTAATCTTAAAATGATATATTTAATCAAAGAAAGGGAGACTAATCAGTAATAACTAGGGATGTGCACCGGCGACTTTTGAGGTCTCGTGTTTTGTGTTTTGGATCCGGATTTTCATTATTTTTGGGGTTCGGATTTGTCTCGCAAAACACTTGACGAAAGGTCTCGGTTCGGATTTAAGGTTTTGGATTCGGATTTTTTTTTTAAAAAAACATAAAAAGTTTAAAAATCAAGTTTTTGGGCTTATTTTCACTCCTACGCTATTATTAACCTCAATAACATTCAATAACAAGCATTTCCACTAATTTACAGTGTATTCTGAACACCTCAAAATATAGTTATTAGTCCAAAACGTTGCAACGAGGTATCTTTCTGGACTGCGTAGAAGAGTGGGTCACCACAATATATATAATAAGAAAACCACCAACTTGTATGATTCGCAGCAATAAATGTACCTGGACTGCGTAGAGGAGTGGGTCACCACAATATATATAACAAGAAAACCATCAACTTGTATGATTCGCACCAATAAATGTACCTGGACTGCGTAGAGGAGTGGGTCACCACAATATATATTAAAAACCCTGAACTTGTATGATTCGCACCAATAAATGTACCTGGACTGCGTAGAGGAGTGGGTCACCACAATATATATAACAAGAAAACCATCAACTTGTATGATTCGCACCAATTAATGTACCTGGACTGCGTAGAGGAGTGGGTCACCACAATATATATTAAAAACCCTGAACTTGTATGATTCGCACCAATAAATGTACCTGGACTGCGTAGAGGAGTGGGTCACCACAATATATATTAAAAACCCTGAACTTGTATGAGTCGCACCAATAAATGTACCTGGACTGCGTAGAGGAGTGGGTCACCACAATATATATTAAAAACCCTGAACTTGTATGATTCGCACCAATAAATGTACCTGGACTGCGTAGAGGAGTGGGTCACCACAATATATATTAAAAACCCTGAACTTGTATGATTCGCACCAATAAATGTACCTGGACTGCGTAGAGGAGTGGGTCACCACAATATATATTAAAAACCCTGAACTTGTATGATTCGCACCAATAAATGTACCTGGACTGCGTAGAGGAGTGGGTCACCACAATATTATTAAAAAACCCTACACAGGTCTGAATTCCACCCAAAAAGTTTATGGACTGCGTAGTGTAGTGTTCCCCACAATATTATTTAAAATTTTTGCAGCAACAGTCAACGTTGTTTAATATCTGATACACCTCTATCTGGACTGCATAGTGGAGTGGCCCCGGTACCCAATTTGGTACCGGGGCCACAATACCTCCTCCAAACATGGTACAGACCATTCGTCATTGAGATCCCATCAAGTATGTTAAAGACAGACAGGGTCGAAGTGTTATTGGTTGACTTTGTAAACCAAAAAACTGTCCCTGTTGCACAGTCGTGCAATGAAGACTGACTTTTTCATTTAAAGGCACCATCTTTCAAGTGTAGTGTTTGTAAGTCTAAGTCATATTATACTTTTGGTAAAATTGGTTTATTTTGTTCCTCTTTATGGTAACTACTAATAGAATTAAAGTATTAAATAGAAGCGGCAGTTCCTCTTTATGGGAATTAGTAATAGAATTAAAGTATTAAATAGAATTAAAGTATTAAATATAGTGGTATAGAGTTGTAGTGTGGTATAGATAGAGTGGTCCCCACAATATAATAATAAAACCCTCAACTGGTCTGAATTCCACCAAACAAGTATCTGGACTGCGTAGTGGGGTGGCCCCGGTACCCAATTTGATACCGGGGCCACAATACCTCCTCCAATTTCCAAGTGTAGTGTTTATAACATCTTAACACTACACTAATTCTAGCACATCAAAACCTCTTGTTTTAAATAATGACAGGGCATTTAACTTTTGATTTAATTTATTGAATTTGTTGGCATTTTCTTTTACTTTTTGAACATGGCAAACGACTGTTGAATGGTCACATAATGCCAAAAAAAAAGTTGCAAGATGGAATTGTCCTTGGGCCCTCCCACCCACCCTTATGTTGTTGAAATAGGACATGCACACTTTAACAAACCAATCATTTCAGCGACAGGGCCTACCAAACAACTGTGGCTGAAATGATTGGTTTGTTTGGGCCCCCACACCAATAAAACAATTCATCTCTCCCTGTACAAACTAAACAGGCTCTACTGAGGAAAGATGTCGTCCTCATCCTCAACCTCTGATTCCTCTCTCCCTACAGTGTGTACTTCCTCCTCCTCACACATTATCAATTCGTCCCCGCTGGACTCCACAACCACAGTCCCTCTGTACTGTCTGGAGGGCAGTGCTGTACTTCATTGAGGAATTGATTATTCATTTTTATAAACATCATTTTTTCAACGTTGTGAGGAAGCAACCTCCTTCGCCGCTCACTGACCAGGTTCCCTGCTGCACTAAAAACTCTTTCCGAGTACACACTGGAGAGGGCACAACTCAGTTAAAAAATAGAGCCAGTTTGTACAGGGGCTTCCAAACTGCCTTTTGGAGTTCTACCACGTCACTACCTCTAGTTAATTTAGATTGCAAGGCTTGTAAATATAAATACTTTGAAGATAAAAAAAGCAGGCTGCACAGACTGTTGAGCTTGAAAGTGAAATTAAATGGACCACGTTACTTTGGTGGCTATCTATGCACTCCCCCCCGCCTTACACTTGTAGTTGAATATAAATAAAGCAGCCTGCATAGACTGTAGAACTAGAAATTCAAATATACAAAGAAATGGACAAAGGCAGTTTGGTATCTGTCTGCATCAGATCCTCTCTCCACTAGGAGTAAAACAGGAAACTTTTCAGCCGTTATATAATCTAGAATATAAATAGAAATTGAGAAAGGCAATTTGGTATTTGTCTGCATCATAATCATCAACATCCTCCTCAGCGCCAGCTACATCAATATCCTCCTCCCAGTGTACAACATTCACACCTTCATTAGCCAAATCTGTAACTGGACTGTGGGTGATCCTTCCAGCAAATGCTGGATGGAGTCACCTCTTCCCGTACATTGATGGGAAGGTCAGGGTTCACAACCAACAACACCCTTGGACTCGCCTTGGGGATTTGTGATGTCATCTGTTTAGAAGGCAGATTTCTTTGCTGTTTTGTTGTTGTTGCTGACAGCATAACTCTCTTAAATTTTTTGTAGGGGGGGGAGGAGGGCTTAGATCCTTGGGTGAAGCTGGACCACTAGTCATGAACACGGGCCAGGGCCTAAGCCGTTCCTTGCCACTACGTGTCGTAAATGGCATATTGCCAACTTTATGTTTCTCCTCAGATGATTTTAAGTTTCTCTTTTTGCTATTTTTTGAGAACTTGGGCTTTTTGGATTTTACATGCCCTGTACTAGGAGATTGGGCATCGGGCTTGCCAGACGACGTTGATAGCATTTCATCGTCTATGTCATGACTAGTGGCAGCAGCTTCAGCATTAGGAGGAAGTGGGTCTTGATCTTTCCCTACTTTATCCTCCAAATTTTGGTTTTCCATTATATGTAGCACAAGAGAGCGTAACCCTAAGCCACACACACTCGGCAAAGCCTTTAAAAATTATATGCGGCACAGGAGAGTAGCACTGGACTTATACTGCTGAATCAGTGAACTTTGTAATAGCAGTACCACTGGACTTTTACTGCTGAATGTGTGAACTTGGTAATATTGCAGTACCAATGGGCTTATATACTGCTGGATTGGCTTTGCAAATTTGGTTATAATTTTTTTTTTTTTTAATTTTTTATTTTAATTTTTTTTATAACTTTTTTTTTATTTTTTAAAAACTTGGGAATAATGGGGAAATAACTATGCCCTTAGAAGCACAGAGCACAGGACACAGCACCACTGGACTGAACAGGACACGGCACAGGACCCAGCAGCACTACGGAACTCAGCAGGACAGAGCACAGGACACAGCACCACTGGACTGATACTGCAGAATGTGTGAACTTTGTAATATTGCAGTACCAATGGACTTATACTGCTGGATTGGTTTTGCAAATTTGGTTATAATTATATATATATTTTTTAATTTTTAATTTTTTATTTTTTTTTACTTTTTTTTTATTTTTTAAAAACTTGGTATTAATGGGGAAATAACTATGCCCTTAGAAGCACAGAGCACAGGACACAGCACCACTGGACTGAACAGGACACGGCACAGGACCCAGCAGCACTACGGAACTCAGCAGGACAGAGCACAGGACACAGCACCACTGGACTGATACTGCAGAATGTGTGAACTTTGTAATATTGCAGTACCACTGGACTTTTACTGCTGAATGTGTGAACTTGGTAATATTGCAGTACCAATGGGCTTATACTGTAGGATTGGTTGTGCAAATTTTGTGGTAATTAAAAAAAATTAAATTAGTTTTTGGTATTTTTTTAAATAACTTTTTTTAATTTTTTTTAACACACAGGAAAATATGGGGAAATAACTATGCCCTTAGAAGCACAGAGCACAGGACACAGCACCACTGGACTGAACAGGACACAGCACAGGACCCAGCAGCACCACTGACCTCAGAAGGACAGAGCACAGCACACAGCACCACTGGACTGATACTGCAGAACACAGCACAGCACAGCACAGAACTAAACAGCACAGCACAGAACTAAACAGCACAGCACGAGATCTACCAGGACAGAGGACCACCTAACACACCCTCCCTCTACCCTGATCAATGCCCGAGTGAAGATGGCGGCGACTAGCGGGGAATTTATAGGATCCGAGTATCGCGAGATCCGACAACGGGATTATGAGTCAGAGCCTCAGTTTCAGATTTGAATTTGGCGCCAATACCCGGATCTGTCTCGGATCCGACTCGGATCGGCAACGTTCGGGTGGGCTCGGATTCAAGAAATCCGAGTGCGCTCATCTCTAGTAATAACATAATAGTATCTGACAATTCAATGGGACTTCTGGGTGACCCGATAAACACAACACAATTCTGCAGAGAGGTTTTCATTAGAGATGGTCACTGACCCCCGTGTTTTGGTTTTGGATTCGGTTTTGGATCTGGATTACCGTCGTGTTTTGGTTTTGGTTTTGGTTTTGCAAAACCTCCATTGCGTGTTTTGGTTTTGGTTTTGGTTTTGTTTGGTTTTGTTTTGCTATTTTTTGGGAAAATCCATGTTTTTGGGCCTAAATTAACCCAATTTAGTGCTCCAACTGTTTTAGAGACAAGTAATCTAATTGTTGAGGTAATAAATCATCCCAAAAAACAGTTTAATTCTTCGTTGGTAGGCCTATTCTACACACAAAACAGATTGTCTTCCTCTCCATCTATGCATATTGGCAATGCAGCCATCGTCTTTGAATGTATATTACACCCTACACTTATAGTTAAATATGTAAAGAAATGGAAAAAGCCAGTTTGGTTTCTGTCTCTCAAGGCCCCCCTCCACTTGTATAAAATACCAAAAAATTCAGCCATTATAGACTGTACAATATTAATTGACATGGAGAAAGCCAGTTTGGTTTCTGTCTCTCAAGGCCCCCCTCCACTTGTATAAAATACCCAAAAATTCAGCCATTATAGACTGTACAATATTAATTGACATGGAGAAAGCCAGTTTGGTTTCTGTCTCTCTAGGCCCCCCTCCACTTGTATAAAATACTAAAAAATTCAGCCATTATAGACTGTACAATATTAATTGACATGGAGAAAGCCAGTTTGGTTTCTGTCTCTCTAGGCCCCCCTCCACTTGTATAAAATACTAAAAAATTCAGCCATTATAGACTGTACAATATTAATTGACATGGAGAAAGCCAGTTTGGTTTCTGTCTCTCTAGGCCCCCCTCCACTTGTATAAAATACTAAAAAATTCAGCCATTATAGACTGTACAATATTAATTGACATGGAGAAAGCCAGTTTGGTTTCTGTCTCTCTAGGCCCCCCTCCACTTGTATAAAATACTAAAAAATTCAGCCATTATAGACTGTACAATATTAATTGACATGGAGAAAGACAGTTTGGTTTCTGTCTCTCTAGGCCCCCCTCCACTTGTATAAAATACTAAAAAATTCAGCCATTATAGACTGTACAATATTAATTGACATGGAGAAAGCCAGTTTGGTTTCTGTCTCTCTAGGCCCCCCTCCACTTGTATAAAATACTAAAAAATTCAGCCATTATAGACTGTACAATATTATGAAAAATGGACAAAGCCAGTTTAGGGTCACTCTGTCTATGACACCCTACCCTTAAGGATAAATTGCCCTAACAGCAGCCTTTCAAGATGGTATGTGATATGGAAATGCCACAAGTCCCTTTCCTCTTTGGGGGTAGATTGCACCCTACACTTACATAGAAAGTTTTAAAAAGATGTTATCGGCATCATCTTCAGCTTCATCCTCACCCTCATCAGTGTTATCGTCATCATCACAGACTATCAATTCATCGCCGCTTGAATCCGCCATTAGAGAACAGTCAGTGCTTGCATGTCTTGGATGGTGAAGGCCTTCCTCGTGGAAGATGTAGTTCATTTTTATAAACATCATTTTCTCCACATTTTTGGGAAGTAACCTTCTACGGCGATCACTGACTAAGTTCCCTGCTGTGCTGAACACTCGTTCAGAGTACACACTGGAGGGTGGGCAGCTTAGGTATTGCAAAGCAAGTTTGTACATGGGTTTCCAAATAGCTTGCTTTTCTTCCCAGTAAGGAAAGGGACTGTCTGACATTTCCATATCAACTACCTCTTGAAAGTAATCCTCCACCATCCTTTGCATGTTTATACTCATATTGGATGGACTTATGGGCAAAGTGACACTTTTTTTTGAAAAATCCTTCAAACCAGCCCAGATGTTAAATTGTTCTCGTCTGCCCCCTGTGTCTTCCCTGCTTCTTTTTTGGAAATTTAATTTTTTACGAGCAACAGCTTGAGAAAGTGAAGGAGGACACGTCGTCAAGCCGAGGCCCAGTTCAGCGGCCAACTTGCTGAGCAATAGCTCCTTGCAAAAGTTCACATCTCGCTCATTTACAAGTAAAGACTCAATGTAGGTTTTAAACCTTGGATCAAGCACAGTGGCCAAAACGTACTGATCCGAGTTCAAGATCTTAATAACTCGAGGATCATTGTGAAGCGAATTAAGTACTTGATCGACAAGGCCAACATACTTTGCTGAATTGCTTGCTTTCAGCTCCTCCTTCATTTTCTCAAGCTGCTTTTCCAATAGTCTAATTAAAGGAATGACTTGGCTCAAACTAGCAGAGTCTGCACTGACCTCACATGTCACAACTTCAAATGGTTTCAGCACCTTGCACAGCACTGAAAGGATTCCCCACTGTGCAAGAGTGAAATACATCCCCCCTCCTTTCCCAATGTCATGACTTGTGCAATATGCTTGGATGGCTTTGCGCTGTTCCTCCATCCTCTGAAGCATGTACAGGGTGGAATTCCACCGAGTTACCACCTCTTGCTTAAGTTGGTGGCAGGGCAAGTTAAACTGCTCTTGGAGCTGCTGTAATCTCCTACATGCTGTGGCTGAATGCCTGAAATGGCCTGAAATTTTACGGGCCACCGAAAGCATCTCCTGCACCTCACGGTTGTTTCGTAGGAAGCTCTGCACCACCAAGTTGATGGTGTGAGCAAAACAGGGAATATGTTGGAAATCACCCAGCTGTAATGCTCGCACTATATTGTTGGCGTTATCTGAAATGACATACCCTGGGGAGAGTCCGAGTGGTATAAGCCATGCATCAATCACATCTCTCAGTTTGCGTAACAAATTGTCAGCCGTATGCCTGTTAGTGAAGCCGGTGATACAAAGAGTGGCCTGCCTGTGACAAATGTTACGTAGTGGTGTACATGCTGCTGCTGTTCCTGCTGGTGAAGGTGAATGACCAACCCAGTGGGCTGTCACAGTCATATAGTCTTTGGTTTGGCCACTTCCACTTGTCCACATATCTGTGGTTAAGTGAACAGTGGGCAGAATGGCATTTTTCAGCGCAATCTCTACATTTTTACACACTTTTTGGTATAGTTGTGGAATAGCTTTACGGGAGAAATGGTGTCGCGATGGAATTCTGTAACGCGGACACAAAACCTCAATTAACTGTGAAAAACCAGCTGCGTTTATGGTGGAGATTGGACGCAGATCTAACACTAACATTGCAGCCATGGCGTCTGTGATTCGCTTGGCGACTGGGTGACTGCTGTCATATTTGCTTCCCCTCGCAAAGGATTGTTTCACAGTTAATTGCTGAAATGTAGGACTGCTCATTTTATTCACCTGCCTCTGGGATGACGATTCACCCCCAGCAGCAGCAACAGCAGCAGCAGGACTAACGCTTTCTTCAGAGGAATCAATAATAGTGCCGGAGTCATCCAGCCTTAAGTGGGATGCCGGGCTAACTCCGAGCGCTACTGAGGATATTGATGAGGATGGTGTGGTGGGTGTATTTTGTGGCCGTCGGTATGTCGGTGAGCGGAGGGTCTTAGCTGATGAGGGAGTGCTTGTATTCTTTTGGGAAGAACTTTCAGCTTTTCCCAACACTTTGCCATGAACTCTCGTTAAATGGCGTAACATAGACGAGGTTCCAAGATGGTTAAGGTCCCTCCCTCGACTGACTGTGGCTTCACATACACTACAAATGGCTATACAATTGTTGTCTGGATTTGGGTAGAAATAATTCCACACATAAGAAGTGGATTTTTTTGTTTTATGCCCAGGCATGACAATGGCCTTTTTCTTGTCACGTGCCAGAACTGCTGCCACTGGTGCAGGACTTACACAAACAACCTCATCCTCATCAACATCCTCATTAGCGCCCTCGTCGCCTACACAAATCTCCCCCTCATCCTCTTCTAATTCCAAAGTGGCATCCTCAATTTGGGTATCACCGGCTACACTCGGGCTATTAAGGCACACATCAGCAGAATGCTCACGATTAGACATCCCACTGTTGGATGGACTCTCCACAGGGATTGTTGTCATTTGTGAATCAGAGCAAATATTCTCCTGTAATGCCTCACTGGTATCTTGCAGCTCAGCTTTGACGCGTAACAGTAGTTGTGCACCAATTGTAGGCTGGGTAACTTTTTGGGATCTGCCACTAATAGCCAAAGGTGAAGGCCTCATTCTCTCTTTGCCACTGCGTGTGTAGAATGGCATGCTTGCAATTTTTTTTTTATCGTCACTTAACTTTTGCTCAGTTACACTTCGTTTTCGCTTCAATACAGTAAATTTTTTTTTGGTTTTTGTTTTTTGCACTAATTTGAAAACACTCTGTTGTTTGACATCGCCTTGGCCAGATGACGTACTGGGAACACTAACATCAGGACTGGTGACAGAACCTGGTTGCTCATTTAGATCATATGTGGACTGCTTTGAATCCATTGCGTAGATACTGCTGACAGATATGACTTTTGACAGCCAGAAATATTAATGCACAATTAGGGAGGACACCCCAAAAACACAGAGGAGTGCTAAAATTTATTGAGTAGATACTGCTGACAGATATGACTTTTGACAGCCAGAAATATTAATGCACAATTAGAGAGGACACCCCAAAAACACTGAGGAGTGCTTAAAATTATTGAGTAGATACTGCTGACAGATATGACTTTTGACAGCCAGAAATATTAATGCACAATTAGAGAGGACACCCCAAAAACACTGAGGAGTGCTTAAAATTATTGAGTAGATACTGCTGACAGATATGACTTTTGACAGCCAGAAATATTAATGCACAATTAGAGAGGACACCCCAAAAACACTGAGGAGTGCTAACATTTATTGAGTAGATACTGCTGACAGATATGACTTTTGACAGCCAGAAATATTAATGCACAATTAGGGAGGACACCCCAAAAACACAGAGGAGTGCTAAAATTTATTGAGTAGATACTGCTGACAGATATGACTTTTGACAGCCAGAAATATTAATGCACAATTAGAGAGGACACCCCAAAAACACTGAGGAGTGCTTAAAATTATTGAGTAGATACTGCTGACAGATATGACTTTTGACAGCCAGAAATATTAATGCACAATTAGAGAGGACACCCCAAAAACACTGAGGAGTGCTAACATTTATTGAGTAGATACTGCTGACAGATATGACTTTTGACAGCCAGAAATATTAATGCACAATTAGGGAGGACACCCCAAAAACACAGAGGAGTGCTAAAATTTATTGAGTAGATACTGCTGACAGATATGACTTTTGACAGCCAGAAATATTAATGCACAATTAGAGAGGACACCCCAAAAACACTGAGGAGTGCTTAAAATTATTGAGTAGATACTGCTGACAGATATGACTTTTGACAGCCAGAAATATTAATGCACAATTAGGGAGGACACCCCAAAAACACAGAGGAGTGCTAAAATTTATTGAGTAGATACTGCTGACAGATATGACTTTTGACAGCCAGAAATATTAATGCACAATTAGAGAGGACACCCCAAAAACACTGAGGAGTGCTTAAAATTATTGAGTAGATACTGCTGACAGATATGACTTTTGACAGCCAGAAATATTAATGCACAATTAGAGAGGACACCCCAAAAACACTGAGGAGTGCTTAAAATTATTGAGTAGATACTGCTGATAGATATGACTTTTGACAGCCAGAAATATTAATGCACAATTAGAGAGGACACCCCAAAAACACTGAGGAGTGCTAACATTTATTGAGTAGATACTGCTGACAGATATGACTTTTGACAGCCAGAAATATTAATGCACAATTAGGGAGGACACCCCAAAAACACAGAGGAGTGCTAAAATTTATTGAGTAGATACTGCTGACAGATATGACTTTTGACAGCCAGAAATATTAATGCACAATTAGAGAGGACACCCCAAAAACACTGAGGAGTGCTTAAAATTATTGAGTAGATACTGCTGACAGATATGACTTTTGACAGCCAGAAATATTAATGCACAATTAGGGAGGACACCCCAAAAACACAGAGGAGTGCTAAAATTTATTGAGTAGATACTGCTGACAGATATGACTTTTGACAGCCAGAAATATTAATGCACAATTAGAGAGGACACCCCAAAAACACTGAGGAGTGCTTAAAATTATTGAGTAGATACTGCTGACAGATATGACTTTTGACAGCCAGAAATATTAATGCACAATTAGAGAGGACACCCCAAAAACACTGAGGAGTGCTTAAAATTATTGAGTAGATACTGCTGACAGATATGACTTTTGACAGCCAGAAATATTAATGCACAATTAGAGAGGACACCCCAAAAACACTGAGGAGTGCTAACATTTATTGAGTAGATACTGCTGACAGATATGACTTTTGACAGCCAGAAATATTAATGCACAATTATGGGGGACAACCCAAAAGCGCTGGGGAGTGCCAAATATGAAGAAAAAATAATAAACCTCTATCCTCCTCTCTGCACTAGCGATTTTGGTTAGAGCAATTGCAAGAACAATATTGTATTCTTTCTCTGTCCCTGCTCTAATTAGCCTATGACTACACCCTGCTCTCTCCCTCTGTCAAATGGCGATGGATTGCTGTGGAGGCGTGTATTTATAAAGTTGAAGTATCGCGAGAACCGAGTCCCGAGATCCGACGACGTCACAATGACGTTCGGCCTCGATTTGGATTCGGAATTGGCGGGAGAGTACCGAGCTGCTCAGCTCGGTACTCGGATACCCAAAGTTCGGGTGGGTTCGGTTCTCGGAGAACCGGACCCGCCCATCTCTAGTTTTCATCCAGCTGTACTTCTTGCTTTTAAGGTGCCCTATGATAGAGGATGTCTGTTCACATGTGTAAGTGGAAACAAAAATAGACACAAACAACTTTGCAGCACACTGGAGTATAACAGGGCCTGCCTGAGAATTCCTTACCTGGCTTTAATGAAGTAAGCAGGAATCACGCAGCTCTTTTCTCTGGTTGATGGAGGAAGTGGTACAGTCTGGGCATATCGCCTCCTGGGATACCAGATGTGCTGCATGACCTCCCCATGTCATGCAGAGATGATCGGGTGATAGGGAAGTTCGCTGCTGTGGGCAAAGAATAAGATCAAGTTCAGCCTTACTCTCTGTTTTATGATCAACTGAGATTCACCCACTGCAACCTCTTACTAAGTAAAGGCTGGTTCATCAGTAAAGCTCGGCAGTTCATGGAGCAGAGAAAAAGAACTGGGGATGAAGGAGCTGTGAAAAGGACTGACAACAAATGTAAAAGGAGCTGGGGGTCTCAGATGAAGAGTAAAGGGTCCTTCATGTAGCCCTAGGACCTGTTGCCCATCATTGACCTAATTCGCTTAAAAGGCTTTCTGTGTTTTGTCAAAAGAAGAGAGAAAACAAGGGGGTATATTTACTAAAATGCGGGTTTGGAAAAGTGGAGACGTTGCCTTTAGCAACCAATCAGAATCTGGTTATCATTTATTTAGTACATTCTACAAAATGACAACTAGAATCTGATTGGTTGCTATAGGCAACATCTCCACCTTTTTCAATCCTGCAGTGTAGTAAATATACCATTAGCTTTGAATCAAGGGCAAAACAGTACATGGCCGGGACCCAAAGCAAAATTTGGGTAGGGGCCTGGTGATCAGGACCTCATTAAGGTTTCCTACCGCCCTAGGCTAATACATCCGTACCAAAAGTCTTCATTTCACTGTGCGTGCAGTTGCACTCACACCAGCCTGCTGCCATTCCTGAGCAAGCTCTGCACTGGTGGTGCCCTGATCCCGCAGCTGAATCAACTTTAAGAGACACTTGCTGGATGTTCTTGGGCGCCCTGAAGCCTTCTTCAAAACTATTGTACCTCTCTCCTTGAAGTTCTTGATGTTCCGATAAATGGCTGATTTAGCTGCAATCTTACTAGCAGCAATATCCTTGCTTTGAAGCCCTTTTTGTACAAAGCAATGATGACTGCACTTGTTTCCTTGCAGATAACCATGGTTAACAGAGGAAGACAATGATTTCAAGCACCACCCTCCTTTTAAAGCTTCCAGTCTGTTATTCTAACTCAATCAGCATGACAAAGTGATCTCCAGCCTTGTCCTAGTCAACACTCTCACCTGTGTTAACGAGAGAATCACTGACCTGATATCAGCTGGTCCTTTTGAGGCAGGGCTGAAATGCAGTGAAAATGTTGTTTTTGGGATTAAATTCATTCTCATGGCAAAGAGAGACTTTGAAATTAATTGCAATTCATCTGATCACTCTTCATGACGTTCTAGAGTATATGCAAATTGCCATAATAAAAACTGAAGCAGATGTGGCTGTGAAAGCTCGTACTACTGTCTTTTCAAACTTAATATTAAATTGCACATTTTTTTTAGCACTTGATTTTAAAAAATTTTTTGTGTGTGGACTATGCCTTTAACTGAATTGCAGTTATATTTTGTATAAATTTATTAAACATGATATTTTGACAATGCACCAAGCTATGATAAAAACTCTTTGGGTGGTGCTTCATGGGGGCTTTACCAGCTTCAGAAGCGCGAATGCCTAATTTTTATAAAATTTTCATTGCAGCTGGAAAAGTGCAGCACTTTTAATCTCCCACCTTATAATTAGCTCATATAATGAGTGCTTAAACCCTCAGCGTGGCGGGGTCTGCTCATATATCATGTATGGCAAATGGAATAAATTTATATATTGCGCTTGGAACATCTGTCCAAAATGCAGCTGTCAGTATTTAAAAAAAAAACACTCAAGCAATCAGAAAGTGCTTGTGTGACATCCTTTCTGCTTAACTCGTAGAAATAAATTATTTCAATTTGGAGCAATAGACTGCGCTTTAAACATGGAGAGAAAAGTTACGTGGACCAAATATCCTATGACATTTAAACTGTAAGGGAAAAAATTAATAACTCACATTATGCAAATGTTTTAACTTTTAAATAAGTTTTAGCTTTTAAATCAGGCGATGGCTTTCCGTGCTCTTATGTGGATCTTGCAAAAAAAAAGGAAAGAGGGCAAATAAGTCAGGCAAAACAATTCCACCTGAAGGCATACTGTAATGTACATTAAATTGTCTGGCTAGCAATGAAAAATAGAACATTGCTACAGTAGCCATGAATTGGATTTTGTACTTGGTGCTGCTGTTGCATTCGTAATGACTTTTAAATGCAGTGATATTAGAGGAAACAAATGAAAGTGACTGTCATTTACAAAGTACAGATCACAGCACAAAATACACATTATACAGAGCTTGAGCCGGCATCTTGTGTCCTGGGACATTATGCGTTTTTATTTTAGGGATCTATTGACTAAGCAGGGAAGAGCCAAAAATGTGAAGAAAACAAATGTTTTCTAAAGAGAATGACCATCGCAACTTTTCTTTGATTCATCAAGGGGTTAAGGCAGGAGAAACTTAGAGATACCTACTGCCTTAACTTGTTTAACGTTGGTCACTGCAGTCCCCATAGACGTCTACGGGCACTGAGACGTGACCCAATTTAGCAAGCGGTGAAACGCGTTAACTTACCTTTTCAATGGAGTACTATGGACCCATTGCTGTCGGAGAAGCCTTTCTGCATCCAGCGTTGGCTATGTGCATACCTGACCTTAGTAGCGCATGTGCGGTAGACACACAGGGGTCAGATCCTCCATTTTCTGGCAGCGTTGAGGCGCCAGTGAAAGAGTTTTTAGTTAGGTCAGGAGGGGGGCCTAAAAAATAAAAAAAAACTTATTCCAGCATCAGTGCCCCCATATTGCTTACATCTCTTTATTCAAGTAGAGGGTTAAAAGGATACATCAGAGTAATAAGAGATTCACGCTCAGCCAATAATTAATTCCTGCGAAGGCATCCGTAATATCTTTTCTATCATATTTGTTCTATCAGATTTCTTTGAGGTGTCATTGCATTTGTTTTGCATCAATGAGAATGAAACAATTTTTTTTTCAATACTTAATATGATTTTTAACGGGAAGACCTGCCGTGGATCGGTTCGCTGAATGATTCGCGGTGCTGAACCCAAAGTTCATTTTCAGCATTCGCGTTCCCAGATTTATCATTACTGGTTCAGAAATATGCCTCAGTAGTTCATGGGACAGTCCAGAGTTGTTGGGCCGAAAAAGGGCTGAGCTTAGCTTTTTAGGGGTGGGGTGTCAATAGGCATTTGGTTGGTGAACCATGGATGTGGCTGGGTGTATAGATGGTGTGACCAAATTTTATTCTGCTTATGTAATGTTAGATATGTTCAAAAAAATGTTATAAAACACATTTTAAGCATATGAAAGCTTTTAAAGTGTGTTTCGTCAATTATTATCTTTTCTTTATGCACCAACATCTATCTAATAGTCATTTAGTCTACCTAAATGTTTTGCACACCTCTGATTGTTGCAATATAAATGTGCAAACCCTAATATTTAAAGCAGCAATCACATTTGATTTTCTTATTCAGACAGTAAGTTTTCTACCCATTGGGCCCCACTGCCTGAGGGCCCTGCCCCCGACTGTGGCCCTCAGGACATCCTGGTTTTCAAGCTTAGAGCACAGTGGCAACTGGGCCTATCAGAGCTGATTACATGGCAGCATTGTACACCCATTGGAAATGCGTTGATCAGAGGTTCGGATGACGTTATAATCCAATAGATTGTAAGCTTGCGAGCGGGGCCTTCTCACCTCTGCGTCTGTTTTACCCAGTTTGTTTATTAGGTTATTATGTTTGTTCCCAATTGTAAAGTGCTACGGAATATGTTGGCGCTATATAAATAAATGGTGATGATGATGATATTATAATGTTTTTTATTTCCTGTGAATGCAGCCAGCGTTCATTGCTTTACATTTCCAACCTCTTAAAGAAAGTTAGTAAAGTACACACCTCACTGAACTGTAGGCACTACTGTACCCAAGAATGCCCGATCTCGCCCCCCTGAATGTCTCATAACGTAACCGTACATCTAATCTAATTGAGAAGAGCCTATTCAGCGTACTTTGGCAGTGAAGATCACAAATGCTGCCACATGTTAGAATACATCTGAAATGAATGACATTGTGGTATTGTCATTGGCAGCTTGTGAAGATGAAATTAACTATCTCATTTTTCAGCATGGCTGAGTCCCAAGCTTGCATTTAATTAGTTTACTTTTTGCTGTCCGTTTCCTAGTGAAGGGCAAAGATGAAGAAAAGAGAAGCAGGTGGATGGAGACGGACAGGGCACTGTTGTATCTTCCTGATTGTCACATTTTCCTTGCACTCGAGGACCCTTGTAGAACACAGTAAGATTCACCTGTATTCCTGCAGCCTGATCCCACTCTGAGTCCTGCCCTGGGCAGTACTTGGCTCACTTCGGGCCTCATTCATGTTTGAGCACAACCTGTATGCAAGCTGCGTTTTGAAAAATGAGCACGGAACACGAGCGAAGTTCCCACCGCATTCAAATGCTGATGCAACTCAAGATACGCCTCCATTCCAATCCGGGTGTATGTACGCTCTGCACTATGGAGTTCAGTCAATGTTAAATCAAGTTGTATTCTTTATTGAGCAATAACAAACCACGGCAGTCACTGCCCTGAATGAAGCTGAAGGCCATAGTACAATAATTCCAAATCTTCTTCCTAGACGTTACGCCTGTACATCTTTCTGTTTAGTGAGTGTGTTAAGGTTTAACTTTTTGCTTCAGGATGTTCGGTTTAACATTTATCTAAATTGAACTGAGCTTACAGTTTCTTGCCTGAGGAAGTCATACAGACTAATTCCTCCTGCCAGTCTGCTGTAACAGCTTGGAACAGAATGAGCAGTCACAATGTACATTATCTATGTTGTTGTTTGTGAAATTCAGCGGACGACTATAGTTTATGTTCATGGATGTTCAGGATTAATGTGGAATTAAACACAATTACTTCATTTCCTCTGTAATGTATATATGTGCTTTTTGGCTACTCTCCTACCATCAAGTCACTGACTTTGCATCTCTGGTTGTATCCATAGTAGGAAGCCACAAGCTCTGGATGCCTGATTGGTTAATCAGGGCAAGTAAGGATACATTTGCATATCTCTACCTAGAGGGTTTATCCCGCACTCTTGGGTTATGTGGGATAAAGCTGATTGGTATCTTCTTTTTTTCATAAGGACTAGCAAGTAAGTTCAGAGATTGCATGCTAAGGGCTGGTAACTAGGCACAGTGAGGCACTTCAAGCCATCAGTAATTGGCAGGTAAATACAGATTGAGCAGAGTTAATTAGAAAGGATGGTGCAATCTAGCAGGAAGGAGTGTAAGCTGCACAATACATATATGAATGGGGTGCCTGGATGCATACACTGCTCTTTTCAATGAATAGTCCTTCTATAGCATCAGCAGCAAATACTTTATTTATTTACAGAGAACTTTCATGGAAACTTTTTACCCCAAGGACCATACACAGGACACGCAGTCACACCCTAAGGTTAGAGAAGAGGACATTTCACAACCAGCAAAGGAAGGGGTTCTTTACAGTAAGGGCAGTCAAGATATGGAATTCACTGCCAGGAAAGGTTGTAATGGCAGATTCAATATATATGTTTAAGAAAGGGTTAGACAAAAAATGTTTGCGGAAAAGTGTATCCAGGGACAAAAAATATATACACAGACACAGGTAACATGGTAATGCAAATCAAATTATTACTGGGACAATGAGTGAAAGTGATGGTAGAAATCAGTGAGAAGTAGGCCGAAGCGTAAGAGTACAGGGCTAGGGAAGCAGGCCAAGAGGTACAGAGGGTGATGGAATAGTAGAAGGAGCACACAAGGCAGGAGGGTTCTGCTCCTGAGAGCTTACATCCTAAAGGAAAGGGGGAGACACAAATAGGGTGGTACTAACTGGGGGAGAGATAGAGGCGGGCTGGGTTGGGGGGCAGGGGAGCATCGGCCCCCCGGGCCGCTCAGAATTACCAATGTTAGGGCCAGCCGGTAGGCCGGCCGGCCGCCCCCCTGATTCAAAATTGTAGATTTAAACCCGCCTGTACACCCACCCGGGCTGAAATTGCCAGCCCGCACCTGGGGAGAGAGTTAGGAGGACTGATAGACTTGAATAAAGAAATGAGTCTTAAGGGCACGCTTGAAGCCTACACGACCGTTAATTAAAATGAAGGATAGTGGTGGATATAGGGTAAAAATAGGACTGCAATATTGGGTCTGCGGGGATTATCACAATTGAAACAGACTGGCGGTTGCTTACGCTGGATCAATTTCAAATATAAGTGCAGGATCGCTGGAGATCCAAAATAGGTTGAACTTGATGGACTGGTGTCTTTTTTCAACCTCATCATCAACTATGTTACTATAAATGCTAAGGAGAAAATAAATGGTGTAAAAATATTTTAGGATGACTTGAGCTCCATAATTTTATATTTTGTTCCTGCAACTAATGAGAACTTCATCTTCCATTATATCATTAATCACCTACCAACTAAGCCTTATATTGTAGATTTCCACATGGCAAACTTGGAATGCAGTGTGAGAATTTAATAAGGACGAGAGAGTGGTAGTGTGAAGGGCCAAACTCCCACCCAAAAATCAAACAGAGATCTGTTCCACCACACAGCCACACATCTGATTAAAATCAGACAGCTTATTTAGGAAAAATAGATTTGGAAAGTCATATTAATAGTATAGTGTTTATTATCACAGAACTGAAAATAGAACCCTCGCTGCACATCTCCATCGTCCTGTTCACATTCTGTAGAGCAAACTGGGACATTTGTATAACCAACATGTTAGCCACATGCTTGTACTGATACTCGGTACTAGTGAATTTAATGACTTTCAATGTACAAACTGCTGCTTTGTTACTTGGCTCCAACTGTGCACAATATTTAGGTTAATTATCAACATCAACACCTTTAATTTGGCAATTGTAACTGCAGTAAATGCCCATTAACTCTGATTCAAATGGTTTTGAGTGGATCCTGAGACATAGTATGGATAAGAATTAAGCTTTCCTGCACTGTGATTATTCAGAGTTCCCAGCAGTCAATTCTCCTTTAATATGACCTTATTGTTATACAAGATGGGAAAGGAACCAATGAAATACAATGGATTTTCCAGTAAGGGATCATCCCATGGAGATGCAGATCTTGTTGGTGGATCCATAAGTCTTTTGAAACAGATCTAGCAGCCACAACCACAGGTTCAAGGTCAGGAAACAATACCCAGAAGCAAGAAATACAAAACAATACCAAGAACTAGGGCCAAATAAACTGGACTAAGTATTGACAAGCATTTCAAAGTGTGGCAGGTCAAAGCAACATGTTCCATCAATTGAAAGTCATCACTGTTATGCCCACTGAATACATGAAGAGACATCCCAGTGGTCACATTCTCACATTGGCATATATGCCAGTCATACAACACCAGGAAGCCCCTACTTGAAAAGAATATCTGTCCCGGTGATGCTTGGATGAGTCCAGTAAGCACCTTAGAGTCTGTTAAAAATATCATACAAGAAGGGTAAGTTCTGGATCTTCACTATTATTAGGCAAACCTAGGCACCTTATTGGAGTGCCATTGGTTAGGGGGCGCCTAAAATACTTAATGAATGACACATTTCCTGCTTGGTGCCCCCACGTTGAGCACTGGCTGTTGGCTTGAGAAGAAGCAGTTAGTGGTTGCTGCTAATCAATGTCAGTGTTACACTGAGAGTATGGTGGTTGGCCATGAAGTAACAGCCCAATACCACACTCTCTGTCTGAGGGGTAGAGCATACTGACCCCACCTCCTGCCCAAGGGGGCACTTCCAAATGGTAGAGGGGCGTCGATCAGTGAGCAGAACTTGCATCTACCCTGGGTTTTTGTATTTAAATAAATTCATTTACAGAAAAAAAGAATTTGTATTTAGAACTCTTTGAAAGTGGGTTTAAAAGACAGTTGATGTAAATATTGAAAATAGAGCTGTCCTCTGACTCCAGTGGAAAAATGTATCAAGCTGCGAATTTCCGGTTGGTTTGAAAAGTGGAGATGTTGCCAATGGCAACCAAACAGATTCTAGCTGTCATTTTGTAGAATGTACTAAATAAATGATAACTAGAATCTGATTTTTTTGCTATGGGCAACATCTCCACTTTTCAAACCCAACGTAAACTTGCAGCTCGAAACATTTACCCCCAGACCTCTAACATTATGTATCCCGGCTCCCAGATTAAAATCAAGACACTGACTGCAGAACAATGGGTGCAGCCACCTGGGAGTAAATGTATCAATATCCGGGTTCTTCAATACCCGCGTGTTCAGCCTCTTCCGCGATTAAATTCCAAGCGGCGCTGCATTGTAAAGGGAAGTTAACCCTTTACAATGCAGCGCCGCTTGAAATTTAATCGCGGAAGAGGCTGAACACGCGGGTGTTGAAGAACCCGGATATTGATACATTTACCCCCTAGTGTTGAAAGGTGGATTATAAATGGTATATATCTGAAAATTAAAATTTTAAGAAAAATTTAGGAGAACTTTGGTAAAGATTGTGCAAGAAAAGGTTTGATTTCCAGATTGGCTAAAGTCACACCTCTTTTCTTCCATGGTGTGGCTACTTTGCTGTCACAGAAGCAGGATTTCTTGTGCCACCGATTCCCAGGAGGAGTTTTGTGATGCCTAGAACCCAAACTATGAGCCTTTCCTTGCTGCAGTGCAGTCTCTAAAGAGTGAGCCACAGACTCAGTTGCAACGTGCTGCAGCTTTGTTGATCCCATTATATATGTGCAGACTTGGATCCTGAAGGTGCTTAATAACCAGCTGCTGGCAATGGCTGGTTTAGTCCTCTCCTACTGCTGTCAGACATTGGCCAATGGGAAAACACTTCCCATCTCCATTGGCTGTAACCTACACCAGTTGAGTATCAACTCTCTTTACTTATCACAGCATTTAACATAGACAAATGCCTAGAGGCAGGGCAGCTGCCAAAAGACCCACCTACCATCTAAAATATTTGCCATCAAAATGGGCTACTTCTCATTTAGGTGGGTCAGCGACACTGATGTATAGTGGATGTCCAGCAATATGAATGATGAATGGTTGACGCTATCCATCAATCAGAAGGGTGGAAATTAAAGTGGGTATGACAGCTCCCAAAACCTCCTCTCCAGCATGTCACAATGCAACATGCAGACCGCCGTATTGGTAAGTAAATTAATAGGGTTTGCATTGCGTCACCTCCAGAGTTTGGGGACCACATTGAATTATAACCAGTGACCAGGGTTCTAAATTTCAAGACCACCAGAGATATGGGGGTAAATGTATCAAGTTGAGAGTTTTCCGTCGGGTTTGAAAAGTGGAGATGTTGCCTATAGCAACCAATCAGATTCTAGCTATCATTTTGTAGAATGGACTAAATAAATGACAGCTAGAATCTGATTGGCTTTTCAAACCCGACGGAAAACTCTCAGCTTGACACATTTACCCCCTGGAGTCTGCATTTACATGTATGTATGGACCAGTTTATAGAGCATTGTCATAGGGTCATACAGTGTCTTTCGCTGTGATTAGCGTGTCAATTTATACCACCATCCAACAGCAGAAAGGTAAGGGCACCATTTATTTCAGAAATTCAGAATAGAAATCCTAGATATTTATCCAGACAACCCCATTTTATAATCCCGGAATTGTTCTGTGAGGAACACTCCTATTCTCCTTAGCTATATACATTCGCCAATGACTTCAATACACTCACAACTGATAGAAAACACTGAAAACATAGCAGAGCTTCCTAGTGTCGCACAATAGCCCTTCAAGCACCTAAGCAACAAACACATTTATGATTGCTATATTACCTTTTGTAACACATTGTTAAACAATACCTTGTTCATACAATACTAAACAATAATATTTTTATTTATTTTTTTGGGTCAAATTCAAATACGATAAATACGATTTCAAGAAAGAGATGAATAGCAAAGGCCCTTAGCCCTATATAATAATAATTTGATTATGATTTTAGTTTAACATTGCAGTAGCCGAAAGGCCATTCCGCTGCAGCGAGGGTTCTCCTAGAGCACAGTTATGGGGAAACAAGCCTCAGGATATGGTGGCAGTAAAACGTTTTATGGAATGTCTTTGTAGTAAACCTATATTTATCACTGTTTGTATATATAAAAACAAAAACTCTGAAACTTTTATGCTTCTAGTTTATCAGTTGCTAATACAGCATGGTCTGGAGTCCAGAACAATCGTTTAATGTTACTTTGTTTTAGGGTTTCCTTCCTGTATTCCAGTTACAGGGAAATATGCCTTTGGTTCTCTATAAATATTCAATAAGAAGCCGCGCAGAGAACCTACGTAAACGGATTTGTGTGTATTAATATGAGAGTAAGCTGTAATATCATTTGCTTGGCTGAATTCTAACTAAAATAAACTATTAGCCACAGAAAGTTGTAGAATAAAGAAGGTAATTTAGTAACTATTATTTATGCGGTACAGTATGTCTTTATTTGTGCAACTGGGCAGGGATGTACAGGGGCACGCTGGAGAATATGTTGCAGAATGGATGGGCAGTATTATCGTGACTGTGGTAAGGTCGCCGGATTTTGTCATTATACCTGTTGTGTTGTTTTGTAGAACACCATAGAACTAACGGAACCTGATCTCATTGTGACATGAGCTTCACATCGGTGCAACTGTGTATTTTTCAAAATATGTAACAGGAATTTGTTGCCTGTTGTTATGACCTGTGTTAGGCTGCTGATATTGTTTATGGCGCCATTCTGGCCCTACTCTCATCTAGCCTATGGTCAATGTTTGTTTTGATCAGCTGACCAATTAGCACAGATGTAGCTAGTTTGTATCGTTCATAACTATATATTAGCAATCACTCTATGAGGAGACATGTTGGGTTGAGGACATGTTGGGGTTTTCCCTCCTTCACTTCTACCTCCCAGGTTCTCACCTCCTGCTCTCTCTCTAACCCTCTCACTTGGCATTTTGCTTTCCACACTCTCTCTCATCTTACTTCTCACCACCTCAGTCCTGCCCCTGTCTCTTCACTGCTCTCCTACCACTAATTCCCCCTCCCACACTATTCTCCCATTGTGTTTGTATTTACTGCATTGCCTCTTGCCATTGTTCTGCTCTACCGTAACATTGCTGTACCAAAATATTGCCTTGCTGCTGGTTTACCACTTTGATTACATTGCCGCTGTCATAAAACCCTTGCCATCCGGGCTTACAAATTACGGGCAGCACGGTGGCTTAGTGATTAGCACTTCTGACTCACAGCGCTGGGGCCATGAGTTCAATTCCCGTGTTAGGGAATTTAGACTGTAAGCCCCAATGGGCTAGGGACTGATGTGAGTGAGTTCTCTGTACAGCGCTGCAGAATTAGTGGCGCTATATAAATAAATGGTGATGATGATGGCATGAGAAATCTGTAGTTAAACTAAGTAAGGGCCGAATCTTTTTAAGAAAAAAAATGCACACACAAATGAAATATAATAAAAGGTTGAATTTTCTTTCCAATGAGCCAAGTTATATTTAGCTCTGCAAATCATACTTAATACACTTTGATGATAGTTTTACAATAAAGGTCCATTTCTTTTGCACAATCAGCACATTTCCCTCTTACAAGATACAGTCAAGAAAAAATATTGAATTGGAAGCAAGATAACATCCCTGAAGTTCCGATGTGTAAGATAGAAAGTAAAGATTCCATTATTCCCTTCAGGAATTATTTATATCCCAGCCAGTGAATGGGGATCAGCATTTCCACTGATTATTGATTCATTCTGAGAAGAAAAAAAAACTTTCCTCCAATGTAAGAGTTACTTTGTTATTCCACCATCTTCAAATAGTTTTTCTATTCTATACCTTTTATAAATATAACTGGCTGAAGTACATGCCTTATCCTTTCGCCAGCTGATTCATGAAAAACCATTGTAATTTTCTAAAGCAAATAGTCAAAGAATGAAATGTTGTCAATGTGAGAGTCATTGCAGGCAGGAGATGTTTTCAGTTAACCAGGGTAAATTTAAGGTAGAACTAAACCCAAGAAAAATTAATTTATTTACTTTAAACGTCTTTGTAAAATGACAGCTATTCATATAATTTATATGAGAGCAGGGGCTGGCTGGGCTGGGGGGCAGAGGGGCATTTGCCCCCCTGGGCTGGTCCCATAGTGGGCTTCCTTGGCTGGGTCACTGGGCTACTTGCATTATGCTGAGTCGATGTTTATTTTATACGGACTTTAAATTAGTTCTACATTCTACATACATTGTTATTAGTTATTAGTTCTACTTTTGGACAATTCCTGCTACTTAGGCAGGCTCCTTATGCATACTTGCCAACTCTCCCGGAATGTCCGGGAGACTCCCGAAATTCGGGTAGGTCTCCCGGGAGAGCAGGCAAATATCCCGCATATGGCATCTTGCTCCTCAAAATGACGCGATTTGCGGTGAATAGTGCCATTTTGGCCCCGCCCCCAAGACAAAAACGGCATTTTGTAGCGGGGCGGAGCCAAAATGACGCAAATTGTCATGCCCCGCCTCTCCCGCTCACCAACCACGCCCCCCTGCCTGGGATCTCCCGGAATTAACTTACCAAAGGTTGGTAAGTATGTCCTTATGTAGTCCTTAGGAAAGAAATATGAATCTTCACATACTGCCAGTTATACAGAAATAATCAGGCCATGTACGATTGGATCATTCTCACATATCGTGACAGCCTTAAAAAAGATGGGAAGTGTAAAAGCATTTAAAACAATCAAGATACGGCCTACTAGATCCAATAAAGTAAAAAAATATATATATAATATCTACAGTCTGTCGGCCCATTTAAAACTAAGGACCCAGTGCTACTGTGTTGCCCATGAGCAACATATACTAAGAGAATACATTATTTGCTGTAATGATATATCCTCTTGCTCAGGTATCACCTTTCCAGGAAGTATTTGCATTGCTTTCCCTGTTGTGTCTCAGAGTCACCACCATGCCACACCTGTCATTGATGCCGGAGCGCTCAGCTCATGCTCCACAGCAAAGGATCAACTGGTTCCTAAACAGTAATATTTCTTTACTATCCATTTAGAGCTGTAGAAAGTGTTAAACCGACACCTCGCATTCACGTACCGCAGCATGGCGCTTTATTGAAACACTGCGCATGGGCTAGAAGCCCAAATGAAAGAACTGTGAAAACTCTGTGATAAATAAATAAAGACGGCAGCTAAAATCCATGACCAACACCAACGCTAAGACTGGCTGTGCTTATCACCCTCTAGCAGGAAAACCTGTATAAGGGGGTCCCTCTATCATAATGTGTGAACCAGACCCAGCCTGGTTCAGTGCGAGGCTGGAACCTCTATTAGAAAGGCCTTGTAGATCCTACAACCCGCATATATACTGTACAGCGCTATTGGGCACAGACAACAGGCGGCTTGAGGGCCTAATGCGGCCCAGTGAGAATTCCTGCTTTATGACTCATCAGTACTTCTCTCTGTTTGATGTCCCACCGAGCTTCACCCACGGCCGAAGCTTTTAATAAATTAGTGAGCGAAGAGGCTGAGCAGTGTTTTAGGGCACATGGAAAGTATGTGAAGCATTTTGGTGTATACGGCAGTTTTTAAATAACTATATTATTATAATTGAATAAAAAAAATTATGTGTGTTGAGCTGGGACTTTATATTCCACCTATGTATTGTACATATCCTGCGGTGTATTGTCTGTCAGAGCAGAGCGCACTTACACCCATGACAAGAGACGTTTCTTCAGATGCGCTTGTAGTAGAATACGGACGGGCATATGCCCGGAATTATGTGCGTTTTACAAAAAAACTTAATGAATCAGAACTGTGATGTTTTAGAATAATCAATAGTATATTCAGTAGTATTAAATAGATATACTGTACAAAGAACATGTTGCACTCTACCTAAAAAGAAGTTCTATGGTTTAATTTACATTGCCGCTGTCAGTACAGTACACAATCTATAAGTCTTCATAACAAACATAGCTAAGTCAGCTACTGTATAGGATTTAAAAAATAATTGGGATACAATTAATCTATAATTCATACTGATGGGCAAGATTGCAATTATAAGTTTCCCCTATTTGAAGTTTGACTGGCGATCTAGCAAACATGGCGATGAGTAAGGCTTTATGGTGATACATAGAGGGGCCCCATCCCCAATATCTTTGGCTCACAGACATTTTTAGTTCTGCTCCTGATTACCTTGATCGCTATTCTTTAGACCACTGACATATAAATGACAATACATATAATCACGCTACAATCAACAGTGTTAGAGAAAAAGGGAGTAAAATGTACTGTACTATTGTAATTATTATACACTGACAAATATAGACTCCAGAACTGAGTGTCCGTTGTCGATACAGGAATGTGCTGTCTGTATTACACTTGCTGTATCACAAGGCTCTTAATATGCAGTGTCAACATTAGCAACAGCTATTACAGTAATCAGTGAGAACTGGATACACAGACACCAGGTATGTTACCTAACCCACAATTGATGTTGAATACCTTCATACATGCTGAGTGACAGTAAACAATTTACTTTGTTTAGCTAATTAACAATGGCATTATAAATCATTTTACAGGCATAGTACACTTAATAAGTAAAGGCTACATACTGTATTTGCATAATTGCCATTACATGAAATAAATGGCCACATTAAAATGGATGTGAGCGGCTGAAGGAAGCCCCGAACACATGAGTTCACAGTACGGCAATATATAACCCATGATATAGTAAATGAATAAACATATTTATTAATAAACAATTGACAACAGCTGATTGTTAACGTGAGAGCTCACTTAACGTATACAAGACACTGATACATACTTTATTGTATGAATTGGAAATTATTTATATTTACATAAAGCACACACATTACGTATATATTCTATACAGTGTGGAAATACTATAAGAAAGATGACAACAAAACAGCATGAATAGTTAATTTATTTTATGCATCCTTTACTCATCCATCCTGTGTGTACGCTGCCAGCCAACGTAGTTTACATACAGAAGAACTACGGAACAATTCTGGTCCCAGGTATGCCTCATGGTGACTGTGACCGTAGGGAGAAAGAAAGGATAAAGGAGTAGATTTACTAAACCTTCTAAAACTAAAAAAAAATGTAGGTGTTGCCCATAGCAACCAATCAGACACTAGTTATCATTTATCAAGAACAATCTGGAAAATGATAGCTAGAACCTGATTGGTTGCTATGGGCAACAACTCCACTTTTCCGTTTTAGAAGTTTTAATAAATCTACCCACAAATCATTGAAAGGGATGTTTTCTCACTGTAGATGACAACAGCTGCACAAATGGGGATGGCAAACAGTACCCAAATTAGTGGAATGGATGGGTGGAAGAACAGAAAGCCAGATAGTGGGATGGTATCACATTACAATTACAGCACTCTTTCTGTATAGGATAGAAGCACAGAGATCAGCATATTACTGAGGAATAGCTAATATTACATGGAGGTAAATGAATGTCTGCATTGAAATAATGTGTGTCGACTCTATTTATTAAAACTTAAATAAAAAATTTTTTTTTTTATCTGAGCTTATGCCTACTCCCTATTCATGCTTCAATAACCACTCTGTGCAATGAGAGCATTTACTGTAAGCACCTTTTACATTTCCCTCAAAATGCAATCATCATCATCATCAAAATCACCATTTATTTATATAGCACCACCAATTCCACAGCGCTGTACAGAGAACTCACATCAGTCCCTGCCCCATTGGAGCTTTCAGTCAAAATTCCCTAAAATACTTTCACACACAAACACAGACTAGGGATAATTTTGCCAGCAGCCAATTAACCTAGCAGTAAGTTTTTTAGAGTGTGGGAGGAAACCGGAGCACCCGGAGGAACCCCAGGCAAACACGGGGCGAACATACAAACTCTATACAGATAAGACCATGGTCGGAAATAGAACTCATGACCCCAGCGAAGTGATGCAGGAGTGCTAACCACAACTCAGTGACATCATCGAACAGCTATTAATGGAATTTATGTACGGTAGGAGTCCCTACAAGCAATGATTATTACGGATTTAGGACATTACGTTTTAGCAAATGGCAACACATGGACAGCATTGTGGGATAAAATTGTGACACCACTTCATTACAACAGGAATTCACTTCTTTATCTATTTAGGAAGCAACTGGAGTTTATCTGGAAGATGTGCTTGTCTGGATAAGCAAACTTAGATATGACTTGTGAAAACCAGAAATGAAGACATCTAGAATTAATTTTATTTTATATGTCAACCCAGAATAGGTGAAGGAAAATCAAGTTTCCTATTTATTTGACATGGCTGCACTATTTGTTATCTTTATAAACCACAAGGACAGAGAATAATGTAGGAACTATCTATAAAGAGTTCAAAAGTCTTTGGAGAAATCTATTGTGTGTCACACTCCATCATCCTATCTCTAGAACCATCACTGATTACATCACCAGTCATGAGGACTGGAGCTTGCAGACAGCCCAACGCATGTAAATAGAGGATTTCTGCTCATAATTGCTTTAGAAATAAACAGATTTCTCGGTGGGGCAATATTGTATTTTACATCAGCTTTGCAGACCAAAATAACTGCAAAGACACAATGGAAATCAGCTGCTCTCTGCTCTATATAGAGTGAGACAAAGGAATATATTTACTAAACTGCGGGTTTGAAAAAGTGGAGATGTTGCCTAAAGCAACCAATCAGATTCTAGCTGTCATTTTGTAGAATGCAATAAATAAATGATAGCTAGAATCTGATTGGTTGCTATAGGCAACATCTCCACTTTTTCAAACCCGCAGTTTTGTAAATATACCCCAAAGACTCCACATAGAAGCTTTTAATAAATAAGTACATCACAACATGTATCACATTTTGGATTATACTAAAAATTTATTGTGTCAATAAATTCAAGTTAACTTTGAAAAGGAAAACTGTGTTCTCTTCAGATTGCTCTTTTGAGATTACGGCAGGGTCGCTGTCAGTCAATTTACTGACAATAAAATATACAATGGTTTGATGCACAAGTGTAAGTGCTAAATGGAACTGATCACATTTACATGTATGATTCCCATTGTCATGGGACTTGTGACTATCTAGAGTTCTACACTTAAAAGATCAATAACCTATTTTTAATTTTTTTTCCCTTCCTCATTCTGAATGGACCCAATTTAAACAAGCCACACTGCCATATTAGAGATGCAAGAAGCAAGGTGAGCTAATTGTGGCTAAGCCTTTGTTCTGTTAACGGCATTCTCAGAGGACATTAACAGGACGGGTATTGTGACTTGTTAAAGAGACTTCTCCATGCAAGCAAACTTACCAGCAGCTGACTTATCTCTGGGGGCAATCATGTGACCACCGGCCGTAACCCCTTTGATGAAAACCCCACTGGTGTTAAAATTTGCCAGCAAAGGCATTGTAATGGCATGGGTAAGCATGTTTAACGTGAAGCAATAACTAATCTGTTAACTTCGTCTCAGAATTCTGTAAACAGAACAAAGGCATTAGAAGAAATCAGTAATGTTTAAAAAACATTAGTTTTATTCTTAAAAATAAAGGTGTCTAGTAACATATGTAAAAAAAACATTATAGTTTATAAATATTTTTGCTTATGTATGTGTGTGTTTGTCTATTTTTTTCATACTTTTTTAATTTACCGTTTTTTAAGGTCATTTAATTTAACTTTTTTTTTTAACAAATAGAACTTAAATCCTAAATGTGGGCTTTTATATTTGCATAGCCAGCACAGCTATGGAGACTGGACAGGCGAGGCAGTAAGCTAACGCTTACCAGTCCGGACAAGTACAGGCAGTGCTGCTGAGTCACACTGCGCTACCATGGAGATTTTTATTTTTGATAAGTGCAGTTGATAAGTGATTTCATAATGAATAGTCTGCACTGGTTGGATCCTGCCAACCAGCCCAAGTGCAGAGGAACAGAATCACTGTTCAAAATAAACAATTGGATCACTTACTGGTTACACTGGTTTCTTGAGCTGGAAGATGATTGTGCACACAGATTGTTATTGGTTATCTTACAAGATACCTGATGATAATCCAGTCGGGTATGATTATTAATACAATTAACAGATAGAGAACAATACATTTTGGCAATTGTCAGAAAATATACATGCAATACCTAACATTTCAATGTTGTTAATGCATTAGCTCTTATACATAAACAACTTGTATGTAGCCTCAGTGCACTTTAAAATTGAACACCTACATATTGCCCAATATTATTGAAGGAAAAATCAGGACAACATTCACTACATCCACAATTTGCCCATCCGTGCTCATATTTATTGAAAACCATAAGCCCAAATCAATCCATTCTTTTAATTGGGAGGTAGGCACCTAACAAAGAGCAGATATATGTTTCTTCTTTTTATCTTGCTATTAAGTATTGCCTAATGTTGTCTTAGCTGCTGTCTGTACAGTATATAAACTGGTTATTTCAGTGCGGTGAAAACCAAACTCATTTTCACCCTCTTAGTTATGAGGTGAGTGCAAATGATTTTTAGCTGCATTTCAGTGATGTCTGAAGTACACAGTGATCAGCCACAAGATTAAAACCACAGACAAGGGAAGTGTATAACATTGATTATCTTGTTACAATGGCACCTGTCAAGGGGTGGGATATATTAGGCAGCAAGTGAACAGTCAGTTCTTGAAGTTGATGTGTTACAGGCAGGAAAAATGAGAAAGCAGAAGGATCTGAGCGACTTTGACACGGGCCAAATTGTGATGGCTAGAGGACTGGGTCAGAGCATCTCCAAAACGGCAGATCTTGTGGGGTGTTCGCAGTATACAGTGGTTAGTACTTACCAAAACTGGTCCCACAAAGGATAACCGGTGAACTGGCGATAGGGCAATGGGCGCCCAAGGCCCATTGATGCGCGTGAGGAGCAAAGGATAGCCCGTCTGGTCTAATCCCACAGAAGAGCTACTGTAGAACAAATTGGTGAAAATGTTATTGCTGACTATGAGAGAAACACAGAACACACAGTGCATCGCATCTTGCTGCGTGTGCCGCTGCGCACCTGCAGACCGGTCAGAGTGCCCATGCTGACCGCTGTCCACTGCCGAAGTCACCTACAGTGGGCACGTGAGTGCCAGAACTGGACCATGAAGAAATGGAAGAAGGTGGCCTTGTCTGATGAATCACGTTTTATTCTACAACATTTGGATGGCCGGGTGCATGTGCACCATTTAACTGGAGAAGAGATGGCACCAGGATTCACTATGTGAAGAAGGCAAGCCGGTGGATGCAGTGTGATGTCCTGGCCAATGTTCTGCTTGGAAACCTTGGGTCCTGGCATTCGTGTGGATGTTACTTTGATACTACTACCTACGTAAACATTGTTGCAGTGACAGTAGCCTCTTTCAACAGGATAATGCGCCCTGACACACTGCAAAATATTTCCTGGAATGTCTTGATGACCATGACAAAGAGATCAATGCATTGACTTGGCCATCAAATTCCCCAGATCTCAATCCCATCGAACATCTGTGGGATGGGCTGGAAAAACAAGTCCGAGCCATGGAGGCCCCACCTCACAACTTACAGGACTTAAAGGATCTGCTGTAACATCTTGATGCCAGATACCGCAGGACACCTTCAGGGGTCTTGAGGAATCCGTGCCTCGATGGCTCAGAGCTGTTTTGGTGGCATGAGGGGGACCTAAACAATATTAGGCAGGTGGTTTTAAACGTTGTGGCTGATCTGTGTATATGTGAGTATAGGCACTTACAGAAAATGAGGACATTGGGTTAAAGGCATAAATGTTTTGATCAAAATAAGTACCAATACCTGATATTTCTATTGTGCTAGATATCTATTTATTTCTGGTAAGGATAAGCAGCAACTTTGATATTTTTGCATATTAACACAGACATATAATTGAGTGAAAATACCAGCATGAACAATTAGATTCATTAGAAAATACTTGCAAAAAATGTTTAGAAAACAAGTGTTTTTTTCTATAACTTACATACATGTTTTCCAAATCTATTCTTATCTATTGTATCTATTGTTGGGGGCAAGGATTACTGTGATAGGAACAACTGCTGAGCACAGCCAGACTATGTCAAACTTGATTCCGCAATCTTCACCAAAACATTATATATTCTCTATATGTCCTGCTGTTATAAATGACAATATTTTAAGATATATTTTTATAATATTTCATTCTCCTGGCAGATATCTGAATTAAAGTTAAATGTGCAGATGCCGTTCTTAGATTCTGTCTTGGAAACGTGCCCATCCCGCTGATTTACTTAGTAAACCGGGGAAATTAATGAGCTCTCTTAATGAATTTTACATGTGAGTCTATAACTTATTGTTTTTGCGACCAGCAATCTTTTGATTTATACAGCAATATCGCTGAAGGCCAAATTGTAACCACTCTTGAAACTTTCCCTTTATTTTCCATCTCAGAGCAGTATAATTAGTACTAGCTTCCTTCATTTTATCTCATTTGTTAGAAACAGTTCATTGCGTTCTAGAGCAGGTCCTGTAGGGGTAGAAGATGAATGTGCAATTACAGACACGCACACATACAAATCGTATAAGTGGTCAGCAAAGAGGCCAAACAATATGCATAGTGGAAGAAAAAAAAATACTTCAATTAACGGTGCAGCGTATTAGTCATAAAGCTATATCGTGATTAGTGGTCTTACTAAAACCACTGGGCCATGGTGCAGAATCTGAGCCAAGACTCTAGACTGTCTGAACTGCAAACGCTTCCATTATTAAATCCCACCCCCCCCCCCCCCCCAAGAAAAAAGAAAACAACACAGATATAGAGGTAGGTCCTTTTATAATGGAAAAGTGGAGGTGTTGTCCATTGCAACCAATCAGAATCTTGCTATCATTTATCTAGTACATTCTAGAAAATGATAGCTACATTCTGATCGGTTGCTATTGGTAACACCGCCACTCTTCCTTTATACAAGGTTTGATAAATCTGCCTCATAGTTCCTTTTTAGAGTAAGATAGTGTTTATTGCGAATGAGCGCTTGTATGCTGCAGGTACCCGGTTCCACCCGCATTTAAAAAAAATGACCATCACATTTTTATTTTATTTTAATTACAGGTGGCAGGTGCGACCGGGGCTGGCTGGAATAATTGGGGCCACCATTGGTCATATAGTTTTATCTTTAAAGACATTGCCATTTTAAATTTACCCTGCAAAATCGCAGAATATTGGTGACTTGCAAAAACTGCAGCATAATACATTTACCCCTTGGACTTCTTATGATTTTTCCACCTCCTCACAGGAAAGGTGGGGGAGCCTCCTGACAGTACAGTTTAGGCGCGCACCTGGAAGACCATCTAGAGCACAACACATATCAATGAAAGTAATTACTTCCAGCACAGGTCTCCTCCCACAGATATAGGGGTATATTTACTGCGGGTTTGAAAAAGTGGATATTATGTCTATAGCAACCAATCAGATTCTAGCTGTCATTTTGTAGAGTGTACTAAATAAATTATAGAATATCTAGAATCTGATTGGTTGCTATAGGCAACATCTCCACTTTTTCAAACCCGCAGTTTAGTTAATCTAGCCCATAGGCTAAGGGAAACACATGGCTTTCTCCCTCTATCTGCATGGATCTATGAAGAGATCAGTTATCCTTCCCTCAAACCACTTGGGTAATGGAAGATAAACACAGAACAATCAGTATGGCATATGTGAGCACCATAGGGCAATAGAAAGATAATGGATAAACAATATTGTCAGCTACTATTTTGAGAAAATGACTGATATTGATTGACAGATAGTGCTGAGATTGATGTGCTCCAAACACGGGGGGGGGGGGCTCCATTCCCTTAATCCGGCCCTGAGAGTACCACAACTAATACCACAACTAATACAAATATATAGATTTAACAACCCTTATAATAAGTAGAGATGCTCGGGCTCGGTTCCCCGAGAACCGAACACACCCGAACTTAGCAGATCCGAGTACTGAGCTGGCTCTGTACTTTCGTGCACCCTTGGAATTGAAAGCGAGGCAAAACGTCACTGTTACGTCGTCGGATCTCGCCAGCTTTGGATTCTATAAGTACCGCCCTCCACGGCGATCCAGCGCCATTTTGCAGAGGGAGCCAGAAGGGGTAGAACAGTTCTTGGCAGTCTCTAATGCAGTTGGGCAGCGTCATAGGTAGAATAGAAAGAGGAGGGTTAACAGTGTTCTTCAAAGTCTACAGTGGCATTCAGGAGAGCTCCATTGCTAATTGTCATTGCTGAAATAGAATTAATAGGTCTGGCAGGCTTGGTCTTCTAAATCTGCAGTCCCAAAATGTACAGTGTTATATTGGTAACACACAAAGAGGAGAGCTCCATTGCTCCATTGCTAATTGTCATTGCTGAAATACAAATACTTGGGCTGGCAGGCTTGGTCTTCTAAATCTGCAGTCCCATAATTTACGGTGTTATATAGGTCACACACAAAGAGGAGAGCTCCATTGCTCCATTGCTAATTGTCATTACTGAAATACAAATACTAGGGCTGGCAGGCTTGGTGTAAATCTGCAGTAAAATTGTACGGTGTTATATAGGTCAAACACAAAGAGGAGAGATCCATTACTCCATTGCAAATTGTCATTGCTGAAATACAAATACTAGAGCTGGCAGGCTTGCTGTAAATCTGCAGTTAAATTGTACGGTGTTATATAACTAACACACAAAGAGGAAAGCTCCATTGCTCCATTGCTAATTGTCATTGCTGAAATACGAAATACTAGAGCTGACAGGCTTGGTATAAATCCACAGTCAAATTGTACGGTGTTATATAGGTAACACATAAAGAGGAGAGCTCCATTGCTCCATTGCTAATAGTCATTGCTGAAATACAAATACTAGGGATAGCAGGCTTGGTCTTCTGAATTTGCAGTCAAATTGTACGGTGTTATATATGTTACACAAAAAGAGGAGAGCTCCATTGCTCCATTGCTAATTGTCATTGCTGAAATAGAAATAATAGGGCTGGCAGTCTTGGTCTGAATCTGCAGTCACATTATACTGTGTTATCAATATGGATTCACAGCAGTACACAGAAGACCGAAGCATTATTGAGACAGACACAAATATAGGTAAGGGTTCATAAATTAAGGCAAGACATTCAACAAAACTTCAAACAGTGATGGGGAAATGGGTTGGAGGTGGTAAGGGAGGGGGAGACACAAGCCCAAGGTTTTATTGAATAAACAGACACATACGGGAAGAAGGAGAAGAGGGAGACAGGAAATTAATCATCTTCCTCTTCCTCAGGACTGTCAATGGTGTTATAGTCTCTTAGTAGGCTGTAGATCAGCCTGCGTCAGCCCTGGATTGTCATCTTCTCCCTTTTCAAGATGAGGCAACTCCTGGCAAGCCAAATAGCATCCATAAAGCAGTTCATAAGGCGCCAGGCCTCCTGGATTGCCCCAATGATGTGGGTCCCAGGAAATAATCCATAAAATACCGAATGCTATGAAAGGCAAGTTCTGGGCACACTGTCCTTAAGTTCATGCTCCAAGGCATCCAACAGTGGGGCAGTCCCAAATAATACGCTGTGCTGTTTCCCTTCTGATTATGCAGAAGGGGCAGTGGACATATCGGCACAGGTTCTGGGAGTGCATCAACGTCCTGAGAGGTAGACCCCCTTGGATAGCCATCCATGCAATGTCTTTGCATCTATTAGCCTATTAGAGGCCACATTCTCCCACATGTGTTTTGTTGTTGCAGCAGGGAGCCCTGGAACAGACTCCATAATGTCTTTAGCTCTGATGAGCTTGTGGACAGTTGATGAGTCCACAAGTCTGGTTTAAGTCCCTCCAGATGGTGCTCTCTCACAAATTGTCCAACATCCAGGTAAAACCAAGGTGTAGTCCAGTTGCAAGGGAAGGAGCTGTCCCACTTGTTCCAAACAAGGGTCCTCCAAAGAGGCAGGAGGAAAAAGCGTCACATAGACTTCCCAGCAGAGCAAATTTTCTTTTCAATAAGAGTTCTGTGGATGCAGTTGCAGAGAAAGAAGGCTCATAGCATGGTGGGGATATCCGGGATCCCTTTCCTACCTTTGAGGGTCTCCTTGTACATGACCGCCCGCTTCACTCTGTCCATGTATTAGCTGTAGAATTACCACAGTTATTCAAATAACGGGTCGAGCGATCAAATGAACCATAACTGATTTCATGATCCAAGGACAATCCCATCTCGCACCACTTTCTTTTACTGACACTGCTGTGTGGAAATGTTTCCTAGATGTGCTAGGAACTGCCGTTTGTTTGAGTCATTGCTCTGTCGCTTACCATCCAGCCAGGTCGCTGCTGTATTTGTCCGAAAGTGTATGAAAATAATATTGTGACCTGTGAGGTGGACAAAATTGACTGCAAATGACTGGAAATTAGTGTTATTGAGGTTAATAATAATGTAGGAACAAAAAAAGAGCAAAATTGTCTGATTTTAGCAATTTTTCAAAAAAAATACAGATCCAAAACCAAAACACATGAGGGTGGTTTTGCCAAAACCAAAACCAAAACACAAAGTTAATCCAGATCGAAAACCAAAACCAAAACCAGAATATGAGGGTCAGTGAACATCTCTAGTTGAGATAGGGCATGTCCTAGATCAATTTTACATTTCAGTGTAAAAATAAAGCTATCAAGTATTTGTGTGCTAGATGACAGAAAAAGCCAGAATTTAACTTACGTGCAAAATAATAAACTAATTTGCACCCCTTGCATTGTAACATGGTTTTGTCCAGGAGAAAACTTTCTCATGTTTTTTGCCTTTCTCGCCTTAATGAATCAGGCCCAGTGTGTTTAATTTACTACAGGAAAAGAGAAACTTCTTTCCAGATATGCCATACCTCTCAGCATTGCTAAAAAAGTCCACATGGGGACGGACGTATGCACACAGCCAAGTTTATTCACTATAACAAGAATGATGAGGATAGATTATCTCTTCTTTTATGCTATTTACATATATGTATTTAAAGAAATTTTCAATTAATGGACCATAATAGAATTCACTGAGAGGAAATCTACACTGAAATAAAAATTTTAAAAATAAATAAAAATATGATTTTCTATTCTCCCACCAAGAAAATGTGAAAGTCAAGTTGTAATCTATAATTCAGAGATTTGAAGAACACAATGAACTAAAAGAGAATGTGAATCCTAAATGAAGCTGCACTTTATGCTCTTGGGAAATGCGAACTGTATCAAGTGTAACTTGAAAGGAGAAGGTGAGATTTCTTCGGCCAGGGCAGTAAGAGTCCAATTATCCAGGATAGAAATGGAATTAAAGGATCACTGAACCTAAATTGGAACTTACTGCATATAAAAGAACTACTAATAATATTCACAAATACATAAGTGCAAAGTTTTGTGAGTTTATCAGAACTGGAGATATTTAGGATAAAGTGATTATAGAAGAATATATACTGTTTGCATTCTGAATGATATTTGCAGATATTTTACATGAAGTAAGTTATATTTTTAGGTTTTGTGGTCTTTGAAGGATTAAAACATTAAATACATACAAACATAAAATAGTAAGTTTGTACAGTACATAATTAAAAAATCAAGTGTGTTATAAAACTAACTACAAAAGCAAACACAACACAACGGGGTACATTTACAAAAAATGGTCATACAGAAAACCTGTCTGACCTTGAATAAGGTAAACACCATTTTTCGTCGCAACTTGTACTTCCCTGTAAAGGGTGGACTGCTGACCAGCCGATAAGCACCACCCCTTTCCTGCATAAACCACGCCCCTATTTTGAACTATAGTGTAGGTCAGGACATGAAAATATTACAGACTCCCTGCTTTACATAGGTGCTCTACTGATCTCAATAATCTGCTTTATATATTCAAAATTCCTGTTTATAAGTTAATATGTTTTAAACTATGAACATTTTTTTATTTCAGGATCTACTCCTGGGTGAACAGTGAAGAGGAGAGAAGTTTAAAAAATATCCATTGTCAGACCGGTGACTGGAATTCTTTAACTTTAAAAATTATGTGCCGTGACCTTGGGGACACTAAATAAGAAAAAAGTAGACTGCAAAAAAAAAAAAAAGAAAAGAAAAAGATTCCCCAAATAATGTTCATCCCTACATGGCCATAGTGCTGTAAGTTGATGCAGGGTTTTACAAACCATGTATTGATCAAATGGGTGCGTGAGTTCAAAATTTTGGCGGAAGAATACAGACACTCGCTCAGCAAAGGAAGACTTTTATATCCTTGCCGCGGCCCATTGTCAAAATGAGTCTCCCCGCGTCTCCACTAAAATCTTACATTTGGATAAATGCTCGTATATAAAAAAATCACTTACCACCTGCATGAAAAAGAATTTAAATTCCATCCTGCAGTTATACATGTAGCTTTCTCCCTGTCGCCCTCTAGAGTGACTCTTGAATAAGTTCCCAACCATTCTAACCACATTGAGTTATTCCCTCCTACTCCTACTGCTCCTGCAACTTGTATTAGTTCATACTCTTTATATGTGATGACTGTAGGATGTGTATATATTTAAATATATATGAAGAAAAAGAAAATACCGCACCAGGTAGTTCCCTAACCTTCCAAGAGAATATATATATATATATAGACTGTAAGCCTTCAAAAACATTCTGGTAAACTAATTGGCAGCAATCGAAATTGACCTTAGTCTCTGTGTCTTCGTGTGTGTGTTAAGGAATTTACACTGTAAGCTCCAATGGGGCAGGGACTGATGTGAGTGAGTTCTCTGTACAGCGCTGCGGAATTAGTGGTGCTATATAAATAAATGGTAATAATAATAATAATAATAAAAATATATATATATATATATATATATATATATATATATATATATATATATATCTGATACATATCAGTAAATGTTGAAGCTTGTTTTACTTATTGAATGACTGAAGTCCTGGAGCAAATAAATAGAACCGCTTACATATCATATTACGGTACACTAAATAAAACAATCACAAAAACAAGCTGGGATACATGGCACAAAAGTGAATTTAAAATGATCCATTTTCCAGCGTAACCACTAGAATACCGTTAATGACTATGATGAAATAACATGACTTGTATCCTGGTCACCTCCTGCAGTTTAATATCTGCAAATAAAGAATGTCATGTTTCAGACGTCAATACCCCATTTGCAGTCACTGCCATGGAGACAAAACTAACAGATTTACTGACCGCTGCGAACAAATAAAATCACCTATAGCCACTGCAGCTGAATGAGCTCCAACAAGTTCATATATCACTCGAACGGCAGCAAAAAGTGCAAGAGATCTATCAAAGTACTTCAGCTTGAATAACAGTTTACTTGATTCATCATGGTGTAGCTTGTGGTCGGGCTCTGCCCTGCTAGACAATGACAAATCACACTGAAGCTTAACTTCCTGTAATACGTGATAGATTATATACAGTGTTGCAACATATAATGAGTGAAATACCCAATTCCTAAACACTGTACATCATTTACTAAGTAATGGAAAATGAAATAATGTCAGAATAGGAAATTGTAACATTACATGCTCTCTATCCGCAGTTGCTGAAAATATTAATTTATAAGATATCACCATCCAGAATCTATTTAGTTTCTGTAGTTATAATTTACAGATCATTGGTTTAGGAACAACAACAAAGAACCTTCCCAAATGATTAGTGCTCTATGATAACATTACAATTTGGTGAGTAACAACCTGATCACAGGCTAGTGAGTATTATCCATTCTCTGATTCTATGTCATGTACTCGCTCTTTAAAAAGATGCTACTATTGACATTGGCATTTGGTGAATCTGTGCATTATGCTTGAGACTGTTTTGCTATTATATGTGATCATATACACAACTTATTGCTTGAAAAAATTGCTACCACTAAAATTAAATAGAGTCTCTATTCTTCAGTTTGGCTTGTCCATCTTAAAATGTAACATTTGGATGACCATTAGTGCATTTGGAGCCCATGGTGAACTCATTTGTATAGTCAGGCTACAAACAGGGCATGATCACCCTAGGTTAATTAGCTCGTAGCACCCCCTTGCCTTACATTGCCTTCCATGCCAAGCTAATACGCGATAGGTAGAGACTAACTCGTCCTTAGTTTAAAATCCAGAATCCTTCATTCCCACCAACGTTAATGTGTCCGTGTTTTTTGAAATTCATCTCTACTTGGCTTTTTAAAAGGGTAACGTCAATCTTTGTCACTCACTCGATCAGACCTGTATATCAGAACGAAGTCATGATGAGCGCTACTGATCATGAAGGACAAAGGAGATCTCATGCCTGAACCTGTCACCATCCTTGTCTCTCCTACTCTCTTATCCTCAAGCCCACCCAAGGATGACCCATTGTCTTCAGTCTTTACTATGGGATACATCAAGATTAAAACCTTACTACATATTTGTTTCATACTTACTTTTTACTTTGAAGAACAACTATTATCTTATATTTTAAAATGAATGTCAGTTTACACCTCTATCTGTTGTCTCTAGAACATTTTACACATTTACAGCTGAAATGTCATTGAACTAGAAATCAAATCTCATTTCTCATTAAGAGATGTATTGACCATTAGTGGAAATGAGCGTCAGTAAGTATCATTAGCCGAGCACTGCCAGCGAACGGTGGATCTGACCCTGCGTGGCTATTTCCCATGTGCGGCTAAGGATGCTCATGCGCATAGCAATGGGACCCGGAGAGAGATCGATCCCGTTTCTTCTGGTGGCAATTGAGTCCATAGGACTCCGTTGTAAAGGTAAGCTAAAGCCATCACATCGCAGTCCCATAGATGTCTATGCAGACTGCAGTTACCAGCATTAAACAGGTTAAGAGAAGAGATATCTCTGATTTCTCCTGCTTTAACCCCTTGATACATTAAAAGAAGAGCTTTGATGGCCATTCTCCAGAGAAAACAGCTGTTTTCTCCTTATTTTTGGCTCATTGCAGCTCAGTAAATAGCTTGTGATTTCACTGCTTTTTTGATTTCAAGTGCTGTTTTTGTTTAAAGTGTGGAGTTAGATCCAGTAAGAATTGCTGTGCTGTGCTGAGAGAGTGATATAGTTTGGGGAATTATTCTGTGTGTTTATTGAACAGGATTCGTTTTTCTGTGTGTTATTAAGTGTCCCTTTTTTCTAAAGCAGACCATTGCCAACCTGGAGCAGAGTTTACAGCTCACCGTTGATGCGTTAGCTGAGCAGGGTGGAGCAGAGACAGAGGAGGATGCACAGGTAGGCAGCTGGGTAACAGTTACTAGGGGTAGCAAAGGGAGAAAGAGGCAGGCCAGTTCTGAGCTAAGCAATCCCAGCAGATTTGCCAGATTGGATGAAGATACTGCGGAAGGCAGTTCAGAATTGGTAGAGTTGGATGAGACTGCTTCCTCTAGCAACCAGGGGAATGGTCTCTCCAGCATAGAGGGGACCAAAGTTACTCAGGGACCCAGGCAGATTGTGGTGGTAGGGGATTCAATTATTAGGAAGGTAGATAGGGCAATCTGTTACCGGGACCGTGCATGCCGAACAGTGTGTTGTCTCCCGGTGCTCGGGCTCGGTATATTGTGGATCGGGTGGACAGATTGTTGGGAGGGGCTGGGAATGACCCAGCGGTTTTGGTGCATGCTGGTACCAATGACCGAGTTAGAGGAAGAAGGGGTGTCCTAAAGAATGATTTCAGGGACATAGGTCGCAAACTTAAGGCAATGACATCCAAGGTAGTATTTTCGGAAATACTACCTGTGCCACGCGCTAGTCCAGGGAGGCAGCGGGAGATTAGGGAGGTTAATGCGTGGCTAAAAGATTGGTGTAGGAAGGAGGGTTTTGGATTCTTAGAGCACTGGGCTGATTTTTTGGTCAATTGCCATCTTTATTGTCGTGATGGATTGCACCTGAATAAGGAGGAGGCTGCAGTGCTAGGGGAGAGGATGGTTAGAAGGTTGGAGGAGATTTTAAACTAGGCTCCGGGGGGAGGGGCAAGCAAGTATTTATGGGATAGACATTGAGAGTAGTAAGGAGGAATTTAACAAGAGTCAAGGGGGTGGAGAGGGGGGAAAGGGAAGCATAGCCGATAAGCAAAAAGAAATACCTAAGGGAGGCAATAGACTTAAGTGTATGCTTGCAAATGCAAGAAGCCTGACAGGTAAAATGGGGGAGTTAGAACTAGTAGCAATGAATGAGCAGTATGATATTATAGGTATTACAGAGACCTGTGGGATGATACACATGACTGGGCAGTCAACTTGGAAGGCTATTCTCTCTTCAGGAGGGATAGGGTAAATAAGAGGGGAGGAGGAGTATGTCTTTATATTAAGCCAGAATTAAAACCAAGTATTCAGGAAGTTATATACGAGAATATTGGTGATAATATAGAGGCATTGTGGGTGGAAATATCCAGTGGAGGAAAAAGTTCAGAGAAGTTGCTGATAGGGATATGCTATAAACCGCCAGATATTAGTACGATTGAGGAAGCCCAACTTCTACAGCAAATTGAAAAGGCTACACAACTAGGTCAAATTGTAATTATGGGGGATTTTAATTATCCGGACATTGATTGGAGTACTGAGACCTGCGGTACAGCTAGGGGAAATAGGTTTCTGAGCACGCTAAAAGATCATTACATGTCCCAATTAGTAGAGGAACCAACTAGGAACCGGACTATACTGGACCTAGTAATAACAAACAATGTAGACGTAATATCAAATATTCAAGTAAAGGAGCACTTGGGAAACAGTGATCATAATATGGTCTCATTTGAAATTAGTTTCCAGAAACAACGGTATAAGGGATCAACTAGGACTTTAAACTTTAGAAAGGCAAATTTTAATATGCTAAAGGAGTCTATAAAGAGCATAGACTGGGACAAAGCCTTTGAAGGAAAAAATACGGAAGAAATGTGGGCTGTCTTTAAAATGTTGTTGGAAACATACACGTATAAGTTCATTCCTATGGGAAATAAATGTAAAATAATTAAGTCTAAACCAATGTGGCATAATAAAAAGGTAAGGGAAGAAATGCAAAGGAAGAAGCGTGCATTTAAATTGTTTAAGTCTGAAGGGTCAGAGGAGTCCTTCCATAGGTACAAGGAATGTAATAAAACATGCAAAAAGGAAATTAGATTGGCTAAATTAGAAAATGAAAGGCACGTTGCAAAAGAAAGTAAGACAAACCCCAAAAAGTTTTTTAAGTATATAAATGGCAAAAGGATTAAAAAAGATAATATAGGACCCCTAAGAAGTGAGATGGGTGAATTGATAAATGATACTAAGGAAAAAGCGGAGGTATTAAACACTTTCTTTTCTTCAGTATTTACCAGAGAGGAACAAATGGCAGGAGTAATACATAAAAATGGAAATGAAACCATGCCATTAATTAATACTTGGTTGTCAGAGGAAGAAGTCCAAAGGCGACTGAAGAATATTAAGATAAATAAAGCTCCAGGTCCAGATGGCATATACCCAAGGGTCCTTATGGAGTTAAACTCGGAAATAGCTAGACCGCTATTCTTAATTTTCAGAGATTCAATCTCATCAGGCTCAGTGCCAAGGGATTGGTGAATAGCAGATCTGGTGCCGTTGTTTAAAAAGGGGACGAGATCACAACCAGAGAATTATAGACCTGTAAGCCTGACATCAATAGTGGGGAAACTACTGGAAGGTATTTTAAGGGACAGTATTAAGGATTACTTGGTACGCAATAAAATTATTAGTGGGAATCAACATGGATTTGTGAGGGATTGGTCATGTCAAACTAATCTAATTAGTTTCTACGAGTAAGTTAGTGGGAACTTAGACCAGGGCAGGACAGTAGATGTGGTCTACTTAGATTTTGCAAAGGCCTTTGATACAGTGCCACAAAAGAGGTTGGTTTACAAAATAAGGGAACTGGATCTAGGAATCAAAATTTGTACTTGGATTGAAAACTGGTTAGAGAATAGGGAACAGAGAGTTGTGATAAATGGAACATTTTCTAATTGGTCAAAAGTCTTAAGTGGAGTACCTCAAGGTTCCGTGCTGGGACCACTCCTTTTTAATATATTTATTAATGACCTTGGTGATGGTTGAGAGAGTAAAGTTTCTATTTTTGCAGATGACACTAAACTCTGTAAGGTAATAAAATCAGAGCAAGATGTAGCTTCTCTACAGAGGGACTTAAATAAACTGGAGGATTGGGCGTTCAAATGGAATATGAGGTTTAACACAGATAAATGTAAGGTTATGCATTCAGGGATCAAAAACAAGAACACAATCTATAAATTAAATGGAATTAATTAAGGAGAATTTGTAATGGAAAAGGATTTGGGAGTGCTCGTAGACAGTAGACTTAACAATAGTGCTCAATGTCAAGCAGCAGCTGCAAGGACAAACAAAGTATTGGCATGCATAAAAAGGGGCATAGATGCAAGGGAAGACAATGGAATTTTTGCCACTGTATAAATCGTTGGTAAGACCTCATCTTGAATATGCAGTAAAGTTCTGGGCACCACTCTATAAAAAAGATAATTTGGAACTAGAAAGGGTTCAGAGAAGGGCGACAAAATTGATAAACGGTATGGAGTCATTAAGTTATGAGGAAAGGTTAGCCAGTTTAGGTATGTTTACTTTAGAAAAGAGGCGTCTAAGGGGAGATATGATTACTCTGTACAAATACATTAGGGGTCAATACAGAGAGCTTTCATGGGAACTTTTTACCCCAAGGACCATACACAGGACACGTGGTCATCCCCTAAGGTTAGAGGAGAGGAAATTTCACAACCAGCAAAGGAAGGGGTTCTTTACAGTAAGGGCAGTCAAGATATGGAATTCATTGCCAGGGAAGGTTGTGATGGCAGATTCAATAGATATGTTTAAGAAAGGGTTAGACAAATTTTTAGCGGAAAGGTGTATCCAGGGATACGACCGTTAATTTAAAATGAAGGATAGTAGTGGATATAGGGTAAAAATAGGACTGCAATATTGAGTCTGGGGGGATTTTCACAATTGAAACAGATTGGCGGTTGCTTACTCTGGATTAAATTCAAATATAAGTGCAGGATCGCAGGAGATCTAAAATAGGTTGAACTTGATGGACTGGTGTCTTTTTTCAACCTCATCAACTATGTTACTATGTTACCTCTAAGTCTTGTAATGTCAATGGAACATCCACCCCACAGCTGTCATGTTTCCCCAGTATAACTATTTTTTATTTTCATTTACTACAACAAATGAGAAGACAATGCCAGACAGGCGAATATTACAACCAATTAGTTGTGTATCACATTGTCAGTTCAGTCAATTGAGTAGAACTATAAATATTCAAACGGCTCTCTCACTGGGCAAAGCAGCATCTATGGGTTTGACATACATTTGGGAACATCCATGCACAGAAGCTGTTACCCTTGGCATTAGAATTAGCCCTTTCCTCTCAGAAATAAAAAAAAAAATCTTAACTGGTTTTAAAAGAAGTGATTTAATTGGTGGATTTTAATATCACTTTCAAAAGCTAAAAGAAAATGATTAACAATTAAAAAAAGGACTTTCAGAGAGCCCTAAATAAAACATTCACACTCATAAAAGGTAGAATTGTTCTTGTAAACATGTATTTGTTTAGCTAAGAGAGCAATACACCCCATGCTTTATACATAAGGCAGGAACATTTGTGAAGACAGTTCTCTTGAGCATGATTTAAGGCCTGTAGTTTATCCAATCCATAAATTATTAACGTCCAGCATTTTCGTGGTGAATGTTTTTGCACTTCTTCTGCGGCGTCACCAGAGGCGGAGAATCGTATTTTACTGCATGTCGCTGCTTAAACATCTGCACTGCTTGTCGGAGGGGATTGTAATAGAGCATTTTGCAGACTGGTTATTAACGTTACTGAGAGCTCCACAGGTGGTCTCCAGCAGCGACACAAACAACAAGGTAGAAGAGGTTTATTTATATCTGAGCTCTCTAAGCTGGTAACTACAATGACTATGCTAAACGGGTTCCTGTATAGTCACAAACAACCTAGCTACATGCTATGTTTTTTTTTCACTCTTGAAAGTAACAAGATTTTCTGCTTGTTCATATACATTGTAGTCAGATGCTTAACACCTTAAACCACTTAGTGTACAAATTAGGATGTTAAACTGCACTAGGTAAAAAAATATAGAAACTTGGTTAAGTTGAAGTTTTCGTGCAAGCAGGTTGTTTATTTTTGCTAGAATAGATTTACAATTGCAATGGATCTAGTATCGTCATCACCATTTATTTATATAGCGCCACTAATTTCGCAGCGCTGTACAGAGAACTCACTCACATCAGTCCCTGCCCCATTGGAGCTTACAGTCTAAATTCCCTAACATACACACACATAGACTAGGGTCAATTTTTTTAGCAGCCAATTAACCTACCAGTATGTTTTTGGAGTGTGGGAGGAAACCGGAGCACCCGGAGGAAACCCACGCAAACACGGGGAAAACATGCAAACTCCTCACAGATAAGGCCATGGTCGGGAATTGAACTCATGACCCCAGTGCTGTAAAGCAGAAGTGCTAACCACTAAGCCACCGTGCTGTAGGTATGTTATTTAGCTCAGGTTTTTGTGTGCTCTGTATTAATGTGACTTATGACCAATAGCCGAGTTTCTCTTTAGTGAAGAACCAATGAGTTAGTTTGTACTCTGAAAGACATAACAGTTTGCAATTAAACAGACAATCCAGATGTTGATGAACTGCCTCACCCAGTATGTTCCGATAAATGCTGGCTGCTTGATCATACTGACATCAGCAGTTCAACAACAGCTGGAGTCGTACTGTTTGCATGAGCCTAGAACAGAACATTATCTCATTAGAATCTCAGCACACAGAATTCTATTCTGCATATTAGATGTCAGGACGCCAGTCCAGACTGCTAACCGGAGATACATTGTTCATAGTTCTGCTGAATCGCTCATTAGTGATAAGTCAAGTCAGTAACAAAGAAATGAGGCAGTAAAAAGTAGCTAAACCAAAGTCATTCATTACCTAAATGAAAACTGATCCAAAAGTGTGAAGGACATTTCCATTTTCTGTTTCCATTTTCTTTACAGCTAAGGCACTTATAAATGATTCAGTTAGTTAGCGGCATAGTCTGGCGAATAAAAGATCTGTTAATCTTCCTTCTCTTTTGAATCACTGTATCCATGTGCTGGAGAGTATGAAAATGAATCATTTGACCTGAAATTAACGTTAGTGTTCCTGATTTGTATGGATTCACTGGTACAGAAAATTCCAAGGCAGATCTTCCATTTGAATATGCGTTAAAGGTAGACAGACCAAAACTGAATGATGTTGGTATTATCCAGGCAGTGTGAATTAATTGAGAATGAAGAATTAAGATTAAGCCACAGAACAATTTTAGAGTTATTTCTTGGGTAAACTGCTCCAGATATGAGTGGGGCAGGTGGGTAGAGGACTCAACTTAACATTTTATAGATAATGCTTCAGGTGGGAATCTCTGCCCTGGGACACTCACCAGTACCTCCATATTGGAGGATTGGATTGTCATGGCACCATGGCATAATTTTAATTAGTCAGGGCATGGGGCTAATATGTGCTTCCACCCTGATGATCTGACTGCCCCACCGCTCCTGCTCCATCTCTTCCCTCACCTTTTGATTTGCCCCTTTCATCCCTTCCTGTTTCTCACTTTCCACCCTTATCTGCTTATGCTCCCCCCGTCCCTCCCCTCCTTTCCCTACCTACTCCTCCACTTCTACCTCCCCACATGGGCCAGGCCCCACTCCATCCTTCAGAGGAAGGAAGATAGAATAGTCTGACTCCCATAGCACAAATTGCTGAAAAAGGTCATGCTGGCTATGATAGAAAGGTGTCAGAACACTCAGTGCATTGCTGGTTGCTGCGTATGGGGCTGCGTAGCCGCAGAGCGGTCAGAGAGTCCATGCTGACACCTGTCCACCTGTCCGAAAGTGCCTACAATGGGCATGTGAGCGCCAAAACTGAACTATGGAGCAATGGAAGAAGGTGGCCTGGTCTAATGAATCACATTTTGTTATACATCATGTGGATGACCAAGTGTGTGTGTGCAACACTTACCTGGGAAAGAGATGGCACCAGGATGCACTATGGGAAGAATGCAAGCCAGCGGAGGCAGTGTGATGCTCTGAGCAATGTTCTGCTGGGAAACCTTGGGTCCTGGCATTCATGTGGATGTTACTTTGACATATAACAGGTACCTAAACTTGGTACAGACCAAGTACACCCCTTCATGGCAATGGTATTCCCTGATGGCAGTGGTCACTTTTAGCAGGATAATGCGCCCTGACACACTTCAAAAATTGTTCAGGAATGGTTTGAGGAACATGACAAAGTGTTGATTTGGTCTCCAAATTCCCGAGATCTCAATCCGATTCAGCATCTGTGGGATGAAGGATCTAAGGCTAACGTCTTGATGCCAGATACTACATGACGTCTTTAGAGGTCTTCTGGAGTACAATCTCCCTGTGATTTTTAAAACATGCAGGTCAGAAAACTGGGACTAACATATCTGCTGTGAATACTATTCCCATGTCTTTGTCACCATATATATTTGTTATACATCAACCAGGACCAAAACATGCACCAATATTAAGAGTCTTTAAAGTATATTATATACCAGAGAAACATTAATTTATGTATTACAATGGCTATGTCACAATGATGTTATAGATAGAGACAAAGACACATTCATCATCATCATCATCATCATCATTTATTTATATAGCGCCACTAATTCCGCAGCGCTGTACAGAGAACTCATTCACATCAGTCCCTGCCCCATTGGAGCTTACAGTCTAAATTCCCTAATATATACACACACTCACACAAAGACAGACAGAGAGGGAGACAGACAGAGACTAGGGTCAATTTTTTTTTTTTTGATTGCAGCCAATTAACCTACCAGTATGTTTTTGGAGTGTGGGAGGAAACCGGAGCACCCGGAGGAAACCCACGCAAACACAGGGAGAACATACAAACTCCACACAGATAAGGCCATGGTCGGGAATCGAACTCATGACCCCAGTGCTGTGAGGCAGACGTGCTAACCACTAGGCCACTGTGCTGACACATTTTAGAATGTTTGCATTCAGTGTGGCAGATATCTCAAAAAGCAGGTGACTTTTTGTTTTCCAATAATCCAGAAAAAGAATGAGAAAGATCTATCTTTCTGTTTTCAACCCTGATGGTTGAATTAAACAGTTGCTGGTATGAATTATACAATTGGTGAGATGTCACTATTTTGACAAGCTACAAGTAAGTTAATAGGATCCCAAGCTTGCAAATTAAAAGGTAACCCCAATTTGAAAGCTTTGGTGCTGATTTTCAAGCGGCTTAGAATACAATTTTTACAGACTGTTGTTTTTTTTTTAATTATCTCATCAATTCACAACATAAGGGAACATTACTTAATTTCAGAGGATATAAAACAATTACAAACAAAGCTTTCTGTAATGATCCCTATTTTAATACTAGGATTATATGGTAAAACAATATGGCCAAATAAGATAATTAATTTGAGTCTAATTAACAACAAGATTTCAAAAGGAATCATTATTGATTATGAGTGAGGTGAAGTGTTTAAATTGAGAGGCAATTTTGCCTCAAAGGGAAATAAGAAATACACACCCTTAAATCTATCTTGAACAGAGGGGACACTTACAGATCTTCTAGCGTTGAATTTTATTTCTCTAATCAGGAAGGTGATTGTGGTAAAAAATTCACTTTGTCTATGAGAGACATTTTGACCCCAGAACTTTCACCAACACCACAAAAAGATCAAACCTGGAAACATAGAAACAAGATATAAAACAAAAGAAGGGAATGCAAGTAAATGAGAGAACATACCTATCCAAACAAATGGTCCAATAGAAAAAAATAAATAAAAGATGTAATAGAATCACCAAAAGAATTAGAAGAAGAAGCAAATCATCCTCGTCAAGCTTTTTACATGAAGAAAAAGTGCATTTTAAAATGAAATATAAATCTGAACTTTTCCAACAAAATTTTTACAGAGGCAAAAAAAAATTATTTTGCAAAAATCTAAATTTTGGATCCAACTTGCCACTTCTTTATATTCAAAACTATGTTACATGTAAATGGCGTAACTAGGAAGATTTATTTCATTAAATAAATTATTTTATGTATTACCAATAGCAGTAATTATTGGATATATTATTAATGTATGTTTCAGATCTGTAAAATATGAAAAATACAAGTGTTGACCAGAAATTCACCAATCATGTACCATTTCATTTTAGGGGCCATAGAGCAATTAATGATATTAAAAATCTTTTATGTGAAAGTTGTGATCTGAACATAGTCAGGGCACTAATGTCCTATTCAGTAGTTTTCATAATAATTTGAAACTTAATTCTACTTTCAATCCTGTCCAATCTAAAAACTTAGGCCTGGATCTCTTCCATCTTTAGCTGACAAAGATTTCTACAAATTAATGTTCAAACAACATAGTAGATTACATAATCTTACTAAAATTGAAAAAATATTTTATAAAGATCTCAGAAAAGATGACTCAGTAGTTGTCGAGATGCTGACAAAGACAGTTGTGTAGGGATATTAGACAATGAAAAACTCACCAACAATTACAATTATCAGGTTGTGTTGAAAAACCTATTTGTCATGGTTAAGACCTAATCCAGAATTAATAAAATAAAAATAAATATATTAATGCTTACTGCCCCCTTCCAGATATAAATTGATCTAAAATGTGAATTTATTTTGCACACAAAGGATTAATATACCTTTTATACATTTCATCTTCCCATTTGTCCTACTTTATCTGAGCTGGATGTTACATTTGAAGGGGTCGCCTTATCACTTAGCAAAGAAGTGTTAACAGGCTTTGTGTATAGTTAAATAGGCTCTGCGAGTCCCAGCTCATGCCTGATGGGCAGACACAGCTATATAATACAGGCACCAAAATGCTCACAAGGTAATCATGTTGCGAAATATTCAGCCTGTATGTATTCTCCACACTAAAAGACACATCAAACGAATTTTGTTCATAATTTTTATGTGCCTAAAAATCTCTTTATAATACAAAACCCTGAAATTAGGACATTGAAATATGTCAATATCAAAGTCCAGTCTCCTAGAGGAGCCTAGGAATTAAGTATCATCCAGAATATTATATCTATTGTATTCATGTTTGTTATACTGTTTATCTGTACATTAGGACTGTCTCTAAGTCTGAGCATGTATCACTGATTGCATATGATTTCATTAGCTCTTCAGCTGTGGTGAGTATGAGTTATTGAACATTTGTCTCATTAAATTAGGATGTGTTTCTCTACTGACCGGATTGGATCTTTAGAGTTTAAAACCCCCTCATGTTCTTAGAATACTTCTGTGAGTACTGCAGCTTGAACATAGAACTGCTTATATGAAACAATTGTCTGCTGGCTAGGAAAGAAAATTTTCTACATCACTGTTCCTGCTGATACTGCACTGATGGGCTCTGGGCTTGTCTCAGTTGTGATAGGATATTTGCTGCCTTCATGTGATTGGATTTCCTTCATTTCCAAGATTACATCTATGAGCACTATTGTCTACTATCAGAACTGTTTGAAGTACTAGATAATACCAGTGTCTCTGAAGATCTCTAATTACACCAGCTGTTTGAGACTATCATTTCACATCTTTCTGTGCTCATTAATCAGTTGCAAGTTTTGTTTCCTTTGTCTGGTCATCGGTGTTACTGGATGTTTTCTACATATTCAAAATAAATTTATAATTGTTTGAACCTCTCTCCTGTCTCTAATTTGCCTTGATTTACCTAATAATTTGTCCATTTATTTCTGCTTCTATTATTCATTTTTAATTCAAATAAACTGTTTTGCATAATATTACTGTATGCTATTTTGTTATCTTATTTTATAATTTAAGCAATTTGGCTATTTTGTCATATTAAATTGCATTTTAGAATGTTCTCCCTTTGTGTTCTTAACAAGTTCATATGCTAGCCAAGATCGGTTATTTATTAAAATGCTGCTGACATACAGTGGATTGTTGGGCATTTATAACCATGAATTGTAGTGGGATATACATTGTGATGCTATTTAAAGCTCATACATGCTCAGACACGAGCCAGTGGTGACACTACCACTTTGGTATTTTAATAGAAAATGAGTTTCTTTTATTTTCAGAGAATATCCAATTTGATTAATTTTCCACAAATACAGAAAAGTTTGAAGGAAAGACCCATTGTCTGACATTTGGTCACTCGGCAAGAGCGTTTTTGATTATTTTGACACTTTACTCCAACCCTTGATCACATTACCCCAGTCATATTTATAGGATCCACCTGCATTCCACAGATTTTGGGTGCGTTTCCTGGTCACTTAGATAGGTCACCATGGATGCAGCTTCATTAATACTCCAACTTTAGATTGACTATACATTTATAACTAAATACAAGTAAGAAGACCAGGTTTCAGCCAGTTCCCACACGATCTGGTGGATTCAACACATTCGAACACTACTGGTGAATGGTGAACTTTGAACACATGTTTGCTGTTCTAATGTTAATACAGTATAACATGCAGACATTTAAACTAGATCAGGAATCATACATAGTTATTTTTCATTTTTAATATTTTACAAGTTAAAGCGATCAGCAAATGTGAACAGAGAACCTCGAAAACAGATGGTAAATGCAATCTGCGAACCTGGAATGTGACCTGGAGACCAAACAATTGCGGTATATTGAAGATTGTGTTGCAAAGATCCTCATAACAGTGAAATGTGATTGAAATTCACCCTTTAGTTTCTATAACTGTGATACAAGTGTTGTCAATTAGATATCTTGCAGATGTGTTTACAATATGTGGGTGTAACTGTTCAACAGGCCAAAGAACACTTTAGAATGTGTAAAACGAGGATGAGAATGTCCCTGTATCTCATGTTACCTTTAAACACAAGGCAGAGTTGAATTGTATACGTTGTTTTAAGATATATAAACACCTTTTTAAAAAGTAAAATATAAAAAAAGAGTTGATAACAAGTCAAAGCTGCTCTCTAAATGAGAGATATATTTTTTTTATATTTACATATTATTCAAAGGAATAATATATTATTATTATTTTCTCCATTTCCGGGTCTAAATAATGTTTACTGTTCTTTAATCTTGGCCAATAATTGTATTATGTTTTATCCTTGGATAATGAATTGCGCTTATTTCCATCTCCTTGTTGGGTATGTATTGTGAACAATTTATTTTTGTAGGTAATGTGATAACGCTGACATTTTTAACTTCAATTCATATATATATTTTCTGTAATTGATGTTGTAAGATTGTATTCACATTCATTTATAATATCTCAAATAGACCAGACTTCTAACCCTAGGAAGATAGATCTATCATCACACAACCCTGCAAGGGGTATAAACATGTTGCTGATCACGGCTCATTGCAGGGCTGCCATTTATGTATATTATTATCTATTATTTAGAATACACTGAAATTGCTGTACATTGAGGTTATCATGACACAAGCAAATTACATACAATAATAAAGATGGCAAAGATGGTCCTGCCCACAATCTAAGAGGTGTGAGGAACACTTGATACTAGAGATGCTCCGGCTCTGTTTTCCGAAAAATTAAACCCCCCCCCCTGAACATCGCCAATCCGAGTCTTGGCTCGGTACTTTTGCGCTTCCTTGGATCTGAATCGAAGCAAAACGTTTTCGTTGCATTGTCAAATTTTGCGGGATTTGGATTCCATAAGTACCTCCCTCCCCAGGAGATTCGTCGCATTGCTCACACAGAAACAGGGTAGCAGTGTTCTTGTCACTCTCCATTCTCCAGTGCCATTGCTCAGTGCCATTGCTCACACAGAAAGAGGGGGTAGCAGTGTTCTTGTCACTCTCCGGTCTCCAGTGACATTGTTCAGTGCCATTACTCATACAGAAACAGGAGGGGTAGCAGTGTTCTTGTCACTTGTCAACAATTGACTGGAAACAACTGGAAATTAATGTTATTGATGTTAATAATAATGTAGGAACAAAAAGTGCCAAATTCTGTGATTTTAGCATTTTTCAGCAATTAAAAAAAAAAACAGATCCAAAACCAAAACATGGGGTCAGTGAACATTCCTACTTGATACGTAAGGTAGCACCTGGTAGGGAAAGTGGGTGCGGCTGTTGTAAGGCAGCAGCATTATCAGCAGCCAATAACAAAGCAGTCATTGGCAGTAGATTATAGGTGGGATTACCACAATTGCAGTGGGTGCAGCTGCTACAGAAGAGCAGTGCAGTGGGCTACAAGAAAATGGCTTCCTGACCCTCCAATCTTTGATATGTTTCCTGGCTTAGTAGAGTTCTGCTCCTGCAATGAACATTTGTCTTGCAAATATTTCCCAATTAGAACTAATTGCAACCAAGAACTTGTTTCTTCTCAATTAATAACTCCTAATTATGATTTGATTGTTCGACTTTAAATCACAGCAACAAACTCTGCCATTTAGCATCCCATCTACATGAAAGACATTAGCATTCGTTAGGCAAATACAATTCTCCAAAGCAAAACTTACACCCTATAAAGATGTAATAAAAAATTAGACTTGATATCAGAAGAAATTGATTGAAGTAAATAGAGAAAAGAAATATCTTCATACAGTGGCAGTGTTTGTTCCTTTTTTATTTTGATGGTAAGTAATAAATCATTTATGAAACACGTGTTCTTTTCATGGATAGAGCTGTCAGTTATTATGTGAACCAGCACTTGGTGCTAAACTACCCAGCATTTGGTACAACACTCAGCAAGACTGAATTAATGTGAGCTTTCAAAATTGGCCAAGAAAAAGCAGAACTCATAGAACAGAATTTGTTTTTGCCATTTTTGTTACAGTGAGGTTTTTGGTAAAGAAATTACAGCATTGTCGAGTTTTCAAGTATTCATATTGACCTGTCATATAAAAGTAATCTGCAGGTGTGTCAGAAAGAAGCTGATTGGACAGAGTCTCAGGCATCGTCAACCTGCCATACACTTGCCACATGGTGGAACTTGAGGACGTTTTGTGTTCCAGCCAAATCCCGTCTTCCTCCTGTCCTGCTCCACCTCCTGCTTCATAGATGGTGACAGCGTTCCTCGTAGTTTAATGCTGATCTTCATATCAGCTTGTGATTTTCTAGGTCGGGTTACTCCACTCTCTGTGAGCTCACATTGTCCTGCTCGCAGTACAAAAATCTTAATCTTGCCAAATTATCAACTTAACCTGATCAAACTAATTTCAAAGAAAGGACAGGGAAGCCACTAGCATGTCCAGTACCCATCTATTACTTTTGTAAATATTTGTATATGTGGTGGTACTCTGGAAATATTTTTGGCTTGTAATGTTCAATGCCTGGCTTCTGTAGAGAAAACCTGCTTACCCCTGATTTATCTAATTCTTATGCTGTGGCTGAAAAGGCAAATGTTACAGAATCAGGCTGGGGTGAGTTTATCCCGAAACTTGGGCCTCCCCCTGTATGGAACATTAGTGCATACTTGCCAACTCTCCCGAAAAGTCCAGGAGACCCCCGAAATTTGGGTCAGTCTCCCGGGCTCCCACGAGAGCTGGCATTTCTCCCGCATTCCCGGAATTCCCATGTAAAAATGACGCGATTCACCAAGAATCGCGTCATTTTGGCACCGCCCCCACGACAAAACGTCATTTTACTCATGGGGCAGGTTCGAGGCGCCTGCCCCCTCCCGCCCATTAGTCACGCCCCTCTCCCGGACGCCGCCTACTGAAAGTAGGCAAGTATGCATTAGTGGTTTCATTATTTGGGGAAAGGGGGGTGAAGGTTTATTATTAAACTTTACTGTCTGCCTCCAGTTTGCTTTTAACTACTATTTTATTCCAAAATAAAATGCTATATAAAATAACAACTCAATTCAAAATGTTAAATACCCTTTAAAATAAGTCTAAGGTACTAATACAAATAGTCTGCTTTTCCGTGGCTACCTCTTGCAATCTAACAGATTATTGCTAGGAAGCCATGTTCATTTTTTTTCACTTCTTTTTTTTTTTTTTTTTTATAAATTCATGACTCAGATATTTAATAATAATAATAATAAAGTCTCAGCAGGGATCATTACTTTAATTTACTGGCATCTTATATGGTTGATAGGTTAATATGCTGGCAAAGCTCGATGCGTGTTGGGTTTGCTGAAACAATATGTTATCTGGGCCTGTATAGAAAAATCCGCTATATAAAATACGATAGACGAGCACAGAGAGACCATCAAATCACTATGTTCTACCTTCATGATTTGCTTCCCAAATACATTCTGACTGCAGCCTGTAAATGTCTTTTCACACTCTTATCCAATTAAAAGGAACTGCTGGGAGAGGAAAGGCTTCATTACACAGAAGGAGATTTGCACCAGCACACATTACTGGCTTGTAGACATATTAAACATCAAGTGCAATGTAAAATCCAGCCAAGTTTTGTGTCCCCCTGTGTCTGAAATATGGGAGGGGATAATTCACTGCTGCAAAGTATAAAATCTTCACAGAGGATCTTATTAAGAGAGATATGCAGACAGCCAGATTAGGTATTACACAGACAGCAGTTGTACTGTATTTAAAAGGTGATAGCAAGTAATGAGTAACATCATATTTTTTTTTATCCAGAGCAGAAAAAGTCTCTTAAACTTGATCTGGGGAATTGAATACAACTGCAAAGTCAAGCAATTTCTGCAGATTGAAACTAATCTGCTCAACCCAATTTATTCTTCCCCGTTGACGCTTCAATAAAAAAAAAAAAAGGAGGCTACACCGACTTTGCAGAGAGCAGCTATCCCTATGATATCAGTGTATTTAATATTTGCCATTTAGTAAATTGTTAAAACGCTTAAAGAAAAGTCCTCAGCTGTTTCCTTTTTGTATATTGTTTTCATGCCTAAGATAGCACGCTGCTGACTTTTAACATTTGCAAAATTTTAAATGAATAGAATGTTGCCTAGCAACTAAGGACTTTCTATTACCAAATGTATTCCTGTATAGCAGACCCTGTAAAGAAAAGTATTCTGCTTCATCGTCTTATAAAATATGGCATGGGGGCATTACCATAAAAGAATGGCAAATATAAGGTGGCGTAATCAAATGGCAGTATTTAGACTGGCTGCTGAATCACCTGCAAATGCTTTAACTTTATTTTTTTATCTTACAAACCTGTTTTTTTATGCTACAATTTATAATGCTCCACTTAAATAGTATGCAGCAGGTCAAATACTACTTTTGGTAAACGGTGAAAACATTTGGGATTCAGGGGCCTACTTATTCATCATGACGATAAGTATACTTTGAAATAAATTGCAGCGATAAAAATAATGACATCATTAATCACATGCATGTATCAAACAAAAATCACTGAGACAGAGGAACTTTACTCAACTGCTAAGACAATACTGGCCCAGATCGGTAGGAGTTAACTCACCACTTTGTCGGGCCAGTTTCTCTAGTTCTACACATGTGCAATGACACCAAGAGCCAGAAATCATGTAGATGTGTCCCGTCCTTTTTTGGAATTCTTTGCTAATCATAGAAAACAAGGAGACCAGTGTTAGAAGTCATTCTCAGAGAAGCCAACAGCCCTAAAACTAGAATGAGAGGATAGGGCTGGCCACTGTTGCTACGTGGCAATCCTAGTTTGAAGATCATAGGTTCCTGCAAACTTTTATGTTTATCACCAAGCAACAGCTAGTTGGAAGAATTCCACACACCTGGTGGTAGTTCTGAGCAATTGGACCTTCTGGAGATCTGACTGTCTACAGTCATGGCCAAAAGTTTTGAGAATGACACAAATATTAGTTTTCACAAAGTTTGCTGCTTCAATGATTTCAGACCTTTTTGTCAGATGTTGCTATGTTATACTGAAGTAAAATTACAAGCATTTCATAAGTGTCAAAGGCTTTTATTGACAATTACATTCAGTTTATGCAAAAAGTCAATATTTGCAGTGTTGACCCTTCTTTTTGAAGAGCTCTGCAATTCGCCCTGGCATGCTGTCAATCAACTTCTGGGCCACATACTGACTGATGGCCGCCCATTCTTGCCTAGTCAAAGCTTGATTCACACTCCATCCCGTTTCCGCAGGGAACGTGATGGAGTGTGAATGGAGAGGAGGTTAGAAATGTAAGGGGCAGTGGAGTGGAAGAGCGCCTTGTGAGTGTGAGGAGTTTGAAAATGAATTCAGTAGGGGACGGGGAGCCAGTGAAGGGCGAGGCAGAGAGGAGATGCAGAAGAGGAGCGGCGGGAGAGAAAGATGAGTCTCACAGCCACGTTGAGCATAGACCTGAGGGAGGCGAGGTGGGTGAGGGGAAGGTCAGTGAGAATAAGGTTACAGTAGTCAATAGGGAAATGATGAGAGCATGGATGATGGTTTTGGTGACATCCTGGGATAGGAAGGGCTGGATGAGGGCGATATTACAGAGTTGGAAGCAACAGAATTGGGCAAGAGATTTAATGTGGGGGGTAAAAGAGAGGGAGGAGTCGAGGGTGATGCCCAGACAACGAAGTTGGGGAACAGATGAGATGGTAGAGTTGTTGACAGTGATAGAGAGATCGAGATGGGATGAAGATCTAGAAGAAGGGAAGAGGATGAGTTCAGTTTTGGCATTGTTGATTTTGAGAGAACGTGAAAACATCCAAGAGATGCAAGATCCAAGATGGCAGAAAGGCAGTCAGATACATGAGAGAGAAGGGAGGGGAAGAGATCGGGAGAGGAGATGTAGTGTTGAATGTCGTCAGTGTACAGATGATATTAGAGACCACAGGAAGTGACATGTAAAAACATGGCAGTTGAAACCAATATAATTTTCACCTATAAATATGACTGTCAAATATATAACAATATGCAGCATACATCATAAAGTGCATTTGGTATTCAAATTTACAGGCTCAGATTGTTACTTTTCAGTAATACAATATGAGTTCTCAGCAGAAATAAAATGGTAACTGTAATACTCTTATGGTAGAGATCTTTCCATCAAGCAATAATAAAATAATAAACACAGATTTCGCAGATGCTTGTCACATGTAGCAGGACTCCAGCTTCTCTTGAGTGGTTTTCATAACAATACCGAACTCTTATAACTAATTTCCTATATGACTCAGACCATAAGCTTGGCCCTAAACTTACCCTTTAAAATGTAACTCAGTCCCAGAGCAAAGGTATATAGCATTAATCTTCAGGGCTTCCCACCTGGTTCCTGACTAACTAAACTAATATGTACATTTTGCTCAGTCTTTCTAGTAAAACAAGAAGCATAATAAAACTAAAGGGTACTTATCAAAATAAATACTGAAACTGGTATCAGGCAATCTCCTCAGGAACTGGTTTCAGGCAATCTCCTCAGGAACTGGTTTCAGGCAATCTCCTCAGGATCGGGATAAAGGTATTTAAAGTGGTTTGAAAGATGTCAGCTTTAATAATGTAGTTTGTCCTACTTCTGGCAATCTGATTTCTTTTTATTATTATTATTATTTATTTATAAGGTGCCACAAGGTTTCCGCAGCGCCGAGCACAGTACAAACAATGGACAGTACAGGGAATAACAGTACAGAACAATAAACGAGTAATACCAAGACTTCAGAGACTCCAGGCAAAGCAAATATAATGGAGTTGGATCAGAAGAGAAGGTAGAGAGACAGGAGGGAGAAGGGCCCTGCTTATAAGAGCTTACATCCTAAAGGGAGGGGAAACAGACAGCCGGCACAAAGGGAGTCAGAGGGGGGGAGCAAGCGCCTCAACTCTACAGAGGAGGAGCCAGGAGATGAGATCAAGCATAGAGAGAGGGTTAGGTGGAAGGCTTCCACCTACCACTCTGTTGGTTAAATTCCAGCCTGTTGCTGTATATGTCACACTGTAGAGTCTCCACTTGTTTCTCTCTTCTCCGTCCCAACTTCTCACTTCTGCCTCTTGTCCGATCTCTTGCTTGACACTTTCTTCCTCTCCTTCTCACTTCCAGACTCTTTTATCTCTGACCCCCTTTTTTCAGGCCAACTGCTACACTTCAACTGACAGTTTCCAGTCATTCCTCTCACCTAACTGTCATTTTTTCCTCGCTCCCTTGGTCTCGGTGATGTGACTGTGAGCAGATCTTTATCAATCCCTGACATTAGTGCACATGTGCGAGCCATCATGTCCACCAGAACTACACTATACTCATTTTACAGATAGGACATACATCTTGCAGAATTTAGTACACATAATAACAGATACAATAACACCTACATAGATAGTCATGAGCTAGCAATTACAACAAGCACGGATACCGATACAAATTCCAGAGATGTGAGTGCGATTCAGCTTTACACATGACATCAGGGTCGCACAAGGTGGAAAGACATAAGACATAAGGTAAAAAAGACCATCTCCATAACATCTTATATTCCAGAGTTTATATCTATCTGGACTTTTCACCCAAGAAAGTGGCAGATAAACATTAAAGCAACAATCCAAGTAAACAATCCAACTTTCTACCAGTCATCATTATAAAGTTGCTCCATAATTTGTTGGTCCTTACAAAGTCATTGAACTAGCCAATGCTGTTTATTTACATCTCACATTACCTTCTTCTTTACAAATATACAATGTCTTCGGAATCAGCTGGCGCTATATAAATAAATGTTGATGATGATTGATGATGTTTTCGATTTGTCAATTGAATACCCAAAATTATAGATTAATCAACAAGAATTTGAAATTAGTCACATCCTTGATAACAAAATCTCCTGGGGTGAATCACCTTATTTAGTAGATTGGAAAGGTTACAGCCGCGAGGAACAATCTTCGGTCAAAAAATTCAATGTTCAGACTCCTCTTCGAGTTAAAAATTTAGCCCATCCTCTCAGAGTCTAAAAGAGGCCATCCAGTGCCTACCTGTAAGAGAAGGGGTAGTTCCTGTAACAAACCTGACCTTGCATTCCTGTCATATATGGTGCTGTTTCTATTTCTAAAGTCATGGGCGAAAGTTTTGAGAATGACACAAATATTGGTTTTCACAAAGTTTGCTACTTCAGTGTTTTTAGACCTTTTTGTCAGATGTTGCTATGGTATACTGAAGTAAAATTACAAGAATTTTATAAGTGTTCATGCAAAGAGTCAATATTTGCAGTGTTGACTCTTCTTTTTGAAGACCTCTGCAATTAGCCCTGGCATGCTGTCAATCAACTTCTGGGCCACATACTGACTGATGGTCGCCCATTCTTGCCTAATCAATGCTTGGAGTTTGTTAGAATTTGTGGGATTTTGTTTATCCGCCCGCCTCTTGAGGATTGACCACAAGTTCTCAATGGGATTATTGTCAGGGGAGTTTCCTGGCCATAAACCCAAAATTTCAATGTTTTGATCCCCGAGCCACTTAGTTATCACTTTTGCCTTATAGCAAGGTGCTCCTTCGTGCTGGAAAATGCATTGTTCTTGGATGGTTGGGAGAAATTGCTCTTGAAAGATGTTTTGGTACCATTCTTTATTGATGGCTGTGTTCTTAGGCAAAATTATGAGTGAGCCTACTCCCTTGGCTAAGAAGCAACCCCACACATGAATGGTCTCAGGATGCTTTACTGTTGGCATGACACAGGACTGATGGTAGCGCTCACCTTTCCTTTCTCCGGAGTAGCGTTTTTCCAGATGCCCCAAACAATCTGAAAGGGAATTCATCAGAGAAAATGACATTACCCCAGTCCACAGCAGTCCGATCCCTGTACCTTTTGTAGAATATCAATCTGTCCCTGATGTTTTCCTGGAGAGAAGTGGCTTCTTTGCTGGCCTTCTTGACGCGAGGCCATCCTCCAAAAGGCTTCACCTCACTGTGTGTGCAGATGCACTCACACCTGCCTGCTGCCATTCCTGAGCAAACTGCACTGGTGGTGCATACCTTGCTTACGGCAGCTCTTTATTCCTGAGTAGGCTATTATTGCATATAAATTGATGTTCAGGCACTCCTTTATATGCTCTGGTATTTGCCTGTGATATCAGTCATTCAGTCTATTGTCTGTATCCTGGGCAAACGGTTGTGTTGGCATTTATTTTTGTGCTTGTGCATTGTTCTTTTTATTGTGAACGTCCTCAACTCTGTTTTACTAATCGAACCAGTGATGTTGATCCTGACCTCGGCCTGTATATTGACTTCTGCACCTGTGTTTCCAATAGTCAGCTGATACTTAGCTCTGTGACCTGTGACCTCTGGGCTATCCATAGTGAAGACCATCACTCCTTAGTAAAAACAAAGGTTCTTATTATATTTCATACTTCACATTTAGCCAGCATCATTAGATCGCAGCATAGTGGGTTCACATATGGGACAATATCTCAAAGATATCTAAATCCCTCCATGGAGGGAGTGAATCATCTCTTTAAAGGGCGACATTTAACAATTGCTAAAAACACAAAGGGAACACAGAGAAAGAAAATATATCTGAATAATAGAGTGAGTGTGTATATTTTCTTTTATATTTCTGAAGGCGATGTTCCCACCTTTCTTATTCATCTCTGGCTCTTGCAGGTAATTAAATTTTTTCTATACAGTACTGCAGAGCAGAGTGCTACTATAGACAAAAATCTATTTTGTTTCCTTGGCGAAGGCCAGCGAATTCTCACTTTGCAATGAAAAAGAAAAAAAGCAACATTAATTTAAAATTGATTGTGTTGTAGATGAGAAAGTAGCAAATTAATTTATCTAATTTAAATGAACAGTATATAAAGATTTAATGACTTAAGGGAAAACTGTTTGTCAATATGACTGCACCAGACCAAAAGATCATGTAACATGTTATTTTTTCTCCAAAAGCCAAGGGGGGTGGGTATTTACTTAAAGCTCACACTGTGAGCTTGTGACATGCAGTCTGTGCGTGTCAGGCTTGGTAATTGTAAGTGTAATTAAGGACATTTTGTAAATACATTTTAGCCACTAATAAATGCAGAACTTGTCATCTTAACATTTACGGTTTAGTTTGAATAATTTGCCATACCTTGGTATGCTGCCATGCAATTATAGCTGGCAGAAGATCTTTTTCCAGCATGTTAATGTTTTGCTATAGTCAATTTTACATTAAACACCTGATGTCGGATTTATGACAGATGGACATTTTGGTGTCACAAACCGAAAGTAGACCTGTCACGTTTTCAAGCAACTGTCTCTCATGAATTTGTCTCAGAAATGTTTTTTTTAATGTTTTAATTCTTATTGTTGGATGGGAGGGAGAGAGAAAGTGAGAGAGGGAGGGAGAGAGAGAGATGAGAGGAGAGCAAAAGAAAGAGAGGAGAGAAAGAAAGAGAGAGTAAAGAGAGAGGAGAGAGGGAGAGAGAGAGAGAGAGAGAGAGAGAGAGGGAGAAAGAGAGAGATGAGAGGAGAGAGAAAGAAAGCTAGAGAGAGGGAGAAAGAGAGAAAGAGAAATAGAGAGATGAGAGGAGAGAGAAAGAAAGCGAGAAGAGAGAGGAGAGAGGGAGAGAGAAAGAGAGAGAGAGAGAAAGAGAGAGATGAGAGGAGAGAGAGAGAGAAAGAAAGAGAGAGGAAAGAGAGAGGGGGAGGGAGAGAGAGAGAGGGAGAGTGAGTGAGAGAGAGAGAAAGAGAGAGAGAGAAAGAGAGAGAGATGAGAGGAGAGAAAAAGAAAGAGAGGAGAGGAGAGTGAAAGAAAGTGAGAGGAGAGAGAGAAAGAAAGTTAGAGGAGAGAGAGGAGAGAGAGAGAGAGAGAGAGAGAGAGAGAGAGAGAAAGAGAGAGAGACAAAGACAGAGAGAGAGAAAGGAGATGAGAGAGAGAGAGACAGAGACAGAGAGAGAGAAAGGAGATGAGAGAGAAAGAAAGAGAGGAGAGATAAAGAAAGAGGGAGGAGAAAGAGAGAGTGAGAGAGGGGGAGAGAGAGAGAGGAGAGGGGGAGAGAGAGGGAGAGAGAGAGGGAGGGAGAGAGAGAGAGAGAGAGAGAGAGAGAGGGAGGAGAAAGAGGGAGGGAGGGAGAAAGAGAGAGGGAGGGAGAAAGAGAGAGGGAGAGAGAGAGAGAAAGAGAAGGAGAAAGAGAGATGAGAGGAGAGAGAAAGAAAGAGAGGAGGGAGAGAGAGAGGAGAGAGAGAGAAGAGAGAGAGGAGAGAGAGAAGAGAGAGAGGAGAGAGAGAAGAGAGAGAGGAGAGGAGAGGAGAGAGAGAAAGAGAGATGAGAGGAGAGAGAGGAGAGAGGGAGAGAGAGGAGAGAGAGGAGAGAGAGAGAGAGAGAGAGGGAGAGGGAGGGAGGGAGGGAGGGATAAAGAGAGAGGGAGGGAGGGAAAGAGAGAGGAGAGAAAGAGAGGGAGAGGGAGAGAGAGGGAGATGGAGAGAAAGGATAAAGAGAGAGAGAAAGGAGAGAGAGAGAGAGAAAGGAGAGAGAGATCAAAAATAGGGTGCCTATTGGTGCAGTAATTTAAGGATATTGTCCCAAAAGAAGGTGATAATAATACATGCCTACTGATTTATAAAGAATTCAGGCAAATCTGGATTACAAAAGGGGTCCCAGTTTTTAGAGAGGAGCTCTGCGATATATAGTGGGAAAAAGATAGAAACAACCAGTGATAGCATAATATTGTTTTTTTTAATGCTGAAGTGCACACCTCTCCCCACCAACAGTGTTACCAAATGTAGGTGTAAATTACACTTATCTGTATGAAAACTGTATGCTTCTGAACTACTTGATTTTACTAGATACCTGAGGTGGAAGACTATGAGGAAACCATTTGGTGTAGTATTGTTTAAAACATTTTTAATAAAAAAAACATAAAATAGATGAACTCAGAATTTAAAGTATGTAAGAAGGCTTATCTGTACTGTTTAGAATGTTTTCCGAGTCCAATATCTGCTGGGTTTAGATGTCACATCACCCTAGATTGAGCCCACCCAGAACAACTGTACAGATGGACATCCAGGAAAAGCATCAGATGAAATAAGATAGTGTACATGTTTGACGCGTTTTATCTGCTAAACAGACTTCTTCAGGAGATATTATAATATATATTATATATATATTATAAATATTAGCAATATGTATATTGGATAAATATTTTTAACAGCAATGTATTCAACTTTTCATAACATAGCATTCAGAAATTAGTTAGCATATAGATAAATACTGTGGAGAAGCGCTTGTAGTAGATGGTGTATACGTGTGTCCAAGGTTTTAATCCTAGGACATTTAAACTCTAGGGAAAGTTTAGTGTGTGTTGGAATGACAGCTTTTCAATATCTTCAGCTCACGTAAAAGCTGGTTTATGGGTCCCTGGAGTGAATGGTGCAGAAAGAGCGGGCCTCCGTTCCTTTGGATTAGTTTGGGTTTTCTGGCCTACTAACTAGTTAACACACTGATTGGCAGGTTAAAGGAACAGGGAAATAAGAACATGGATGAAATAAGGACTTGACACAACAATAGAAGGATTGGAGAAACAGTTATAAACTGAAAATGAACAGAAAAAATAGCATATTGATAAAAGTAAATACTGGGTTATGGATATATGTATCTAATAAGAACTGTTAATATGGGTATATGAATCAAACAATCAATTGGCCAAGTATAGAAACAAAAGGCAGAACACTGGGTAGACTAGAATTTGAAAAGCAGGACTGGTGGAAGCACTGTGGGAACCCTAATCAGCACTTTTTCTAAACTCAGAGGCAGCTCCACCCTCTATCAGAGATGCTCCCCTCACAGATGCTCCCCAAGTCCCACACTGATTCTTAACTTATCAAACCAGAAAAAAGGGGGCAACATATCCTGCTCCCTTGACTCTGGGAGTGTGACGCAGGTCAGTAACATCACAGCCCAGCACCACTCTCCCAGTTCATCACTGGTATTAAGGAGCAACAGCCGATAGCTTCACAGTCTCATGGGCTTGGGACAGAGGCGGAATTAGCGATAGGTGGACCCCTGTGCTGTGAGACAGGGAAAATGGAACCGGGGCCCTGACCCTCTGCATCTGCCATGCAGGGTGCCCCATTATCTCCATGGGCCCTCGTGCACTACAACTGCCGCACCAATGTTAGTTACGCCACTGGCTGGGGAGCAGAAGAATGAATTGGCTTGATCACAGGTGAGAAAAGGGGTATGAAATAGAATTAAAGACTGAGAACAGATACAACTCTTAAAGACAAGTGAGACAGACACATTGAAGTAGAGGATTGTAGAAATTGGGTATACAGTTGACATAAGGTCTGTGACGACAGGTGTACAACCAAATACAGTATATTGAAAATGGGTGTATGAATTAAATGACGTAACGCTACAAACCGCTAAATAGGCCAAATAAGGACTGTATGTCACGGATATGAATTATATAGAGGACTGAATAGGATTGTACAACTACAACAAACAAACTAAACAAATGTTTAAATGGATCAAAATAAAGATGCAGCCCTGGCAAATGGTGTACAGATCGAATGTATGAATTGAATGAAGGACCAGGGAAACTAAGTTGAACGAAGGACTAAAGAATGGTTGACTAATTAATGTATTGTCTAGGAGAAGGTATGCATAAAATATTTTTAAACTCTTTTAAAAAAATAATGTTTTTTAAAAAGTATGTACATCAACTGCTACAGCTCTGATTCTCTCCTAATGAACCTAACATAATCTAATTGTAACTTGCAATTGATTCTTTATTTAAAGTAAATTTGTTAATTATTGTTATAACTTGCGTTAGACTGCCGATCAGTGAATCATATTCTAGGACACCATTCTGGCCTGGTTCTCATGTAGCCTAAGACCAGTAGATTTGTTTTTGATCAGCTGACCAGTTAGTACGGATATACTTATCTATCGTTTATGTTCTTCCTAACTATATCTTGGCATTTACACTAATGAGAGTCATGTTGAGGTTTTTATACAGAGGGGGGAATTCAATTGGCCGCATTACTGTCAAAAGTAATGCGGCCTGCGCACTATTACCGACATTACCGACTGCCGGCTGTTTGCTAAAATTACCGTATTAACGGTAATAGACTTAGCACGGCATTGTGTCAGGGGGAATTAAATTCCCCCTAAGTGTTAGGAAATGCACAGTTAAATGACGCAGTTGAACACACCGCTGTCCAACCCCTGATCTCTATTAGACCCTTTCACTTGGTACTTCTGCTTTCCACAGACTCTCTAACCACTTCACTCCTTCCACTAATTCCCAATCCTTTGTATTCACTGCTCTTAACTCTATTTTTGTATTGTATTGTCTTTGCCATTGTAGTGCTCTACCTTAACATTGATGTGCCAAAATATTGCCTTGCTGGTTTTTGATTACATTACCACTATCATACCTCCTTTGCCACCATCCAGGCTTCTACACTACGTAGACCCAGACACCATCATGACATTTCCCAATTAGGCCTCTGCCCCATCTGGACCCTTCAGGACTCTGTACCACCTAGGCCCGTGGACTATCATGGCTCCATCTAGACCTCTCAATATCATGGCCTTAGTATCTTACAGACCTCTGCACCATCTGACCCTCCAGGACTCTGTACCACCTAGGCCCCTGCACCATCATGGCTCCATCTAGACCTCTCTACATCATGGCCTTAGTATCTTACAGACCTCTGCACCATCTGACCCTGCAGGACTCTGTACCACCTAGGCCCCTGCACCATCATGGCTCCATCTAGACCTCTCTACATCATGGCCTTAGTATCTTACAGACCTCTGCACCATCTGACCCTGCAGGACTCTGTACCACCTAGGCCCCTGCACCATCATGGCTCCATCTAGACCTCTCTACATCATTGCCTCCGTATCCTGCAAACCTCTGCATCATAGTGAACCCCACTATGACTATTGTTCCCATTTGCTGCTTTTGCCCCTTCTTTTTCCCACTCTTTAGAATATAAGCTCTCATTGGCTGGGTCCTCTACCCTATGTCTCATATGTTTAGCCTACATCTCATCTCCTCTCTGTCCCTGGTTGGTCTTATGCTGAATTGTTTTTGTATGCCATGCATTTATTGTTCTGTTATATTATTGTTCTTAAATGTTTGTACTTATGTTCCAACCCCATCTGTATGGCTTTATGACTGAGATAAATAGTGATGACTAAAGATGATGGAATGTAAGCAAAAACTGAGTGGAGATTGTCCTTGAAACTGTCAGGCGCCGTCTCCGCACTGACACTTGGTGCAGGAAACGGACGCCTCCATCTTCTCAGCAACCACGTCCTGTTGCCTAGCAGCGGGACGCAATCTCTACTCACCTGTCTGCAGCCAGCATGTGTTACCGCCAAAATCTCCCTAACCCTATCAGGAGGCACCTTAGGGTATATAAAGCAGCCTCTGACACATGTCTAGTGCCAGAGTATTTGGTCTTCAGCCTTGCTCCAGCGTTTGTTCCTGTGTTGCTGTTCTTGGATTCTGACCCGGCTTGTTCCTGACTTCTCCTATTTGGTATTGACCCGGCTTCCTGACCATTCTCCTGCTTTTGATTTGGCTATATCCGTTCCTCTGGTTGTGACCCGGCTTGTTGACTACTCTTCCATCCTGCATCCTGGTTGGCTGTCACCGCTGCCTCAATTGTTACCTCGCCAACTGACTGATACTGAGGGCCGCGACCTGCGCTTCCCTTACAGCAAAGTCCATACCTCCTTGCGGGGGTTCCTGGTGAAAACCAGGGGCGTGTTAGATTCCGCGCCTCAGTACTCAGTAGCGCCAACTGCTGGCAGGTATCATAAATTCCACAGAGCAATTCTGACAGAAACAATTAATGGCGCTGAGGAGACACAAAGGAAGTCTGGGGTGCTTTCAAACTAAGGAATATAAGTACTTAAATGAAAGCCTGGGTATAGCCTACGATGTCTTTCGATGAAAGTGAATTATTGATTATTTTAAATTAACTTAAACAGTGTTGATAAGTGCACTGGCTTGGCAAGAATTACAGTTTATAGAGAACTTTGAGGATGTGTGGAGTTTGTACGTTCTTCCCGTGTTTGTGTGGGTTTCCTCTGAGTGCTCTGCTTTCCTCCCACACTCCAAAAACATACTAGTAGGTTAATTGGCTGCTGCCAAAATTAACAGTAGTGTGTGTGTGTGTGTGTGTGTTAGGTAAGTTAGACTGTAAGCTCCAGTTAGACTGATGTGAGTGACATATATTCTCTGTACAGCGCTGCAGAATTGGTGGCGCTATATAAATAAATGAGGATGATGATGAGGTTCATGAAAGTCTATGAGCAGTGAATGAGAAGGTAAAGCATGGTTATGAAAATAGAAGGAATATTGAGAGATATCAAAAAAATTTATGAACTGGTTACATTAAACAGTAGGAAAGAACGATAAAGTGAATTGATTGAGTAGACAGTGTAAGGGAAAAGGAAAGGAGTGCGGACGCCGTGTACACCGACTGCAGTGCAAGTTAACAGATAAAATTGACTAACAGAAACTAACAGTGAGTTGTTGGAAATAAAACAACAGACATCCCATTAACTTCAAAAATAGCTATGTATAGCACCCCTTGACAACTAATTATCACAGCGCAAAAATAATTAGAATATATCACTACCTGAAAGCCAGAAAATGTATGATTAAGCCATCAACATTTACATTTTGCAATTAGGCCAACAACTCAAAAAGCATAGCATAGATGCACTCACCAAAGTAGCCTAATTTATATAGCCGTGTATTTAATGTTACAAGTCATTTTAAACAAGGTATACTAATGACAGTGCAACCAATCACAAAAGGCATTTAGATATAAAAGTGAACACAAACCTTAAATGTAACAGAAGCATGCTCCATCTAGGGCAAATGTCCTTATCAAAACGCTTATGCATAAGCCGGAGGCATATCTGGCATCCAGGAGGTTTGTTTACCTTCCCGGGAGTCCAGGGGGTGAATGTATTAAGGAGCGATTTTTGCAAATTGATGATAATCGGCGACTTTGACAGCTAAATTTAAAACGGCAAGATTTGCCTTTAAACACATTGCCGTTTTAAATTTAGCCGTCAAAGTCGACGAATATCGGCAAATTTCAAAAATCGATCCTTAATACATTTACCTCTAGGGGTCTAGGAGAGATGAGGGCAAAAGGTCCAGCTCCTGTAAAGCAGTACAGAACTGTGCAGGAGGTTTTGGACGGTACAGTTAATGTAACAACAATAACGGTGCAGTTGGAGGGTATCTTAAAAAGGCTGACATCAGACAAGACTGCAAAAAGTAAATTAATTTGCAAGAAGTCAGTGAGGAAAGACACTATGTAGTGCAAAATGGATAGCAAAGAGTGAAATATATAACTGCATAGCGGAAGGACAATGGGAACGGCTTGATGAACATGATGAAAGGAGGAAGAGTATAAACAGATTCTCGGCCTCTCCCATAACCTCAGGCCAAGCCTTGCAGCTGTGCTGGTGTCCCCATAATGCATGTGGTATTGTTTGCAATAGGTTTGCAGGATCCAGATTCCTTTTGCAATATTGAACATAAAAAGGGTCCTCATCAGTGTAGCGTAGGAGGAATAATTATTAAAATATTTTACATCTATATGTAGTGCATAGGAAGTAGTCAGAATCACTTTTGCAGTCTAGGGGAGTAAATAAAAGTAATTACCACTGTAATTTACAGAGAGGAATCAAAATATTACAAAGGTTTCTGCTTCTAAGCACATTCATCGGTGTTAATTGGACTAATTTGGGCAGCCTGTGATTCCATCTGAAGAATTTCATACAGATGTAAGCATTGTTAATCAGAGCATGCACAGCATTTTTCAATCCATTAAAACAGCAGTGTTACATATAAAATATTGAGAGGTTAAAAGACGTGTAAGGTCTGGGGACATAGACATATGAACTGAGAAACTGCTATACATCTCTGGGAATATTGTACATTCAGATGATCTGATTGGCTACAGTTTGCTTTATCCCCACCCACCAAAAATTGGTTGCACAGAGAAGAGCGATCTAGTTTGAAAATTTATATACACTGTACACGTGTCTCTGTTTATTTTCTAATCTTGCTTCTTTTGCACACAATCTGCATTTTTCTCCGCCATTTACAAATCAAGAAAAATGCAGTCACAGATCACAAAAGCTATTTCTACCAATTTTATAAAATGATGCACCTTTTTCTTTGCGTAATTGCATCCAGCTGTATGAACAGTGCAGGGTTTAGCCCTCATAGATAGCAACAAATGTAGGATTGCAAAATGTTGCTCCTTCTGATTGGAGAATTGTGACCTTGCTTGTTGTTTGTGGTAAGCCACAATGACACGCCTTATATGTGCTCAAATGCAAATATGAGACTTTGCACTGTGATACCTAAATTAGCTTTAAGGAGCATTTAACGGGTGTTGCAGAATGGAAGTAAGTGGGATACTTAAAAAAGTTGGATACCTATCATTTACTAATCTAAAAATGTTGTCTTAAACTCTTAAACTTGTTTTACTATGGTTCTCCTTATGTAAATCATGCAACTCCTGAAATTCCTGCTTTTTTGCTGGACAAACCACTTGGCATCTGGAATGGGCCATGGTCAAATCGGCATAGGCTGTGATAGGTTGGAACAGGGACAAGATGGAGGCAGATGAGACCATGGGCAAATGCTGGCTGGGCTACATCCCAGTCCGGTCCCATACTGGGCTACTTTGGGCTGGTTCACTGAGCCACCTGCAATTTTTTCCTTTATAATGTTTCTAATAGGCTGCTGAGTCGAGAGTGTCGCCCCCCCCCCTTTTTTTTTACTTTGGGCTGACACTCAAATATGGGGTGGTCAGCTTTGTATGACATGGTCACGTCTTAGTCCCAATCTGGCCCTGAGGAAAACAAATTTGTTTTTTTCCCCTAGACACATTTTAAACTGGAAAAAAATATTCTAAAGACTGGGTAGCGCAAATAATAAGCAAAAGGTTGGTAGGTAATAGCAGGGTTATTTTTGTCATATATCACTCAGAACGGCGTTCCGGCACCTTTTTTCCATGGGTTTTCAAAGTTTAATTAACTTTTTTTTTAAAAAAAAATCTGCGGTGCTGCTACAGTGCAGCACCGCATCTTAGTGTGTGTCCTGCTTCCGGCTCCGGCAGTGAGAGGAGCCGCGATCAAGCAGAGAAGCGAAAAAAGAAGCATAGAAGGTAAGTACAGACTACAGAAAGTGGGGGAGTGGGCACAGAAAGAGAGGGCTACAGAAAATTGAGGGGGCTGAAAGAGGGCTACAGAAAAATGAGGGCACAGAAAGAGATGGCTGCAGAAAAACGAGGGGGCAGAAAGAGGGCAACAGAAAAATTAGGGGGGCAGAAAGATAGGCTACAGAAAAAGAGGGGGCAGAAAGAGAGGGCTACAGAAAACTGAGGGGGGCAGAAAGAGAGGGCTACAGAAAAACGAGGGGGCAGAAAGAGAGGGCTACAGAAAAACGAGGGGGGCAGAAAGAGAGGGCTACAGAAAAACAAGGGGGGCAGAAAGAGAGGGCTACAGAAAAACGAGGGGGGCAGAAAAAGGGCTACAGAAAAACGAGGGGGGCAGAAAGAGAGGGCTACAGAAAAATGAGGGGGGCAGAAAGAGAGGGCTACAGAAAAACGAGGGGGGCAGAGAGGGCTACAGTAAAACGAGGGGGGCAGAGAGAGGGCTACAGAAAAGCGAGGGGGTCAGAAGGAGAGGGCTACAGAAAAATGTGGGGGCAGAAAGAGAGGGCTACAGAAAAACGAGGGGGCAGAAAGAGAGGGCTACAGAAAAACGAGGGGGGCAGAAAGAGAGGGCTACAGAAAAACAAGGGGGGCAGAAAGAGAGGGCTACAGAAAAACGAGGGGGGCAGAAAAAGGGCTACAGAAAAACAAGGGGGGCAGAAAGAGAGGGCTACAGAAAAATGAGGGGGGCAGAAAGAGAGGGCTACAGAAAAACGAGGGGGGCAGAGAGGGCTACAGTAAAACGAGGGGGGCAGAGAGAGGGCTACAGAAAAACGAGGAGGGCAGAAGGAGAGGGCTACAGAAAAATGAGGGGGGTAGAGAGAGGGCTACAGAAAAACGAAGGGGGCAGAAAGAGGTGAGTTCCGGCACCTTTTTTCTTATGAAAAAAGCACTGGGTAAGAGTATTGGTAAATATTCTTGCATGTGTTACTGTGCAGTTTATAATGTTTTGTTGCTTGCAAAATTCCAGCACTGTATTTCATAAAACTCCATAAAGCCTTGGCATATTACAATCACACATTTATCGATTGAAGCTTAGTTAAAAGACTCTCCTCGAACATCATACTGTCAGCACAAATAATATTCATAAAATGTCTGGAAAATACCGTCGTTTTCAGCTATAATATGGATGGCCTCACTGTTATTAGCAAATACAGAGTCAGACTGGTAGTAAAATAGTTCTTGTTTGTGATGTGCCGATATTTTCCACTTCTAGTTTTAGATTAACGGGAGAGGACACCAGAGAGGGGGATTCTGGGATCGTTTGCTGAGATGTAACATTAACAAAAACAGATATGAACGAAAGAATAAAACAAAGGTGTTAGTTAAAGACGAAGCAGCTGATATTGATTTTAATTACAGAGAAAAATATATTTTTTTTGTTTTGATAGTATTGACATTTTTTTGTATTATTGCTTGATGATAACACGATAATAACATTTTCACACTTCCATCTTTCCATCGGAACTGTAGAAGCTACAGGTGTCTAATCCTTGATTCCTACATTTATTCCCAGACGAGTAAAGCATTTCCCCATAATAGAGATTATTGAGCCATTTTGGACAGTTTATGGACATAGCTAATTGACACGGCCATAATCAAGCAATATGTACTCCGGACACAAGTCTTGCATAGACTGCATACTTGCCAACTTTTAATTAATTCTTCAGGAGATCCAGGAGGGGAGGGGAGCTTAATTTTTGCCCCACTGTGATGACACAATTGTGACACCGCTGCATTTCTCCACAGGGGGTGGAACCAAAATGACACAATTCGCTGCAAATCGCATCATGGAGGGGCCCACCCTCTCCGCTTGGAAGTGGGCAGAATTAACATTTTCCGAACAACACAAATGAGCTCCGTCAGCATTGCTGTAATTGAGACTCAATATAAAGTTCAAAGTGGTACCCAGCCTTCTGGCTAAAATGTACCCTGGAACATCTAACACCTGTTTGAGGTGTAATATGATGTCTGGAACACCCCTTCACATTCATTGGGACTGCCCCAAAATAAGCCCTTTCTCCAAGGAAATCGCAGGAACTGAGGTAGCGGAATGCCCAGGTTTCTGGTTACTTAACGCAATCAAGGAGCCCATTGCCCAATATAAAATAAAAATCTTGCTCAAGCACCTTAATAATGCTTCATAGGCTGTGATACCAGTCCACTGGAGATCCACCTCACCACCATCCATGACTGGCATACGTGTACTGTAAATCTGTTTAACTGGGACAATAAAAATTTAAATTGCAGAAAATAAAGAATTGTAACCATAAATGGGGTCTCATGTCTTTCCCCTTATTAGAATTATATTTAGTTCCAATAAGATCCTGATACCTCTACATATATATCTTAATGTTCTAGCCACTAAGCACGGTGGCTTAGTGGTTAGCAATTCTGCCTCACAGCACTGGGGTCATGAGTTCAGTTCCCCACCATGGCCTTATCTGTGTGGAGTTTGTATGTTCTCCCCGTGTTTGCGTGGGTTTCCTCTGGGTGCTCCGGTTTCCTCCCACACTCCAAAAACATACTGGTAGGTTAATTGGCTGCTATCAAATTGACCCTAGTCTGTGTGTCTGTCTCTGTGTGTGTGTGTGTGTGTGTGTGTGTGTGTGTGTGTGATAGGGAATTTAGACTGTAAGCTCCAATGGGGCAGGGACTGATGTGAGCGAGTTCTCTGTACAGCGCTGCGGAATTAGTGGCGCTATATAAATAAATGGTGATGATGATGATGATGACATGTTGGCTGAAATACTCCCATAGTATTCAACTATATGGAGATATAGATCCATCTTCACTATACTATTACCCCTTGATTGACTGGGCAGTTACAATAACTTTTCAGATCAAAGAATGAAAACTTCTGTTTCCAGGAGAAAACAGGAGGCTTTGCCAGCGATAATTATTTTTTTTTCGCTGCGCCATATACTAAAATATGTGGTACTACTTGCAGTAACTTCACTATCACTGGGAATAACCCCTCTACAAGTAATGTTTGCCAGCTTTGGCCTATTTATCCAGTATCCCAAAGAGACATTAACAGAGAGAAAAGCTGAAAACAAATAAGTTATTACTGCAATATATAATTTTATCGGGCTATAAGAATTTTAAAATAAATGGGACTATTGACATCAGCACCGGCCCTTACAAATATTTTCAGAAAGGAAGAAAAAAACATGTTTTACACTGCGCCTCTGCGTTTATAAATTAGAATATGTAAAACAGTCACCAATTTTAAAACTAAACAAGAACCGCTGATCCCAGTTTTCTGATAACTGGTTGTTCTGCACATGAGTCAAGAGAAGCAGATAAAAAAAAAATAAACATTAAATTAATCGAGAATTTTTTTTAGATCGCTGCAGCAACTACTGAAACAAAGTATACAGACTCATTGGGCTAGATTTACTAAGCTGCGGGTTTGAAAAAGTGGGGATGTTGCCTATAGCAATCAATCAGATTCTAGCTTTCATTTATTTAGTACCTTCTACAAAATGATAGCTAGAATCTGATTGGTTGCTATAGGCAACATCCCCACTTTTTCAAACCCGCAGCTTAGTAAATCTAGCCCATTGTCTCCCGTTTAAAATGTAGATATTAATTTATTTTTAAATGTACACATGACATTGCCTGCAGCAATCTTTGATCTTTGCTTCAAAAGACTTTCTGGTTAAAGAGACATCTTGAAAAGGAATATTGTGATTTATACACCAAACATAAACTCATATTGTTGAGCAATGAGTAATAATTATTATATGTGACTTTTTCAGTTGTCTCTATGGGCATGTTCAGATGAGTAGTTAATAAGTGTTTAGTAAGGATTTGCTTACACAGTGTTCCAGATGGAACGTGACATAAGAACAGCCCTCTGCATAGCACACAAACATCGAGATCATTGATCAGTGTCTTCATGGCTCTGCTATTCACACACACGACATGGGAAATATATCAGCATTTGGATCTGATCCACAGTATCCTAAGCAGTTTATCTGAACAGCATGCAGGCACTGTGGTTACAGATCCCAATGTCAGTGTGATATACAAAGTGGCTTACTTCAGGCCTTAATCATTAAGGAAAGCAAAGCAAAAAAAAGGAGCTACTTTGCACCTTGGCAAAACCATGTTGCATTGGAGGGGGAGGTAAATTTAAAACGTGGGGACAGATTTATAGTTGGGATAGGGCATGTCCTAGATCAACTTTACATTTCAGTGTAAAAATAAAGCCATATTGCTGTGAAAGCCTGTGCTAGAGACCTAGTCCCAGGCTTTGATCAATATATACAATCCTTAGCAGCACTATTACAGTACTTATTTTTATTTACTTTATACTCTCCTTTATCTGTTGCCATATAGCACATTTAAAAAATATACACAATCAGAGCAGAGCCTGTTTTTTTATTATATATTTTTTCTGCTTTCATATAACTAATTGATATTGGGGATCTGTTAAAAATCCCAAGTAGGTCAGGTATAACTTATTATCAAATTTTAGAGACTGTATTATAGTAGCCTCTAGTGAGCAAAATGAAATATTTTTCAATGGGTTTAAGTAAGTATAAAATACCCATTATTAATTTGTCATCTATGAGTAGTGGTCTTTCCATTATATTATGTTACCGTGTGGTCAAGGCTTGGGGCCCACAATATTACTGCATTACATGGGCTGGGTCAGAATTCAGCCTCATATGCTTAGAACATCTCATTCACAAATGTGGAGAAATGTCTGTACACAGTTGTGTCTTCTGCGTTGTGACATCAGGAATATTGTTGTGAGCATAAGGGTCCTTCAGATCACTCAGTATCAACACAGAAATACTCCAAGCATATATTACTTTGGAACAAGGCAGTAAATCAGAGACAATAGCAGGGTAACAAGTCCAGTATAAGTGTAATGTCCAATATGATAAGAAGTCCCAACAGTAAAGCAAGGTATAATCCGAGGGTTAGATTACTCCGAGCAGAATATTACCTAAGTTTCGGTCTTTCCCACTCGGCCATGCAAAATGTAGACTAGGGGCCTGAGTCCTTAAGGAGAGCAAGACACAAAAAAGAGTAAGTTTGCTCCTGGACAAACCATGTTATAATGCAAGGGGTGTAAACTAGGTTATTATTTTGCACATAAGATAAATACTGGCTGTTTTTTTCATGTAGCACACAAATACTTGATAGTTTTATTTGTACATTGAAATTTAAAGTTGATTTAGGACATGCCCTACCCCAACTTTAAATCTGTACCCTCATTTTCAATTTACCCCCCCCCCCCCCTCCAAAGGAACATGGTTTTGCCCAGGTGCATAGTTACTCCTTTTTTTTTTTGCTTTGCTCTCCTTAATGACTCAGCCCCTAGATGTGTATGCAAGCACTGGGCAGTGATATAGATGCTCGGTACAAGCACATTTTCTTTCAGATTCCTAAATGTTCCTTTTTATTTCTCTTCTGCAAAGGTAAGAACATACTTGCATACTCTCCTGGAATTCCCGGGAGGCCCCTGAATTCCAGGGAGTCCTCCCGGGCTCCCGGAAGAGTAGGTAAAGCTCCCGCATTCGCCTAAATTCACGGCATTGAATGGAGGGAGTGGGGCTTAATTGTGTCATTAAGCCGTGCCCCCGCTATTCGTGAATTTTGGCATTTTATAGTGGCGGTGTGGCTATGGTGACGTGATTATGTCACCACGCCCCCCTCCTACCCCATCACATGACTTCTCCCACGGATCTCTTAAGAGTTGGCAAGTATGGGTAAGAATCAATCCAGTTGGTTTATATCAGTGTGGAATAATTTCTGATCCAACCAAATAGATTAACTCACCTGCAGATAAATAAAGAAAACATGACCTGTTGGTTGGACTTGAGGACTGAGTTGGAGAAATCCGGACACATAGATATACAAATGATTTCTCCTGTTTATTTTACATAGACCATATACTCTGTGATTTAAAAATAATAAATCTTTCTGTATGTGTCCCAACATTTCCAGTAACGTATTTCTCTATTGCTTGTGCTTAGTTCTAAGATCTATATACTATGGCATCCTCCTACCTCCTTTCCTCTATGCACCTTTTCATGGCATGTCACACTGTTATTTCAATAAGACAGAAATAAATAAAATGAAAGTTTAAAGCGTGAATCTATGATTGCTAATAAAAAAACATGAACACGTCATGGAACTGACAACTAAATTCTGCCTATTATAAGCAATGTGATGTGCATGATAATTACGACTGTCAAAGTGTCAGGACAGATGCACACAACGTTTGCCTGCATAATTACATGAGGTTGTTTTGCAATAACATTTGTTACAATATGCTGAACAAACTCCAGCTACAATCTCTCCTTATGAATCAGGACTTCTCTGCGGTCCCTAAAGTCAAAAATTCTGTCCTGACCTCTGGAATATTGGGAGACTGATGAGCCACTGATCTGTACAGCAGTGCTCACGTTCATCATAACGTCCTCTGCTAATTACAGCTGTGGATACCGTTTCTTGTCAGAAAGGCACCCGATCCATTTTTAAATCCACTTAATGAGTTTTCCAGCACGAACTCCTGGGCTTAGGAATTCCGCAGCTTAACCACTCTTAGGGTGGTGTCACACAGGTGGTTTTCACATTAGCTCTTTCTCAGCTTCAGAAGCGTTCAGGTCTAATTTTTGTAGTGATTGCAGTTTTAAAAGTGCTCTTACATTTCACAGGATATAACGAGCAAAGTTTTGTGTGAATGTGTCTGCTGAAATATAATGGATTTCAATTGGAAAATGCTTCAGACACTTGTCCAAAAAGCTGCTGTCAGCGGTTTAATGACCATTTGAGCATTTAAAACGCACTTTAACCGTGTAGTGAAAATGTTATATATATATATATATATATATATATATATATATATATATATATATTGTGGCACGAGCCCGCTACTGCAGAAGCACACGGAAGCAACTTCTTCCTTTTTATGTAGTTTTATTGTCAGGATGGTAAATGTTTTGACACCGTACAGATTTCACAGCAATACTTGGAGAACCTAAACGCTAGCTAGACATAGCTCAGCTCTCTCTCAAGATCAGCCAGCTTCCCCAGCGTCGATCTCCCTGCACAAATGATACAAACAAGCTTTTATACCTGATACTCCTCCCCCAGCCTTAGGTTGATGGACAGGTGACACACCCACCTTCTCTTTAAAAGGAAACGCCCCATCACTGGCTCTGTTTGCACTAAACAGACCCACCCTGTCTGTTTGCTGAGAGGAAGGATTTCTCTATCATGTAAGTTAACCAAACTTAAACTATTGTTTGTTACACATAGGTCTTTACATTCAATCTAGGTGCATTGCTGCACAATTGTTTTACTTTACTTCCTTGCTTTCTCTGCATATTGCCAGCTAAATGCCTCCTTTTGTTATAATATATAGTTGTACAGCATATTCACATGTTTTTTCCCCCACAGTTTAAAATTTACTTTATACTTTGACAATGATTTGATGATGGATATAAATTATATACCTGTAGAAAAAATTAAACATTCTTTGTTCCAGAACTTCCTAGGTTAACTGATTATTTTCCAGCAACATAATGACATTTATTATATTTTCTGGAAATTAGCTGAATTTTATTATTAGACTTCCTAACACAATCACTTTTTTTTTTTTTTGTAACAACCTATAGAGGAAAAAAGTAATCTTTTCCTATTTCCAAAGAAAAGAGAGGTGACATCTTAGATTATACCTTTCTTTTTACCAATAGTAAACTTAGCTTAGCAATGATCAAAGTCTTTTACATAAATTAACCAAACTCCAGTATATTATTTCCACACACAGGGAACTGTCTAAAACATTCTGTGAGCTGCCAAATGCTTCCGCAGTCTCGGTTTTGGGCCTCTGCATAATTGAGTTTAAATGGAATGTTCGTAGCAATCATATAGTAAATGCATCAAAAAAATGATTGTGGTGTTGAATTAACTCGGGCACATTTGCAGTTAGAAGTTAATGTTTTGCACATGACTGTTCCATTGAAAATGAATCAACATACTTTCCAGGCAGCTTCCTGAGTCATCATTTTTCACGTGTGAAACTTATTTAAAAGCACATATCAACATAAAAATACAATAAAATCTGTAATAAGGCATAACGAACTACCAGAGAATTGCTGTAACTCTTTGAAATGTACCTGCAGTTTCTTGTTTTTTGTTCGCAAAATAACACAAAAAAGATATAAGATAGAACGATTTCTTTATTCTTTATAAAATGTGTTGTCCAAACAGCATTTAATACGATTTAAAAACCCGCTTAATTTATCATTTTCTGTGTGCCAACTTCCCACTTTACAAATTGATTCAAGAGCCCCAAATTAAAACAGTTTCAAAACATTGCAAATTGTTTAAATGTTGTCTACTTTTAATAATGTAACCCACTTTACTGTTAGTGGCTATTATAGGAGAGATTCATTATCACTAGAGATCCAAAGCATGGTCCTATGACAAAAGACACCAAACCAGGGGCTCCCTCTTAGGGGCCAACACTTGAAGGCACCATGCGGCTGATGGAGAGAATTATGCCTCTTGAAGAGTGTATCTTTCGTGAAATCACTCTGTGCAGGCCCAGAAAGTATCTGTCCATTTGTGTGATTCTGGCACTTATGCCAGCCTGCCCCTGGAGAGGTGGCATGGGGCATTATAACAGAGGGCGAGAACAGTAAGGACGTGTACATGCAATTGCGAACAATGTAGACCGGGAAAAAGACACATGTAAGCCTAAGAGAGCCGTACTATATGCTGGAAGTGACAGGTCCAAATAGCAGATCATGGTCTCCGTTACTACTGAACCGCTTGTGATTGGCTATTTGTGACTACACTGCTGACGCTGATAGGTACATTCTTCCCCCCTCAGGCATATATTATGCTTTTTATGTGTGTGTTTAAGCAAAACGTTTTTCATAAACGAGAAGGTGAGTTGTTTCTGCTGTATTGCAGCCGACGTCTAATGACAACTGTGTTTGTTGCACATAAAATAAATAAATGGATAAAAATATGGGCCCAAGGGGGACGGAAGTGTCTGTGACGTGTGTCTGGCATAAACCTTGCTGCGCACATCTTAAGTGTGTATACACAGCATATGGCCGTAAATACTATTTTCATATGCAGGGTTTTTTAACATAAATTTTGCCCAATTTCCTACCAACTCTACACCGAACCCAAAAGCTATATTGGCCCTTGCCCTTCCCAGAATTTCGTTTTCATTTTTAACTGTCAAACATTGTATACACTTCATTTGCAAAGGGAAATTTCGATAAAGGAGTAAAATTTTATACTGGGCTGTAATAGCTGTGGTCCTCCATAGCCTATCAGTCATGTGATCTGGATCCAGAAGGTCATCTTTCCAGAGATCTGTCAACAAACCTACAACTGACAAAATATCAGTTGAGAAACTGCAAAAACAATGAGGTAAAGGGTCTGTCACATGGTACATACAACATGGGCCTGATTCATTAAGGAAAGTAAAGCAAAATAAAAAAAGGAGTAGCTTTTTACCTTGGCAAAACCGTGTTGCATTGGAGGGGGAGGTAAATTTAAAATGTGGGGACAGATTTATATTTGGGGTGGGGCATGTCCTAGATCAACTTTTAAATTCAGTGTAAAAATAAAGCTATCAAGTATTTGTGGGTTACATGAAAAAAACAGCCAGTGTTTATTTTCATATTATTTACTCTACTGACAAGTTTCCATTTTAGTTCTTTAAAGGTTTAGGTAATTACAATATAATCTCTTATAGATTATAGTCATTGTAAAGTGCCCCACTGTTCTGTGAGAGGGCTGTACACAACTCTCACAGAGAGGAATCAGATCACATTATGAGATCCCAGCACCAGCATAAGATATTGACAGATCCCAGGCATTAGTGTAGCCTATATTATTGTCAGGCTATTACAAGTTCTTCATGACCTTACACATGTTCACTATGTGCACTGAGCTCACTCTGTGACATCATCGTCCAATCACACACTAACCTGCTACATAGAATGTGTGACTGCACGGTGCTCACTCTGTGATATCACCATCCAATCACACACTAACCTGCTACATAGACTGTGTGACTGCACTGTGCTCACTCTGTGATATCACCATCCAATCACGCACTAACCTGCTATATAGACTGTGTGACTGCACTGCGCTCACTCTGTGACATTACCATCCAATCACACACTAACCTGCTACATAGACTGTGTGACTGCACTGTGCTTACTGTGTGACATCCCCATCCAATCACACACTAACCTGCTACATAGACTGTGTGACTGCACTGCGCTCACTGTGTGACATCACCATCCAATCACACACTAACCTGCTACATAGACTGTGTGACTGCACTGCGCTCACTCTGTGACATCACCATCCAATCACACACTAACCTGCTACATAGACTGTGTGACTGCACTGCGCTCACTTTGTGACATCACCATCCAATCACACACTAACCTACTACATAGATTGTGTGACTGCACTGTGCTCACTCTGTGACATCACCATCCAATCACACACTAACCTGCTACATAGACTGTGTGACTGCACTGCACTCACTCTGTGATATCACCATCCAATCACACTGTCACAAACACGCTCCCAGCTTCCGCGACTTTGGGTATAGATCTACTGAATCCCCCACACAGCGCTCTCACACCTCCAGACACGTCAGGTTTGCCACCACTTTTTGAATACAGACAATAGGACCCCAATATACTGTCCCACATTGGCACACAAGGCTTCTGGCTACCCACAGGCCAGCAAAGCCAACACCAGCAATCAAAGGGTTAACTTGTCACACCTCCAGACTGTTACACAAATTTATATGCAAGCAAACACTAGGCTTGTTAATCAAATGCATTACCAAATCACAAACCGGCATTCACAGGGTTAACTTGGTTAAGCTATATTCTTCTTAACAGGCTAATGGATTTGTTAGAGTATCAAGGACGCCACTTATTAAATTATAGAATTAATATACAAAGGTACAGGGCATTCAAACATAAAAAAAACAATTAATAAGCAATTGACATAACATACACAAGGAAAACAGTTTAAAATAAAAAGGATTAGATTCAAAGTACCTTTGCAGTCTGGCTGGGCCAAGATGCAAAATGTATACTTAACCTCATGTGTCTATCTCTCATTGTCCCATAGATTGTAAGCTTGCAAGCAGGGCCTTCTCACCTCTTTGTCTGTTTTACCCAGTTAGTTTATTAGTTTATTATGTTTGTCCCCAATTGTAAAGCACGATGGAATATGTTGGCGCTATATAAATAAATGATGATGATGATGATGAAAGTATAACTTACATCGAAATGGTATATTCTCAGTCAAGGGAAATTGGCTTGAAGATGGACAGCTTATCAATGAATCATTGATTTCTCAAAAGACTGACAATTTGTTGTAACAAGTGCTTTTTAAAGACACTTCCACTCCTGTCCCCACCCCCAGAGGTTGTGGTCTGTGACACTTTTTTCAATCACCATTTGCATGTTACCTGATTTACTACCCAATTCTACTGTGTGACCTAACTGTTCTGTGGAGCTTCACACAGACCCAATTTTATTACGACGTTCAGCGGTATATGTGCATTTTTGAAGGAACCGGGTAAATTTGGGGTGCCAAGGTTGGGGTTTAGAGCAGCGAAGGAAGACAGAAAAGGCAGGGGAAGCAGAGTCAAGAGCAGTGGTGAGGGTGTGGTTGTAGAGGGAGGCCACCTGATTGGGGCAGGCCAGAGTAGATAGATGGGAGAGAAGAGTTTCATATGAAGAGACAAAAATCACAGGATCAAGAGCATCAAGACTGCCTCTAGAAAAGGTAGATTTGGGTGTGGGGAGGGTGTAGGAGATGAGCAAAGAATAAAGGAGAATAGATGGTGATCAAAAAGTGGGAAGGAAGAGTTGGAGAGGAAAGAGCACATTGGTCAAGGGAGTGACCGAGACAATGGGTGGGGGAAGAGGAAGAAGTTTGATGGATTCTGGGTCTGTGGGGTTGTTGATGAGGATGCTAAAGTCACCTAGGATGATGGAGGGGAGGTTTGAGGGGAGGTTCTGGGGTAGCCAGGCAGTAAAATTATCAAGAAATTGGGAAGTGGGACCAGGAAGGACAGTATTTGACTGAGACACAGAGACGCATAGAGTGGACTCCAAAGGAGGAGTGAAAGGGAGGCTCAGGGGAGATGACACGAACGGTACAATTGGGGGATAGGAGAATGCCCACCCTGAAGACTGGGCAGTCATCAGGTCTGACGGAGTGGGTGTCGGTGGATGTCAAGAAATCACTTTACCCTGTAATTTTCTGACTTTCTGTATGCTTCCTGAATTGGTCCATGCTCTCTCTCTCCTACTTCCAAACCTCTTCTTTAGTGGGAATGCTGCCAGAGGCTACTCCCAGTGTTCCATCACTTTATGCTATTGGCTTCAAGGGTTGTATAGCTTCCAATACTTGAAGGGCAAAAATTGGGACAGAAACTGGCCACACATGCCCAATCTGTCAGACACAATCCCATTTTACCAAAGACACATCCCTAAACCCATTTGAATATTGCACCTTATAAGACTATCAAACAAACGATATTCTAGAGAGCAGATTACTGTACAAACTAATTCACTATAGTACAATAGTGGAAACTAGTTTGCTAAATGTAGGAGTCTGTATAATAAACCAAAGAGAAACAATGTGGAAAGAAAGAAGCTGGTTTGACTCCAGAAAGAAAGACGGTTGTGAGTTTTGTCCCAAGACTGCTTTGGTGCAAACTGACAATCAGTGTGAATTTACATATAACATATGAGTGTATAAAGAATTTTGACCTGTTACTGAAATGCTGCAAAAGTTACAATATTAACTTAAAAATATTGTCCCATTTGGTACACCACCATTATTAGTTGTAGCTGTCACTTTCAAACTCCTGAAATAATGCTACTCACTTTAATCTCATTTACATTTGTAAAACTCATAACAGTAACAGAACAGGGGTTGATTTAATATCAAGTGTCACAATTTTACCTCTACGCAAACAGCATCCTTGGGCGACCAGGGAGTGAGCCGGATCATCACCTGACCTGAGTGGTCAGGTGACCGCAAAAGGTAATTTATTTGTTTTATAGGAGTCCTGCCTCGGGCCCCCTTGTGCGCTGGGCTCCCGGGCAGCTGCCCATCATGCCCAGTCGGAAAGACGGCCCTGGTTCCCGAGTTCTGGCTACTCACAGATCTGGGAAGGGGCAAGAACCTGCCCGTTTTACATGACTTAAGATTTCCCACTAAATTTGAAACACTTTGAATTGTGTGAACTCTCCTGTGCAAGCTCATTATATTATCCTATTACGCAAAAATGTAATTTCATTTTACCATTTCTGAAGGATTATTGCAGATATTGCCAATTTTGCATGTCACACTCAGAGCCCCCATGTCCATCTAGTTCTACCATCTGCTGATCCCCCAGTTAAGGCCATTTTGCTGGGCTAATCCAGGTGCCTGTTCATAAAAGCAGATGTAATTGCTTAACAATAGGCACATAATGTAACAAAGCAAAGTAACCACTTTTCTGCTTCTAACCCTCGTTTTTTTTCATCGACTGTAAATGTCCCCCTTTTTTTCTGCATTCCACAAAAAAAATCAGTGCAGGCTCTATGATGTCAGCTCTGCTATAAAGTGAACAGATGCAAAATATTGCTGTCTGTTCTCCTGCTCCACTCAGAAGCCATGTCCTCATCAATCACCTCTGTGCTACGGGTAATATTTCAATGTGACAAACTAAGTATCTCAATTCTTTTTTCCATTCACGGCAGAGGATACCGGCATCATCAACCATTATTTCAAAAACTCCCCTTTAGCAAAACGTTTATTTAGTATATCGATTTCAAATGCCAGAACATACCTTACCTTTGTAGTCGTTTCCTGTGCAGAACTTTCTGTCAAACAGAGGATGTATACAGTTAATCTGCTATTTCACTGTGGACAGACAATACACTGGCAAGATAAGTAGATTAATTACCCTTAAATATTGCACCATGTTACACCTAAAAGTCATTTTGAATTACAATTGCAATAGCCTTATATTTACCGTCAAAATTCCCAAAATATTAGAGGGTGCAAACATTTTATTTACAATGCAAAATGAATAATCTTATACAATGAGTAAACCTTTAAAAGGGAATTTTCAAGAATATCAGACATACCTTTATTATTTATTATTATTATTAATTTTTATTTATAGGGCGCCACTAAGTGTCCGTAGCGCCGTACAGGGACAAACAAGTACAATACGAGGTGGGACAGCACGGTACAGTAAACAATAAGCACAGTAACTCAGTAAGCTCAAAGCACAGCTAGAGAGAGGGGGAGGGAAGACCAGCAAGCGCTGGAGCCCAAGAGGAAGGGCACGGATGACGGGGAGACCCCCAGAGGGGTGGGGGGAAAGGTAGCTGCAGAGTTAGAAGTGAAGGAAACAGGAGGAGAGATGGCCCTGCTCAAGGGAGCGTACAATCTAAGGGGAGGGGTAGACAGACAGAGAGACACAGGGATGAGAGGGATAGAGGGGGGAACGGGGGCAGAGTCAGGGGAGGGGGAAGAGGGGGGAGAGGCAGAAAAAGGTAGGAAGTTAAGTGGGAGACTGGAAGGCTTTGAGAAAGAGGTGGGTTTTTAGAGCCCGTTTGAAACTGGACAGATTGGGGGATGTTCTGATGGAGGGAGGGAGCTTGTTCCAGTGGAGGGGGGCAGCGCAGGAGAAGTCTTGGACACGCGCATACCTGATTTCAAAATCAGGATATTTAGGATATGCCAATACCAAAGCCTATAATATTTGTTCTGGCTGTCATTCAAACCCAGAATGAAAAAATAAACACTAGGCTAAGGCTGATTTTTATATTTTAGTGTTTAGTTTAGTTATAAAGTTTAGTTTAGAGGTTCCTATACCTTCCGGCTTAAACAAATCGGCAACAGAAAATGCAGAAGTGCAAATAAATTCACCTTTGGTGTTACAGACAGTACGATTCAGCAACTACATACATTTGCTAAATATAATAAGTACTTATGTGCTGTTTGAGGATAACACCTACCTTTAATTGGCATTGTCACCATGATGTTTCCAGTGGTTATTTTTTACTTTACCATAATGTTATTTGCAATGTTATTCTCAATTTGTGTTTGGGCAACCCCTGGTCTTGGTGCTCTCATGTGCTGGTGCTGACAGGACAAGGGGCCAGGCTGGATTTTGCGAGTACCTTTCCCAGCATGCTTGGGGAAGGAAGAAGAGGGGGAGGAACCTGTGCCCAGGGAGAGCTGGAGAGTGGGAGAAAGAAGAGGAGGAGCAAGTGAAGCGTAGAATGAACGAGAGAGAGGAGCAGTGTGTCAGGTGTAGGGGCACCTGCAGAGAGGAGAGCAGTTGGATCCCTGTCTTGTGCTGGTGCCCAGGTGGTCCAGAATCCAGAGTGTAGCGCCCTGTGAGTGGTCCCAGCATCAAGCTAGTCCCACACTTGGAGGTCCTTAAAAGTCAGCAAAATACAGACTGTTGGGAACCTAGATTGTTCAGATTGATTACAAACACTGTTATTGTACCGATACTTTCTACTTGTTTGATTACCCACCATATACAGGGTCCAAAACTTCAAGTTATGCTCTGCTATCTTTCTCTCAAGCCCTCTGGTCTTAGTTTTTGCTGTTGCTACACTTCTAAATCTGGAATGTGCAGGATCCACAGGTTACAACTGCAATTATCCAGGAATTTTAGCACACTTTGCAATTCACCAACACACAAAAAACCACCAGCCTTATTACATTACTCTAATACAGTTAATGCAAATATACAGGTTACAGCTGTACTACCACCTATGAAAATATTTTAGTAATGTGTCCCATCCCCTCCTAGCAGGAGCACCAGGGGCTGCTTTTCTCCAGGGCTCCTCTGTTTCTCTCAAAGCCCAGTGTAAAATCCAGGGAGAGAAGGATGGTGGGAAGGTTTAGAGAGACTCTTGTTAACAAACCGCAGTTATGACAAAGTGATGATATAGTAAAAGTTGCAGTATGTTCAAATCATTAAATATATCTGAAGGTGGCCAGCCTGTTTTAATGCAGCCTCAAACGTTTTGATGCTACTGAAAGTTGCAATGAGCTGTTCACAGGAAGTGTCTGTCCCAGGACCTAAACCGTCTCTCTCCCTGAGGACACCCTCATCCTATAACCTCTATAGATCACGTAACATGAACTTTCTGTAAGTAGAATCTCATTTCTCCATCGATAACATGAATACTGATGGTCTACATCCTCAGATTAATGGCAGATCTACTATTGAATGGCAGATCTCAGAGACCCGAATATTCATTGTAATTTCCTACATGGGTCATCACGGAGAAATGTGTAACTATGGTGTTACATTACATAGAAAACTCAACTTGGATTGGTCCTCTTGCTCACGCCCTCTCAGCTGCCATCTACAGATAGTGAGCTTTATTAACGTAGCTATTCTGTATTACAGAACCAACACGGTCCTGGGTAAAAAGACTGCATGCAGCAACCTCAAGGGGACCAGTTTAGGGGAGGGGTCATTTGACGTTAAATATTTTCATAGGTGGTAGAGCAGTTTTAAATCATTCTGATATGTTGCAATAAACTTGCAAAAAGTAAATTAATCGATATGTACGGTAAATTTTCCCCTTAATCCGCTTTATTTAATAATTAGATTGATAATGCCAGAGAGATTTTATATTCTGTGTTGGGCTTCATCTTTGAATTAAAGTGTACTTAAGCTTATGTAAAAATTAAAGCACTTATTCTAAACATCCAAAATAATAGGTAGAGGTTGGTTAGAAGGTTGGAGGAGGTTATAAACTAGGCTTTGGGGGGGGGCAAGTATTTATAGGATAGACATTAAGAGTAGTAAGGAAGAATTTAACAAGAGTCAAGGGGGTGGAGAGGGGGGGAAAAGAAGCATAACCGATAAGGAGAGGCCCTTTTTAAAGCAAAACAAAATACCTAAGGGGGGCAATAGACTTAAGTGTATGCTTGCAAATGCAATAAGCCTGACAGGTATAATAAAGAAGTTAGAACTAGTAGCAACGAATGACCAATATGATATTATAGGTATTACGGAGAACTGGTGGGATGGGCAGTCAGCTTGGAAGGCTATACTCTCTTCAGGAGGGATAGGGTAAATAAAAGGGGAGGAGGAGTATGTCTTTATATTAAGCCAGAGTTAAAACCAAGTATTCAGAAAGTTATTTATGAGAATATTGGTGATAATATAGAGGCATTGTGGGTGGAAATATCCAGCGGAGGAAAAAGTTCAGAGAAGTTGCTGATAGGGATTTGCTATAAACCACCAGATATTAGTACGATTGAGGAAGCCCAATTTCTACAGCACATTGAAAAGGCTACACAACTAGGTCAAGTTTTAATTATGGGGGATTTTAATTATCAGGACATTGATTAGAGTATTGAGACCTGCCGTACAGTTTGGGGAAATAGGTTTCTGAGCACGTTAAAAGGCCATTACATGTCCCAATTAGTAGAGGAACCAACTAGGAACCGGACTATACTGGACCTAGTAATAACAAATAATGTAGATGTAATATCAAATATTCAAGTAAGGGAACACTTGGGAAACAGTGATCATAATATGGGGCCTGATTCATTAAGGATCTTAAATGAAGAGGATCCTTATTTCAGTCTCCTGGACAAATATCCTGGAGAAATATCAACTTTAAATTTCAGTGTACAAATAAGCTATCAAATATTTGTGTTTTACATGAAAAAACAGTCAGTATTTAACTTATGTGCAAAACATAATACTAATTTGCACCCCTTGCATTGTAACATGGTTTTGTCCAGGAGACTGAAATAAGGATCCTCTTCATTTAAGATCCTTAATGAATCAGGCCCATGGTCTCATTTGAAATTAGTTTCCAGAAGCAACGGTATAAGGGATCAACTAGGACTTTAAACCTTAGAAAGGCAAATTTTAATATGCTAAAGGTGTCTATAAAGAATTTAGACTGGGACAAAGTTTTGAAGGAAAAAATATCGAAGAGGAGGGACGTGGCCTAAACACCATCTTGACTGGATGTTTTCAGCAGGGCTCTCCCCTTTAGTCCTATAATTACTGACTTTTGGGTCCATGTTGAGACCTGCCTGCGGACTGATCTCTCGGTGATCCTGTCAGGCATTGCTGGATACAGAAAACGCTGCAGTTTAAGCCGTTTATCCTGACTTGCAGGCTGTTTCATCTGGCTGCTGTGTGGGTGTGACCCCGCAATCTGGGCGCTTTGTCTGTTCCCCTGGCTACCCCTCCCCCCCTCTGTGTTGACTGCTGCCATTGGGACCCCCTTCTGCTGGCTCTCATCCAGTGTTGCGTTGGAGACTCCCTAGTGGACCGTGGGCGACCACTTCCAGTTCTCGGCTGAGCACTTCCAGTCCGCGGCTGCGGGACCCAGACCGCGGGGATACACATATTGGAAGCTGGTGCTCCCATACCACCTCTCTCACCAGATCTAAAACTTAAGAGAATCACACCTATAAAAACACAGGTCCATCCAGCCGTACAGGGACCTACAGAAGTCTGAAGGCGGACATTCTCAGGACCAAGATCCTTTCCACAGAAGAGGTGAGAATCCTGGGTGCTTCTAATAACAGGGCTCTACATCAGCCCCTTGAACAGCTCGCCTGATCAGACTCTGCTGAGGAGTTTCAACTTGGGCTCTGCACAAACTGCATTACACTATGGAGATGCTATAAGGGTCCCAATACTCAGCATTATTATCTACCATCTATGCTTACAAGCCCACAACTCTCTCAAGATACAACTCCTTGAGATGCCATATACCTAACTGACAATTCTAGTTCCCATATGTATGTGATTTAGGGGGGAAACATTAATAAGTAGTTCTGGTGAACGTAAGGACACCATAATAAATCCTTTGCGGTGGTAGAAAAGGTTTATTCATTGCTAAGTGACTAAGGTGACGCCAGTCACGTCCAGCTGTTCAGGTTGCGGTATCTGGGACAGGATAGAAGTTTGTGACATGGGTCTGGAGGGAGTTTTCACAATTGAAACAGATTGGCGGTTGCTTAATCTGGATCAAATTAAAATATAAGTGAGGGATCGCAGGAGATCCAAAATAGGTTGAACTTGATGGACTGGTGTCTTTTTTTCAACCTTATCAATTATGTTACTATGTTGCTATGTAACTATTCATATATGTAAAGGTGATTGCTGAACATTTTATACGACTTAAATCTTTAAATGTCAACGTGACAAAAAGCTGTGCTGATGATCTCTCTGAAAATAGGTTGTGCTATTGCTATATACAGGGATTAAAGGAAATTGTATAATAATTGAAATGTTTTTTTTTCTAATTGCCTATATTTGTGAAAATGTAATTGTGGTCAGACAAATAAGGAAAAAATAATTTAAAAAAAATCTGCAGCTGCATATATTTTTGCTCACAGGGCTATCTAATAATTAAGGATTTGATGCAGACTCTCAAAGATATATGACAGCAAGCGGTGTGCAAATTCTGATATATGTTTTTATTATCCAGAGCTTTTGTCACATATAAGGGAAGAGAAGTTAATACAATTTACTCTCCTCTACAACATATCATTTTATTTCTGCTTTAGTTCCACTCCAGTAATATGATTTGCATTTATGTGTTACCAGGTTAAATCAGAGGTTGACAAAATGTGGCAATCCACTTGTAGTAGAACTACAAGTCCCAGCAACTAGAGGATGTGCTGGGAGTTACTGTTCTAGTACAGGTGAAGAGCTACCAGTTATCTGCCGCTAATCTCAGCTATCTCAAATAACCAGGAGAGTACTATATTTTTTCAGCAGCAATATTTTATCTACAGTAATGTATGTTTCATTACTATATACCTTAGCGTAAAAGTTTTTCCACAGCAACAATCATGGAATCTAATAATTAGGATGGAGACCTGATGGAAGCATTAATTAATCATCATATGACAAAGTGACAGCATTGCTGTCACATCAACAAATGAGTGAGGTCCAATCCACTCCACACATTACCTTACTGTGCATTAGCGAGCACATGTCACTACTGAGAGAGAGTGATGTATATTCCATCATAAATCGCACTCTGGGTATACTGTATTTTGCATTTATGTGATACTAAACAGCAAGGATAGAAAACAGAACATATACTAAGTGGCCGGGTTATTATTTATCAACTCTTCACATGTAATGGATGGCTTACTCGCATCATGACAGCAACATATGTGCAGATGGTGCTTTTTAAACAGGTATGTAGGCTGACATGTGAGAGGGGGAATGGGCAAGACAAAAGAAAGTGACTTTGAACATGGCATGTTTAGTGGGCACCAGACACGTCTGTGTGTATGTTTCAGCTGCTCCTTTTAATGCATGCCCATGTCACAAGTATATATAGAGAATGTTATGAATCAAATGTCATTCAGCCGTTTACTGTGATAGATAGATAGATAGATAGATAGATAGATAGATAGATAGATAGATACGAGATAGATATAGAGATACGAGATAGAGAGAGAGATACGAGATAGAGAGAGAGATACGAGAGAGAGAGAGAGAGATACGAGATAGAGAGAGAGATACGAGATAGAGAGAGAGATACGAGATAGAGAGAGAGATACGAGAGAGAGAGAGAGAGAGAGAGATACGAGATAGAGAGAGAGATACGAGAGAGAGAGAGAGAGATACGAGATAGAGAGAGAGATACGAGAGAGAGAGAGAGAGAGATAAGAGAGAGAGAGATACGAGATAGAGAGAGATACGAGAGAGAGAGAGAGAGAGATACGAGAGAGAGAGAGAGAGAGATACGAGAGAGAGAGATACGAGATAGAGAGAGAGATACGAGATAGAGAGAGAGATACGAGATAGAGAGAGAGATACGAGATAGAGAGATACGAGAGAGAGAGAGAGAGATACGAGAGAGAGAGATACGAGATAGATATAGAGATACGAGATAGAGAGAGAGATACGAGATAGAGAGAGAGATACGAGATAGAGAGAGAGATACGAGATAGAGAGAGAGATACGAGATAGAGAGATAGATAGATAGTAGCTTTTGGCATACTGGGTGAATAAAATTAGAGACTGTGGACAGGTTTTAGCAGGAAATGTAAAGAATATGACAATAGCAATCCTGATTGGATTTTATACTTGTAGACAAACTTGGGCATAATGGTGATTCAAAGAAGACACTTTAGAAATAAGAATGTAAGTACAATAAGAGCATATATCTGGATATGTATTACTGTTGAGCACTTACAATAAACTCTTATGAGATTCTTTACCATACCACGTGCCACCACTTTACTAAGAGTTTGGCCTTGTCATTCTGCTGTCCTCCCCCAGTAATGAAGAAGTTATCTCTCTGCAGATTATGTGTGTTATTTATTTTTTGTTTTATTTTATTTTTTATTACAGGCACATGTAAGGGGTGGGGGACGGTTGAACGGTGCAGAAAATTCAGACACCGAGGACACCTACAATAAAAATCCGAATGTGTAAAAAAATTATTTGCATTTAACCAGACTTACCTCCAAAACGACGGTCTACATCTAGCACCATGCTCCCCGCAAGTTATTCCGTTACACAAATGTCCAGCACCAAACTTTGATGTCATCGCGACCTGAATAAATCCTAATTTAAAGCTGCAATGTCGGGTTAAGTGTTTAAATGCATGGAATAATAATAATAAAAAAAAACCTGACTGTCTGAATCGACTTAACGCAAAATATAAACTCTGTTCAGAAGTAGCTAAGCTATGTAAACTACTATAATTAACGTGACAAGTGAATGTACAAGAGGCAGAAACATACAGTGAGTGACATAAGCCGATTGCAGAATTTAACATTAACTTTAATGTGATTCTAAGAAAACTAAATATAGAGCAACTGTCTTGTTTATTCACACTAATATCTTGCATTTGATACTAATTCAATATCTCATTATTGATATTTTTCAGGACTGCTATAAAAACATGCAGACACACTTCTAAATTTTAAATCTGCTGCTATGTATTTAAAGTGATGCAATGGTGCAATAGATAGATGGAGCAGGCTTTAATGTAGTACTTTGTGTAGGACTCTGACACAATAAACATAACAGTTACACTAATGTGCTTCACTGTTCTGGGAAAGAATTTATATGCGTAACAAATAACACTGCTATCTCCACCTAGTAAACCTAGAATAAAAGAGATAGCGGTAGAGCAATACGAAAAAGTGAGAAAAAACAAGTAGAAATAATAATATAAGTCAGTTATATAGTGCTTATAGTGCTAGTGATGAAACATAGCTGGTTGGATAGACTATAACATAAATATACATTTCTTAAAGACTAGACAATAAATAAAGCAGATCTTACAAAATATAACAGTGATGCAAAGTAGAGATACATTCAAGTATATATTGTGATAGTGATAAATATGTTCAAGAATGAACATAATAATGGTAATGAGCAAATATTTAGACTGTGAGCTCCAATGGGACAGGAACTGATGTGAGCGAGTCCTCTGTACAACGCTGCGGAGTTAGTGGAGCTATTTAAATAGCTGATGATGATGAAGTATAAACATGAAATCATGAAATAAATTATGCAAAATAATTAAAAAGTAAATAGTAAAATAAATACGGTACTGTGATAAGGTAGAGGAGTAATCACAGGTGGGTTTATTACTTCCTGGCTGTCACGGTTCAATGCAGGAATAGAGCTAAGGAGCCACGAATATGGTGAAAAACACTCAGGGCTAGATTTACTATCAGGCGTGATGCATGGCGGCTTCAAACCGCCATGCATCGCGGCGGTTTTCCGGCGTGTTTGCATTGCAAACAGCCGGATTTACTAATGGGCGCATTTCAGCTTCAATTTGAAGCCGCCAGCGATGTAACGGCGGGATGTAATGCTCAAAGCCGCCGGCGGCTTTGAATAGAACATGGCGCTTTTGCTTTAAATGACGGCGCTTTTGTGTAAAGGCGGTTTTTTTGAAAATTACACCTGTCTCCTGGCCTGTTACTATTGGCTATTTTCAAACTCAGGAGATTTGACATCACAAGCCCTATATAAACCACTGGCCTGACACTTTTTTCTCTGATAGGGTTTAGAGGAGTTTTGTGAGAGGAGTTTGGAGGATAGTGGTTTGCTGAGAGTTGGTGAGAGTTGGAGTTTGGTGGATTGGTGGAGCGATATCTGATTGAAGTGTGAGTAGTCCTGTGGTTTTTTCCTGTTTTGTACATTTATTTTCTCATTTATTTTCTGTCTTGTATTTTTTGTATTTGACTTGTCCTTTGTCTGTGTTACTTGTGTGTGACTGTGTGGAGAGTGTGTCTGTAGGTAGTGTAGTTTGTTCTTTGTGTTTGTAAGTCCTTCAGTGTTTTGTGTTTTTCTGTCTTCTGGGTAAAAATGTCCAGAGATAGGAGGGGAGAACAGGCTGAGGAGAGGGAGATGGAGGTTGAGGGGTCAGAGGAGGGAGAGGGAGAGGTTGAGGAGACAGGACAGGGCAGGAAGACCAAGACAGGGAGGAATGTGCGCTTCTCACATGATGAGAATTGTGTGTTGGTGCACAACATCATTCCCTGCTACGAGGTCATCCTAGGGAACCTGGCAGCCCGGACTCCTCTAAGGCGGCGTCACCAACTGTGGGGGAGAGTCTGTGAGGCCGTGAACGCGGTGGGCCCACTGAAGCGGACAGTGGCACACTGCCGCAAGCGCTTCTCTGATATTAAGAGGAGGCTTAAAGAGAAGATGGCCCAGGAAAGGAGGTCGACAAGGCGCACGGGTGGTGGCCCCCCACTTCGTATGGAGTACACCACGTACGAGGAGGAGCTGCGCCAGATAATGCCGGCTGAAATTGTAGAGGGCATAAATGTCCAGGACACCGACTCGCCCTCTTTTGGCCAAGTAGTTGGTGAGTTATTTAGTTTTTTTACCCTAACAGTATTTTAAATGTTTTTTTCTTTTTAAAACTCCTTTTTTCTTTTTAAAACTCCTTTTTTCTTTTTAAAACTCCTTTTTTCTTTTTAAAACTGCTTTTCTCTTTTTAAAACCTCTTATCTCTGTGCAAACGTTTTTTCTTATTTGTTATTTTTTTTTTGATTGTTTTTCAAAGTGTATTTTTGACTCTAATAGTTTGTAAAGGTTTAAAAACAGTATATTTGGAAATTGTTTTTTATGGAAATACATTGTATGCTTTTTCTAATACATCCAGATTCGCCAGGACCGCAGTTCAGTCCCAGTGCCAGACCTACACCTCCACCTTCAGCGAGAGATTCGGGCACAGACGAGCAAGCAGGTGCGTGATTTCTGTTTAGGAGAGAAATAATGGAGTTAATTGATTTTCTGTGCAAATGTTGCTGTCAATTTTTTTTTATTATTTTTTTTATTGTTTGCAATGAGAAGTTTGGGCTACATTTTACTAAACTGATATGTTGCCTATAGTAACCCATCAGAATATACCTTTACTTTATTTATTGCATTCAACAAAATGACAGCTAAAATCTGATTGGTTGCTATAGGCAACATCTCCACTTTTTATAGCATGTAGTTTAGTCAAAATAACCCAGCATGTACTACACAGTCCAAATGATAATGGGTATTAAAAGGATAATAAGTGCATCCGTAAGCAGGTAGCATAGGACTAGAAATCAGGAATGCAAACATTTTGAAAGAATCTGTAGTTGCTAAAGAATATTCTTTCCTATCCAGTGTTCAGAATGCAATATACAAACTTATTATCTACTATATACTTACCGTCATTTTTCATACACAGGGCCCTCTTCATACCAGCCACCTCAGGCGGAGTCATTGAAAATGTCCCCTGAGCCAGAGGATCAAACGACCATCACCCTGGTAACAGTGGATGCCCCTGTGTCTGGCCTCCAGGAAGTTTCACCTGGCCCTGCTGAACCATCACACCACCAACCTGCACCTGAAACTATGGACCCAGCCAGAGAAATGGCGCTGTCTATTGGCGCATTCCAGCAGCAACAGACATTGTTCATGGACAGGCAAACTGGGCACATGTCACAAATTGCGGCCCAGTTGAGGCGAATACACCGCTCCACGAGCCAAATCCCTGCTGCAATAAACCGGCTGGCAAGCGCTTTGGAGCAGACAAATGTGCAGCTGGCCCAAATGTCTGGGTCTGTGGACGCCATGCATTCCTCCATTCGCGAGGGGAATGCCAATGTTATCCGGCTGGCAGGCCAACTCCAGCAGGAACTGATTGCCCGCTTGCCGGCCCCTTTTTCATCGGCCTCCACCAGTGCCGCTAGTACGCCTACCACATCTCTACAGAGTACTCCTCCAAGGAGAGGTGCTCGCACCAGGGGTGGGCGAGGGAGGGGAGAGAGTGCCACCAAGCATAGCGATATGCCTGCAAAAAGGCATCGCTAGCACAATGTTTGTTATTTATTAATGTTTTGTCAAGTTTCTATAACCATTATACGTTTTTATTTATTGTGTTCTGCAATAAATGCAGTTAAATTTCTATTGTGTCAGTCTTTCTTTTCTGCACATTAAACAAGAGTATACTGATTTTTTAACAACTATGCACTAATTTCACGTAAACATTGACCTCTGACTGTCACATTCCAGGGATGTTCATATTTACCACATGAGGAGTACACACTATCCTGTTTGTAAAGGTTCCAATGTACAAAAATTTAACAATAAAATACTAAAATTGCACTCACATAAAACACATTTTTGAGAAAAAAATGTTTTTCATACTATGTACTTACACGTAAAGTAGTTTGCAATTAGACGGTCTCTAATCTCCCTTCCGCCCTCTGTGCTCTGCACATCACCATGTGACACGGACCCCTTCTTCTTCACTGTCTACTGCAATAATCGGTGGGGTAAGTTGATGTATTGCTAGATTATGTATCAAACAGCCAGCCAGGATAATTTCAGACCCCTTTTCAGGTGCATACATAGCCACACAACCCAATTATTCTAGTAACCTGAACCTAGTTTACCAAAGTACAAAGGTACGCTATAACACACCTCTACTAAATCAGTAAATAAATTGCATGGTGGGAAGACACAAGAGAAAAAGAAACCAAAACAACACTGCAATTACAAGACACTGGCCTTTTAACATATACAATCCCAAAGTAAAAAACTTTGTACATGAAATGGCCCTTTTCCTTCTGTTCTGATTGCCCAAATATCTAAAACATCACACTGTTTGAGCAATCTCGCCGCTCACAAGCAGCGCTTTCATTTTGGTCTATTGAATGGCGGTTTTCCGGCGGCTTTATAAACCCCCTAATAGTAAATCCGGCTGTTTGTATGTTGAACATTGTTGAAACCGTCATGGCGATGTATACAGAGGCGGGTTTGGAAACATCATTTTTGGCCGTTTGGACGGCGGGTTTAGCCTTAGTAAATCCGGCGATGGCTAAACCGCCGCCAAATCCGCTGAAAGTCGGCGGGTTTACAAACACGCCTGATAGTAAATCTAGCCCTCAATGTTTATTTGCTGAAGAGTACAAACAGAAGGTAATCATGAGCTTGCAGTAAATACCAGGTACATGGCTGATGCAGATAAGCAGGAAGTAATATGAGCTTGCAGTAAATACCAGGTACACAGTTGATGTAGGTAAGCAGGAGGTAATATGAGCTTGCAGTAAATACCAGGTACACGGCTGATGCAGGACCACAGGAGGTATGGAGAGATCCCAAGCAGCAAGTAAATCAGAAGGAAGTAACAACAATAACCAGCAATGTGTGCTGGGAGTGACAGGTGTAAAAAGGGACATACCCAGGTGCAAGGGAATAATTAATGAGTAAGTTAACCCCTAATACATACAAGGAAGGCACAATAGCAGCATCTCTGGTGAATAGAGTTACTGCCACAATATATATATATATATCACAATAATAAAGTCCAAAGGGCAGGAGCTGCCAGGCAAAGCAGCATGCAATGCAAGGCTTGCAGGCAGATCCTGACACTGGCCATGTAAATATGCCGACTATTTGTGCTCTCAGGCTGTTTTGGTGCTGAAAATTGGGGTTTCACATTGGTTCCCAGGATCGTTGGGGGTATAGTGCCTTTAGTTGGCAATATGGGGATGTTACACTGGTGATGTAGTGTGGCTTAAGCATGCATACTTATGTCCAGTATGTGCATGCACCTCCTGTTACCTAGGTGAAGTGGGGTTGCCGGCATTAGATACAGGCGCGATCATGAGAACAGCGCCCATATCTATGCCTCTGTGCGCCGGGCATGCTGACTGTATATGCCCGACTGGGAGTCATGTGACTTTTTCTTATTCATCGTTGCAGAAGCGGGACTCTGTTGTGATGTAGAGGAGGGTATTGATTGCTACCAAAATTGGCAAACAAAGCAACAACTCCCACCACTGATCAATTGTATGGGGCACAGATTTCATAACACAAAATTACAATACATAGATACATTCCTAAAACCATTCAATTAAACAACATAATATCTCAGAGACACAACATATGTACTTGACACTCTCCAAGGCTACACGTGAACAGATACATACATAAGGTGCACAATAGATGAAAGCTGTCACAGGCCGCACCAAAGGGGCATTCTAGCTATGGTTAGGAAATTAGAAGAATACACAGACAGATAGAAATGAGATTTCATCTTAAAAACAATAAAATACAAACTCACAAACAAACAATTCACATTCCAAGACACAAACTACCAACACAACTATGCCAACAAGATTCCACCTCAGCTACGCCAACAATATTTAACTTCAGCTATGCCAATAAGATTCAACCTCAGCTATGCCAAAAATATTTAACCACAACTATAAATTTATAATGCTGGGCGCTCATCAAATGATATACCTAAAAATGCAGACCTAGTGATCCAATGATGTTTCAAAACCAATCAATAGATAGTTGCTAACATTTATTAAAATACAATAAAAATACAATAAAGGTATAGTCACGTGTTACCATGAATATATGGCTAATGAAGCGTGACGGATCTGTATTTATCTGTCAGTATGCAGTCAGGTTGATATCATGTACATTATTGTGTAGATCACGTTATCAATTCAAGTGATATTAATTCCATTTAATGTACATATCATTATCTCACTATTCATTAGCCATATATTCATGGTAACACATGACTATACCTTTATTGTATTTTTATTGTATTTTAATAAATGTTAGCAACTATCTATTGATTGGTTTTGAAACATCATTGGATCACTAGGTCTGCATTTTTAGGTATATCATTTGATGAGCGCCCAGCATTATAAATTTCTAGATCTATTCCAAAGGGAGGGATACCCTTAGCAGGTGCAGCTCTCACAAACCTTGGGAGGAGAGCGCGGTTCCATATTATAATATTTAACCACAACTATGCCAACAAAATTCGATCTCAGCTATGCCAACAAAATTCAACCTTTGTTACGCCAAACTATACATGAATTGATGAGAACAAAATTTAATTTGTAGAGACAACCAATATTTACAAGACATAATACTCTGGAAAAAAGATATGTTCCTTAAATGGGAAGGAACAAAACACTAACGCAACAAATTCATTAAACCCATAAACCTGAACAGACTTAACCTTAATTTTACAGAGGAACACAACACCACCAGCACTAATGTCCTAGACCTAACACTGAAACTAAAAGATCCATCCAAAACATTCTATAAACACATGGACAGCAACAATGATGTCCCTCAGGATCAGCGGTCACACAAACACATGGTTCAACATACCCGTTAATCAATACAGATGAGTAAAAAAAAATGCACAAACACCATCACCTATAAAAACCAAGCCCAAGATATGATATAAAATTTAAAACATGTCTTCAGCCCTAACAGAAGCTAGGTCTGAAACCTTATTGTCCCCTATATTTACTAAAATATAACAAATAAGTCTCTATATGCCAACAGTCACTCGTATGGGAACATGCAGACCTCCCTATGTTGTGGTTAATAAAAAAAAATATCTATTTTTTTCATTAAACTCATAAACCTGAACGAACTTAAGGGTAGATTTACTAACCTGCCATTTGAACAAATGGCAGGTTAGTAAATGGGCTTGATGTGCACTTTATAAACAGAGTAATTTACCACCAAAATGCATCGTTTTAAGCTGCACCCACCACCCCACCATCCCAATATTTATAAAGGGAGGTACACAAACCATCCTATATTAAGCAGCGTATTTTTTAGGAGAAAAAAAAAAGTATAAATATATATGTGGGCATACGAGATAAAAAGAAAAAAGAAATAAAATAAATTGCAGCAACTATATGCTTGGATGTTTGAGCCTGTAGGTGGAGTAACAGGAGTGTGCCTGCGGCTATCATACAAACTCAAGGAGTAGTGAGTGCCAATTTGTCACGAACAGCACTCACCTGAGCCTGCGTAATGCGTGTGACACAGGGTTAACCAAAAAACAACCACCTGGTCTGTCTAAAATGATTAAATCCTTCCCTATCTATGCCACACACTAGCTTTGCGATACTAATTATGCCACCACCAAGGTTTTTTCTGACAAGAGCTGACACTCTTATTTAGGAAGCCTTCGCTTCTCCCTAGCATTAATCTAACACAATTTACTTTAATCAGAGTTCACATAAACCACAATGTTCTCCCCGTTTCAATTATGGAGCGTCTTGACCAAACTGTCGTGTGAATTCGTAAGAACACAGAGACTTGAACTTATTAAGTGTAATTTAATATGGAAAATACATCCACAATGCTTAAGATGAAACAGATAATAAAAAGCATACCAATATAATGCAATTGTTTCAAGGATAAAACACAGAATTGATACCTCGCTTAGAATCAAGTTTCTGGTGCTGGGAGAAGCAGAAAAAATGGGACCCTCTTTAATATCAACTTGACTCCCTCAAGAGTGAACCAAGTATTGTTTAATGAATGCTGTTTTGCGAAGGCAACAAGAGACGCTTAAAAAGTGGTGACATTAAAAATCTGGATAAGGATTTTGTGGACTGAGCTGCGTTAATGTTGAGCAGTGTTCAAGTGTGTATAATCACAGTTGAAAAGAAGGGCTTAAGAGAGAAAACCTAAATGAGATTTGTTTTTGCTGAAGTCTCAAAAATCTGTCAGTCTGCATGCTGAAGAGTTAGGTGTGGTGCAGAAAGAAAGAAAATGGAAGTGAAGTTTGTAGCGCCACACTGCAGTAATGCTGATTTCTGTGTTAAAAGTGCTTATGATGATGAGGTTTTCTCCTGTTTAAGCTACAGATAAAGTAAGAAAAAGTTGCTTGTTCATATCGAGCCCGATTCATTAGGAAACGCATTCTGAATGCAAATTGCGCTCCGTATTCTACGCACGTATCCATGAGTTGCTAAATTCGGGTGCAGGTCTGCTGTGCTCTACTACACAAAATGCTGCAGGATACGTCCAATCTCTACGTGGATTATAGATTCTCAAAGAACGCACAGGAAAATAAAAAAAATATAGAATCAATGTCACCTGGTAATAATAAAGGCATTAATTATAAAACCGTGAAATAAAAAAAAAAAAAGTTTGTTTTTTCCCCATGAAACACATTTATTAGAATGTTGTTAATGTCTATTAAACATACAAATAAATTCTACAGTTGCTTGTGATTGCAAACTCGTGTTACAGCCGCCATACGAGATCATTACTGATCGGGACTTAGACTAGCTCCAGAGCTGGAGCATGAGACACAGCAGAAAAACACAAATAACTTTGACGTACATAGGGCTTGATTCGGACATGGCTGCGTGCGCTAGAGTTTACGGCGCTCCTATTGTACATTGACTACGGCAAAATGCCCAGTTCATTCCCCAAAGTTGCACACTGTAGTAAGTGCTCCTTGCGCTCACTATCACACGGACATTGCTTACCGTATCTGATACGTTGATGAATCAGGCCTAGGGTTTTTAGTCCGGATAAAACATGGGCAAAAAAAAAGAAAAGTTTTTTACAATAAAAAGTTGACAGCTTGTACACAGTTGTGGACTGGAATATGAAAATGTTTGTGAAGCAAATCTTCTGAATGAAACAACTTTTTGGAGAACCTCTGTTTTGGAGTATGTATTGAGTTACATAACGATACTTGTGAGAAAGAGATGTTGGAAGGAGAACAGGAACTTATGTATGAAAAAAAGTCTAAAACAAAATTGTGGCTATTGCAACAGTGTGGTCCTGGGTCTGCTTGGAGTGGTCTATGTCCTTATCAAACAGTTTGCCCATATTATTATTAGTATCATTTATTTGTAAAGCACCAACATATTACATATTGCTGTACATTGAGGAGATCATAATACAAATAAATAGCATACAATAACATGAAACATAATACAAATAAATAACATACAATAACATGAAACATAATACAAATAAATAACATACAATAACATGAAACATAATACAAATAAATAACATACAATAAAATGAAACATAATACAAATAAATAACATACAATAACATGAAACATAATACAAATAAATAACATACAATAAAATGAAACATAATACAAATAAATAACATACAATAACATGAAACATAATACAAATAACTAACATACAAGACCATGAAACATAATACAAATAAATAACATACAATAACATGAAACATAATACAAATAAATAACATACAATAACATGAAACATAATACAAATAAATAACATACAATAAAATGAAACATAATACAAATAAATAACATACAATAACATGAAACATAATACAAATAAATAACATACAATAACATGAAACAATATAAATAAATAACATACAATAACATGAAACATAATACAAATAAATAACATACAATAACATGAAACATAATACAAATAAATAACATACAATAACATTGCATGAGCAACATATGAACCAAGTTCTGTCTGATAGAACTTTGTAGTGTTTGGAGTAAAAACTAATGGTTGAAAAAGAAACGTGTGGTTTAAGGTTACAGTATATGCAAGAGACTAAAGTGCAGGAACAAATTATTTAAAAGTTGTGAAATGAAGTTCCTTATGACTGTCATATAGATAAGACAAAATACAGAGAGAATGGAAAAACAGAACTTAAAGAGTGATCTGGAAGAAAGACAGCGTGAAATCAAGGCTCTTAAAGAGAGTGTTCTGCAATGCCAACAAGTGAAAGAGACAGCTGACACTGCCTGAAAGGAGACATCTATACAACTGGAAGTTAAGCGACTTGAAGAATGTGAAATATGGAAAGAGACTGCGCTGAAAAGAGAGAACAAACATGATCTAATTGTAGCAAAGAGACACTCAGTAAAATGACATGTAACAAAGATGTATTATCCATACAGGAAAGAGTGGAGTAACCCTGTAACCCTCCTTCATCATACGCAGCATTTAATTTGAAGGGCCGCTCTCAAGTACAGCTTATATTATCTCACTTATACAAAAGACAACAGATTCTGATTTGAAGGCCCTCTTAATGGGATATAGATAAATGCCTCATTAATCCCAGAGACATACGCTTTTCTCCTGCAATTGAATACAACTGTAGAGAAATGGACATACTGTGATGAGGTTTTTCCTTAAGAATATGTGATGGGATATGTATGTTAATTGCATGAAAGTGGCTCACAATGACTAGTAGTAGACAGCAACAAAGTTGCATTAAAGTGAGAAATTGTGACAAATATACAGTCTGACAGATAGAAGACACTGGTATGAGAATCACTCAAGAGACCCACGTGTGATCAATGTCAAATAGTAATAATGAAGCTACATAGCAAGACATTTTGATAATTTAAGACCCAGGCTGATTGGTAGAAAACACTGCAAGGACATAGAGTGTTTTCTCAGATGTATACTGTATTATCTTTTTTTAAGAACATGACATAGATGTGAAAATGATTCATAATATATGAAAATGCAAGATGCTATATATATAGTGACAAAATAAATAAAATACCATGTGTGCCTAGGCTGTGTGAGACAGTGCAGACAGGCAAAACAGAACGTCTGTAGGATTCATTTTTATCTAAGGAAGACGGTAGGTGTTAGACTCAAGGGGAGGAAGACGCAAGTTTGGCGTCTGTCAATAAGGCTATAGCATGTGACAGACTTTGAGGACTGTTACATTTGGAACGGCCCTTTCAGGCAAAACCTGATGTTCTATGGCCGTTTCATAGCTGATCTTTTTATTATTTGGAATCTGATCTTGCCTCTGATTTCAATGCACTTTTAATGAATGATTTTAATTTTAAATTCACTTTCATTTGTTAAGCAAAATTTTTTGGGGATGTCATTCTATCCATTCAGAGCAATAGAATCATATCCAACAATTATAGAAAACCTGTTGACTATAGCAGATTGATTTGTATAAAATAAACCTTGGTGCGTAGAAATGTAAGTATTATTATTTAATGTGTTGCAGCATTGCCTATGTATTGGGAGTACTGTGGTGTTCTTAACAGAACGTGTGTTGGTGGTAGAGGCAGTTAATTAGTGACTGGGATCAGTGTAAAGCATAATGCTTTATCTGATACTCAGCTTGAACTTTTAGATGGAGGAACTTAATTGAATTGTGAATCAAATTAATTTTACACTGGGAAACGGGAATAGGTATCTTGGTGTACCGAATTGCCCAGTAGAGATGAATGTAAGATTTTAAAATAGGGATTTGTACTGTCTTCGCTTTCCTTGACACAAACTTTATTTTAATTTGTTGTGGAGATAGATCTTTATGTATATTGCTGGACAATGTGTATATGATGGTGATTTTAAATCAAAATATTGACTTGTGGTCTTCAGATGTCCGACAAGAGTATCAGCTACTTGATTAATTAGGGAGGAGCGATGTCCTACAGACTATTTAAACTTGCAAAGTACAGGAGGATAGAGCTTGGAAAGAGCTTGGGCTCACTGAACGAAATGCGTCAGTGGTTATATGGAGGTTTGATATCTTACAGAATACTGCAAGCTTAAGGGAAAGATACGGAACAATCTACTAGTTGAGCGTTATTATGAAAACCTTACACCTAACAAGAGGTAGCCACCAAAGGGTAACTTTATAAGACTCACCGAACTGAGATACCTCAGAGATTTTCTAATGACTCATCTATTCTTTTTTCTCTCTTAAGGATATATACTCGATAACATTATCACTAGAAATGTAAGAGCAATCAGGTGTTCCTAAAAACGAAGACCGAGAGAGGATCTTGGAGGTGTATAACATAGAGTTTTAATTTTATTATTATAAGTGGTTTCTGGGCATTGAAAGCAAAAATTGTAATGTTTTAGTAACTTAACATCCCGCGAGGCTCCAACGGGACTTCGAATCACACTGAATCTTCCCCACAATTTTTCATCGCTTTTACTAGGGTGGCAGCTGTTCTTGATAATATTGTTCGTCTCTTAAACAATAGACCTGTGAATATAAATTAGGAGAGCTCATTGGTGAAGTAACACAAGTATTGCACCGTGGGTAACATAACAACTTATAGGGAGCAGTCTCTATAAGGCTAGGTACACACTACAGCTTTTTCAGCCAACTATTGGGCCAAACACCCGACAAACGACCATTGGGCCCAATATCGCATTAGTGTGTATACTTGCACGATAAACGGCAGACGTTCCAAAGTACCAACCGTCGTTTCATTTGATTGTTCAGCTATTGCACTTATGTTCGGACTTTAGACTTTTTTTCTCACTATATCGACAACACAAGTGATTGATGCAGCTGGGATCTAATCTAACAGAGAGCGGATCGTGATTCAGAATTATTGATGGAGGATACGGTGTAATTGCGGCAGCTGTTTAAGGAAATAAGCAGCACCAGGTCCAGTGAGGATCTGCTGTTATCAACAGGGGGACACTTTGACACAAGCAGCTGTTTGTCTACAGCTCAGTAACAGATCTCAACGTTTATCCGGAGCCTGCACTACAGACAGTGGCCACTCACCTCCTGTATTATTACTATTCTCTAATGTTTCCTGCTCATCTTACTAGAGGATCCCAAAAGTGCTTAAGGTATTGCAAAGTTATATGATTGTGTACCTTTTTCAAAATTTGGATTTTACCTGAACATTTACCATCAGCAGATTAATATATCCTATGCTATGTTATATTGTCACTATGGTTTATAAACTAAGCACTTTGCAAGATCGTAGAAGATCTGCATCTCCCATTTGCTATATGATTTTATCTTTGCTTTTACTATCCTTTAGTGAGATAGATTCACTTTTACGATCTTTGTTACATTTTTTTTGTACATATTTATTGTATTAAATTTATTCATGTTTAATCATAGAAGCCTTGTTGTGTTTTTTTCTGCCATATTCATTGTAAGTTATATATCTTTATTCTTTTTAGCAGTTAGATTGGCGCTTTTTTTTTATTGTTTGTATTTCTGTTATAGTTCTCCATAAGGGATGGCACCCCTCATATTTTGGGAGCTGACATTCCTTATTACTATAATATTATATATATATATATATATATATATATATATATATATATATATATACACACACACACACACACACAAGTTAACCTGTGCATGATACTCATGCATTCTAGTCAAATCAAGCTACTTAAGGTGTTAAAAAGGTTCTTGTCATCTTCATCGCCACACACACACGCCGCTAGGCTTTTATATATTAGATAATGCTAAGAATTTAGTAGGTCAGTGTAGTATATAACTCCGCCCAGCAGGTGGCGCTGCAGCTTGAGCACTCTATCACCCGGTAGTTTTTTTCCACACACACACACACACACACACACACACACTAACACAGCATGTGTGTTCATGAGGTAAAATTACCTCACGAAAATGAGTTTGAGCCCTCAACTGATAAGTTTAGCCTTTACTACCCCTCCCACGGAAGGGGGGATGATGGAAGTTAACTGACTTCACTGTTATAATTTTTTTGTCAAATAATGTCAGTATACCAAGAACCTGCTTTGATGACTACTTACCCTGCTGTAAATTCCTGTGACCTACAGATTAGACCCAAATCTAATCCACTCTCCGGTTGATCTGAGGTGGACTCAGCATTCCCGTGCCAACATTTTGCCTGCTATCTGCAGCTCTGCCCTGTGTGATAGGCCAGGGGGGAACCATCCACAGCAACCCTAATCTGAAGACAAGAGGTCAGGTATACCTGCCCAGATGTACCAGCAAGGGAGTACCCAAGCAGCGAGTTACCCAGAAGGAAGCGGTTCTAGGTGCCGGTGTGGAAGCGTAGTGGTGGCAGCAGGCTCCTCCTATTGCGACAGGAGGACGTATTTGGGATAAAGAAAGGGGACGGTGGCAAAGTAAGCCCCAGAAGGTCCCCCACGACAACAGACAGGGTGGCATAGGTCGGTCCATCCTGTCACAGCGGAGTTTGATGGAAATCCATAGCAAGGTACAAGGGGAGATCAGACGAAGGAGGTTGGCGTCGACATCTACCCAAAGCCTCGTGAAGATTGGAGAATGGAAGAGGATCGCCTGAGTTAAGTGCTTAGCCACGTAATATTTTTATATGTTGGGTAGGCCCAACCCATCCTCTGAAGTGTGCCGGTATAGCTTTCACCCTAGGGTGTCTACCCGACCAGACAAGCGAGCAATTTTCTTTTGCAGGATATGGAGAGCCAGCGATGGGACTTTGACTGGGAGAGTTTGGAACAAATATAAAAGCCGCGCAAACAGATTCTTTTTTTACTGCCGCTATCCGGCCAAACCATGAGATATAAAACTTGTCCCAGTCCATGAACCTGTTTGTTTATATCAAGATCGAGAGTTTAGGGGTCCAGATGGCCTCGCTTACTTTAATTATATTGACTAATGCATACACTATGCTCACTGGATGGGATTCTTACTCCCACTCCCCTCTAATAGGGTGAAGGAAGCAGGTGTGTTCTATATAAACTGCAGCCTCCTAATTCCTCATTCTTCATTCATAATCCCTGAACAGAGTGGTGCGTATATTACAAACTCCCTCGTCCAACCTACACAGTCTTTACACGATACCTCTGTTTGACAGATACGCAATGTGATGTGTACATCTGACAATGTGTTCATTCATTTACATCCTCTGGTATATATTTAGTACTTAAAAGATTTTGAACATTATATATATATATATATATATATATATATATATATAAAGCAACAACTGTAAATGAACCTGTCCTCAACAAATTACACCCTCTGAGTTCCAGTATTGTCTCATCACACCTCATAACATGTGTTTGTTTACAGTGCACACACTAATATTCCTGATTTTATATTAAAAAAAAATATTGTTAATATATAATTAAAGGGTAGATTCACACAAAGTTCATGTTGTCTTGTAACTATCACAAAGGTTGTCAAGTTATTCATTAGTGGTCAAATGACAGCAATAAGGTACTTCTGAGTTTTCAACATGCGATTTAAGGCAAATGTCCTATTACAAATATCAGTAATTATTCCAGTATATTTTAAGACCCAGTATAATGACTAAATTAAACAAAATTATTTTTGGAGTTACTCATTTACAGTTAGTTAACATTATCATGGTTTCTTTATGCACCAGTTTAAAAGAAAAGAAGTTAATGTATTGTAGAAAATTAGCAGCACATTTGGTAATAAAATGGCATTAACGTAAATAGCTGAGCACACAAACAGCATTCCCATGGTATCCCGGTCATAATTCACATCTTTTTCAGTTACTAATGTTCTGCAGCCAGGGAAATACGTGTTTAAATAAATTAGAAAGAGAAAGGCTCTCTTTGTTGTCTGTCGAGTCATAAAGTTAATGACCCCCATTCAAAAGGGCTATTCAGCCTAATTGTAAATGTCGGATTTAATATTCCAAGAAACACATTGGCAGAATGTGACCAGGCTTTTTCTAATCACTGAAAGACCACAGCTCACCAGAATTGTCCCTCAAGAAATGCATGTGTGTTAAGTTTAATAATCAACAAATTGTTAGGACAATAGCAATAACAGTAAAAGAACACAGAGAGTGAACACTGCTATTTTACGAATAATTGTTTTGTTCACAGCAACAAAAAGACAAAATTCTGATTACTTTGGTGATTTAAATAAAGCTTTGAGTGTTTGCATTCATGGAACCCTGGGGGGCTGTAGTGGGCACCCACTAGGTAATCTGCTCTATATAACAGAAGGTCACATGATCTCTGGGAGGCAGAGGAGGGCAGTTCTTATGTGATCTCTAAAACCTGACTCTTCTTATGGACAATGCACATGGTAAAAATGGAACATCAGCTGTGAAATGAAAATATAATTATTATGTGGCTTCAAAGAAGTTAATCACCAGCACTTGTTCTGAGGTCCTTTATATATGGCTATATGTCACAGATAATTAAATGGCAATAATAAAAACAATAGGGTAAACCTCAAAAAGGAGGTCAGGGCAATAAAAGGGAGCAAAGATCATACCACATAACTGTCCCTCACATCGGGATTTCCCTGCAATCCCACGTTTGTCCTGACTCGTAGGAAATTGGGAGATTTTCCTGCGAATCAGGAAACTCTGAGGCAGATGCAATTCAAGGATAGTGCTGTCTATTTTATATATATATATATATATATATATATATATATATATATATATATATATATAGTATACACGTCATATCACCACTGCTTTCATTGTAAAATTATCAAATTCCATTGCCACGATTCCCGTTGATGTGCACGTACTGCTGCTAGTAGTTGACACTACTGAGTAAAGAGGCCGCAGGGTCTAACAAGCCTCTGGTATTCTCCAGGGAGCCCCGCAAGGAGGTTTAGTTTAAGCTGCGTGGGACATGCAGGTCACGGCTCTCCAGGTAGCTGGAGCCACAGAGCGTACAGGGCTAGCTGGTTCAATACCGGGTGATCCAAGCGAAGCCAGAAATGTGAGGAAGAAGAATAGACAGCGGAGCCAAGGTGAATCCAGGAATCTAAACGGGACCAGAATCGCAAAACAGAAGGATGATCAGGAACAATCTAGTCGGAAAATGTACAAAAATAAGGGGATCAAGGAACAGCAGACTCAGACAGGAACCAGGAACAGACCTAGGAGTGATCCAGTACTTTGACATTGGATGAGTGCCAGAGTCTGCCTTATATATAGCCAGTACACAGTCATTTCCGGCAGTCAGTGATGTCACACTGAACGGAGATAGGTGTTTGAAAGTTGCATCCCGTTGCCTATACTGCAGGCCCTCCGAGAAACTGAAGTCGTGTCCTGTTGCCAGGCAATATATATATATATATATTACATTTCCAAGAGTCATCGGGCCTGATACATTAAGGAAAGTAAGGCAAAGAAATGAGTATGTTTTCATCTGGACAAATCCATGTTACAATGCAAGGGGTTCAAATTAGTTTATTATTTTGTAGATAAGTTAAATTCTGGCTGTTTTTTCATGTAGTACACAAATACTGGATGACTTTATTTTTACACTGAAATCTAAAGTTGATCTAGGACTTGCACTACCCTAACTATACATCTGCCATCACATTTTAAATTTACCTCCCCCCTCCAAAGCAACATGGTTTTGCCAAGTTGCAAAGCTATTTTTTTTCTTTACTTTCCTTAATGAAGCAGGCATATCATGATTAGAGAAAATCAATAGAATAACTGTAGGCTCATGAGAAAACCCAACCACATAAAACCAAAATAAACACCTTTTGTTCTTAGACCTTATAATAACACTGTACCTCGAGGTTAGTACACAGTTTGCCATTGCTATAATGAAATGAAAACTATTCAATTGTGAGATTAATTTCTAAGTTTGCCGTAATGGAAAGTAAGAAACTTCTGTTAAATGAACTCCCAACGTCTTCTGAATGGATAACCAAGAAATGTTTCAGTGTTTTATATCATTGTCCTTGAACAGGCTCAGTTAACCCTTTGGAAACTACAAGTCCCAGCATGCCCGGCCAGACAGTATTGCACTTCTACAACAGCTAGTAAGCCACCACTTACCTGCCTCTCTTCTGGAGACAGCATTATATGATATCATGTACTTCTAGAAAACATACTACATTCCTCATGGATTGTTTATGAGTGTTTATATATCAGCTATAGCCCAGGGCCTGCAACCTTTGTGGTGTTCATTTATTTATTTTGCCTTTAAAAAAAGACCTGTCTGTGTTGTGGGTTGTAAAATATTTGCTGATGCTTTGCCATCTATGGAGTTTCTTGTACATGCTCAGCAATATAATTTTCAAGATCCCTTAGGTCTAAGGGAATTTACTCAATAACCTCTCAGGTCAGGAGAAACGGGTCTCTAAATTCTGTTATTGCTCTGCTTTCTCCACAGATATGCATCTGCAGCAATGGAATTCCACTGACCTTAACCTCCGAATACAACTAAACAAACTTTCTAACTTACCTCAAAGTCACAGAAACCAGCAATACAGTTCCATAAATCCTCTCACTTTCCCAGCTCCAAAGGGTTTTTAAACCTTGTTGTTTTATTTAAAGAACAAATGCATCCTGTTTAAGGGAAGGGTTTATTTTCTACGCAATATATATTTCTGTAAATGCTCAGGAAACATATCCTGCACAAGAGTAATATTTCTCTCCACATAATTTGGACTATGTGTACACACATTGGGCTGATTCATTAAGGAGTTAAGCAAAAGTAAGTAAGGCAAAACCATGATGCATTGGAGGGGGAGGTAAATTTAAACTGTGATGGCAGATTTATAGTTGGGGTAGGGCATGTCCTAGATCAACTTTAAATTTCAGGGTCCAAATAAGCTATCAGTTATTTGTGTGCTACATGAAAAACGAGACAGTATTTTCCTTATGTGCAAAATAATAAACTAATTTGCACCCCTTGCATTGCAACGTGGTTTTGTCCAGAAAACCTGATTCCGAAAACATACTCAATTTTTTGCTTAACTCTCCTTAATGAATCAGGCCCAGTGTGTTCTGCATTATATCGTACCCAACAACAATCCTGATTTCAGGGAGGCAAGGAAACGAGTTCTACAGTTAAAGGGGTATGTTCTCACTTTTCTCCTAATTTTCCCATTGGAAATACCAGAAGTTATGCATTACAGTGTGGACAAATTGTGCTATTATATTATTATCCTTTCTAAGTTGCGACATATTATACAGAGCTGTATATTAAGGAGATCATGGTACAAACAAATGATGTACAGTGATGTACGGGGACATGAAAGAGAAGGCAAAGATAGCCCTACCCAAAGGAACTAACGATCTAAGAGGTGGGGGAACACATAATACAGAAGGTGACAACAATACAAGTGGTTGGTGAGGAAATGATAATGATAATGATGATGATGATGATGATAGGTAGATTATCAACCATCAATATTAAAGCAGCTGAACAGAAATTAATCGTTGTGGCGGCTGCTGGCACCATCGCAAAGTTGGCCAAAGGAGAAGCTCAGCCGCCCATTAGTGATCCGGACATCAGGTTTCCCAGAGAAGGGGTTACAGTGCAAGACTTGTGCGGACTGGGGCTCTGGCTATTCAACTGTGTGCAGTACACCCAGGGCCGCCAAGAGAAATTTCAGACCTGGATACAGCAACTATTTAGGGAGCCTTGTACAGCCACCAAAGAGGGCAGGGCAGCACCAGGCTGGTGACTCCTCCCAGGTACTTTGTACCTGCCTCCCTCGCTCTCGGCACCACTGAGTACACCATTCACCTACTGCCCAATGCCAGCAGAGGAAGCAATTATCCCAAGGCTTGCTGCAGTTTCATTACAACATGCATGTGTGCACACTCTGTGCCTGGGTAAAGGTACTTTATTGTACTGGAATACTATATACCATTATTAGGTGTATTGACCACTGTCCAAGGAATATTTAATGTGATACCGCTGTGCCTCAGCCATCATCATCATCATTTATTTATATAGCACCAGCAAATTCAGTAGCGCTGTACAATTGGGAACAAACATTAATAAAACAATACTGGGTAATACATACAGACAGAGAGGTAAGAGAACCCTGTTCGCAAGATTACAATCTATGGGACAATGGGAGTTTGAAACACAAGAGCATGTGCTACATCATATTGCACACTGGACCAGCTAGAATGCAAAGGTAAAAGTATTGAGTGGGCTGTGTGATCAGTCACACAGCAATGTTGGTCCTTGGGTTGTTGTCTTGTGTTAGCTGTGTAGAGGGTGGTAACAGGGGAGTCAGCGTCCCTTATCACCACCAAGACCCAATGACGGCATTGAGTGCTTTAAAAAGCCCCTTATCCCACTAACGGCTACTACTGTGGATGGCATAAAACAGCTGTTGAAATGCATCCTTTGTGCTTAGAAAAGAACAGTATGTCACCTAAATTATGGCACGGTCGCACAGCTTAAAATGTAGCAGTTCATGGAATAAAAACAAGTGAACTGATATCTCCATACATTCCACAAAACAGCTGCTCTTTAAAAGGTTTAGAATTTTCTAACTTAAAAATATCCCGACATCGTAGAGTAGGAAATAGTAACATTGTTTTTCAATATATTTATTATGAGGACATGTGCATATATATAGCACTGGATAATACATCTCCACTTTTCTACATTTAGACATTTTTAACTGCATTCAATTCCTTATCAATCCTCTATTCATCTAGGACATTAGGACTTTCTCTTTTCTTTTACATTGTGTATTCACATAAAGTACAAGGGACACTACTAAACGCAGATAGTTTTCAAGACTGCCCTTGCATCACACAGGCCAGCATGGATATTGATAAGCAGTTTACAGCTGCACAGATATATAAAGACGTAGAAAACAAAGATACTTCATACTCATCGAGAGTACAAATAAAACCATTTATGAAAAACAAACAAAAGGCTAACAAACAATATGTTAAATTTAATTGTGTGGTTGTGGGAAAAAAAAATCTGAAATGTAAATATTGCAATTAGATATTTTATATAAAAGGCATGAAAAGTGGACTTAAAGAGCCCCTGTCACCTACACCTAGTAGTAATGAGAATACAGCCTATCAATTCACTAGGAATCAGTGACATCACTGAGCAACTACGGCTCCAATATCCATGAGTCACTAATTCATAGTGAATAATCTGCATTCTCATAAACATGGGTTCCCCTCCATTGTGTGTCACTGGCAGGTACTCTAGAGCAATAAGGCTACACTGGTTATACTGACCTAACATCGGTCACATGACACTTTTGCTCCCCTACAGCACAGGATATACATGTTGCATTCCTCGCTGTTGGAGGAGAGAATGCCAGTTTATCCAGTCCGACAGGGAGAGTGTTTATGTCAGGCGCCTTCCCCACTCTCTCCCTGGCAGCCAGGGACCGTCGCCTTCCTCGAGCCTCACGTCTTCTTTCTGCTGGCCAGGCGTCAGTGCACATTCATGGCTTATCGCTTGGCAACAAGGACGCTGCTTGCAGCTTGTTGGCGGTCAGCTGTTCTGACCGTCATATCCACTGTTTACCAATCAGAGCAGTCCTCTGTCTATTTAAGGGAGGCTCTGGCACCATTAGGGTGCCAGAGTATCTAGGTCTTCCTATGCTCCAGCGTTCCAGCCTGTTTCCCTGCTCTCTGACTGACCTCCTGTGTACTAACCTGGCTTCCTCTGGTTTTGCTCCTGGATTTCCCATAGGACTGACTGCTCCTATTGTATCTGACCTTTGGCTCGCTGATTCCAATTTGCTTACTCCTTTGGTACCACATTTGCTCCGAACGGTTTGACCTCTGCCTGTACGACCACGTCAGTTCACCATCCACTTCGCTGATCGCTAACTTGGAGGGCCGCAACCTGTATGTTCCTTGCAGCAAACTCTAAACTCCCCTGCAGGGGTCCCTGGCGAAGAACGGGGACGTGTTTAGACTCCGCACCTCCTAGCTTAGCAGTGGAAATATCATCAAGTGGCCTTCAGATCTAATTATCTCGTGACCAGATGTCTACTAATAGTGCTTTAGAGTTATATAACTGTACGACCAATTGCAGAGCACCAGAGTCACTGTAGATTGGCACAAACACATATAGGCATTGGACAATATGTACAAAACATCATGGTAGCAAACGGGCACTTGTATAGTTAAAGTAATGGCTTATGTACAAGGTTAGCTTTTTGCAGACATCTTTTGGCCCCTTGACTAATATTGTGTGGTCAGATTATCTCCTACATGCCTTATATTATAGTTCAAATCAATGCATAGATGCTATATTTAATTATAATTGATCTATGTACCACAGTGGTCAGGGTTATCCTTTATTATCATTTACTCTATAAGTTTAATGTTGGCATGTTCGTTGACTGCACTGCTTGCAAAGCTTAAGTAACCTGTGATGTTCTTGTCACTGAAACTACAGATGTGACCTCTAGAAATCATCCTGGTCACAACTGTATGTTTTATTCTGTAAGGTCGATCAACTATAATACAGTATTTTACTTTTTCAAATATGAAGCATACTGACACATCGCTCAGGTCACAGACAGTGGCCAATTAAGCTGCTTATATTGGGCAAAAGCACAAAGATTAAAGCATAGAATTCACATCACTGGCCGTCACTCAGACTTCTGTATTAACTGTGCCAAAATGATGGAAGATAGTGAAGCTCCACCCTCCTACTTGCTGTAAAGATGGCAATAGATTGAGACAGATAACAATCTTTATGTATGATGTCTCAGGGCACATCCTGTTTCTGTGTTTCTTAATATTATAATTAAATGTGGACAGCTGTGCTTTCATTATAATAAAAAACTCGTGATTTTTTTTATGTATACCCTACATAAGGCCCCCAAGTTGATGGGCTTCATAGCAGTGGCTTAGGCTCCTATACCTACAGTTACGCTCTTGACCATTGTAACATCATCATAGCTACAGCAGCCCATGAGGTTACTATGACACCCTGCAGTAAAGTGGTCCGTGTACCCAGAGCATGCTTGTGCATGGCTGAAATCAAATTCAGCAACAACTAAGAGTAAAATGAATTACACATAACTTCTAGGATTGATATAAAGTATTCTGTTAAGGATAAAGCCGCACACACGGTAGGCGATACAACGTGGGCCGCTCACTCTTTAACAAAATACTTTGTATCAATCCTAGACGTTATGCCAGTTAGGTAGGGAAAAACCAGCAAAAAAACAAGTCAGTCTATTCACGTCAGTAATCGTAGGACCACCATACAAAGGGTAGTCAAAGATAAGATATAGAAGCAGGGTCAGAGTGAATAACAGGACTCCATATACCGGCGGTTCCCAAAGTGTGCGCTGCAGCTCCCAGGGGTGCCACGGCGCTGTCACTGGGGTGCCGCGGGCCAGCCATAGAAAAAAGAAAGAACACAGAAACTTACCAATCCGCGCGACGCCGGAACCCAGCATCCACCTCTCTCCCGCAGCTGTCACTGAATATCGACGTCAGAGGTGGATTATTTCACTAATAAACTTAGATCTAATATTTGTAAAAAAAATAAATTGTGTTCTCGGGAATAACTGAGAATAATTTTAATGCATATCAATATTGTAAGAATATTTTATTAACTTCAAACCTTTTGTGTGCCCATTTCTGCACATTTTCTGTTTCTTACACCCTTTTTTTTTTGGTCAATTGATATATATGTGTGGGTGCACCTTCCCCACAATGTTTATGAGGATTGTGATTAATATCAATAAATATGAACGATAAATTAAAAACCAACCATTAAGGGGAAATATGGTTTACCTGGTATAATATATATATTGTTTTGATGTTTGCATTGATACATAATGCATGCCTCTAAACATGTCTGCCTCCGGCATCGGGACAGGGGGCGTGGCCACATCAGGATAGGGGTGTGGCAACATCACAGAGAGGTGTGGTCATATGATGAGGGCGTGGCACCATCACTGGGGGGCGTGGTCATTAGATACCTCCATCCCTAAAACGGGCTGTCCCACTGAACTCAGGACGGTTGGGAGGTATACATAATGCCTTATGCTCTAGATGCTGATAGCCTGGCTTGTCTCCCACATCAAACTATCAGACTGCACTATGCTCGATTCTGGGCTATATTCCCACATAACTCACTGCTTTAATGCTGTACAGTCTTGACGGGAGCTTAGAATCACAAAATCGGGACACAATAAGCCCCTCCCCTGCTCTGACAATCTCCTCACACAAAGGCACACCTTTGGTAAAACTCCACCCACTTTTGCTTAAGCCCCACCTCTTTTATAGCCAGCGAATCAGGCATGCTTTAATATTTAACATATACAGGATTACATACAAAAATATAATATCAATGATAAAGACCCCACTCAGTAACTGAACACTAGAGGTTAAATTCTGTTAATCGACAAAAGATTTATTTATCTAATAAAAACTTCAGGCCTCCATCGCTTCATCCTCGCTACTTTGCACAAAATCATCTTTAATACTCTCCAGCGGGGCGTCTTCCGCATCAGAGTCTCCCAAGACTTCTTCTCCGCCCAACTCGCCGAGTATCTGCCCAACGTGCTCCAGGAGGGGAGGATCGTCACACTTCAGCTTGTTGTAAAGCTGTAGGTAAAACACAGAGAGACCTGGTTAGTATACAGCAGTATTGTGGTGACGGTAATTTCACAAAGCTCTTAATGGATGGAAAATATGATCGACTTAAATGCATTTTGCAAATCGAAAATCCAGAACAAGCACTCTCCAAATATTTCATCTAATTTACAGGGGGGAAAGAAAAGTAAGCAAGAAAATATTTGTTGAGCTGCAATTTAATTCTAACAATAAGATAAAAATACCTTGCTAGTTGCTGTAATCGTTCCTATATACATTTATTTTAAAATACAGTGCTGGGAAAAATGCACTTAAAAGCTGAGAAGTTGTACTTTAAAAATCTTATAAGTAGTTATAGAATTAGTCAGTCTGTCAAGTGGCTTTTGATTCATTGATCTCTGTACTTCCAAGGGAACTTCACAAAATATTAAATACACTGTGCAGGATCATAGGTAAACAGCACCTCATTATCTGTGTTTATTTATAATTATGTTTTAACAATATTTGATATGGTCTACAATCGATAGAGGCAAAATCGCGGTAGAACAGGATGTTTCACAGATATGCAAAGTTGTGGAATTTTAGAGTCGCACTATTGCTCTGCCACTCCACATTGTTTTATACAATCAAATTACGCAGAATTTAGAGTCTTTGAATAAAGCTGGGGCAATGATAGGCAATTAATTGAACCATGTAGTTGTGATAGGCCTGGAAATACTTTAGGCCAAATTCCACCAGTGACATGCGTGAAAAGTCCTGTCGAAATGCGTCACGAGTTCAATATTTCACAGAACATCTTGGAAAATTTTGCTCATCTTCAACCCACAATATAACACACCTAGCAAGCAGCTAAATAGATACACATGGGCTTACAATTTGTATTGGGGCTTGGTCATCTGTCTCCTGGGTTGGCCCCCTGCACATGTTTTGGCTCCCAGCACTAACAAGGCAGTGGGATCTTTTTAAATGCACATTCGCAGAATCCAGTCCATTCCAAATTCCAAGCAGATTGGACACTCTACACCCTTCTCCTAGGACAACGGAGGGCGTGAAAACATTTTGTACCATGTATTGTACGCCATGTAGCTTTAACCAGTATAATTAGTAAACATAATAAGTATTATCACATGCTTAGTTAGCATACTTTAATTACTCAGGTCTATAAAATCAAGGGCTACAATCAGCCAATTGTAATCAGAGTTTTTGTGGTTACCTCTAGTAACATAATAATAACTTACTTCCTCCGTGAATGTTAGTTAATTAACAGGGAGAAAAAGCAGTTAAAATAATGGCTTGGTCATAAGTTAATATTCCCTATAAAAACATGATGAAGATCAGCAATGAACAAACTGCTATTTGCTGCCAATTAATCCTTCCAGTGCTGAGGTCACATTATCTTATTAAGCTGGGCGAGTACTGCAACTCCCTGGATGTCTTACGGACAGTATTATACAGCTGCTTTGTAGACTAGTGGCTCATTATTACCTCCTGACCAGCACAACGCCAACCGCACAGACTAAAGTCACTTTCATTTCTTGTGCTAAGCAGCTCAAAAACACAAAGTAACAGCTTCATTGTCAGAAAAACAGGAACAGAGTCAAACTATTATTATTAATTGTTAGCTGCATTATAATTCTATATTATCTATGCTATAGTTTCATAACTGTCCGATGCTGTTGAGCACTATGGCACCTTATGAAACAAGTGATTTAATAGTAATGGGTCAGTGCCTACTGTGATCAATTTCAAGTCAGTTATGTCCGTGTGTCCCCACTATTAAACTGGCCAGTAAAGCTCATTATTAATGGGACCCTGGCTAGCCAAGGCCGGATTAACCCGAGGTCTAACTGGGCTACAGCCCAGGGGACTCGGGCATCCAGGGGGCCCTTGACAGTGCTCAGCGGCATTATTGGTCGCGATGGGGTGGGGGCGCCCCCGGCCCGATCAATGCTGCTGAGCCTGTTACTGTAGTCCCTCCGTGGCGCTCAGTAATCTCCTTACTGAGGATATCTCAAGAGTCTCACTCTCACAAGATCTCCACAGTAAGGAGCTTACAGCACGTCGAGGAAGGACTACAGTGACAGGACAACAGAAAGAGGTAAGCGCTTGGGTGGAGGGCAACAGGCGACTCACAGGGGAGGGGCGGCTCACAGGGGGGCCGCGGGAGGATGATCCTCACGGGGGAATGGTGACCCCCTTAGCCCAGGGGCCTCCATTCCCTTAATCTGGCCCTGTGTCTAGCACATACAAAGTGCACACGTGTTTTGATGAGCTGTTCCTGCCAACAGCATGAAAACCTTTGTATAGTTAAAGCATGTGCACGTTTGATGCACTGTACAGTTCCATTTATTGGATTTATTACTGAAGTGCCCCACTTCTCACAAACTGATGTATTAACTTTGCTGCATAATAAATGTGTATAATACATTTCTATAATTGCAGACAAGTATATTAAGACTTTCAGGAGATGGGAGGTGAGGTAAGAAAAGAGGAGGTCCGAGGTACTGGATGTCGAATTTGTATCAGAGTCCCGCCCACCTCGCGGCAATAAGCGGTCTCTGGCAGAATTACCTGCACGCTGGGGAGTCTGGGAGGGCCACGTGTGCACAGGCTGAGGAGCAGAGTAGGGTGGAACGGTAGAGTCTCTAGTAAAGTACAGACTTGTGCACTAATGCGCCTCTTTTGTTTGGAGCAGTACAAAAAGTAGATTTGATTTTGTGGAGGGAGACCATTGTAATGAGGTAAAGGGGTGGACAGGGCACATTTTGAGAAGCTCTATTACTAACATTCTATAGCCCGGGAGAAGTAGCAAAATATCGCTCCACCAAATGCACATCACAGCCCATGTATTTCAACTTAATTTGCAGCCACCTGCTCATCATCACGCTGAGATGCCCAGTAGTAACTGAAGACCCTCTAGTACATTGATGGGTAACGCTAGGGCCACATGTGGCCCTCCGAGCCATCACCAGTGGCCCCCAGCTCCGTCCTGCTTTATAGTCAAATTTATTTGTTATAACTTGTAACACTTGTTTAATATGCCTGCTGGTATGTTATTACAGATAGGTGTTGCTTTCTTCGTTTAAACATATTTTTTTCTCTTATTAGTGAGATGAAGGATGATGAAATGCACTTCTGAAGACTGGAGGGCTGTGTCTCGCATTCCCTGAAGTGTATCAGGTTACACATGTAATCAAGGAAGAATAGACTCCCATCTGTAATAACATACCAGCAGGTATTGTAAGCAAGTGATATCATCATCATCATCATCACCATTTATTTATATAGCGCCACTAATTCCGCAGCGCTGTACAGAGAACTCACTCACAGCAGTCCCTGCCCCATTGGAGCTTACAGTCTAAATTCCCTAATATGTATCTATAGACACATAGACAGACACACACTAGAGTCAATTTGTTAGCAGCCAATTAACCTACCAGTATGTTTTTGGAGTGTGGGAGGAAACCGCAGCACCCAGAGGAAACCCACGCAAACACGATTAGAACATACAAACTCCACACAGATGAGGCCATGGTCGGGAATTGAACTCATGACCCTAGTGCTGTGAGGCAGAAGTGCTAACCACTGAGCCACCATGTGATATAAGCTATGACAAACAAATCAGACATTTACTGCTCTATTTATGAAGCTGGAATGAGTGAATAGCTGTTTTCCATACTTACCAACTTTTCACCCTTCGACCCCGGGAGATCCTGGAGAGCTGGTGAAATGTGAGAACAGAAGGGGGTGGGGGACAGCAAATTGCACCATTGTTGCCCATTCCCTGCAACGTAATAACGCAAATGGGGTGGGGCCAAAGTGATTCATCGCAAATTGTGTCATGGAGACTCCCAACCTGCCCACTTCATTAGGAAGTGGGCAGGAAGAGGGAGAATGCCCTGCACTCCCGGGAGTCTGGGAAACCTACCTGGAAATTCAGGAGTCTCCTAGACATTCTGGGAGAGTGGGCAAGTATGCTGTGTTCTCTGAAGAATGGCTATTACAGCTCTTCTTCCAATACATCAAGTAGTTAAAGCAGAAGAAATCAGAGCTAGGCAGTGATATATAATTATATCTACAACGCCCACTGCCCACCAATGGTAAATAGACCCCTAGACCAGGATGGAGCGGGTTAGTGCAGGTGGAGGCTCTAGAGATGCCTAATGCCTATTACTGGCCTATAATGCAACTACGTATTCAGTATCACCTTTATGCTGATGATATTCAGCTCTACATCTCATCTCCCGATCTTTCCTCCTCCCTCCTCTCTCGTGTGACTGACTGCCTCTCAACCATCTCCTCCTGGATGTCCTCACGCTTTCTTAAAATTAACATCTCAAAAACTGAGCTCATTGTTTTCCCCCCGCCCAGACTCTCATCCCACCATGACCTCTCTATCGTTGTCAATAACTCCACTATCTCCTCTGTCACCCAACTCCGCTGCCTGGGTGTCACTCTCGACTCCTCTCTCTCTTTTGCCCCCCACATTCAATCCCTCACCCAAGCCTGTCGCTTCCAACTCCGTAACATTGCCCGCATCCGTCCCTTACTCTCTCAGGATGCCACCAAAACTATCATCCACGCTCTCATCATCTCCCGCCTCGATTACTGCAACCTTCTCCTTACTGGCCTCCCCCACTCTCACCTTGCCCCCCTCCGCTCTATACTCAATGCGGCTGCAAGACTCATCTTCCTCTCACGCCTCTCCGCCTCTCCACTTTGTCTCGCCTTACACTGGCTCCCCTTCCCCTACAGAATCCTTTTCAAACTCCTTACCACCACTTACAAGGCTCTCTCCTAGTCTACTGCCCCTTATATCTCTAACCTCCTCTCCATTCACACTCCTGCCCGCTCCCTGCGCTCGGCCAATGATCGCCGCCTCTCCTCCACTCTGATAACCTCTTCCCACTCTCGAATCCAAGACTTCTCCCGTGCTGCCCCCCTTCACTGGAATGACCTCCCTCGCTCCATCCGTCTCTCTCCCAATCTGTGCTCCTTCAAACGGGCATTTAAAACTCACCTGTTCCTTAAGGCCTACCCAACCTTCCATTTAACCTGCTCATCCTCCCTTGACCCCTCTTCTCTCTCCCCTTTGATTCACTGGCTCCCTTTTGTGCCTGACTTTGTTTACCCTCCCTTAGGATGTAAGCTCGAATGAGCAGGGTCCTCTTCCCTCCAGTCTCCATACCTGTTCTTCTGCTCCGTCTCTACTGCATCTGCCCTCCCGGAGTTTCTGAAGTACTGGTACTGTGTGTTTATTGTTCTGTACTGTTCTACCCTGTATAGTCTACTGTATAGTCTACTGTTTGTGGCGCTGCGGAAACCTTGTGGCGCCCTACAAATAAACAATAATAATATTAATAATAATACGCCAAAAAATAAAAAACGAGATTGCTTCTGTATGACGCCAATGTCCCACCTTTCACATCTATTCGCATAAGAGTGTAATTTATTCTGTGCATGTTACATTTACTCACACTAGGAGATTACTTCTTTTTTCATTAGGATACCATTATTAGGCTATGATTAAGACATTCACATACATGATAATTCTTCATCTTTATGTGTTTACTGACCCTCTGCAATCAGGTAAGGTCAGGAAATGCATCCACTTAGATTGCTAATTGTTTTCTTAACCGTTTCTGGTTTTCATACATTATTACTAGAGCAATACTAATAGCAGGAGCTCACAGTAATGATTTAAAGCCAATAACAGGGCAGTGAAGGATTTCTACCTTGTGGTCAGACACACACATACTGATAAAGATATCTGATATTTATCACTGCATCATTTATGTTTATCACTTTTATCTTTAGATTTGTAGAAATGCAGCATCTATTTAGTAAGATACTTAGTGAACTGAAAAACAAAATGATTAGTATAGTGACATGTCAACATTAAGGGCTAGATTTACTAAGCTGCGGGTTTGAAAAAGTGGGGATGTTGCCTATAGCAACCAATGAGATTCTAGCTTTCATTTATTTAGTACCTTCTACAAAATGACAGCTAGAATCTGATTGGTAAATCTAGCCCTAAAACTTTAAAGGGACCGTATCATGATTTTTTTAGCATTGTATCTTAAATGGACTGTACGGCTTTGGACAACCACTGTACAATAAAATATGTTCCACTCATATAGCAAATATGTATAACTCCCCCCAAACGGAGGAAGTTATCTAAAGCTCTTCCACAGAGATTAGTTAATGAAGTATATGGGTGGTCTGCAGGGACGGTGCAGGTGGTGCCCCTGGTGCCCCCCCCCCCCCTGCCTCAGGAGGCGATGCGCCCATACCCCCCCCCCCCCCCCCCCGACTCTTACCTTGGCAGGTGGAAAGTGGGGGGCGGCATCCCTGGTTCCTCAAACTAGGAGTGTGACATCATAACCAAGCGCCACACTGCCGGTGTAACACTGACATGGACGAGCAGCAAGTAGCTGCTGGTTGCTTCTCCTTCATGTCAGCGGACGGTAATGAGGGAAGCATAAAAATCACTGGATGAGTGAAGCTATCAACCACTGTGTGCCTGCTTTCAGTGTAAGTGTATTAAAGAGCGCATGAAAAATAATTTTCCTTCACCCCTGCAACACTCCTATCGCCACTTAAGGTAAGGAGGTATAGCCCTGGTTTGCCCCGAAATGGTGACCTATTAGATATCTGCATTCCTGAATAAAGGCTGGAAAAAAAAAATCTTTTGCAGTAATTATTTTGCAATACTTTTGAGTTATTTATTTATTTTTAGTGCTGCCCATAATTTTGTTATTTTGATTCATTTGGCCATACTTTTGATAGGCTTTGGAACTTTATATTTCTGCACTTTAAACTGTTATCCATAGCAACCAATCAGAATCTAATGGTCATGTTATTTTCTACTGCAGTTTAGACAATGAAACAAACCAATCGGATTGTTTGCTATGGGTTACAGCAGCGGTAGACGCAGCCTGTGGCCCGCCAAGCCTTCCTCTGCGGCCTCCCAGCTGGCTGCTCCCGGTCTCATCAGAGCAGGACCAGCTGACGTCCGTGTCATGTGACTTCCTCTGCACAGTGCAGGGAGGTCGTGCGGCATACCTAGAAGAGGAGGAAGTTCAGTGTGATCTCCTTCCTCTGTCCAGCAAGATCATACTGTCTATTCTCCTGGAAGGTCTGGGATGTTCACATTTCTCCTGGGAGAAAATGCCACCCTCCCGCACCCCAGGGTGGGGGCCATGATGACAGGATTGGCTGGGAATTATATAATTAAGGCCCCATCCCTTATGCTGCGATGGAGGGGTTGGCGGCATTGTGTTGCAGTGGGCGGGGCATGATGATGATGTGCCCCCTTCTGTGACACTTAAACTTCTCCCGTCTGGAGGTCAAAAGAGTTGTCAAATGTGATCTGAATGGAATCAGCCCCTAGCGGATACATTTTATTACAAGTGACAAAATGCTTGCCTTTCCAAAAACTATAACTACACCAGTCATTTATCATAAACAAGGCTACACATATAAATATGAACATATATTATCTTTTTATAGTAAGTGATACTCAATTACAATTACCACACTCTACCATCTCCCTCTTCAGTGCCCGTCAATCTATCCCGATTGTCAATGAGACCTACAGAGAACTGCTCTGGGATGTCAGTGTTAATTACACATTTTCAACCACCTTCAGAACTGTTGTTTTAAATCTATAATTATTAAGTAAGAAGCACAGAGGCACACTCCCAATAGCATATTTGTATAAATAACCACCGCAATCTAATCATTTTACATTGGATGCAGATAGAGTCTACAATAAACCCAATTTTTCTTCACAACACAATGGCTGTACAAATACTGTACTCTTAATTAACCTAATAAAGATCACCAGGGACTCTCTCCGCTGTAACAGAGCTGCTACTGATAAGAGCCATTAAAGGACAAACACAATGTTGTATCTTATCTACAATACCAGATAAAGGGTTTATTTTGTTTACATGTTGATTTACTTATCTTTAGATGATGCCGTCATATCTTTACAGCAAACATAGTTTGTCATTTACTTTACTTGAAGCATTTGTATTCAAGTCAACAGTATTGCAAACAAATTGAAAATATATTTTACACAGACACATCCAGGGATATTTGCACAGTTCTTGGTTTGGTTCATAGAAAATACCCACTAATATCAAATATTAAGAACAGCAAGTCCTGGATTACGATCCATAAAATAATAATTATATAAATAAATGTAAAGATACCGGGTTTTCTGGCCTAATTCTACCCACTTCACACTGGCTGGTCACCCAGGGGTGCCTTGCTGTGTCAGGGAAACCTACCCAGTACCTTCTAGGATTCATATAGTCACTCAGGCAAATGCAGTTACAAAGTAAAACACTACATTTATTATAATAAATACAATCACTAGATTATATACACACAGTAAATAAATGTCATGCAGATTATCTCTCCCTTACACCACTAACTTAATGAGTTACAGTCACCTGGTTGTCTTGAATTGCAGAACCCAAAGCCCATGGGTCTCTCTCAGCTGCATATGAAGTCTCTGGTAGAGAACGGCAACTCAACACCAGACCTTGCACTTTCCAGGAATCAAATCACAGAATGAACATCATCTCCCCCCATGGAGTGGCTCCTTATATCTATGGTCAAATTTCCACAGTGTTCTCCCCTCCCTGGGCAAACCCCTGGCTCCCCCTCTTCAAACAGTGGTAGGTGCTGAATCATAGGATTGGTGAAGGGGGAGTGGCAATGAGTCATTATTCCACAGAAGCTCCTCTGCGGTTTTGTAGACAGAATGTCTCAGGAAGTCCTGTGGAGGACAATGGGTACTAATTGGCCTTCCCCATCTCCAAATATCATATCAGATAACAGTTAACCCCTGCTGAAATTAAACGCTTACACTACTTTGTGATGTCACAGGGTCCCCAGCTGTTTCATGCTTCCTGTAGAAAAAGGAGGGGGGACGAATGAATGCAGCTCCAGCCCCCTCACCTTTATTCTGGACAACACCGGATCCTTACTTATAACCCACCTGGCTTCAATTTGAGAACAATGAATAACAACAATATACAACAAACAATATACATATTTACAATGAGCTACAATGTCCCCTTATCCATATGTAAGTAGACACTGCAGTGGTATCCTGTTGAGTAAAACTTCATTGGGCCAATGCAGAGACCATTCTAATGATCAATACACAACAAAAAGAGTATGTGAAATTATAGGCAATGCAGACCCTATGCTATGTTCTCCCCTCCCTGGGCAAACCCCTGGCTCCCCCTCTTCAAACAGTGGTAGGTGCTGAATCAGGGGGTTGGTGAAGGGGGAGTGGCGATTAGACCACAATCTTTTGTAACTATGCAATGCGGACTCCCAATCTGGTGACTACTGCTGATGCCGGTCCCCCAAGCTCCACTGCACCAATTTGGTTCTGAACTGATCTCTGATTCCAGACTCTTGTTCACAATCCTCTTGGAGAATTGACAGCTGTTGACGTCTTACATTTTTTTTAGAGCCTGTCCCAGGCACTATAAGAGTTATATGGCATTATCCAACACTTGTACAGGGGACTCAGAATAGGCCGCTGTAGACCACTGTGCAAAGAGTAGCCAGAGATACTGTGCATTCTCTACATGGTTTATTAGGACAGCATCCAGCATTTCCCCTCGCAACAAGCCCAGCCACCAATTTAAACATGAGTATAAGGGATGTCCAGAGCTACTTATGCTGAACCCCGGTCAGAACTATTGTCACTGCAGGGTGAGCGATGACAATAATGCAAAAGTGGGGGCGACACGTATATGTCAGTCCATGACCTATAGAAGCCCCCAACTCTTCTCTTCTGAGCCCGCATAGAGCTTTTAGTTCCAGGACTGAAAGCCCAAAAGGAACTTCACGGTGTATGCGCTGGCCAGAGCAGGGGCCTCCGAAAGCGATGTACACGTTTCTCCAGGGCCCCTTCAAGACTCAATAAAAATATACAATAAACAAAATAATCCAATTTATAGTAAAGGACATGTAAATCCACATTCGACAAGAGCAAACTATTCTTCTGAAGCAGGGGTTGGATTGCACAAAGGTGCCATCAGCTCTATGTGATTATGTTGCTTTGCATATTCCAAACCGGCAATGCAATGACTTGAATATTAAATTGTCTGCGGGTTTCAGGACAAGCACTATGTTTGTCAGGAGAATATGCAAACTAGCGCTCAGCTGACACAGATCAAGTCTTACGACACTAAATAATCTTTTGATTTGCATGAAATCAATGGCTTTCTGGAATAAGTCATGGCGCGGCATGACAACTTTCTTGCCGCAGCCTCTAAACATCCCATATGCTGCTAACAGTACAGCAAAAAAAATTATACTTCTTCTGAAATAAAATATTCTGCATATTTTTACCTTCATGCATAAATGAGGCATTTGTCCACTCGTACAGAAAATATTTATGTAAAGTAGTTGCAACGCCCGCATAAACACATCTCTTCTGTAGTATATAATGATTAAAAAACATGTAACCAAGGCATTTATCTTGATTAAAAACAATTTCTGCACAGCAGCTAGTTTTAAGCGTCAAAGAATATTTTCTTCTCTCTGTGATCATTTATGTTTTCGTGAAACTGTAAAAACTGCTAAAATGAAATGTAGCACTGTTAGTAAATGCTGCTCTTCCTATCTTTATTGCTAATCATTATATGAATATGGTTATTTCACATGTTTTGTGCAGATATTACGCACTGTGCTAACCTGCAGAAAATATAGACCTGCCATCCATGTAAATAACACAGTCCCTGTGCCCGTATACTATGCTGTACTGGAGATTGTTTACTTACGGAATGTGGCGCACATTACAATGTTATTGCAGCTATAGGCATAAAGTTTATGAAAAGTAAAAAAAAAAACTTCACTCCTGTCTGAAACTGTCACCTGTAATAACACCAACTAGTTTTCCTTTTTATAGTGTCTCCATTGGTTTGCAGACTAATACACTGGCGAATCCAGAGGGGGCGATCAAGGCAATGGGCTCCCCTAGCAGCAATCTTCATATCTTAAAATTACTGCTGAGAGGTCCAAGCATCGAGAAGGGGAGGTCGGGGCTAGCCAGGGTCAACCAATCAGAGTGCAGGAGGGGCGTGGCTATTCAAAATTCCCCCCCATTCCTCCAAATGATAAATATATAATTAGCAGAGGGTTTTTTTAAACTTATTTAGATATCTACAGGACATAGATCAGTTTCAGATACCCTTCCTATATTTGCCAACAATTGTCAGCAGCCAAAAGGGGTGTATCCTAATGGGAAAGAGGTATATTTTGGGATAGATATGGGCAAATAGGGGAGGATCGTGGGCATGGCCTATTTTGTTCCAGTTCTCCATTCGGGAATGTGAGGCAGGCGTAATGCGGTATGCATGGCAGGCGGACAGCACACTTACTCACCAACTGAGTCCCCAGGTCAGTTTGTAGAGAACTTTATTTCTTTACATTGACCTTTGTTGAAACATCATCATCATCACCATTTATTTATATAGCGCCACTAATTCCACAGCGCTGTACAGAGAACCCACTCACATCAGTCCCTGCCCCATTGGGGCTTACAGTCTAAATTCCCTAACATACACACAGACAGAGACAGAGACACAGACACAGACTAGGGCCAATTTGTTAGCAGCCAATTAACCTACCAGTATGTTTTTTGGAGTGTGGGAGGAAACCGGAGCACCCGGAGGAAACCCACGCAAACACGGAGAGAATATACAAATTCAATCTCAGGCGAGTTTGTGTTTGATCACCCGTGAGTTTGACTATATCATGGGAGAGATAGGTGTTTTAAAATCTACACATTCGCCAGAGATTGGATTTTGGAAAGTCAAAATCGTTGGTTAATACATATGGCGATTTTGCACTTCAAATCGCCGCTTATCTTCCGTGATTTGCAGCTATTTTAAATCCCGCCAAAAATCACAGCTTGATACATTTACCCCCTAGTCTTTAATGATATTATTTGTATCTTTTTTCCCTAGTCTCATTTTTCACTGTTCCCTTCACTGGTCTGATGTTCCTCACGCCAATCACGGGAAGAAAGTATGAAGGGCTGACACTAATCACCTCTGAGGTCTCCGCATCATGTCAAAGGAGCAACAGAGGCAACTTGCAGTAAGGAGCGGGGTAATTCTAACACAGATTACAAGCAGCAACACTAAGGCAGGGCCATCTTTTCCATTGGGCACGATGGGCAGCTGCCCGGGGGCCCCACGGGCAAGGGGGCCCCCATAGGCAGGGCTCTTAATGAGAATAAATAATCCTGCAAAAGAAAAAAAACCTGCAAAAAAAACCTACAAGGGTCACTGAGCATGTTCATCTATCTATCTCTATATATCTATATCTGTATCTGTATACATATATATATCTATCTATATCTAGGGGCCCCGGTGCACTGCTTTGCCCGGGGGCCCATAATGTTAAGATGGCCCTGCACTAAGGCAGGGGATAAACAGCACTGACGCTAAAAGGGGACGTACCATGAGCTTAGAGGACGTGGGCACCAGAGCAATGGGCCAGGTCACAACTGATAACCCCATCAGTACGCCCTGTGATTGTGCAGAATTTACTATTTACATTAAACCCTACATTTTACTGACCTCTGATGCCCAGTTTACTGAATACACCAAAGTTCCAACTGATACAAGCTGCTCTTCTACATACTACTATCACTGGGCTGTACCCACAAGGTGTCAGTGCCTCTAGTTAGTGTACTATTCATTGTATGGATGGGAAGTACAGGGGAAGGGTATCAGCACTGGGGCCTGTTGGAATCCAGCAAGTGTTGGATTAGAGAGCAGTGAAAGACCAGTGGACACTTTGGGGAACCTAAAGGATCTGGTAAAGTGGGCATCAGAGGTAAGTAGATGTCCAGATTTAATGTTACCATAGTGAACTACACCAAGTACCAAATTTTAAGTTTTGGTTGTTTGTCTTATTTTTTGTTTATGTAGTAAGCACACAAATCAAAGTTACGGAATCAGGTTCACCTGGGAGAGAGCATTTTGTTCAGTGCACTGCGCGATCTCTCAGGATGGCATAGCAGGAGAGGTGTACATTAGAGAGTAAGCCTGCCTGGGAGCGAGCATAGGGCAGTCTGCTAGATTAGCACAGCGATGGTAAATGAGACAGGTTTATTGTGCAAATTTATGAGAAGAAAAACTTTAACCAATCCAGAGACAGTGGTCCTCCAATGGGTTCTCACCAGCAACTTTTTATTTTGGTGTCTAACCCCATGACCTGTTGGCTCACATTTCCTTTCATTCCTACCGCCTGCAATAGTCCAAAGTAGGGACCCAAACAACTATACCCCACAGTAATTTGTCATTGACCAAAATAATATCTTGTGCCCCTCAGCCATTTAAGAAGAACAAGCAAAATAATTTTCTCCAATATTCTGGTAACATGATAAACAATGATATTACGTCATTCGACCTCTCCAGCCAAACCCCCACATTTTAGTTTCTTCTTCTGCCGAACGGCGAGCGTCAATCACTGCATATGTGCATTGTTATAGTGGCGAGAAGACAGTTACTCGCTGGGCAGGATGCTCTGCTAATTTGCAGCCGCATGTACTGTGCAGGACAGCAGGCCTAATTACACATGATGGTTTCTTAGAGTATCGAAATACTTTCATGAAAAAATAAGCCTTGATCAATGAGCAAGGAGAAAATGCAGTGTCCAATTAAGCAAAGCTTGACATGTCCAAATTAGTCAAAAAGAACAGGCGTCTTTGTATTTTTTCAGAAACATAGTTAAGGCGATGAGAAGTTATTCCACACAGTCCAGAATGAATGCAAGAGCCATTTAAATGAATCCTAATTAAAATTCAAATGACTTTCATACCTCTCACTTATTAATTTAGTGAATGATGATAACGAATAGGTGTTTTTTTTAACAATATATTCACTGAAATACAAGCCACTGTTACGCGGAAAAAGTCTATGTGCGTATTACAATTCAGATCATATAATACAATGAACTTTATTCCCAACATCAGAGATCTCTGTGAAAGTGTATCTGTGCCTAGGCACACAAGAGACAGCCATTGTTTGGGTTGAACCAATATTCATGAGAACGCAGACGACTTATTTATAGATGATAATGATGAAATAAGACTTTGGTGGATGGTCCTTGAAAATTATTTCAGGATATTATGATGTAAACTTAAATAAGGACCTTCAAGGTAGTATTTTCTGAAATACCACCTGTGCCAGGTGCTACACTCAAAAGACATCGGGAGCTTAGATGAGTAATAAGCAACTGAGACATTAGTGTAGAAAGAAGGGTTTGGGGCTTTTGAAGGACTAGCAAGATCTCTCTTTCAGCCACAAGCGCTACAGTTGGGATAGGCTGCCTCTTACCGGGAAGGGTGAAGTTTTGCTGGGGGAGTAGATGGTTAGATGACCAGACACATTAAACTAGGCACTAGGGTGAGTGTGAAGATAGAAGGGTTTAGTCAAGGGAAAGGGGAGAGGAGTGGAGGGGTTAGACGAGACAATTATCAACATACTGGCCCACTTTGAAAGTCACCCCTCCAGGAGATCCCAAAGCGAAAGTCAAGTTAAAATGGGGGAAAGGGACATGGCACTGCAAATCGTTTTATTTTGACTCCCACCCCTCGCCAGCAGGCCAATATGGTGTCATTGTACCCCGGGGCAAAAATATAAAATGCATGGTAGAGCGACCAGAGCTTTGCAGAACAACATGTTCACAGTGGTGGAAGTCAGCATATCGATGCTGACTACCCCGACATCAGGATTCCGAAGTGCTGCTTCCCGACCTTCACTGATGACGGCTCCTCTTCACACCGACTTCAGCCAATCACGATGAAGTAAGGAGGTGGCTGCACTTGATGACGTCATTGACCATGCCGACGCGATTCTCGCTGTTGTTAAGGGGGTTATGTAAGTATGCACCCAGTACAATGTAGTTTACAAAGGCTTCTACATTGTACGTGGCTGCATACTTTCATTACCCCCTTAACAACAGCGATAATCGCGTTGGCATGGTCAATGACATCATCAACCGCAGCCGCCGTCTTCAAAGTGGGAGTCATGCGTTTGATTCCGACCAGCACCACCTGTCTGGAGTTTGTATGTTCTCCCACCGGTTTGTGCGGGTTTCCTTCAGTTTCTTCCCACAGTATAAAATTTAGGTCTAGTGGCTGCTAAACATAATGGACTGTAGTGTGTTTGTGTGCTGGAGAATGTAGAAGGGACTGATGTGAATAATTAAATATTCTCTGTACAGTGCTGCCTAATAGGGTGAACCCAATATACATAATGAATAAAATGATGGCGTCCAAATGAGATATATTAGAAGCAGCTGAATGATCAGGAATGCATGATGCTGCCATTACATGCAATACATACTATTGTTGGAGACTGCAACTTAGTAAACAGACAGATGTTGGATGAAAGAGGGGTCATTTGGGTATACTCAGCTGTGATACAGTGCATCACCATTGTTCCACAGTAACTTAGGTCAGAAGTGAAAGCATCATCTACAGTCCCCCTACAGAGGGTAGTAGGGACAGGCATTCATCCTAAATGTACTGCATCAGTTACAGATGCCTGTAATGTAACACTTTATTATTAGAATCAGTGATGTACGACATAAAAGCAATGTTTTCCTGTTATGTCATTTCTGTTTGAGTTGATTTGTTTTAAACAGCATATTCCTTGCAGAAAAAATACATATATAACAAAGGAATATTCTACAAATAACACTGAGAAAACAAAGAAGAAAAAAAAGAAACGAGAATCCCAAAAAAGGAGAATGCTACAACTTTCAATTGTGTATTCAAAAACATTTCTGTATTTTTAAAAACACATTTGCAGCTCCTTGAGAGACATCACCAATATGAACTCTTCTGTATAAACACTGTACACAAGATTGTTTATTAGATTGTTCATAGTCATATAAAACAGAGGCATGTCTGATTTCCAGACAGACAATTTCATGCATAATTAATTTAATACACTGTAAGAGCAAATTATTGTAACCACAGACCATTAAGTAAAATAAAGGTGCCTACTTTGGCGCCTTATCATCGTCTGTCATGAAAAGGAACCAAGTGACATCACAGGAACTCCCATGTAGGGTAGATGGGCCCTGGTAGATACAGAGACTTGCCATTCAAGGCCTATGCAAAATGGATCTAATAGTAAGCGCTATATTAGTTTTAGTTTAGATTTAGTTAACTTGCATGTAATAGTGCTGAAAATAGGGGAGATCTACTGATATTTCTGACTCTTCCTGTCTTCCCATATTGAAAAAATTTTTGCAAATTAAGCTAAAAGTAATGCAAAACTATACCATTGTCCTATGTAGGAAATCTAACATTAACATAGAATGTCAAAGAATACCTATCTACACACAGTGGGGGCTGCCCTTTTGTGGGCTTAACCAATAATAATGCAGCCTATCAAATCACAAGGAAACAGTGAAATCACTAGACAAGAGGAAGTGAGCAGAAGACATTTATGAAAGGCATAAGAAGAGATTAGCTGCATGAAACTCTGCTGCTCCACATAAAGGGCAATGTTATTCCACTACCCATTGAATGCTGTTGAAACCTGAAGGCAGTGTGACTGCAATGACCTTATTTTAATTATATATATAATATATATATATATATATATATATATATATATATATATATATATATATATATATATACACACATTATATATATATATACATACACATATATATATACACACTGCAGGGCCGGTGCTAGGGTCCATGGCGCCCTAGGCATTTTTACAAAATCGGGCCCCCCCCCGCAAAAATCGGCGCCCTCCTCTCTCCTCACCCCGTCTTTCCTTACCTTGTCTCACCACCGCCGCCTCTCTGCTCCGTCTCCTCCCCTCCATTCACTGACACTAGTGAGTGGAGGGGAGGAGACGGAGCAGAGAGGCGGCAGTGGTGAGCAATAGCCTCTTCCCCCCTCCCCGTGCATCTGAATGCTGTGCGGCGGTTTTAAAGTAATTTACCATTCTGTGGCGCCCTCCAGAGCCCGGCGCCCTAGGCAAGTGCCTAACCTTGCCTAATGGGAGCGCCGGGCCTGATATACTGATGATTTTACACTATTTTAACAATCTATGTTCTAGACCAGGGGTTGTCATATATATATATATATATATTTGTTCCTGGCACTTTCCCTCTGATACCTGGCCTAACAGATTATTTCTTGGTTTGTCATGGTCGGTTTTCTGTAGGAAATTTAATTTGAAGCTTATTGATAGAATAGATAATTGTATAGACCCGCTTCGAGGACAGTGGCAGGTGGGGAGTTTGACTGGGGCAGTACACCTGTCAAACCGTAACGCAGATTCCTAAGGTGAGCTCAGGGAGGACAGAAACCTCCCGTGGAGCAGATGGACACTGTTTCGTAAAAATAAAAAGGAGACGCAGTTGGATGTCCGAGCACTGGGGCCCTATTTGTTAGAGTGTTCCTATATGTCATACCGCCGCTTCTTCTAGTGCTTTGATTGTTGTGTCCCAGATCATATTATGTCACAATACTGTGCGCCCCAGTTGTGCCCCCAGGTCATGTTATCCCTCATAGTTGTGCTCCCAGTTGATGTTGTCCCTCATAGTTGTGCCCCTAGCAAGTGTTAGCCCTCATAGTTATGACCCCAGTTAATGTAATCCCTCATAAATATGCCCCCAGCTAGAGTTAGCCCTCATAGTTGTGCCCCCAGTTCATCTCATCCCTCATAGTTGTGACCCTAGTTCATATTATCCCTTTGCTCATCCCGAGTTATGTAGTACAAGCCGAGGGTGCCACCTATGAGTGTACCCATCGCCACTGCTGAGTGTGCCTGAGGAAGTTCCTCCAGCAACCAATTCAGCTATGCTTCACTCCTAAGAGTTGTCACTCCAGTCTTTTTACACCCACATCTACACTGTCCCCGGCAGTGGTAAAAGGGCAGGCCTGGACTTAAATATGAGCACCAGAATGCCGTGCTCTACATACGTGTGCTTTGGCGCCATGCTGTCAAACACATGGAGGATGCAGTGATGGGCCATACAGGTACAGGAAGGACCGCCAAGAGGAATTCTGCCAGGTTCCTGGGGCCCATTTCCATAGCTGCCAAAGAGGGTGTGACCACCCCAGGTTAGTGACTCCTCCCGCTACACAGCAAAGCCAGGGCTCCCAGGCAGCACTTGGCCCTGGTACTTTGTACACACAACCCCTCCCAGCACTCCTGGACACAGGAGATGCCAAGGCCGATTACCAGCTGCAGAGTGGAGAAGAATGCTGCCAGAAGAGCGAAGCACGCCAGTGATTGCTACTTCTCATGATTTTCTTTCCCTTAACTTTAAAATGGAAGTTGTAAGGAAGGACGTAACATTTATAAAAGTCTACATACATACATTCAGAAGCTTGTTTATATATATATATATATATATATATATATATATATATATATATATATATATGTATATATATTCTGTTTTATATAACGATACAGGAGACACGGTTATGTCTCCTGGGGAAGGAAGGAAATTGATCAGCAAGTTGGTGCTTCAATAAAATCAAGTAAAGAAGAACATTTCTAAATAACATCTATATAGTCTATTTTTGTACATTTCCACTAGACTATAGAAATATAATTATTATAGAACCGGTGTCACCGCTGCTACTTATTTATTAAAAAGTTGACTTCAGAGGTCAAAAAATCTCATATATATTCAGTTCAGCAAGACAGAGGATGAAAGTGATTTAATAAACAACTAGTCGTTTAAAGTCTACATTAAAACGATGGACTGCTAAGCACCATTCTTAATGGGGGCTGCATGTCAATTTAGCAACCCTAATTTCAAAGGAATATTTGGCACACATGTACAATGTGCAGGGAGCGGTATGTACAATGTGAAGGGAGCAGTAGTTTATTGACACAATTATTGCACACAGTGCTGCGATAAAGAGAGAGAGAGAGACGCCTCATGTCTGAAGTTTTAAAATAAGCACTTTCATTATTTGACTTCAGTTCCACTTCAAGCTACCGCACTATTATGTATGTGTCTTTGGGCTGCAATTACCACCACATTTAAAATGCAAAGCTTATATTAAATAAAAACTGGAGGTTTTCCAATAAATTATATTTACATTGTATAAAATCACATGTAAATGCAAATAGTATACAAACATAGGCAAACCAAGGTTTTTTTTTCTAGTGCCTGGAAACCCCCCTCCAAGCCTGGGGCACTGTATAATTGAGGTGGCTGGACCCTGCCCCAGCTTCACACGGCTCTGCTTGAAAAGGAAGAGCTACGTGCACTTAACAGTAGTGCACGCAGCATTGCTCATGTATATTATGGGAATAGGAAGAGTTGGAGAGCAGCCAAGCACTGTCTAAAATTATAGCCACATCCCCATGCATGCTGGTCACACCCACTGGCAGCATAGTGTGGAAGCCCCCCGCTACAAATTCTGTGTTTGCCCCTGATAAGGGCCCAATGCTAATTTGGATATACGTTTGTTACTACTGCGCAGGAACAAAAAGTGAGTGCACGTATAGGCACACATGCAGACTTGCGCCCATAAGACACTTGCGCCTGCTTACGTCTGGAAAGGCGGAACGGAGGAGGGAAGTAGCAGTTTAACACAGGCTGAATACAGTAAGGGCGTGTTCATGCTAATGGGGTTGAGGCACACCAGCGTGAAAATGCACAAACGCCTGTCAGAATACATATGTTTTGCACTCGCTAGAGGACGCTGATGAGGGTCGCCAGCACTAGCTAGACACTTTTGATTGGATGATTGAGCATTTAGCGCTGAAGCTTTCTGTATTGATCATGCACATATGATATGATTTTGTGGGCGCTTTTATCACAATTTTTTTATACGGTCATTCATATGCTAAAAGGAATATTATATCGGTGGTAGACAGTATATCAATGCTGACTACCCCGACAAGGCTTTCCCTGACATCTTGACTCCGAAAATCACCCCTCCCCGATGTAGTATCAATAATGACTGTTCTGCAATACGACTTGAACCAATCACGATGTAGTAGGAAGCCTGCACCACTAAATGACGTCAGTGACAAAGGCGACGGTATTATCGCTGCTGTGAAGGAGGTAATGTAAGTATGTAGCCATGTACAATGTAGTTCACAAACGCTTCTAAAATGCAACCAGGTAAATTAAATTAATATTTGATGGTGGGGACTGTTGTATTTAATAATGGGGTAATGGTAGTGCCTATTAATTTAAGGTGGGGTGATGACACTATTTATTTAATGTTGAGGTGGTTTTGGAGGCTAATAAATGAATGTGGAGAGTTTGGGGAGAAGGAGGCCTATCCGGGGTGTTTGAAGGGGAAATATAGTGTATTTATTAATTGTGAGTACTATTCATGTAATGTCAGGGCATGTTAGGTCTATTGAATAAGTGGAAACCATTCAAAAATAATGCTCATTAGGTCTATTTAATAAATGTGAAAGATATTAATTTAATTTACCTGGTTGCAGGTAGGTAGGCCTAGTTATTAGACGTGGGTGATACTGCTTTAATGTCGGGTCTGGTATCAAGTAGGGAGGACTAGAATGTGTGCACTCATTATATACTTTACATATTTCATGTTCCTATCCTTTATCCCCAAATAGGACCCAATATTCCAGGTTTCAGACAAGCAGCAACTGAATTTAAGACACCAGCAGGGGGCAGTCTGCCAACTGTCCGGAATCTGTGTGACTGTACTGCTCAGTAAGGAGTTTGGGAGGTATGTCCCGCTTCACATTACACTGCCTGTACCTACAGTAGAGCACGCAGCATTGACCTTATATTAGGAGGGGATGGTTAATAGTTGGTGATCTTGTCAGGTTTGGATGAGTTAGAAGATTTGTGAATTGTAAAAATTATATATATATATTGCTTTCCAAAGTTCAAAAGAGTTAAATAAAGAAGTTGTTAGACAAACACACAAAGGGTTAACAATACAATAATATACACATCACGAATATTAAATATTGTGGTCTGAAATAAGTGTTTAATTTTTGCTTGAAAATTAACTTGGTATATTACTTGAAGCTGGATAGTACAAGCATAAAATCCATAGGTGTGAAAATATTGGTCAGCTAGCAAGAGAGCTTTGGCAAAATAAAGTTTCTTGAAAGACACAAACGTGGGCAGACACACAAACACAAACACACACACACACACGTTGTGACCTGCTCTCTGCCAACTTCAAGAAAGGTCAGCATAATTGAAGTAAACACATCGCTTAATGGCTGCTAGAATTAATGGCTTGCCATGAACCCAAATGCAATTATAATACAAATTCTATCACATTAAGATAAAGTGTAGTGCAGGGGATGTAAATTTATAGCTTAATTTCCAGCAGTGGAAACAAATCCATAACATTTCTGGGAATATGCTGACTTCGGCAGGTTCATGGGATCAATAAGCTTGGTTTAATTTTTTGGGAGGGGGCAGGCGGTATTATGTAGCAGCATGCATTAACTGTCATATTAATGTGATACCATGACTTGCCAATGCAACACTGTGCACATTTTATGTACTGTCTGACCTTTATTTTTAAAGGTAAGGTTTGAAAGAACTATACAAATTAAAGCTGATTAGCTGCCAGCTCATAGTAGAGCTGCCAGTCTGTGGGATAAACCCATGTTCATGTGGAGGAAGCCTACAATTCACCTGGAACCAGTGACATCACCGAGACGTGAGGCACTTTGTGCTTCGTGCCTCAGTGAGATCACTACTTCTAATGAATCAATGAGATGCCATGGGGTTTGCCCAGAAAACGGCTGGTGCTATGCAATGTAGACCACTGATGACCCAAGTAGATGTATGTGACATAGCAACAGTATCAGGGCAGCACAGTGGCTCAGTGGTTAGCACTTCTGCATTACAGCACTGGGTTCATGAGTTCGATTCCCGACCATGGCCTTATCTGTGTGGAGTTTGTATGTTCTCCCTGTGTTTGTGTGGGTTTCCTCCGAGTGCTCCGGTTTCCTCCCACACTCCAAAAAAACATACTAGTAGGTTAATTGGCTGCTATCAAAATTGACCCTAGTCTCTCTCTTTATCTGTCTGTGTGTGTGTGTATGTTAGGGAATTTAGACTGTACGCTCCAATGGGGAAGGCACTAATGTAAATGAGTTCTCTGTACAGCGCTGCGGAATCAGTGGCGCTATATAAATAAATGGTGATTATATATATATATATATATATATATATACACTGTTTCACTTTTAAATTTAATTCTTCCCTCCCCCCATGAATAAGAAAAGCAAGGGTTGTACTGGTACCTTACTGGGATTTAATACTACTGGTGGCTTAATGATTGGGATTGCTGTTAATGCTTGAATATTACTGGCAGAGCCGTAACTTAGAATTCTAGCGCCTGGGGCGAGAAAGAAAAATGCTGCCCCCCTAGCCCTCAATTTTAACCAAATTAACCTAAAATATTCCAAAATTGCGCCCCCCTTCAGCGTTGCGCCCTGGGCGGTCGCCCCTGTCGCACAGCCCTAGTTACGGCCCTGATTACTGGGTATTAATACTGGTAATTTATTAGGCATTACTGCTGTACAAATAATTGGCCATTACTACTGCTGCTGTACAAACCATTGGGCAGTGCAACTAATACTGTAAGCTTCCGAACATACATTACTGTAAACTGTACTAAAAATTTTGTTCATTGATGGAACAATGCTGTTCCAATCCTGCAGTGTGTAGGCACTGACGATCGGCCGTGTCCACTCTCTATGGAGGGTGCAGAGTCACAATCATTACAGTTGATGGGTATGACAGATGAGCAGCACAGATCTGAAGGTACATCTTGTAAAACGTGTATAGTGTGTGTACATGAATCGGCTGCTGATCGGGAGTCGTTACCTGTAACTATAAATCGTTAACTGTACTGAATTGGTAGATATTTTCTGTAGTGTGTACCCAGCATTAGTCCCACTGTACCCCAGGAAAAAGCCCCAATCAGTGGCAGGTGAAATGTTAATACAATTTAATAATAGTCTTGTTGCTCATCTTTAAATGTTTTTTAAGTGAAATTATATGCAGGCATTTGGGTATTGCATTTAAGCTGCCCACCACTGGTGTGGGTGAAAGTTACACTTTAATCGCGAGTCTTTGTTTTTCATATCCCGTAACAATCAGGCACCTTTCTTGTAAAAACAACTGGAAATCTTTTCATGCTGGGATTTTCAGAACATAAATTCTGCCATCAATCTTTTGTTCTTTAAATTCTTATGTGAACCTCAACTGCAGAAATAAAAGCTGTATGACTTATTACTACAATGAAATATCTATCACAGGACACAAATGATATCCTCAGAGGTCAAACTCTATTTACCAAGGTCAAAAATTGACACCAGCAACAATAGACCTGACTTCCCTCACCAGAGATATATTTATGGAAAGCACCCACTGTTAAATGAGCCTCTTCATTATAACCCTTTAGTGTTGGTGACACTTATAGCTCATTAAGGTAATTGGGATAATAAGTAACTGGTTTCTGTAATCAAGAAGGAGACTCTTGTTAGTCTACATTAGTAGAATGTTAGGAAAGAAAAATCCAGGTGTGGGTAAACGGAAAACTCCAAATTGGAACTTTCAGAAACATTTCCCGGCACTTTGCATATCTGCAAATTGTGGGCGGTGAAGTTACTTTTACTGCACATATGAGGTTTTTAGGACACCCTCCCGCTCTGTTCAACAGAAATTTCCATTAGGAGATTAACTAATAGGCTGCCAAGAGAAATTTAAAAAATAAGGAACATTGGGGGAAAAAAGCCTTCTTCTAAATAATTAACTACAGACTAAATTTGTGTCAAATTAGACTGGATTAGTCAAATCAAACTACTTTAGGTGTAAAAAAGGTTCTTGTCATGCATTTGGGCCATAGCCCAGGCATCCTCAGGGGAAGAGCGTTACTTCCCAACGCAAGCGCCCTTTTTTAACGTGGTTTTGTCCACATGTCACCACCTCATCATTTTTCTCCATCACCTCATCCTTCATCTTTATCGCCACATCTATCCAGACACAGGGATCTCTCTCAGCGGTCCTGAGTATCACACTCCTCTCGCTATGTCTTCCCTGGTAACCACCAACCACTCCCCACTGTCACCCCCGGCAACCACCAACCACTCCCAACTGTCACTTCTCCTTCAAGAAATATATATATTTTTAAAATCTTTATAAACACTTAACAATTAACAAATTAAATTAACAAATTAAAAACATCTTAGTATACCAAATTTCAGCCCTGAGTTTTTTTTCCACACACACTAATTTAGTAGGTCAGTGTATAACTCTGCCCAGCAGGTGGCGCTGCAGCAAATTTCAGCCCTTTCTGAGTTTTTTTTCCCACACACACTAAGAATTTAGTAGGTCAGTGTAGCACCACCTGCTGGGCAAAGTTATACACTGACCTACTAAATTCTTAGTGTGTGTGGGGGAAAAAACTCAGGGCTGAAATTTGCTGCAGCGCCACCTGCTTGTTTTTTTTTTCCACACACAGACACACGCCACTAGGCTTTTATATAGTAGATTATGTGCAAATAGAGTGACACAAATCTCTCTGATACAGGAGAAACAACTCCCTGTATCATGTATGTGAATAAAATGACTTAAACACACACAAAAGCACTATATAGTGGAGTATTCACAAACAGCCAATCACAAGCGGATCTCTATCCTCTCTATCCTCCGCTACTTGAACCTGCCCTTGGCCACCCACAAATAATATGGATTGGACAGGTGTTTGACATCTGTGTCTGCATCTGTTCACAATTGCGCAAGCAGACCCTTACTATACTCAGCTTCTACCACAGAACCCTCCTTCCTTCCCCAGTCCCACCTCTTCAGGAGCAAGCAGGCACAAGGGCCAGAATCTGCACAGGTACTTACGCAGGCACAGAGCAAGATATGCTGTACTCATTCTGCGTGAGCCCCCTAGTGGCAATGGATATGTATGACATGTTATGGTGTGTGGCGTGACATCATATGGGGTAATTTCCCGATTCAGCCCTTCAATGCCACGCACAGCTGCCGTTGATCTGCAGGGTACGCGGTACCTATGCCCCAAAGACTAAGTATTACATTTCCTAGTTATTCCCATTGGTGACTGGCATTTCTGTGGAACTACTGTTACAGTTGGAATAAGGAGATACAGTGCAAGGTGGAAAGATTAACTAGTCAGTATTGCATATGTTATTTTTTTAAGTAATAAACGGATCAGCAAGTTTCCAATAATTGTTTCTTTTTATTATATTAATAATAAATTACAAAGAACTGAGCGGAGCAGATACGCTCAGAGTTTATCAAGCCAATCTGAACAGGTATACTTAGTGTTCACATCTTTTATAGGGAAAAATACTCACTATTGCCATTAATCATCATTTGCCAAACCAATCCTCTTGTCCCACGTCAAGATTGACATTTATCATTAAAGTGACATGTTCTTGAAAGGAGTTTTTTTTGGAAGGGTCTTTTTGACCTTATTTTTAGCAAACATGTCCTTGACTTTGTCCGGTCATTGTGAGATAAGGGAGATAATGGAAATTTACAAAAAGCGTGTCTCTCTTCCTCTATTGTCTAATGTGTAAAAGATATGTCAGTACTTTCTCTTAAAAGTACAGGCATATAAACTTAGATTAATTCTGTATTAGTAATATATGAGATTATATTTACTATATATATATTTTGTTAACTATTACTTTCACAGTGTAGATGAACTAATAACTGCTGAAAAGCATGACCGTTCTTCACCATTTATAACAACTGAAGAACACCTGCTGCCACCATGGAGATCACAAAAGGAGGACCAGAGATGGCACCAGCTATGACAGTTGACTTCTCTGGGTCTAGTAGCTAAAGTGACATGGCATTCCGGTAGATCTTCACAACAATCCTGTACTTGGTGTGATCAATCTCCTTGCCAACACCTTGTTCTACAAATGCTTAATGGCTTTGCAGCTGGGAGAAGATGACTGTATGAGAGGGAGGCCACATATTCTGCTCACACCCAACTACAGCTAAAACTCTACTATGGTAAAATTCATGCCAATTATTTAAGATGTTTAATTCATACTTGCCAAATCTCCCTGAATATCAGGGAGACTCCCTGAAATAGTGGTGATCTCCCTCACTCCCTGAAGGGTCTGGCATTCTCCCTGATACTGATCCAGTACAAAACTTGTTTGGCTTCACCATCTGTGGCATGATGACACAGTTCAGAAATTGTGTCCTATGTCCATGTATTGATACCTATGGACTTGGCCATTTTCATGGAGACCAAGATTTAATCAAAGACTGACAGGTAAGACAACATGACTTCAGTAATGGAGACAGAAATGTAAAAGACACCTCAGTCTCTAGAGATTCATTAGCTGCTTTTCTTTAACGCATAGATGCCTACTATCCCGGAATGTCCAGGAGACTCCCGCATTTCTGGGAGACCTCCCAGACTCCCAGGAAAGCAGAGCAACATCCTGGTTCTTGGCCCCGCAATAGATAAGTGGCGGGGGCAGGGCTAAAGGACGCAAATATAGCATCATCTTAATATTGCGCCCCCTGCTGTAATTGTCCAAAATTGTGACAACCATTTAGGGGGCGGGGCCAAAATGATGCGATTTGTCAAGCCCCGCCCCGCACCTCCCCCGGGATCTCCCTGTAGCCAACAAGGAAAAGTTGGCAAGTATGGGTTAACTATAATCCACGGTTCAGTGTGAACATATATGCAACAACAATTATCGTGGGATCGATGACCCCTGTGACAATAGCAGTGCACAAGCAATTTATCCGTAGCAAAGCCTTAATGAATCCATTAAGAATGTTTAATGTTGTATAGAAATAATGTTGTGTATTAAGAAGGGTGGAATAGAAAAAAAACTGTTGTGTCGTGCAACACAGAGTGTGACTGTATGTTCCTAACAACATTTTAAAATTGACAGTGAAGGGGAGAGAAGGTGTCACATCAAATAATACCAAGAGCCGGTGATCAAACTTCTCCTGGTCAAAGAGGGCAGTCAGAATTTAATCACAATATACTCCTAGCACCACAGCATGTAAAGATTCAACATAACACCATTCAATATAAAATTATTCTCCCTCCGAGTTCCCGCTGAAACCCTGTGGTATTGTACCGGTACCAGAGAATTCAATTACTTGAACTGCTGTATTTTTATTAGAATACAAGCAGGAGTGATGGGAGCCAATAGGTGAAGAGACACAAAAAGTCGAATCCTTTTGGTTAGGAGTTACGTACAAGCCGCACAGTTTCCTTTCCTACAATTTCAGTGCGGCGCTTTTTGTAATAGCTTTTAGACGTCTGTATGTTGCAGTGTAAGATGTAGTATATTATTGTTTGTGACACCCCTCAAATGCCAATTTACTTGCCTGAAGATTAAACACCAGGTCCAATAAACCTCCACAAATGTATCAAGGGTAGTTAAACGGCCCATTTCCTTTTCTGAGAGTGTTTCGAATATGTTATTGTGCAGTTATTTCTAATAATGCAGCATATTTGCTGCTTGGAATGTAAAACGCTTACTGTTACATTATAAAAGGAGAGGGAGAGGTCGGGGAAAGGATGTAAATTTATATATAACATTCCTTTTCTCTTGAGCCAGGCAGCAGTGAATAGGTTCAATTATGCTGGATAGCTACTATGTATAAAAAGAAATTTAGTGTCCTTACAAATGCAAATGAAGTACATTTTACACACTGTATTTCTACAAAACTCGGCCCTTTTTTTCATAACTTACATATTCAAAGTTGCCAATATCTGAATACATTTCTCTGCCGCATACACAGCAATGAGAGACATCTTGTAAACGGTTTGGAACCATTTGTATCTCTGCATTAATTTTATATACAATGTGATGAAACACATAAATAGGATCTGATTAAACAAAAAAAAAAAAGAAACATGTTATTGAATCGGTTGAGCCAACATGCCCTATCTTTGTTAAATAAAGAGTGAATCTTTATATTTCGTACCTAGCGCTAGCTACTAGCTTTTTGAGGGGATTGGCTTCCCCAACGTGCTTACCCTTGGTCAATGCATATGGATAGAGCAGAAAAACAGAAAGCAACACATCCATACACAACTAAAAGCACAAGTGGGTATGGTGACATTAGAAACAATGGGTTCTATTTTTACACCTGCGTTGTACGAGCTTTAAAAATGTTTGTAATATGGAGGAAATTAACGACAGTGGGTACGAGGTGTTTGTAGCAATAGCTATAAAAGATTCCTGAAACCGTTGATTACTCCTGAACATTTTTGGGCTGTCATATCTAGACTTTGCTCACATCAGACCAACTTAATTCTTAATCCCACAGGATTCTGGGAGTGCTAAACTGGGCTCTCTAAACCCTGGCACTCCAAATACTCTCTGACAGCAGTGCGTTGTGATTACGTGTTAGCCATACTATAAACACTTTCTGAGAATGTTGATATTACTTAAGTGCTAAAAGACTGGTGTGGTTTATATAGCACAAAGGAAAGTGTGGAAGGGATGCGAGTAAACGATGAGGTATTCTAGTTAGAGTATAGCGATAATGCAAAGTGCCATCTTTCATAAGCTCCTATTTCTGGAGATATGTCACAATATACCAATTACTTATTGTGCGTGGTTAGTAGTAATTATGTTTATTAATTATTATAGTGCAGTATTATATTAAAACGTCTATTTAGTACATAAACACCACAAATACACATATAATTAGACAGCAGTGCACACATAATTATAGAGAATTGCGTGTGAATTAAGAAAAAGGTCGCTTTCACTGTAATAATAACAATTATATATATATATATATATATATATATATATATATATATATATATATATATATATATATATATGGCTCAATTCACCTGAATATATAAATTTTGTATAATATAATTATTTTAGTGCTCACTGCATAGTTTTGTTATTTACAGGATTTTAAGAGTCAGTTCACATGCAGACTATTACTCCTGTCTCCAATTACTGCAGATTATCAGTGTCTGCTCTTACTCTGTACATGTCTGCATAATGCCACATCGCCTGTTCTGTATTCAGGATGCAATACTTTGTACTTCATTATTCCCTATTATGTATACGGTAAGGTGGAGTTTATTTAAATTATTACACAGCCATACCATAATATAATATCATCATGTATACGAGCCAACATTCCTGATTTAATAATCAGGACACTTTAGGACACACCCCTTATCTACCCAAAACACATCCCAATCCACTATTTTACTGTTGGGATGCCAAAACCCTGCAATGTATTTGATACATGTTGAGTTACAAAATGTTGATGTAAGGTGATGAGACAACTTCGTTCCTTAACAGGAAACATTTTCTAATTCATTTTTTTTTTTTTACATTCCCATCGTCTCAGTATTTACTACAACAGACCGTCAGAGCCAGGACTATTGCTATTACTTTGTTGAAAACAATGCTTAGATTTAAATGCAGTTAAAAGATAATGGGGGTCAGCATTTCCTAAATAACTGATGTCTGCTGGTTCCTTATCCAGGCTTTGAAAGCGGGATATATTTAAATGGAAGCACCGTCCAGTATAGCGGTTTGATTGGACGGTTGCTGATTAGACATGGGAGCTGCTCACTCCGGATTATCAAATCACTACACTAAGGGGCCTATTCATTAGTGGCCCCCATTAAGTATCATCCCTTATTTCAATGATAAGGGATGATACAACGCTGCCATTAATTTAAAAATCATGCTGGGACAGCGCATCTGATAGGAGGCTGCCCAGGTGATGACTTCTGTAACGAACTCCTGGTTCTGACCCAGAGACTCAACAGCGCATACGCGACCATTTCTGCTACTTAACGGAGAGGAGAGCAGGAAGGCTGCCGGAGAGATATCCGAAGATCCCTCTCCTGCCCTGTTCTCTCCATGGGGCAGAACAGCTAATGCCATCATCAGATGGTGATATCCATCGGGGTCAAGCTCCGAAAAGCTAAGATTTTTGGAGCTTGTTAAATTGGCCTAGACCCCATAGAAAATTATGGGGACTGCGGTTTAATGCGACACTGAGCCTAATGCAGGAGATATCTATGATATCTCCTGCGTTAGGCTTGTATTAGATAGGTCTGTTACTTTAAAATGCCAAAACCATGTGAAAAAAGCTGTTTCCACATGGTCAATAGCGTAAATAAATAGGCCCCTAAGTGACGTACTAATTATACCGTCTCCAGTGTCTCTTGCTCACAGGGGTCAGTAACTCTGGAACTGCGGGGGCGCCGGCGCCGGAGCCACTAAGCTTATTCTCGTTTTAAAAACACACCCAATCAAGGAACCTGTAAAACACTATTTTGCAATGTACATCAGGCAGAGACGAAACAACATTGGCGATGAAGGGAATAGTCAGCGCAATGGATGAAAGCCTGCTGTGTCTTACTTATCTAATTTAAAGCTCAGAGCTCACCTGCATTGACATAAGCAGATGTTACCCTGAGACGTTACATAGTTCATTCTTAATCCTTAATGAAAAAAAATCCCACCACTAATTCATCAGAAACACTGCTGCCAGACGTGTTTATCTCGCTAGACAAGACATAAAGCCCGGTCGCCACAAAGCCTTTGCAATTAAATTTTAAATCCTGGTGCTAAAACTCTTTTATTATGCTGCTCTCAACCTTAAACGTTTATTTCTTTACTCCTCATAAACAAAAGTCTGCTTCTTCCTTGCAGACGTATCCAAGACTCGCTCACTGGTAACGTCTACAAAGCAGCCAATATCCCAATCCCCACATCCCAAGCTAGAGCCATTGCTGAAGGACCACAGTCCTAGGGCTGCGGGATAAGTTGGTTATACAGAAGGCACAAACTTATTTTGGGGGTTGTTTTCAATCTCGTTGGGGTTTTACTTCTGTGTTTTTCAGTAAGACCTTTATATCATCCATAGAGTTTGATTCCCTTGCCCTACCAGACAATACAAAACAGCTACGTGGATGCTACAGGATGTAGGCTGCAGAGCTGTGCTGTGTCATAACTAGAGGTGAGCAAATAATATTCAAAACAACTGCACGCGTTTCACCAGCTGAAATTTCATACAAATGTGTATTTACAAATACAGAGTCAAATGGAATCTGATTAGTAAAAGCAAACTCACCGCAGATAGCACCCTGGGTTGGAAATAAACCAGAAACCCTACATTGTTGTAATAATATTTTATTGTTCTGCTAAAGCCTGTTGAATGTCAACTAATATCAGCCAAAACACTGATAACAGAGGCAAATTATCCAAACATAGACATTAAAAAGCTTCCTCAATGACCAAGATTGACGATACTTTTGGAAAAAGGTCCCTAGAACTGTCTCAATCACAAGGCAACTAACAGAGCATGTTATATTTCTCTCATATTTATACTGAGGTCATAAAAGGTCACCAGTATAAGGTATTATTTCATTCTTATAACTACAAGGGTTCCAGAGATTGATAGCTCAGCCGCCGAGTGAAATTGTTCCTGAAGGTCCTTGAGAAAACTCATCTGTGTGGACATGTTCTACCAACATATCTGTGCAAAATGTACTTCTCACATCTCTTTTACCTGTGGGTTAACCTTAAATGACATTGTCAACGTTCTTTCTAGAATAATAGATTTCTAAAAAAAATATATAATAATAATAATAATAATAATAATAATAATAATGCTGAAGAGGAAACTGCTGTCAGACTATATCCCTACTTGATAATCTAAAAAAATATTCTGCATTATTTCTGTATCTTGGTAAAGTAACAATCTAAGACACAGATTGCACAATGACTGTTTTATGTCCTAAACAATCTCATCCTCCTTTAAAAAATCAAAAAGCGAGGTGTTGAATACAGCTGCTTTGTTAATTACAAGAACATCTTGGCTCTCTCTGCAAACATCAAAGGGTCTTCATCCCAGAACATTGCAGGGATCCAGTTAAAGACTATCTTATCATAACCGCTTTGGCACGTAAATCAAGCAGCCATACTTTTGAGGACAGGAATGAAGGCTGTTGGGCATAATGCATGCAATTAACTATCTTAGTTGTGTATCATAATTGAGTGTTTTCCTGTTATGAGCAGAACAAGGGGGATTGCAGTTGTTTATCTGTATGCAGATTTTTCCACTTCAATCTGTCCTCATTGCTGCTGCCCGATTGATTTTCCTCTCTTGACACTCTACCTCTGCCAGTCACCATTCTGGCTCTGTGTACACTTCAGAATCCAATTCAAAGCCCTCAATCACTCATCTCCCCCTATATGTCCACACTCATTTCCACACAAAGCCCCTCCCTCCCACTTCTCTCTGCCAATGGCCTCCTCCCATTCCTGCCTTCAGGATTTCTACCACACTGCTTCCAAACTCTAAAGCACATTATTATGCCCAATAAGACTATCAATCTCCATGCCTTCAAAGGTGCCCAAAAATCTTTTCATTCAAACCCTAAGCCTTCCCCCTGACTCTCCCACCACTGCATCCCACACGTCTACTCCCACCATCTCTGTGTCCACCAATCCCCTCTAAAATGTAAGCTGTCACAAGCAGGCCCCTTAATCCTATTGTTTACCTTACTTAATTTTTGTGGGTTGTAAATATGTAAATGTAATGCTTGTATTTATCTAATTTTGTCTGTTTTGTACTTTTTTTTGTCATTTTATTGTGTGTTCTAAACTATGTATGACGCTGCAGAACCCTCGTGGTGCTTGTACATAAACGATAATAATACATTCTTGTCTTGGTTAATACTAGAGACGGGGGAGCTCATCTATGGTTTTTGGATATATATATATATATATATATATAAGAGTAAATTATTGTTGTTTCCAGTAATAGTTATACTTTCAGCAGAATGTGACATGATAATTGAGTGGCTGCTCTTGACACAAGGACAGTCAAACGGTATTACCTCCACAAACACAGAATGTGGGTCTGTGTCTAGAAAGATGACTGTGAAAAGATTTACACACTAGTGAAATCTGACTCTGCAACAGGGCCATCTCTTCCATTGGGCACGATGGGCAGGTGCCCGGGGGCCCCACAGGCAAGGGAGCTCCATAGACAGGGCTCTTAAGTAAAATAAATAATCCTGCAAAACAAAAATCCTGCAAATATATATATATATATATATATATATATATATATATTTATATTTGCAGGATCTCCACCATTTCTGCAAATATATCTATCATATATATATATATATATATATATATATATATATATATGATACACATATATAGAGGTAGGGGCCCCGCTGCACTGCTTTGCCCGGGGGCCCATAATGTTGTTAAGGTGGCCCTGCTCTGCAAAATATACAAAAGTATTGGAAAACCAGGGTCTTCTTTGTACTGAGAGCTACACCATGATCTCACTTATGAGATGGTCGCATCACTGTGTTAGTTACTAAATACGGTCAAATTATTCAAAGTGGTTTGAAATTCTATAACATTTCGCTGGTCCAAGGCTTTGAACGTGTTTGCTGCACATTCAGAATATTTGGCCCAGTTCCATTTGGGGTTTGACTGTCATGGCTCAATTTGTGGTTCAAAGCTTTGAGCTTAAGGTACGCAACTGTACTTTAAACAAAAGACATTAAAATATAAAATGATGTCTGTTGTAAGTTACAGGGGTAAATTTCATTGTATTTTTTATATATTTTTTATATATTTTTTTGGTGTAATTTGAAAGTAAATATTAGGAATTTGAAACCAATGTTTAAGTTCAGTGTTTGCATGTAAAACAGATGACAATGTTATACAATGCAGCCATTTAAGCTTCAATATATTCAAACAAGCTCCGGTATTTTGTCAATAGCAAATTTTGAAACTTTCAAATCCAAGAACCACTTGAAGTATATTCAAGATGTTCTATCTGCCACCATGCCTGGCCAGACGTGACATTCCTACCCATGTGACCAACATTAATCCGGTCAATTCCAGCCTTGATTGGCTGGCTCAGTATAGCCTTCCTTCCCAGAATGGCCATCCTGCACACATTAACCCTAGGATTGGTCCAGTCATCCAATGTCCCATTTTAATTTATGTCAGTGGTGGAAACCCCTTTTTGGCTCTGCATAAGGAGCACAACCCTTGATAGTCTATGTGTAATCATATATGTTGCCCAAGAAGTTCTGGGAAGAGCTCTCACAGGGAGCTCAGCTTCGGCTGTGGCTGCCCTAGGGCAATAAAGATGGCCAAAAAGGTAGGTGGTGGAACCTCATCTGATGCCAACTACCGAATGCCAAACATCTGGTGAACAGGCGGGTAGCTTGATGATAGTGCTGGTCTTATGGAAACTGTTCTGGAATACCTCAATAAATCTCCCCTCTGTTTGCCAAGATTTATTGTACCAGCATTGCCCTAATGCCCTCAACTTCATCAGAGGGCATCTTGTGATAGACATCACAAGGAGGCACCTAGAAGAAATAGATCTGTGATGTTATCATCAAAACTATGGGAGATTTCAGCTGTTTATCTGTACACAGAATTGGAAATATATAAATTTTTTTAACTCATTGGGATATATTTAATAAACTGCGGGTTTGAAAAAGTGGAGATGTTGCCTATAGCAACCAATCAGATTCTAGCTGTCATTTACTTAGTACATTCTACAAAATGACAGCTGGAATCTGATTGGTTGCTATAGGCAACATCCCCACTTTTTCAAACCCGCAGTTTAGTAAATCTAGCCCCTAGTCTTGTTTTAACACTGCTTTCGTCCTTGATTGTAAAGCACAACAAAGTTTTTCTAAAAAAAGTTATATATAAATATATAATAAATATAAAGTAATATGTGCCAATATAAACTGCTCTGTGAGAAGGCCAAGAGATGCGAGTTATGGGTAAATAAGTGAGGTCTGGCTGTGTAAGAGGCAGCATTTGCAAAGAAGATGTGGAAGCACGGTGGCTTAGTGGTTAGCACTTCTGCCTCACAGCACTGGGGTCATGAGTTCAATTCCCAACCATGGCCTTATCTGTGTGGAGTTTGTATGTTCTCCCCGTGTTTGCGTGGGTTTCCTCCGGGTGCTCCGGTTTCCTCCCACACTCCAAAAACATACTGGTAGGTTAATTGGCTGCTAAAAAATTGACCCTAGTCTGTGTGTGTGTGTTAGGGAATTTAGACTGTAAGCTCCAATGGGGCAGGGACTGATGTGAGCGAGTTCTCTGTACAGCGCTGCGGAATTAGTGGCGCTATATAAATAAATGGTGATGATGATGATTATTGACAATCATATTCTATGTGAGCACAAGCAAATCCTCTAGCACTCTATCGCCACCTAGCAGAAAAACTACACTAGACGGACGAAGCAGATACTGTCTGCAGTAAGAGGTTATTGGGTGGGTGAGAAGGTATAAAAACAGTTCTCAACATGAACTTAATTTATAAATGGTCAGCAGAATCTGGCTGCTAATTAAAGTCCAAATTAAGTTGTCTTCAAATTTTAAGATAAATATGTGGACATTTGCCTGTTTCCCAATAGTAAAACTGATATTTGCAGGTCTAATTACAATGTAAAATTAGCCAGATAACGTATTCATCAGCCATACAAAAGTAAATAAATGACACAATCAGTTTTAAAACCAGAGAGCTAATCGTCACAGCCAATAGATTTTGAGACTGGTCATGTGGTTCTGACATCCCACTCTCCCAGAAGATGAACTAGTGATTCTTTAAAAAGGTATTGTGGACTATCCAACCGGCAATAGAATAATTTATTGGTATTTACTTTTATGCTGGAATAATAAGAAAATAACATTGTCTGTAACTATCTAGTAATCGGTTACTAGAGAGGACATGTATCGGATAAGTTGGAAATGACAGTAGAATGAGTTTTTAGCTTATGGCCTTCCCTACCCTATTAGGGAGGGAGGGGATCAGTCCTTTTTTTGTTTTCCAGGCAGATTTCTTTTCAATGCCCTTGGATCTGACAATAGATCATCTCAGGTCTCTGCACTTCAGTTCTGTTTTCGTATCTAAGATCAAAGGAATTAAACATACCTGGGGGTAAATGTATCAAGCTGAGAGTTTTCCGGCGGGTTTGAAAAGTGGAGATGTTGCCTATAGCAACCAATTTAGATTCTAGCTATCACTTTGTAGAATGTACTAAATGATAACTAGAATCTGATTGGTTTTTCACACCCGCCAGAAAACTCTCAGCTTGATACATTGAGCCCCTGGAAGACAATGTTTTCTAAACTTGGCGTTCGCCTTTAACTACAAGAAAACTCTGCAGACTGCCAGGGCTACTGTTAGGTTGTTACATTGTTGGAACCTGCCACCTGGATCCCATCCCCTCTCACCTTCTTCGATCCCTCTCCCCCACTGTCTGTGCCTATTTAGCTCACCTCTTCAACCTGTCTCTCTCCTCTGGCACTGTCCCCTCCTCCTTCAAACATGCCCTTATCACTCCTATTCTAAAAAAACCCAATCTTGATCCCACCTCACTCGCCAACTAGCGCCCCATTTCACTTCTCCCCTATGCCTCTAAACTTCTCGAGCGAATTGTCTGCAACCGCCTCACCTGTCATCTCTCAGACAATTCCCTGCTTGACCCCCTCCATTCTGGTTTCCGCCCCCTCCACTCCACCGAAACCGCACTCACCAACGTTACTAATGATCTCCTCTCTGCTAAATCCAGGGGTCAGTTCTCCCTCCTCATCCTCCTTGACCTATCTGCAGCCTTTGACACCGTTGACCACCCCCTCCTCTTGCAGACCCTTCACTCTCTCGGTCTCTCTGGCTCTGTCCTCACTTGGTTCACCTCTTACCTCGCCAAACGCTCCTTCTCTGTTTCTATCTCTGGATCTTCCTCCCCCCCTCCACCCTCCCTCAGGGCTCTGTTCTTGGCCCTCTACTCTTCTCACTCTACACTACCTCCCTCGGTGCTCTCATCACCTCATTCGGTCTTCAGTATCACCTATACGCCGATGATATTCAACTTTACATCTCCTCTCCCGATCTTTCCCCCGCCCTCTCTCGTGTAACTGACTGCCTCTCTGCCATCTCCTGTTGGATGTCCTCACGCTTTCTCAAAATTAACATTGCTAAAACCGAACTCATTGTTTTCCCTCCATCTCAGTCCCCATCCCACATGGATCTCTCCATCACTGTCAACAACTCCACTATCTCATCTGTCCCCCAACTCCGCTGCCTGGGAGTCACCCTCGACTCCTCTCTCTCTTTTGCCCCCCACATTCAATCCCTTGCCCAATCCTGTCGCTTCCAACTTCGCAACATTGCCCGCATCCGGCCCTTCCTATCTCATGAAGCATCCAAAACTATTATCCACGCGCTTATCATTTCCCGGCTGGACTACTGTAACCTTCTCCTCACCGGCCTCCCCCGCTCTCGCCTCGCTCAATGCGGCAGCGAGGCTTATCTTCCTTTCTCGCCGCTCCTCTTCTGCCTCCCCTCTCTGCCTTGCCCTACACTGGCTCCCCTTCCCTTACAGAATCCTTTTTAAACTTCTTACCCTCACATACAAGGCTCTCTCCAACTCCACTGCTCCTTACATCTCCAATCTCCTCTCCATCCACACTCCCGCCCGGCCCCTGCGTTCAGCCAATGACCGTCGCCTCTCCTCCACTCTGATCACCTCATCCCATCTCGTTTATTGTATTGTACTGTTATTCCCTGTACTGTCCATTGTTTGTATTGTGTACGGCGCTGCGGAAACCTTGTGGCGCCTTATAAATAAACGATAATAATAATAATAATAACAATGTTGCTGCACTTTGTCAAACAGGTAATCTATATTGCTGCAGAGAAGGTGTCTGGTTTATATGTTCCTCTTTCCACCAAGCACAGAAAGCTGAATAAAAACATTTGCAAAGCATTGCAAACAAAGCACAATATTTTTAAACTTTGCATTGTTCTAGTATCCATCCTAAACTTCTACATCTGTTATTGCCCGATAGTAAAAGCAGGTGTTCTCAGGAAATGAAATGGCCCATTGGGATGTGAACCTTCCCACAAAGAGCAGCTGGAGGAACAATTACCTGCTCTGGAAAGAATACCCACTGAAAGCAAAGAGACATCTCTGGGCTGAAATGCCCAACAAAGGCAGAGCGGAATTCTGCAGCTGTGACTGGAGACTAGAGTACAATTCATGGTATGTTAACATAGCTCTGCAGCGTAAGCTTCCCGTAATGTACATGTGCAAAGTATACACGCACTTATTAGTCTCAAATGTGTGTAAAGAAAATAACACATTATTTTTACTATTTACAACAGTGTACTAATATTAATGTGACACCAATTAAGTGCTCAGATCTCTAATTAAAGAGAATTACCATACTGCAGTAGAGAAGGAACATTTCTATGTAATACAGAGTCCTCTTTTCTGCAGTGCAAGCAGATTTGATTGCCAGCTTTCTGGTACAGGATTCACAGCGACTTCTGGGGACAGAATATGGAAAATATGGTTTCAAAGACAACAGTCAAGACACGGCTTATGCAAGGCTCTCTCTCTCTAGTCGTTGGGGGACTACAAGTCCCAGCATGCTATATTAGCCACATGCTGGGATTTGTTGTCCCACAATAGCTGGTGAGCAACAGGTTGACAAGGCCTGCTCTACAGAATTTTACACATGTAGCAGAGATTAATAAAAAAGTTAATTTGTGTTATTTCCGTATATATTTGTATATGTCTTTTAAAAAGGAGTCCTTAGATGATATATTTTTTTTTTCTTTACAAAATAACATCTTTAAAGAAAACAGTTTGAAGAAATTATGAACAGGAGAGAGTACGGTGCTCTGAATAAAATGCTTTTCCCCTCCACGTCCCCCCAGGCACAAAGCACATGAATAGGGATTTAAGGCCTCTCACACATCCCTTCCAGCTAGCAGCCCCAATAACTATGTGGATTTTCTTCCTTGCTGCCACAGAACAAGGCTTCAGTTAGCTCAATCACAATCCCATGCATGTTAGCTACATATATAACTTATACAGACTTGCCTAAACCACAATTTTGCAAACAGTAACCTGACAGTCCATCTTTCTGCCACGCTGAGCACAGGGCAAAACTCTGGGATCAAAGAAAGAAGACAAGATTTTGAGTGCTTCAGTCCCTAAACGTATATAGTAGTTATCACGCCTTATCGCAATGATAAGAAATTAATTACGTGGCAATTTAGTAAACTTGATTGTCCGGGACAGTGACTCTGTTAGGGGCCTGTTCTTGCGAATAATCTATAGTAAAGTGATCACAATCACTTTATTTACAGGTTCTGACCTGGTCTGCCAGGGAGGGATCCAAAGATCTCCTGCGATGCTCAACCCGTAGGGCAGAACGGCATTTAAGATTGAAGAGGCTGGGATATCTCTGATATCTGCTGCAATCCTCTGATAGTAAATAGCATCATGGTGGCTAAGTGGTTAGCCTTTCTGCCTCACAGCGCTGGGGTCATGAGTTCAATTCCCAACCATGGCCTTATCTGTGTGGCGTTTGTATGTTCTCCTCGTGTTTGCGTGGGTTTCCTCAGGGTGCTCCGGTTTCCTCCCACACCCTAAAAACATGCTAGTAGGTTAATTGGCTGCTATCAAAATTGACCCTAGTCTATCTCTCTGTCTGTGTGTGTGCGTGTTTGTGTTAAGAAATTTAGATTGTAAGCTCCAATGGGGCAGGGACTGATGTGAGTGAGTTCTCTGTACAGCGCTGCGGAATCAGAGACGCTATATAAATAAATGATGAAAATGATGATGATGATGATACTTTAAAAAGCTCTTTGGAGGTGCATAATCCCCGAAGTATGTAACTGAATGATTTTGGTATATTTATGAATTTAAATGTCAAGGAGACAATTTATTTGACTGCGCCATGAAATGAGTAAAAAATAATTTAATACAGTTTGATTTACATGCGATATCGGTCTAGCTTAGCAGTTGGGTGGACAGTTCCACTACAGCGGGTGTTGCCGACTCTCAAATGTGTGCTTACTTGATTGCCAGCTATTAACCAACTTACACAATGGATGGAAAAAAATCTATTCAAGTAAATTATGTTTACACCATATATGCAGTAATTTCTCTACCAACCCTCTGGCTAACTTGTGCTATTTAGGGTAATAATGTAAAAACTTGCACTTATTTTCTGGGACCTGGCACCTCTAACACACAGAACAGGACATATATAGCCCCTAATATTGCTGAAGTTACTCCATGACCATGTGAAGGACAGGCGACCACAGAACACTCACTTAGTAATGGTAACAATCTTACTGAGCATTGAGCTGTGAACCTCTGAAACACTATGATATCTGGGATAAAGAGCAAGGCCACCAAGAGGAATTTTGAGCCCTGGTGCTACAACTTCTTGGGGCCCCTTCCATAGCTGTTGAAGCAGGCATGAACACATCAGGTTGGTAGCTCATCCCACTGCACAGACAGGCCAGGGCTCCCTGGCAGGCCTAGTCCCCGGTACTTTGTACATGTTCCCCTGCCCCTCTCGGAGTCCATGATAAAAAGGGAGTAATCAGTTTTGGAATCCTTTGTTTACGACCTGTATATTTAGTAAACTCAGTGGCAGTGTAAGTGGCAGTGTACTGCTCCCATCTTGCTTCAATTCAATCTTTACTTAACACTGCAGCAAGACTTCCTCTCTCGTTCCTTTACATCTGCCTCCCCTGTCTGCCAAACCTTACACTGCCTCACCTTCCCCTACAGAATCCTCTTTAAACTCCTCACCCTCCCCTACAAGGCCCTCTCCAACTACACTGCTCCGTACATCTCCAACCTCATCTCCATTCACACTCCCTCCCGTTCCTTGCGTCCGGTAAATGACCATTGCCTTACCTCACCTCTGGTAACCACATCTCACTCCCGAATCCAAGATTTCTCCCGTGCTGCCCCCCTCCTCTGGAATGATCTCCGTTCTGACCATTCCCTAGCCTGCAAAGCTTCAAACACTCCTTGAAAGCCCATCTGTTCATTAAAGCCTACCCTTGCACCGATTAACCATTCCTCTATGAAGTACATCTCACCCACTCTTGCTTCTACCCCTCCTTTCTGATTTCTAAATCCCCTTACACTGACTCACCCAGATTTGTCAATCGTTTGTCTGCCCCCTTCCCTTTAGATTGCAAGCTCTGGTGAGCAGGGCTCTCTTCCCTCCTGTCTTCTGCTCACCAGTTACACTTTACATATCTTCTGCCCTTTGACTCCACTGCTCCATTTTCTTCGCACCTCTATCAGTGGCTCTGATTCTGTTAGTAGCGCCCACACTCATGGGCACAGGTTTCAGCTTGCACTGAATATACCCCTTGTACTCCATTGCCTATATAGGCTATTAACAGCTGTATTGAGAGTTGTAGTGTTCTGTGTTTACTGTATTGTCCTGTAATACCATGTACTGTTTTGTTGTTTGCCCTCTGTACGGCGCTGCGGACCATTTGTGGCATACTATAAAGGATAATAATCTACAGAGTTCACTCCAGAACAGCAGTTGTCTAAGGATGATGTGCTGCAGTTTTGCTGCAATTTCTAAGTATGAGATGCTCTGTAGATTATAACATTATCAATATCAACTCAGCAACGCAGGTAAGTAGAACTAACGGGTCTATTAAACACTAGCCAAGATTGTAAGCTTTTGGTCCAGTTATCTTTCAATGTGGTTCTTCAATTGGAATAAATTATTCTGGATTTCCAGCCTTTTATAAATAGAGTAATGAGCCATTTAACCACACCTATTAGCAGGGTTGACAATGTCAGAAAATTTGCTGATAGTAAAATTGTATACAACATAGCAATCAATAAAAAAAAGTCCATCATCATCATTTATTTATATAGCGCCACTAATTCTGCAGCGCAGCACAGAGAACTCACTCACATCAGTCCCTGCCCCATTGGGGCTTACAGTCTAAATTCCCTAACACACAGACAGACTGAGAGAGACTAGGGTCAATGTAATAGCAGCCATTTATCAGTATGTTTTTGGAGTGTGGGAGGAAAATAGTGCACCCAGAGGAAACCCTTGGGGACAACATACAAACTCCACACAGATAAAGCCATAGTCGGGAATCAAACTCATTACCCCAGTGCTGTGAGGCAGAAGTGCTAACCACTGAGCCACCGTGCTGCCCTCTCAGTGGACACGGCTAAATTACACATTAGATTAAATCGCTCACCCCCTTTGTCCCGCTACAGTCTACTTTAGATCCAGTTTTATAAAATGATATAAAAAATGTCTGTAAGAATTATGGCAGCAATTGTATAAAATAGTTTCAAGGGTTGGTAATATTGCCAGCAGGTGACCAAATTGTGCTAAACCACCAGCTTGCAGTTATTATTATTTATTTATCGCCACAGATTCCATAGCGCCAGACAATCGTATAAATACAGATAGGACATAACTAATACAGTAAGCAACAATCACAAATACATGAGGTAGTTACACATAAGTAGCTCTGATATGTGAGTAGAACTTTGGGGATTCGTACAGAATGTAACAAAAGACAGGACAAGGACATATGAAGGAGACACACATACACGGGTATGGGCTCCTGCACATACACGGGTATGGGCTCCTGCACATACACGGGTATGGGCTCCTGCACTTCCCTGTCAAATATAGACCATGTGGAGAAAGTTTTGGCACAGGGTATGCAAAACCCCTTCTGGACATTCTCATAGAGGTCCAATTGCAGAGTAACACTCAGATTGATCCATTTGGCAGATCACAGTCTTAATTTGTAGAAAAAGATTCACAGTTTCTATGTATAACTTATACTGCACAAAAATGTGTATTTTTGGATTAGTCTTGTAGGCATGTTACATTTTTCACAAAAGCTGAGATCACACATAACGGGTAGAGACAGCTGGAAGATTGCAGTTAAACTGGGAAACAAAATTTTACTTGTCACGTAAATGTATTCTGTTAAACGGTTTTAAAAGAAGAAAGAAAAACAACTCAGAAAAATCATTTTCAACTCTTCAGCTGCCAAAATATCATACATCCCACATTTCTATGATTGGGAATTGGGACACGGACATATCCCCTCTGACATGCTAGGCCTCCCCTAAACCATGTTCCCCTCTCCTAAATACACCCCTGGACTGAGCGAGCAGGACACACCTCCCCACATTCTATCAGTCAGAACAAAAGTCCTGACTATGGGGACAGATTGGATGTATGATATATAGTACATGTCAATGCTGTTACCATGAAACATTTATTAATAATGAGGCAATAGCAAGAAAAAAATATACACATTTACAAGACCATCATCCTGCACAAGGCTATTGGATAGTGTATCCAAACATATATTTGGTTACCTTTCCTATTCATAGCAATGCAAAATATGTACACTTTACATAGGGCTTGCAAAGTTATACGATGGGGGTGGGTGAATAAAAATTGACGGGCTGCATACATCCGTATCTGTCCACGTATCAAGGGATCGTTCCAATTTCTGGTGGGCAAAATTAGCATGTCGTATTGGTGTGGATGCTGGAAATAAAGGTGTGCCTGCCCTGAACGGGTCATGGATGTGGTCAGAACAAATGGTGTGAGGTGTCAGGAGATTGAGGCATGAGGCTTCAGTCATTTCTGGGGTTTAAGCCCACCTATATTCTGTATGACAGTCATAAGCTTTTACATGAGAGTATAACAAAATGCATGAAGCAATGCTGGAAAGACTAGGGCCACCAAGAGGAACCGCAGGTACTGGTGCGCCCACTTCTTGGGCCCTCCTCCCCCGGGGTGGCTCGCACTGTCACTTTTCCTCACCTATTATTCTTCTAAGAAGGAAGGGGGGCGAATGGGCGGAAGGGGCTGGAGCATCCCGAGGAAGTTAAGGCCCTGATACGTTGTACCCTCTCCACCCTGAATGATTTGGTTCCTGGACATTTGTCACTAACATTCCAGGTCCAGTAACGGAAGTGCACAATAATCACCAAGATGCAAGTTAATAGGTATCATATTGCATTGCTGCACATTAAAGTATGAAAATATCACATCCATAGAGATGATTTTGTGAAACTGGGTTTAAGGAGTCTAACTAAAGAGAGAATCCAGGCACATATCCAAGATGAAATCACTAAATTCACAAAGTTCATTCCTGCACAGCAAGTCTGCAAACGTGTCATCCAAACCCTGCCTGCTTTGTTAGAGAAGCTCCTCCATCATGGCAACCAGCTGCAGAGGAGCACGGTGGATACATTTAGCTAACTATAAACACTCCAGTCACTTGATGTATATTATCCAGCTCATTAATTCACAATATTTGCAATATATTAATATTAAATAATGGCTTTACTTGCTCTTTAAGGTTAACCCCAGAAAACAAAAGCCACCAGCCCACCCCTGGCCGGGTTTGTAGAACTTTTACAGAAAAATATAAAGTAATAAAAAATATAATTTTAGTTAAAAAAAAAAACATGCAAACAGATTTATAACCAGGTTTCATTTGAAGCAAAGTTTCAGCTTAGTTTGAAGTATATTTCAATGTCTGCGTGCTTCTTATCTGGTTAGGCGAGGAAATGCAAGGCTGGTGACATTACAATGATATACAGCACAGTACCCAGAAGAGCCTCTATTCATCCACGTCACCTTCACATGAGAATACTTCCACGTGCCTCTACATAAATGTATTCCTTGTATAAGGCAGAGTCCTCGGTAATAAGAAAGGGGATTTACAGGTTCTGCGCTCATTCAGTGAAATGGTTTGTGGAACCTGGAGTGTTCGTCCTATCTGTATGTTAAGTGAAGCACTGAATCCCTGGTAAGATCAGCACTTGATACCTCCACACTTGACAGACAACAGCCGTCAGAAACGAAACACTTTTATACAAAAGCAGGAAAGAGCGGTTATATTTATAGTCACAAATTAACTACAAATCGTTTATATGTTAATGATCTACCTGTGGGACTAGAAAGCTGCGGTTTATCCGAGACCTATTTACATGCGCTACAGGCAGCAATATGTCATCTATTGGGAACAGTCATATAAAGAGGAAGTTTTATTTCACTGTACTGGAATTCAGCTTTCATACATAGCCCAGCTATTTATTAATCCATTAAGATACTGTATTGCATATATGGAAGTAGAAGACTCGATATCCCGGCCCCCTGAACCTTCCATTGTTCTCTTACTGTATATAATATCAACATAGCACGTACCACATATTCCTGCCTTTGTACATTGCATAGATTGCAAGCCCTTCTTAGGATTTGCAGTTTTATCTTCTTGTTTCTATTCTGAATGTTACAGCTTAGGTTAGCCTGTTCTGTCCAATCAAACAGAAGAGCTATTGTAGCACAAACATCTAAAAAAGTTAATGCTGGCTATGAAAGAAAGGTGTGATATCACACAGTGCATCACAGCTGCTGCATATGGGACTGCGTAGCTGCTGACTGGTCAGAGTGCCCATGCTGACCTCTGTCCACCACCGATAGCACCTACAATGGGCACGTGAGCGCCAGAGCTGGACCATGGAGCAATGGAAGAAGGGGTCCTGGTCTGATAAATCACTTTTTCTGTTACATCATATGGATGGTTACATCATATGCGTGTGCTCCTATTTACCTGGGGAAGAGTTGGCACCAGGATGCACTATGAGAAGAAGGCAGTGTGATGCTCTGGGCAATGTTCTCCTGGGAAACCCTGGGTCCTGACATTCATGTGGATGTTACTTTGACACGTACCACCTACCCAAATATTGTTGCAGACCAAGTACACCCCTTCATGACAACGGTATCCCATGATGTCAGTGACCTCTTTCAGCAGGATAATGCACCCTGCCACACTGTAAAATTGTTTAGTAATTTCGGAGGAACATGACAAATAGTTCAAAGTGTTGACTCCAAATTTCACAGATCTCATCTGTGGGATGAGCTTGAAAAACAAGTCCAAACCATGGAGGCCTCACCTTGCAACCTACAGGATTTAAAGGATCTGCTGCTAACGTCTTGATGATAGATACCACAGGACACCTTCAGAGGTCTTGTGGAGTCCATGTCTAGACGGGTCAGAGCTGTTTTTGTAGCAGAAAGGGGACCTACACAATATTAGGTAGGTGCAGGGCCGGATTAAGGGAATGGAGGCCCCTGGGCTAAGGGGGCCTCCATTTCACCGTGAGGCCCCCAATGTGAGCCGCCCGCCGCCCCCCGTGAGGCACCCCCAAGCGCTTACCTGTCACAGCAGTCTCCTTCCGCGGCGCGCTGTAAGCTCCTTACTGAGGACATCTCGCGAGAGTGAACTCTTGCGAGATCTCCTCAGTAAGCAGATTACTGAGCGCTGGGGACGGATGACTGCAGTGAAAATGCTCAGCAGCATTGATCGGGCCGGTGGCGCCCCCGGACCGATCAATAATGCTGCTGAGGACTTTGAAGAGCCCCCTGGATACCCGAGGCCCCTGGGCTGTAGCCCAGTTAGACCTCGGGTTAATCGGCCCTAGGTAGGTGGTCTGAATGTTGTTGCTGATTGTTGTAATAAAAGACAAACAAGTATGGGATCTTTTTTCCCAAATACTGTTCTTCAGAAAGATTGAAAAATCAGGATGGAAAAAAGTAAATAATTGATCTTGTTTCGTGACTTTATAACACACACACAGACACAATCACCAAGCGTTTCTTCTAAGCTAAATAATTTGATGAGGAGGGAAGTGTCAGGGACAGTGAGTAGAACATAGAACATTTTCAGCTACTTTGGTACCTGAAACATCGTCTTGGAGGCAGCATGGCGTTAAAATAAATCGGCCCAAAAAATGTAGGCAGGGAAAATCGTAATATCCCCCCGTGTGCCACCACACTGCCCCTAAGCCTAAAGAAAGTAACTTGCAATGGTATGCAACTATAATAATTGACACAAAAGTATACTGTAGAGTATGTAAATTATTACAATGTAACGACTACCTACTTAGATTGGAATCAGTTATTTTGTGGACTCAACCAATATTTATAAGAACAGTCTCTCAACTCACTAGATATAATGACATCATTGATTACAGGATTGCCCATTTAAACACCAAACTGGGTTATCAATAACAAACTAAATGCTCACAGAGCAAAAACAAAACATATAATAGATAAACATGAAGCAAAATATAATACGTTCAATTCTATTTCCAAGTAAATATATTTCAGTAATAGCGAAAGATAAGCAAGATTTTGTCAGGGCTAAACATAATCCCTTTTGTGTTTGTGGAAAGCTATTTCACAAGCTCCATTTTCAAATCGTTTTGATCATAATGAAAAGAAACAAATGCAACTTCACAGCATTGAACAATAAAAACATATTCGCAAATAAATATGAACACAAGTAAATATCTTGCTGTATCTGCTACTTTTTTTTAAGTGGTTTATTCATTCTCCTCTTGCTGCACATTTCTCATTTAAATCGTAGAGAGCGCAAAGCCCTTACTCTCAGTGACAGGTGAACCACAGGGGATAAAACAGATCAAGATATGCATACAGCAGCTGTCTACCTTTTTGGCTTTCCTTAGATACGTCCTGGCAGAGTCCTTGAAAGCATCCTCCTCATCAAGCTCCTTGGCTTGGAGATAGCAGCTCCATCCCAACAGATACCAAACCTACAAGACAAGGGTCACACAGTGCATAATTACAGGCAATGAGCAGCAGGCGGGAAGGAGAGAGAGAGGTGTTAGTTTCAGGGAATATTCCTGGCCGAATGTGAACGACTTTTAATGAACATACTGAATAAACATCAGGAATAGTGAAATCAATCTCATTTTTAAAAAAACACAATGGAAATAGTAACTAATTCAGCATTTTATATAATTTGGTATTATCACTAATTGCTTTCTGAATAACTTTTTGTTATGATATTCATTAATGTTTATTTACACATCGATGTGAGATAGTTATAGTGCACACAGGGACTATTGCAGCCCAGATACACAAAAATTCAATCTCGCTGACGAACACACAGAGATATTGTTTATAATGAACTTAAATTGGGACTCTCGCTGACAACACATATAGATAATCAGGCATGCTTGCTGACAAGGTACATACACAAAGCTGCTCTCTCTAACAAGGTACATACACACAGCGGCTCTCTCTGACAAGGTACATACACACAGCTGCTCTCTGACAAGGAAAATACACACAGACACTCTCTCTTACAATCTACACACACACACACACACACACCTGCTCTCTCTGACAAGGTACATACACACAGCTGCTCTCTCTGACAAGGTTCAAACACACATTGTCTCTCTGACAAGGTACATACACACAGTTGCTCTCTCTGACAAGGTGCAAACACACAGTTGCTCTCTCTGACAAGGTGCAAACACACAGTTGCTCTCTCTGACAAGGTGCAGGGGCAAACGCAGGATTTGTAGAGGGGGGTTTCCACACCATGCCTCCAGTGGGCGTGACAAGCATGCATGGTGGCGTGGGTATAATTTTATACAGTGCTTGGCTGCTCTCCATCTCTTCCTATCCCCATAATATACATGGGCAATGCTGCGTGTACTACTGTTAGACCGTGTGAGCAGAGCCATGTGAAGCGGGGGCAGGGTCCAGCCACCTCAATTATACAGTGCCCCAGGCTTGGAGGGGAGTTTCCAGGCACTAGGACCCCCCCCCCCTCGCCCTCGGTTTGCCTATGAGGTACATACACACAGTTGCTCTCTCTGACAAGGTGCAAACACACAGGCGCTCTCCCTGACAAAGTACATACACACAAGCGTTGTCTCTGTGACAAGGTACATACACACAGGAGCTACAAGGTACATACACACAGGAGCTACAAGGTACATACACACAGGAGCTACAAGGTACATACACACAGGAGCTACAAGGTACATACACACAGGTGCTCTCTGTGACAAGGTGCATACACACAGGTGCTCTCTGTGACAAGGTACATACACACAGGTGCTCTCTGTGACAAGGTACATACACACAGGTGCTCTCTGTGACAAGGAACATACACACAGGAGCTCTCTGTGACAAGGAACATACACACAGGAGCTACAAGGTACATACACACAGGAGCTACAAGGTAAATACACACAGGTGCTCTCTGTGACAAGGTGCATACACACAGGTGCTCTCTGTGACAAGGTGCATACACACAGGTGCTCTCTGTGACAAGGTACATACACACAGGTGCTCTCTGTGACAAGGTACATACACACAGGTGCTCTCTGTGACAAGGTACATACACACAGGTGCTCTCTGTGACAAGGAACATACACACAGGAGCTCTCTGTGACAAGGTGCATACACACAGGTGCTACAAGGTACATACACACAGGTGCTCTCTGTGACAAGGTACATACACACAGGTGCTCTCTGTGACAAGGTACATACACACAGGTGCTCTCTGTGACAAGGAACATACACACAGGAGCTCTCTCTGACAAGGTACATACACACAGACACTCTCTGACAAGGTACATGAATAAAGAAACTCTCTGACAAGGTACATACGCACAGACACTCTCTGACAAGGTACATACACACAGCTGCTCTCTCTGACAAGGTACATACACACAGCTGCTCTCTCTGACAAGATACATACACACAGACACTCTCTGACAAGGTACATGAATAAAGAAACTCTCTGACAAGGTACATACGCACAGCTGCTCTCTCTGACAAGGTACATACACACAGCTGCTCTCTCTGACAAAGTACATACACACAAGCGTTGTCTCTGTGACAAGGTACATACACACAGGAGCTACAAGGTACATACACACAGGAGCTACAAGGTACATACACACAGGAGCTACAAGGTACATACACACAGGAGCTACAAGGTACATACACACAGGTGCTCTCTGTGACAAGGTACATACACACAGGTGCTCTCTGTGACAAGGTACATACACACAGGTGCTCTCTGTGACAAGGTACATACACACAGGTGCTCTCTGTGACAAGGAACATACACACAGGTGCTCTCTGTGACAAGGAACATACACACAGGAGCTACAAGGTACATACACACAGGAGCTACAAGGTAAATACACACAGGTGCTCTCTGTGACAAGGTGCATACACACAGGTGCTCTCTGTGACAAGGTGCATACACACAGGTGCTCTCTGTGACAAGGTGCATACACACAGGTGCTCTCTGTGACAAGGTACATACACACAGGTGCTCTCTGTGACAAGGAACATACACACAGGAGCTCTCTGTGACAAGGTGCATACACACAGGTGCTACAAGGTACATACACACAGGTGCTCTCTGTGACAAGGTACATACACACAGGTGCTCTCTGTGACAAGGTACATACACACAGGTGCTCTCTGTGACAAGGAACATACACACAGGAGCTCTCTCTGACAAGGTACATACACACAGACACTCTCTGACAAGGTACATGAATAAAGAAACTCTCTGACAAGGTACATACGCACAGACACTCTCTGACAAGGTACATACACACAGCTGCTCTCTCTGACAAGGTACATACACACAGCTGCTCTCTCTGACAAGGTACATGAATAAAGAAACTCTCTGACAAGGTACATACACACAGACACTCTTTGACAAGGTACATACTGTTAAGGTGCTGGTAGTTACAGGTCTGATAGTCAGAACAGGCCTGTACACGACCTGATGCTGAGTCTACTAGGTTCAGAATAAGGAGGCAAGACACAATGTAGTTCTTCAATAGTTTACTGATAGATAAAACATATATATATATATATATATATATATATATATTTTATGCAGATGATGATATGCAGATGTCAATTAGCCACAGCGGAGCTTGACAAGGATAACACAATAACAGTCTTGTTATATGCACATGAACAGACTTGCAGCAGGCTGTGAATCAGTGGAGGCACAATAGAGAAACAAAGTCTTTGTAATATGCACAAGGTGATACTTGCAGCAGGGGAGTCCCAGTAGAAGTGCTCCAGCACTAGGCAGAGAAATGAAACTCATCCACAGCAAAGACACAGGTTCAGGATACACAGGAGTCCAAGGAATCAGGTTAGCAACAAGTTGCACTGACAGTGAGCAGATGTCAGTGCTGGGTTAAATAGAGCAGGTTAGAGTGACACGCCCCGAGGGTGAGTCATGTGATGCACAGAAAAGCAGCGCAGACAGGGAAAGGAACAAAACCTGGTCAGGATTGTAGATCCTCCCTAGGGGTGGACTCCGGACACCTATGATACTTTTTTAGGGAATCTTTTCCGAAACTTTTTGAGTAAAGGAGGAGCATGAATGTCAGAAGCTTTAACCCAGGAACATTCTTCAGGCCCATAACCTTTCCAATCGACCAGGAATTGCAATGATCCTCTGGATCTACGAGAGTCCAATAGTTGTTTAATCTCATATTCAGTTTGATCTTGAGAAGTAGCCGGAGGCGGAAAAGCTGTGACACTTGAAAATTGATTTTGTACCACCGGTTTTAACAGAGAGACATGAAACACATTGGGAATCCGTAGTGAGGATGGACGTTCCAATCTGAAAGCTGCTGGATTAATTTCAGAGATTCGGTAGGGACCGATAAACTTGGGAACTAGTTTCATACTAGGAACTTTTAAACGGATATTTTTTGTGGATAACCAGACCTTATCCACTGGAAGAAGTGGAGGTGCAGGACACCTTTTCTTATCGAAATTTTTTTTGGCCCGTGCAGCATAATTCTCCAGATTACTTTTGGTTTGAGTCCAAATGAGAGAAAACTTGCGTAGCATGGAATCTACTGCAGGAACTGAGGAGATAGGAGTTTGAGTAAAGGTAGGTGGTCAGGGATGACATCCATACATGACAAAAAAGGGTGAATTACCAACAGCTTCATGGAAATGATTATTATGGGCGAACTCAGCCCATGGGAGGAGTTCCAGCCAATCCGCTTGATGAGCACACACATAGATTCGTAGGAATTTTTCGAGCTCTTGGTTAGTCTGTTCGGTCAGGCCTTTAGACTGAGGATGGTATGCCGAGGAAAAGTCCAATTTAATGCCTAACTGTGAACAAAAGAATCTCCAGAACCTTGAAACAAACTGTGAACCACGGTCAGACACGATAGGGAGTGGACAGCCGTGGAGGCGAAATATTTATTTGATGAAAAGTTCTGCCAACAATGCGGAAGAAGGGAGTCCTTTGAGAGGAATGAAATGAGCTGCTCTTGAAAAACGGTCTGTCACCACCCAGATAACTGTATGAGCTTTGGAGGGAGGCAAATCGGTAATAAAGTCCATAGATACTTGAGACCAGGGTACTTCAGGAACAGGTAGAGGAATAAGAGGACCGAAGGGTCTATGCCGAGGAATCTTATGTTGTGCACATTTAGAGCAGTCGGAAACAAATGATTTTACATCTTTCAGCAGGGATGGCCACCAATAGTACCGGGTCAGGAGTTCTCCAGTCTTCTTGACTCCTGCATGACCCGCGAAGCGAGATAAATGGGCCCAACGTAACAACTTGAGACGTAGATGTGGTAATATGAAGGTCCTGCCTGGAGGGCAAGTAGATTTATGCACAGGAGTAAGAGCCAATACACAACTAGGTTCAAAGATGGGATGAATGTCCTCGAGAGAATTCTGGTCTTCGGAATGAAAGGACCTAGAAAGTGCATCTGCTTTTTTATTTTTTGATCCCGGATGGAAGGTAAGTCTAATATCAAATCTTGAAAAGAACAAGGACCATCTGGCTTGACGCGGATTCAGACATCGAGCCGAACGGAGATAAATTAGGTTCTTATGATCGGTATATATCGCAATAGGAAACAAGGCCCCTTCCAACAGATGTCGCCATTCAGACAGGGCTAATTTAATAGCCAATAATTCTTGATCTCCTATACCATAATTCTTTTCTGCTGGGAGGAATTTGCGGAAAAAAACACCCACATGGATGTAGTTTCTTAGAAGTGTCACGTTGAGACAAAACTGCACCAGTGCCTACAGAAGATGCATCTACTTCCAAGAAGAAGGGACATTGGCAATCAGGTTGCTGAAGAATAGGAGCAGAAGAGAAGGCTGACTTTAGATGCTCAAAGGCAGAGATGGCCTTGGGGGACCAAAGCTTGGGGTTAGCTGATTTCTTGGTAAGAGCAGTAATGGGGACAATGATGGTAGAATACCCCTTGATGAATTGTCTGTAGTAATTGGCGAAGCCAAGGAAGCATTGGATAGCTTTCAAACCAGTGGGCAAGGGCCAATCCACAATTGCTCTTAGTTTAGCTGGGTCCATTTGAAGGGCTGTGCCCGAGAGGATCTAGCCGAAGAAAGGAATCTGAGGTTGCTCGAAAAGGCACCTTTCAAGTTTACAGAAAAGGTTGTGTTCTCTCAGACGAGTCAGGACTTGACCTACATGCTGCCTATGTGAAGGGAGGTCTCGAGAAAATATCAGAATATCCTCCAGGTAGATTATAACGAATTGATAGAGAAGGTCTTGGAAAATATCATTCATGAGGGTTTGGAATACAGCTGGAGCATTACAAAGCCCAAAGGGCATTACAAGATATTCAAAGTGCCCATCGTGTGTGTTAAAGGCTGTTTTCCATTTGTCACCTGCTTTAATGCGAACAAGATTGTAGGCCCCTCGTAAATCTAATTTGGTGAACACAGTAGCGCCTTTAATGCGGTTGAACAGCTCAGAGATGAGTGGTAACGGATACCTATTCTTAACGGTAATAGCATTAAGTCCTCGAAAGTCAATGCATGGCAGGAGGCCGCCATCCTTCTTTTTAACGAAAAAGAATCCAGCTCCAGCTGGAGAGGTGGACTTCCGGATAAAACCTTTTTGTAGGTTTTCTTGAATATATGTAGACATTGCCTGGGTCTCAGGAAGAGAAAGGGGAAATACACGACCATGAGGAATAGGTTTGTCAGGGAGAAGCTCGATTCCACAATCCCAAATGCGATGAGGGGGAAGCTTGGTTGCCTCCTTTTCACAGAAGACGTCTGCATACTGTTGGTATTGAAGAGGTAAAGATGGTAATGACAATGCAGTGGTTAGATGAAGAGGTACTACTTTCTTCAGACAGCGAGACTGACACCGTGATCCCCAGGACAAAATTTGAGCAGTATGCCAGTCCAGAGTTGGGGAGTGGAGACGTAACCATGGCAGACCTAACACAAGGGAATTGATGGTCTTGGGAAGAACTAGGAAGGATATTTTTTCCTGGTGCAGGATCTCAATCTGAAGGGTGAGGTGAACAGTCCGGAACTGAATGAAGCCTCCTGGAATATTACTGCCATTGATGGCTGTGAGGCGTACAGGACGTTCCAGTGGTGTAGTAAGAATATGATATTTCTCAACCACAGTGGCGGCAATAAAATTACCAGCTGCACCAGAATCCAGAAAGGCATCCAGCGGAATAGAGAGATTCCCAAAAAACAGAAAAACAGACAATAAGAGGTTATCTTTGTGATGAGAACTGTTGAGGGAAAAATCAAACAGACCTAACGGGGTTCCCACTTGCTCTGTTTGGTCTGAGCGTTTTACCGGACGCGTAGGACAACTACTGATGCGATGGGCCTTCCCTCCACAATAGAGGCACAGATTATTTTCAAATCTTCTCTCTCTCTCTCACTTGGAGAGAGGCGGGACCTACCCACTTGCATGGGTTCTTTTGGGGGCTTAGAGGCCCCTAAGTTCTGGAAAACATGGCGATGATTAGGACACCGAATCTGTTCCTTTTCTTGAACCCTCTCCTTGAATCGAAGATCTATTTTGACACACAACGAGATCAGATCATCCAAGGAAGATGGGAGGTCACGGGAAGCCAACACGTCTTTTATTTGATCAGATAGGCCTTGCCAGAACATGGCCACCAGCGCTTCGTCATTCCAGCGCAGTTCAGAGTCCATTGTCCTAAATAAGATAACATATTGTCCTACAGAATGAGAGCCTTGGCGTAAACGAAGAATTCCTGTAGCTGCACTGGAAAGCCGACCAGGTTCATCAAAAACTTTTTTGAAGGTTGTCAGAAATTCTGTATAATTTTGCAGCAAGGGGTCATTCTTCTCCCATAGGGGTGAGGCTCAGGCCAGGGCTTGACCAGAAAGAAGGGACAGAATGTAGGCAATTTTTGCCCTATCCGTAGGAAAGTTTCTGGGCAATAATTCGAAGTGAATTGCGCACTGATTCATGAATCCTCTACATGACTTGGGGTTCCCATCGTACATAGGAGGATTAGGAATTTGTGCGTACACGGTAGTTGTGTTAGCAGAAGACTCAGCAGATGTCTTAGATTTATGGGAGGATGCCAGAGTGTTCTGAAAAGAATCCAGACGAGAGAATACATCCTGTAAGAACTGCATGAGGCGATCTTGATTGGTCTCTTGTTTTTACACTCTCCCCATTTGGTGTTGAAATAGGTCCTTGGGAGAAGAATCGTCCATGGTGTTCATTTCCTTTTTTGGGTCAGTGCAAACTGTTACGGTGCTGGTAGTTACAGGTCTGATAGTCAGAACAGGCCTGTACACGACCTGATGCTGAGTCTACTAGGTTCAGAATAAGGAGGCAAGACACGATGTAGTTCTTCAATACTTCAATGATAGATAAAACATATATATATATATATATATATATATATATATATATATATATATAAATATGCAGATGATGATATGCAGATGTCAATTAGCCACGGCAGAGCGTGACAAGGTGTTAAACACAATAGCAGTCTATTCACAGCACAGATAATATGCAGGTGTCAAATAGCCACGGCGCAGCGTGACAAGGATAACACAATAACAGTCTTGTTATATGCACATGTACAGACTTGCAGCAGGCTGTGAATCAGTGGAGGCACAATAGAGAAACAAAGTCTTTGTAATATGCACAAGATGATACTTGCAGCAGGGGAGTCCCAGTAGAAGTGCTCCAGCACTAGGCAGAGAAATGAAACTCATCCACAGCAAAGACACAGGTTCAGGATACACAGGAGTCCAAGGAATCAGGTTAGCAACAAGTTGCACTGACAGTTAGCAGATGTCAATGCTGGGTTAAATAGAGCAGGTTAGAGTGACACGCCCTCAGGGTGAGTCATGTGATGCACAGAAAAGCAGAGCAGACAGGGAAAGGAACAAAACCTGATCAGGATTGTTACACATACACACAGCTGCTCTCTCTGACAAGGTACATACACACAGACACTCTCTGACAATGTACAGACACACAGCGTCTCTCTGACAAGGTACATACACACAGACACTCTCTGACAAGGTACATACACACAGCTGCTCTCTCTGACAAGGTAAATACACACACACACAGGCGCTCTCTTTAGCAGAGTACATACAGACAGGCGCTCTCTGTGACAAGGTACATACTGCTCTCTCTGACGATACATACACACACAGGCCCTCTCTCTGAGAAGGTACATACACACACGGGCAATCTCTCTAGCAGAGTACATACACACAGACGCTCTGTGATAAAGTACTTACACACAGATGCTCTCTGTAACAAGGTACATACCGCTCTGTCTGGCAACACATACACACACAGGCACTCTCTCTAGCAGAGTACAGACACACACGGGCACTCTCTCTAGCAGAGTACATACACACAGGCACTCTCTCTGACAAGGTACATACACACACGGGCACTCTCTCTGACAAGGTACATACACACACGGGCACTCTCTCTAGCAGAGTACATACACACAGACGCTCTGTGATAACGTACATACACGCAGACGCTCTCTGTGACAAGGTACATACCGCTCTGACTGACGATACATACACACACGGGCACTCTCTCTGACAAGGTACATACACACACGGGCACTCTCTCTGACAAGGTACATACACACATGGGCACTCTCTCTAGCAGAGTACAAACAGACACGGGCACTCTCTCTGACAAGGTACATACACACACAGGCACTCTCTCTAGCAAAGTACACACACACACGGGCACTCTCTCTAGCAGAGTACACACACACAGGCGCTCTCTGTGACAAGGTACATACCGCTCTGACTGACGATACATACACACACGGGCACTCTCTCTGACAAGGTACATACACACACGGGCACTCTCTCTGACAAGGTACATACACACACGGGCACTCTCTCTAGCAGAGTACAAACAGACACGGGCACTCTCTCTGACAAGGTACATACACACACAGGCACTCTCTCTAGCAAAGTACACACACACACGGGCACTCTCTCTAGCAGAGTACACACACACAGGCGCTCTCTCTGACAAGGTACATACCGCTCTGTCTGACGATACATACACACGGGCACTTTCTCTAGCAGAGTACATACACACAGGCGCTCTCTCTAGCAGAGTACATACACACATAGGCGCTCGTCTGACGATACATACACACACGGGCACTCTCTCTAGCAGAGTACATACACACAGGCGCTGTCTCATACATAGGTTACTTTAAGCAGTTTAGGAGATGGAGTGAATAGACTTTATTATCAACATGAAAATGACACATGGAAACCATTGGGGTGTCTACCAGCCACCACAGACACAAGACTGCAAACTGAAAATACATGTTTAATCTCAGAAACTGTATGAATGTTTTCTGGAAAAGATTATCTACACACTATGAATAGTCTCATCTGTAAATTAATCATTTTGTGCTTTGATGTCATTTCTAATGGGTATGAAAATGAGAAAGGATAGAGTGTAAGAATCATTGTCTAACTGGCAAAACACACACAATGGTTCGTCTCTGACTGTGACTATAAACTGTAATCCTTAGGGTGCTGCTCTTGTGTGAGGCTGCAGTAGATTTAGAATTTTATTCCTATTATCTTTGTGTAATCTGTGCAACTTTGATCTCTAGGTGATGAATGAGAAAGCTGGAACCATCAGAAAAAGATGTTCTATAGATGTAGGATAGTGTTCTGTTATCAGTGTAAAATAAAACATGATTCACTGAGATTATGAGGGGTATATACAGAATGTGTATATAACAGCACTGCCTTACAGGCTTGACAAAGATTTCCCCATGTTAATTACCTTTGTGTTCTTGGCGGTGCCTAGGTGTGCAGTAATAAGTTTGCATTGGCTATAAGACAGAAACTCCAACAGGATGCATAATGATTCTCAAACTGGTTCGACTAAATAGGCTGAGCCGGGTCACATTAAATTTGATATTCAAGCTAAATTTGATACATTTTGGCAGTTTGTAATTGCAAACGGCAAACCATGAAGATGAGTAGTGAACCACAAGGAGTAGTGGTCAAGTTCAATTTAAAAAAAATAAAAAATCAAATTGACGTTTTTATTAATTAAAAGTGTTAAAATGGCGAACCTCAAATGCAAACGTGAGCCACAAATTGAAAGCTAGGTCGACTGATAATTTGTGCTATGAACAGGTTCGTGGCCATCGAACCCGTGAAATCCGCTCAAATTTTGAACCGTGTTGACATTTTTGAACATAAAAGACTGCATGTTGTGTGTGTATTGTCACAATAGATGACTAGACCTAGAAGCAAAGGGGATATTCCAAGGGTAAAAGCTATAGCACAATGGGAATTTTACAGGGACGATGGATGACATTCAACCTTTTAATTTCATTTGTCTCATTGAAATATGCGTGTTTATATTCTACACCCATGTATTGTAAATATAGGGCATGCAGGAAGTAGTTACACCCTTTTCATACATCATGGAATCAAAATTGATTTTCTTTTTATTACAGCTAAGGAAGACAAATACTCTGTAATACCAAACTAACAATCAGACAATAAAGCTTGTTCCTTATTAACTACAAATAAAAATATGTTAGAGAACAGAAGTTTTGAAATCGTTTCAAATCGGAATCCAGAAGGGACAGACATCTGAGCCAGTGACGGAACTGCCATTGGTGCGCAAGGTGCTGTGCACCGGGGCCCATGGAGATAATGGGGCCCGCTGCATACAGATGGTGAGGGTGGGGGGCCCCAGTTCCCTCCTCCCCACCTCCCTGCACAGGGGCCCACAGCTCGCTAGTTTCGCCTCTGGTATGAACCACTCCAAGACATTGATTTTATTTCTGGTTAAAGTCACCTCAATGTGTCTTATGTTGTATAATTGGGTCATTCCTGCTGGAATATAAGTCTTCTCCCAAGTCCTAGGTCTCTCGCAGACGGCAGCTGGTTTTCCTCCAGGATGTGTCTTTATATTGCTCCATCTATTTTGCTCTCTGTTTTGTCCTGCTCCTGAAGCTTAGAAGCATCCCTAAACCACTATGCTTTCGCCACTTTGCTTCACAGTGCTTAGTCCAAACATATGGCCTAAAGTCCAGGTCATTAAAAATATTTATGGGACTCTATTTATGAAAGTGAGAAAAGCCATATCTATCAATGGGTAACAACGGCGATGGTACGGTTATTACCGGCCAGTGACAAGAAAAGCTGCCTTCTGAAAGGGGAAGCCTATATAACAAAGTACATGTACATACTTGCCAACTCTCCCTGAATGTCAGGGAGACTCCCTGAAATAGGGGTGATCTCCCTCCCTCCCTGAAGAGTCTGGCAGTCTCCCTGAGCCAGTACAAGACATGGTTGGCTTCGCCATCTGTGGCATGATGACCCTGTTCAGAAATTGTGTCCTATGTCCATGTATTGATGCCTATAGAGGTGGCCATTTTCATGGAGACCAAGATTTAATCAAAGACTGACAAGTAAGACAACATGACTTCAGTAATGGAGACAGAAATGTAAAAGACACTTCAGTCTCTAGAGATTCATTAGCTGCTTTTCTTTAACGCATAGATGTCTATTCTCTCGGAATGTCCGAGAGACTCCCGCATTTCTGGGAGACCTCCCGGGAGAGCAGGGCAACCTCCCGGTTCTCGCCCCTGCAATAGATAAGTGGTGGGGGCAGGGCTTAATGATGTGACTATTGCATCATCTTAGGAATTCATCAAGCACCGCTCCCACATGCCCAACTCCCTGAAGATCTCCCTGAAGCCAACGAGGAAAAGTTGGCAAGTATGCATATCCCACAGCAATCCTTCAATTAAAAAAATGCTATATTATAATTAATATACTTATTATTTAAACTAATATTTTTTTTCATTTAGGAAATCTTTTAAAATCATTATTTTATTGTTTTCCTTTTTTTATCTATTTTTAAAATATTTGTTTTCTTTTTTTTGCTTTTTTTTTTTATTATATCAGTTGAACTGAAAGCCCAAGTCCAAAATTTACTTTCAATGTATATGCCTGAACCAGCCACTCATGAGCATCGCCCTGGGGACTGGCCTGTTGAACTAGTAAGTTGTCTTTCTGAGTGCAGGTGAGTATCACTCATCTGGCCCAGTGATACTTTATTAGTAAATTATGGTGATAGGAGATATCACCAGTTTCTAATAAATATGCCGATAAACTATGGTCTGAAGAGAAATTCTCAACTTTGCATGAGGAGCTCTGTCAAGGATTGTCTACAAGCCACACTGTACAATAAATCATGTTTATAGTCATACCTTCTTTCCAGAAACAGGTATGAACAGACTGGAAGACATGGAAGCACCATGACAAATTTTGCCAATCATCATCAGCAGCAGCTATTTATATAGCACCACTAATTCCGCAGAGCTGTACAGAGAACTCACTCACATCAGTCCCTACCCCATTGGAGCTTACAGTCTAAATTCCCTAACATACATAGAGAAAGAGAGAGAGAGAGAGACTAGGGTCAATTTTAATAGGAGCCAATCAAACTACCAGTATGTTTTTGGAGTGTGGGAGGAAACCCACGCAAATGCAGGGAGAACATACAAACTCAACACAGATAAGGCCATAGTCAGAAATCAAACTAATGACCCCAGTGCTGTGAGGCAGAATTGCTGACCACTAAGCCACCATGCTGCCCACTAAGCCACCATGCTGCCCGCAATGCATTTATGGCCATCTCTAAACAAGGTACTCAGTGTGCTGGTTTTGATGATACTATTTGTAACATTAGAACATCCCTTGCCCAGTTTGCGGGCTGGTGAGGGTCCTCTACGGATAATTGATTGCGTCCTGGTAGGTCTACCTGACAATCCAGGTGGAGTATGGAACAATGGAATAAGTGTATGGTTGGAATAGATGGCTATCTGTTCAGATATATTTTTTTCTTTTGCTAACTTAGAAGCTTTTGTACAATATGCAACTCCTCCCATAAACATGAATAGGCTGTTTCAGGTCGATGGTATGAGAAGCTACCAGTGGGGAAGAAGAAAAGATCTCCTGTTCCGTGAGTTCCGTGGCCATTCTCTCCTACTCATCTAGCACAGCAGCACAGAATATAACACATGTACAATAGTATATAAAGTAAAACAAAAAAAGGTTATTATCTTGTGTTTACCCAACCCACCTTTCTGTCACTTAAAGTAATGTATGATAAAATGAGGAAATACAAACTGCAATGTACAATGATGTATTGAATTGAGCGCTTTTTGCATGTAACATTATTAAATACATAAAAGTTATTCTAAAAGGAATCATTGTAGCTAAATTGGTGGGGAAAAATTTAAATTAAGATGAATGTGTGAAAAGGGATTGCTTGTACGGTAAGATCAGGAATAATGTGCTGAAGTGCTCCTGAAAATAAGAGTAAATGAAAAAATAAAAAGGCATTGACTGGTTTCACAGAGGATTTCTTGAAGCAGAACATTAAACAAAGACAATTTGCAAAAAAAAAAAGGTGAATCTATTCTGTAAAGCTGTGTTCTAAAGAGAAAGCACTTTACAGCCTTTGCGAATGTAATATGTGATACAAGCCTGACTTTTCATGGCAATGCAGATGAATGTAAGAATGTCAAACCAATTGCAAATGGAGCAGAGTTTATTGCAATGGATGGAGCAACATGGCAATTTTAGCTTTTAATGCAGTGTGGAGAGGCCAGATCTAACCAATTTGATCGATGGAGACAAGTGCTGTGAATGGCTACTTTTAATACTTTACTTAAATGACCACATCTGTTCCACCAGTTGATATTTTGAATTGAAGGATAGCCTTATTGTAGAGTAACGCTGACCTGCATGACTAGCAGCCATGAAAGCAGTCATCACAACCTTGGTTTGTCTTGCACCTGCAGCCTAACCCTACACCCAGTGGTGGAATTACCTCCACTGCAGGAGATGCGGCTGCTATGTAGCCCAGAGGTGAGGTGGCCCCAGCAATGCCGTTGTAACGATACTGGTGGTATTATCTGAAGCCCAATAGCCGAGTAGATATCCAGCGAGTACTCAGACGTTTGCCAGGTCGGTATACAAGAGGGTAGTCACAGATTCAAGGAAGAGTAGCAAGTAGCAGGAGCTGAGCAAGCAGAATACTCAAGCACATGTCTGATCCAGGAAGTACCTTTTATAGGCCCAAACACGAAAAAGGATTCAATATGGTTTCTCCTTGATGCCATTCCGGCGATCTTGGATAAGGGCAAGTTACAAATACAGAGGACCTCTAGTGGTTAGAGGTACAAATCTCAGAATAATTTCTTACAGTATTCCCCCCTTTCAATAACGTCCTCTGGACGGTGCTTTGCTGGCTTTCTGGGTATCATTGATTAAATTCACGCAATAATCGAGGTGCATGGACATTCTCCTCTGGTTCCCATGAATTGTATTCTGGACCATATCCCTGCCATTCTATCAAATATTGAAGTTTACTTCTAAATACGTGTAATATTTTCTCTACTAGAAGTTCTTCATGTTTATCAATTTGAACAGGATTCGGAGGAGGCAAGGAGCGACCAGGAACAGGATTTGAAACTACTGGCTTCAGTAAGGAAACATGAAAGACAGGATTAACCTTCATAGATCCTGGGAGTTCAAGTCGAAAGGCAGATGAATTGACTTGTGCCAAAATCTTAAAGGGAACTATATATTTTGGTCCTAGTTTAGAAGTAGGCATGCTTACTTTTAGATTTCGTGTGGAAAGCCAAACAGTGTCTTCAATGTTTAAAACTGGTGCCGTTTTATGATGCCTGTCTACAATTCTCTTATAGCATGTTGTAATGTCTCTCTTAATACTTAAAGATTATTTTGTAGTGACTCTAATCTGGATGTAACAGCAGGAATGGAAGAATCCTGTGGGAAAAATTGGGTAGCAGGTTTGCATGACACCCCAAATTGGCATAAAAAGGACTTTGTCTTGTGGATGAGTGCTGCGAGTTGTTGTATGAAAACTCTGCCAGTCAGAAACAACATCATCAGGAACTCCATGTAGACAGAAAACTTCCCTGATTACTAATTCTGCTGTTTCTTTTGCAGAAGGAAGTCCACAACAGGGCACAAAGTGAGCCGTCTTTGTGAGTCAAGCTACAACCAACAGAATTGTAGTCATACCCTTGGATGATGGTAAATCCACAATAAAATCCATGGAGATTGAACCCCATGGACGAGAAGGGACCAGCAAAGGCTGTAAAAGTCCAAGTGGAGCAGTGCGTGGAGTCTTAAAGTAGTGAAGAATGAGACAAATTTTTTAACATCCTTCTTATATTTAGGCCGCCAAAAGTAACGAGATAATAGTTCCTCAGTCTTACAAACTCCTTTGTGGCCTGCTAGTCAAGAGTCATGAACAAACTGCAGTACTTTTAATTGTGCTGCTGCTGGTACATACAAGCGGTGTTCATACTTCCACATGTTATCGCGATAGGTTAAGTGCAAATCCAAAGGGGGATTTAAAAGGATCGGATCCGTATTGTAACCCTTCTTGATGTCAGACAATAGCTCCCCAGTGCCAATAGCTCCCAGGAAATTTGACTTAGAGAGGATTGTCTCTTCTGGCTCCACCTGTTTTGAGTCTTCCATGTATGCTCTGGATAGAGCATCATCAGCTTTCCTATTCGGGATCCAGGTCTATAAGAGATAATAAAGTCAACGATTTAGGAATAAACTCCATCTGGCTAGTCGAGGAGAAAGTTTCTTTGCAGATCAAACAAATTCTAGAGGTCAGTACACACAGTAATTTGATGTGCAGCACCTTCAAGTAAATGTCTCCATTCATTAAATGCAGCAACAATGACTAATAGTTCCTTATTCCCTACATCATAATTCTTTTCTGAACCAATCATTTGACGAGAGAAAACATGCAAATAAAAAAAAAATGGATGTAGTAGCATCTTCTCTCCTATTCTCTGTGACAAAATTGCCCCTACTACTGAATCTTCAGCATCTGCCTCGATGATAAAAGGAAGTTCTGGGTTGGGATATATTAATATGAGATATGCAGTAAACTTTGTTTTAAGCAAAGAGAAAGCCCTTTCAGCTTCTGGAGACCAAAGGAAAGATGATCCTTTCTTAGTTAGTTGAGTGATTGGTGTCACAATCTTGGAGAATTCTTTAATGAAACTTCTATAGAAATTGGCAAATCCTATGAATCTTTGTACCTCTTTGACATTTCTTGGGGCTGGGCAATCTACTATAGCCTTGACTTTGCTAGGGTCCATTCCCAAACCTTGAGGTGAGATGACATAGCCCAAGAACTGAACCTGTGTTTGGTGGAATTCACACTTTTCCAACTTGATGTGCAAATGGTGTCTGCAAAGACATTCCAGTACAGTTCGAACCTGTTGTTGATGCTCCTTTTGGGAATTCAAGAAAATTAGTCAATGAAATAGATAACAAATTGGTCGATTAAATATTTAAAAGCATCAAACATGAAATGTAGGAATGTAGCAGGGGCATTGCACAGTCCAAATGTTCAAAATGGTCATATTTACTTCGAAAGGCAGTCTTCCATTCATCACCAGATCATGTACGAATTAAATTATAAGCTCCTCGTAAATCTAATTTGTTGAAAATCTTTGCTGAGCGAAGCCTCTCCAGTAATTCTGAAATAAGTGGGAACGGGTAGCGGTTGTTGATTGTCACTTTATTTAACGCTCTATAATCAATATATGGTCGTAATGAACCATCCTTCATTTTCACAAAAACTATAAGTGCACCTCCTGGAGACGTGAAGGGAAGAATAGAATCCTTTAATAAGCTTTTATCTATATAATCCTTAAGGACCTTTAACTCAGGTTCAGCTAATGGATAAATGCACCCAAAGGGTATGGCAGCCCCAGCTAACAAGTCAACCGGACAATTATAGCGCCTGTGAGGATGTAATTTGTCAGCATTCTTCTAATTACAGACATCAGAAAAGTCTTTATATTGTGGAGGTAGCTGGTCTAATACATGAGGAGGTGAATTATATAACTCGCTCACCTCTTCAAGAGGGCTCAGGCTTAGTCTCGGGAGCATGAGTTTCTTGTGAAAATGAAAGGGTCTTTGATTCCCAGTTAATGGATGGATTATTTGCAGCCAACCAAGGAATTCCCAAAATAATAGCGAACTGGTAAGAAGAGATCAGTAATAAATTCAGAGTTTCACGGTGATTTGGCTCAATTTCGAGGTCCAAGGGATCAGTCTCATGAGTAACTGGACCAGAGGTCAAAGGTGTGCCATCCACGGTCTCCATTAACACAGGTATCTGTTTTTCTCTGAACCCAATCTTGTTTCTCTTAGCAAACATAACGTCCATAAAATTGCCATTCGCCCCAGAGTCCACCATTGCCGTACTGGAAATCCAGAGTGCACCAATATGAAAGTGAATAGGAATTGAGAAATGTGAGTTATTATTTTCCTTATTCTTCTCAGTTGATGCTAAGAAGGAGAGACAAGGAATGATTGCATTTAAATGTTGAGGCATATCGGAAATCACAGTCTCCTGATCTGAAGAGTCTGCCTCTGCTATGGTGGCCACTGTCTTCTGAGGTCTTCTAGGAAAATTTGAGACATAATGTCCTGGTTTGCCACAATAAAGACACATCTCAGGGCAAGTTAGAAATACAGAGACCTCTAGTGGCCAGAGGTGCAAATCTCAGAGCAATTCTATACAGTTGTGTCGCCCTTCAAACAAAGTCCAAGCGTTAATCGCATGAATGGAGGCCTCGTATGAGCATGCATGGGTCCAGACTGGGCTTTACTGTCTGGGCGGCTAGAGTGGCATCACAAGGCCCCTACCCAAGTTTTGTTAAGTGGGGCCTGGCGATGCAAGTACCCCAGGAACTTCCAAATGGCAATAGAGGTCCAACACTCCCTGTCATCTACTGATGCCAAACATGCCTCTCAAACAACAATACAGAAATGGAAGTTGCTCAATCAATTTATAGGTTCACAGCAGGTGCTTGAAAGGTTAGCATTATCCAGAAAGGCACAAATATAGAGAAAAATGTCCCTCTGCACTGGGACCCATTGGAGTGGTGGATCCTGTTCAATACAAAATTGAAATGGGATCACTACTGAAAACACTATGTTTTGGTCTACCGATCTGTAAAGAACATTTCAATTACTGAGGAGGCTGCAAGTCAATAATTCATATGCATAAATAATTAGAGGTGAATTCAACAGTATTGTTATGGTAAAAAGCTCAGTTCATTTTTCTACACACCTCTATGGGTTGCGAGGAAAAATGAATGGAGATTTTACAGAAATCTCCCCTGCGAAGTTCTCACCGACGTTCCGGAGCCACTTCACGGCTAACTGAATTCCCCTCTTAGCCTCCCTTGAGCCACCGATCTCCCTAACCACCACATACAACAAAAGGTTATATATATTAACACTTCAGGTATATTATTTAGCTTAGCTACGCTTTTAAGAGTTGTGTGTGTGTGTGTGTGTCTACGTAGACTTGGATTGCCACACATAGTAACTGGCACAGAGTGGCAGAATATCTGGACAGCACTCTCCTCACTTTGCACATCATTTTTTATATTAATATATCATTTAATAATTTATTACCAACATATTACGGGCATTTAACCATTGGCTCAGTTAAGGTTTAGCCATTTCCATCAATTTTATCTTACACAGATGGGGTAGAGTGGAGACAGGAACCACAAAGTACTACAGTGGTATGGATGTATAGGATGGCACTGAAAGGGAGTCCTATGGCATCACACAAGGCCGGCATTTAAGTGCGTGTATACTTAACATACCTGTATTACTTCATCATCCTCTTCTAAAAGGCCTTCCAGGATCTCTGTAGCGAGCTGTAACACAAAGTGACATTCATTAGTCCTTGACATAAATAATGCAATTAAACAAATGCTTCAAATCAAATAATAATGGTATTCCAGAGGATGGAAGATTCTAAACATTAAAGAACATATTAACAGACTCACACTCGTGTGTGTGTGTATTATCATCAACATTTATTTATATAGTGGCAGTAAATTTCGCAGCACTTTACTATATATATATCATCATTATCATCATCACCATCAGTTATTAATATACTGCCCCATTGGAGCTTACAGCCTAAATTCCATAACATACACACACACACACACACACACACACACACACACACACACACACACACACACACACAGAGAGAGACTAGGGTCAGTTTTGATAGTAGCCAATTAACCTACTAGTATGATTTCGGAGTGTGGTAGAAAACTGGAGCACCTGGAGAAAACCCACGCAAACACGGGGGGAACATACAAACTCCACACAGATAAGGCCACGGTCGGGAATTGAAACTCATGGGTCCAGTGCTGTGAGGCAGAAGTGCTAACCACTAGGCCACTGTGCTGCCCATATATATATATATATATATATATATATATATATATATATATACATACACACACACACACACACATAAATATATATGTACATATACACATATATATACATAAATCTCTTATAGATCATGTGTTCGCTCAATTGCCAAGGTATAGGGTCAGCGAAAATGTAATCCACATGAAAGACAGCATTAATCGTAGAACAAACAGAAATAATGTACTCTCTATTGTAGTGCCAATGTTCCAGCTCACACCACAAAACCTTTTCTACTTAAGTGTATTACCTTCTAAGTATACACTTATTTTATTGTCTTGATAAACACTCTCTAGCATGAGCGGAAATATAGACACCACATAAACCTAATTCTCTCTCATCCAGTCAGTAAGATCTGACAGACCACAGCTGCTGTGTACATTTGGCTTGGCTGGGAATACAAAAGAAAGTCACAGATTAAGTTTATAATTTTTTTTAATGGATGACCCCGGTGTCCAGGATATGCTGATGTTTTCCCTGAGAAATCTCAGAGGACACAGGGGTCAGAAGTCACACTTGCACAGACAGAATACCAAACTGAAAACATTACAGTATATTGGTCACTTATAGCAATGGAAGCAGCCATTTTGTGAACTGAACCAATATACAGCCTAACAATCCACAAGGAACTAATATCACTGAGGCAATCTAACGAATACGGCTTTAGTTGACACAAAATGGCTGACTCCATTTTTTGGCAAGGAACAAGTGATGGGTACTAAAATTTTTAGTTATAATACAAATGGCAGGTGTTATTGTGTTGTTGTTTTTAGTCAAAACATCAGGCATCAAAGCTGCCCCAATCCATGGACATTTAGTAGTTTGTGAATATTTACAAATTATACCAACTTTATGTCACAGCAGTAGTCGGATATCTAGAGCGATCAGGAAAACTGTCAGTGGATAAAGAGGAGGGAAAATGATGAATTCCATCCATATCCCTTTTAATGCCAATATATAAATTAGCAATGACTGTATGCAAACATTAATTGCTTCTTTTGAAGGCAATTCCCCAAGACATCATTAATTTATGTGAACTATGAGGAGCTAATCTTGACAGTAGAAAGCCGTTGCAGAGATGAGCTATTAGTGATGTGGGTACACTATGCATCTCAAACACAGTATGTCATTTTACATTAATAAATCTACCAGGAATTATTTTCCATATATATGCATGCTAAGCATTCTGGAACCATCTTCCCTGCCGTTATAAACTTGCACTTTTTTTCGTTTATTTTTTTCTTAGTATTTCAAAATTAAAAAAAAGTAAAAACCAAGAGAATAGAAATTAAAATAGTCTTGCTGGTTTTCTTTTATAAGCTTAAACATGAAATTAGACTTTAAGCCTTTGGGGGGTAGGGGCTGCTTCCTAAGCGTCTGCCAATGTGATTGTATATATTTCCCCTTCCTGTATTAACCGTTTATAATTGGAATTTGCAGTGATATTAAGGCAAAATGTTCTGCCGCGCTGTACGATCAGAGATTTACACAGGCGTCACAGTGGGCCTTACAGTCATACTTACCTACTTTTGACAGGCTCCCTCCGGCAGATCACTGAAGAGGGGTGCGAAGGGAGGGCGGAAGGGGCGGGGCTTTGCGATTCACGTCGTTTTGGCCCCGTCCCCAGTGATGTATGCCTGTTTGGGGTCTTTTTACAGTGGTAAAAAGACCCAAAGCAGGCATTACGTCTCTGGGGTCGGGGCCAAAATGACGCGAATCATGATGGGCCGCCCCCCTTCCGCCCAATCAACCCTCCATGCCGGCAGAAGCAAGAGAATTGCCAGCTCCCCCGGGATTCCGTGAGACCTACCCGGAATTCGGGAGTGTCCCGGACATTCCGGGAGAGTTGGCATGTATGCTTACAGTTTATTTTCCCAGACACAAGCACACATGGTCACAACAAGGCCAACTTAATCTACTACTATCTTATACATATCTCATGCCAAGTCTGGAGGCAGGGCCGAGAAATTTGTGTCATTACGCTCAAGCCCATGCTGCTTAATGCCCAATCAGTATTCTAATACAACAGGGGGCGGGGCCCGGATGATGCGTTTCGGTGTGAATCCATCATTAAGACCTCCCCCCAACTTCGCTGAGGAAGTGGGAAGGACACGGGAGGTTGCGGGAGAACGTCTAGAAATTCGTAAGAAGGCAACTATGATCTTATAAGAAATTGGGAGGAAACTCACATGAACATGGGGGGGGGGGGGGTGGACATACAAATTCTATCATGATTGTACCATGGGCTCGGATTCCCAAGGCAACAAAGCTAACCACTGTGCCAATGTTCCCTGTACCTTTATTAATGTTAATTAAAGTGCTGTATAAATAAACATTAAACAAAGTCTGGAACAAGGTGTTTTTCGCACCCAAGGCAACAGTACCAAACAAATCATCTCAGCCACGGTGTCTACTCCAGTATCCTGTGGTAACGCTCTGTAGATTATTGCTACCTGTTCTCTGAGTTTCCAGCACATCTCTCCGCAGATCATCTCAGCCACTGTGTCTACTCCACTATAATGTGGTAACGCTCTGCAGACTATTGCTACCTGTTCTCTGAGTCTCCAGCACATCTCTCCGCAGGTCATCTCAGCCACTGTGTCTACTCCACTATGCTGTAGTAACGCTCTGCAGATTATTGCTACCTGTTCTCTGAGTTTCCAGCACATCTATCCGCAGATCATCACCATCGTATCCTATGTCCATTATCTTCAGTGCCTTGCTCCGCAGACTGTCACACCTAGTGCATCATCTCCACTACTTTGTGGTAAAGTCCTGCAGATCATCGCATCCTGTGTCCGTTATCTTCAGTGCCTTGCTCCGCAGACCGTCACACCTAGTGTGTCATCTTCACTACTAGTCCTGCAAACCATCGCCTTCTGCTTATGTTATTTACCGAGTTGTTTTGCCATTTCTGCCAGACCCTACTGTCCTGCATCTTTAAACCTTTGTAACCGGTGTTTAATAAAAAACCACTTCATTTATTCCGCTCTTTCCGTGGTTTTATATTGGGAATCCAAATTTTGATTTGATTTAGATTTCTCTTCTGTTCATTCACTTTGCGTTTTGTTAACTGATAAAAAATGAACTATTAACACTTCCATTTTTGAAAACATTCTAACTTTGCAGCATTTTTCCACACCTGCCTAAAACTTTTGCACAGTACTGTATATGTATATATATATATATATATATATATATATATATATAATTACCTTGCATTAATTTTTCCATTTGCATTATTATGTGGGAAACAAATTTATGGCCATAGCTTGGTAAATGGAAATGTTAAAACAAGGCTGCAAATTTTCACTGGAAAAGGCGATGTTTAAGTTGGTGGGAAAATGTATCAAGTCTGCAATCAAGGCTGGTGGTGATTCTTAATGCAAATCTTTACCTGCTAATGGACTTTAAAAAAAAACACTTAGCGAACATTAGCCGGTGGCTAAAATACAGCTGAACACAGTGCACCACAACGCTTACGCTTTACAAATGTGTATTAAAGTTCAGCGGTAAGGTTAATTGTGCTGATTTTCTAATACTTAACAGAACGACGCAGTAGAAGTGCATTACATATAAGGGCAGAGTGAGATTGAAAGAAAATACAGCTTTTATCAAGTTGGAATTTTTCATAAAATCTGATTTATATTTTGTTATGTTTGTTCTGCAAAATGCAAAGTCCTATATACCAAGCAGGTCTCTATCCGAGTACAGCCATTATTAACCTGAATGTGAGAGCCACAAAAAATAAATACAAATCTGTTTCTGCAAAGTAAAAATAGAAGTAAATTAAATACAAAAAAAGAACCATCACAAATAAATTTAACGCCCCCCTTCACCCACCTGTAGTATAGTGGCGAGGGTCCATTATCAACATGCTAGTAATATTCAAATCATTCCTGACCCTATCACTTACCTATCCTCCTAATACTTGACTGACGGACACCTGACCCCCCCTTCCCGGCTGCAAATTACTGGCTAAACTTACTTGTAGCTGGGGGTCTTACATTCTCAATGACAATGTAAAATCATCTATTTATTAATTATGTTATTTCTAAAAAAAAATATTCTATAGATAAAATAACTATCTGTACAGCTGTTGTGATGTTTACGGTGTCATATCGCCTGTTAAAAAGTGATTAAAAAATATTATCCACATTATGCTCTCAGCCTATGTAACTGGATGCAATATCCCTTACCTTCATACAGGTTACAGTATTATTTGATAACACTTGACCTTGATGGCTATTTGGACCCTAGAGGGATCCGAGCAGCAAACTTAGGTTAGGTGCACACTGGAGGTTTTTCAGCCGATAATTGGGCCAATCACCCAATATAAGACCGCTCGGCCACATATCACGTTAGTGTGTGTAGTCACATGATGAACGACAGCCGTTCCAAAGTGCAGATTGATGTTTCATCACCTTCCGATCATGTAGTGCAGAGGTCAGGGAACAGGGGTAAATTACCCCAAATGGGGTGAAAATGAAATTCCTGGGGGTAATGCCGCCGATTCACATGCTGTCAGTTGGATTCTTGACCACTTAATGTGAAATTGCTGTTGTACCAGAAGAGCCTCAAGGGTTGGCAGAGGCACTTCTTGAGCTCTGATGCAATAATGAAGCACGTATTGCATTTGAAAACAAAGCAGATCTGTCATATTTTTGGATGTCAACAGCTGCAAAGGCATCAAAATTGCACATGAGGAGGCAGTCAAAAAGTTGCTGCCTTTTGCAACAACCTACCTTTGCGTACAAGGATTTTACACTCTAACGAACATAAAAACAAAGCAGAGAAATCGATTGGACGCTGAAGACTGTATCCAAATTGCTCTGACATCGAAATGCCCCAATATTGATGCTCTCGTATCAAAAATGAAGCAACATCATTTCTCCAAAACCTGAAGTTTTGAAGTTGAAGCTTTCAAAGAAATTTTGAATAGTTTTCAATAAAAAATTTAATTCCAATAATTAATAATATATGATTTCCTTCCTTTCAAATCAAAGGGGTAACGTCAGTATATCTAAATATATTTGGGAGTAAAAGGTAAAAAAGTTCCCTGACCCCTGATGTAGTGTGTATGCACTGACGATCTCCATAGAGTTTACAGGGTCATGGTCTTTTCAGCCAGCAATGAACATGTCCCGGTGACTAAATGTAGAGAGTGCTGTAGATGGAATAATTTGTTTGTGTTTATTCTGAGACTGAATATTTTGTTTCAGAGTCACAGAGGCTAACGAAATTCCTTATTGTCAGGCGCCGTCCGCACGGCCGCCTGACTGTGTGATCGCGCGTCTGGTTGCTAGGCAACCAGACGCGTCATTTCCGGATTCCCCCTGCCATCCATTTCCCTCGCAGTATGACGCGCCCCGTTGCTAGGCAACGGGACGCTATGTATTCCCGGCGGCAGGCATGACAGCGCTCAGCGCTGAAGCTGATTGGATCCTCACATTATTTAAACCCCTTCCTGTCCTCTAGTCAGTGCCAGAGTATCAGGTCTTCCTGCCTCCAGCGTTTCTGTGTACCAGTTGCTATATTGTTCCTGACCTTCCTCGTGCTGCCTGTGACCCTTTTGACCCGGACCGTTTGACCACCCCTATCTGGATTCTGCCTTTGTACTGCGCTCCCTGAAGATTACCGACTCGGCTTGCCTCACCATTCTTCTGGATTTCCCTTTTGTACCTCCTACCTGAATGTTGCTGAACCGGCCTGTCTGACACCCCCTTGTATCTCGCTGTGGACTCTAGGAAGGACCGCGACCTGCGTGTCCCTGCAGCGGAGTCCATACTTCCTTGCGGGGGTTCCTGGTGAATACCAGGGGCACGTTAGACTCCGCGCCTTCCTCTGAGTTGCGCCAACAACAGCAGGTACCTTCTACCAGTCATACACCCACTAACAGTCGTGACACTTATGACATGTCAATAGTTATAACAAGGTGGTTAATCAGTGTGACAGGATGAATGAATGCATATTGTGCTGTCATTCTGTAATCAACTAGAGGACCAGATGAAGAGCACAGACCTGAAGGTAAATTGTGTGTAGTGTATATACATGAATCACCCCCGACCGGTTGGACCTTCAGTGGTAGGTACAATTGTTGTAGATAACATGTTTCTCAGAAAATTCTCCAGTGTGTACCTAGCCTTAGACATAACCTGGTTACTGCTATCTAACTACTGTTTGGTGAGTTCCTCCTGAAAAACTGTGATGGGTACAGTGGAATCAGTTCACTTTTGGGAAGATGAAACCGTTAAATAATGCAATTTTTTTTCTAGTTACAATGTAGCCAACTGTCGAGGTCATAGTACAAAAAATGTGAAACTATTTTTACTAATTGTCACACATTGGTACATTTATATTGGACCAAAATAAACGGTCTTGAATCTATTTAATAGTATAAAGTCACCCTCATTGAAGTATGGTTTTAAATAACTTTTAATGCAATTTTTTAAATGACTTATCATTGTCAAAGCTGTCTATAGATATAAATCTAGACCAGCGGTTCCTATAATTTCTAATTGTATAACTCTCCTCATTCTTATCATATCAGCCAGCACTCACTACGGGCACTCTTGTAATAATGTAACAATCAGGTAAAAAAAACGGGGACATTACTCAGAACAGAAAGTTCCAAAAACTTTTTGGTGTAAACTGGGACTGGTCCTGGAAATAGGGACAGAGAACATGGAGAAAACCCATGAAAACACGGAGAGAACCAATTATAGACTGGCCGGCATAGAATCCATGGCCTAAAAGTACGTTACAAGTCACAGTAATAAAAAAAAGTCAGTAAACCTATAGAAAAAAAGTTGCTATTATTCAATTAAAAAAATAATTGTAAAGCGTTACGGAATATGTTGGCGCTATATAAATAAATGATGATGATGAATCATGATGATGATAATGGAATATTGCCTTAGGTATTGAGCATGTGACAGGGCCTACCAATGCCCCTGAATCGTGGTCAGTTGTCAACGTGTTAAAAAAAATCACATCATATAAAACAATAACAGTAAATTAACTTTTTGGAAATTATATTATTTTATAATTGGAAATGAAATAATTATGAACAAGGTGCAGCTGCCTGATCGCCCGTTAAAAGCGAAGAATCGATTTTCTCAAATAATTTCTTTATTGAAGTCTGGATGAGTTGAATTTAATACAACTTTTTTTCATCTCTGGACAAATTTCTCTATTAATGTGAGAAGACAATTTTCCTTCCATGAAGCCAAATACTATAGAAGAATTGCCTCCGACCCCCACTCCTGCATCATGGGTTTCCTCTGAAAACCAATTGATCATCTCAGAAGAATTATTGATTTTCAAGTAATTGCCAACCGCTGTAACTTTAACTTTCCCGGGGATGGACAAAGGTGATACATTTATGCTCTACATATGACTTTGCTTGGCCAAGACAGAATTTTTATAACAAGATTGATAGGCCTATTACCCAACATAGAACAGGGGGTGAGAAAATAAAAAAAAAAAAACAGAGAGGCAAAGTCTATATGATCCGTGATGGAAGAAAAACAAAATCAAGGTTTATTTCTGAAGGGACTGACATAAAGCAGTAACTTACAGAACATTAAAATATAGCCCTACATAAAAACATTGTTTATAACACTGGCAAAATTCTATGCATAGGATCCGACCATGGACATGAGACAAACTCTGTGTGATTGACCACAACATCCCGCTTAGTAAGAAAGACATGTTACATAAACGTTACTGTGGATCCCGCCTAATGTAAAACTCACTTCCCTCCATGGCAACAAGTGGGATAATTAGTTGACCAAGTGAATTAGAATTTGGCCCCTCTGCCCAAAATGTTTTAGACCCCATAAAACGATGCAGCGTTAACCCTGGCTCTGACTGCCATGGCCTGATTAAGGGTTCAGGTTTCCCTAAGGTGATACGTTTGTAGAGTCCACTCGTCAGGCTAATGTGATGTAGGCAAAAACAAATGTGTCCTTCATGTAAAATTGGATTCCCGAACCCCCTCTCCTCCACCACCACCTAATGGCTGAAAATGAGTTACGTTGTCATAGGCAAACCGAGGGGGGGGGGGTTTCCTAGTGCATGGAAACCCCCCCACCAAGCCTGGGGAACTGTATAATTGAGGTGACTGGACCCTCACACAGCTCTGCTTGAAAAGGGAGAGCTGCGTGCACCTAACAGTAGTGCACGCAGCATTGCCCATGTATATTATGGGGATAGGAAGAGTTGGAGAGCAGCCAAACACTGTCTAAAATTATAGCCACGCCCCCATGCATGCTGGTCATGCCCACTGGTGGCGTGATGTGGAACCCCCCTCTACAAATCCTGCATTTGCCCCTGGTTTTGGAATCTTTTTCAATAAAGAACCCTCTCGTTCAACGCACTCATTCATGCGTGTTTGAAACTCATCTCCACTTGGTTTTTTAAACGTTTGATTAAAATCAGAACTTGTGTAGTGGAATGGAGGCATGAACAGGCGCCACGGAGGGTGAGGATGTGAAAGTGGAGGGGGAGCTATCAGATCTGTGCCTGTCACCGTCTTCGTCTCTCCTATTACTTATCATCAAGGGCCTGTCCGAGGATGACTCATTGTCTTCAGCCTTTACCACGTTGAAACGTTAAGATTTAAAACGATACCACATTTTTCTTTCATGTTTTCTTTTTACTTTGGAAAACAACTACTCTCTTGTAAAATGGATTTCAGCTTATGCCTCTCATTGTCACAATTCTGCAGCTCCAAAAAATTGTGTGCCCTAGGCTGCAGCCTAGTTAGCTTATTGAATAATCAGGCCCTGCTGACTGCCCTATCTGCAGCTTATTCGTGCTACTCATCTCACTGTAATGTGCTTTATTCTCTTTCACACATTCTGGAATGCTACAAAAAGACAGATAAAGTGCTTTACTGGAGTGGTGAACATGGGGGGGGGGGGCGGGGGTTCCGTCCATTTTGGCTGTCTATGTTTAGGTGGGGTTGCACAATAGCTTGGCTCTCACTTCTGTGAAATACCATTTGATGCTGGCCCTAAGACTATGAGAAAAGGTTACATCACGAACTGTGTGTTGTATAGAGTCCTCGTCTTAATAAGAGAGGGATCCTGCTTTATGTTTAGTAGTTAGCGGCAGACAGGCATTAGTTTTATGGTTTATTAGTATTATACAGATGCCACATGGAGACCACCCCCCTCTCATTCAATTATCAAGAGCAAGCAGTGAGTTGGCACTGCTGACTGAATCCCTTCTGCCCCATACCCAAATATTTGCTTCCCTTGCCATTTAGGATGAGTCTCTATTATCCTCTTGCTGACTGAATCCCCCCTCCTTGTGAGACCACCGTGTCGACACTGCCTGCCAAGATCATCATCAACAAGGTGGCAAGTGGGCAGAGAACGATGAAGGAATTGGCAGGTGGGGTTGGGAGAATGTTGAAGAGCTATGGTTAAGGAGCTCATTCGCTATGTTAATAACCGAATGTCAGTCCGTATAATTGGTACTGATTTTAATTTTTACCTACTGTAACCTGAAAATAAATCTAAGGCCTAAGACTCAGTTCCCATGTGACAGATGTAGAGTGCTCCATCTACCTCAGTAACCAGGGTCACAGTAATCATAGCACTATTAAGTGAAATCTTGCTCAAACTTCAGGAATTAGCTATCAAGAGAGGGGCAAACGCAGGATTTTTAGAGAGGGGTTTCCATGCCACACCACCAGTGGGCGTGACCAGCATGCATGGGGGTGTGGCTATAATTTTAGACAGTGCTTGGCTGCTCTCCAACTCTTCCTATCCCCATCATATACATGGGCAATGCTGCTTGCACTACTGTTAGCGGCACACAGCTCTCCCTTTTCGAGCAGAGCCGTGTGAAGCGGGACATACCTCCCAACTGTCCCTACAATCAGGACATAGTCCTGATTGTGTGTGTCAGAACAGTTGACAGACTGTCCTGCTCTCTCCTACCTTTTCTTGCTGCTTTCAATACTTGTTGGGGAGAGATGGCTGTGAACAGTGCAGACAGGAACGATCTGCACACAACCTGCAAAGTGGTTGGTGCTGGAGCAGGGTCCAGCCACCTCAAGCATACAGTACCCCAGGCTGGGAGGGGGTTTCCAGGCACTAGGAAACCCCCCTTCGGTTTGCCTATGCAAAAGAACATATCCTACATTTCTTCAAGGGATGATACTTTGCTATTCATGAAAGTTACTATATGCTTTAGCAATAAATCTCAGATGTACAGACTTAGATGTAAGACAGTAAATAACAGATACAATAAATAGAATATCTCTATTTTTAAAATTCAGCCCTGCAGGACGTAGCAGGAACATCCTCTTTATGTAAATATTGGTCTTTTTCTAAAATAATGTTGTGAAACAAAACCACTTTGCCTACAATGCAGCATTTGTTTGAGGAAGAAATAATCTCTAACCTTCAATTAGAACCTGTATGTAGAGAGAGCTAAATTATTAATTATGGAAGCACGGACTATCGGTACACTCTGAAGTCAGCGCATTAGATTTGTTTATAGGATGAGGAAAAATGAGAGACTATTATATAGATCGTTATATAAAAATGGCTTTTTTCTCAATACATTCAGGTTACTACATGGAACAGTTTGTATACACGTATTACATATAGCTGTCTGACAATGAAAGTCTTGTTATACATACTCAGGCCAGAAGAATGTCCAACGTTAGGAGTTTAATTAGCGATGCTGTATGCAAAACAAAAATCTCCTAGCCTAATCATTTAGGAAAAGGAACTGTTTATCACTACACATATGTATATTATCATCCAGATTTCCATAGAAAGGTAGTTAAAGAAACATTTAGAATGTTCCAAAGTATGCTTAATGTTATGATAGTATATATACCAATATCTTGTTATAATTTAAGAAGCATGTTAATTGATTTATATAAAACATAACCAGAGGCACAGATAATAATGCAATATTAAAAGTTTTAATAAAAAATAACATAGGCAAAATAAAATTCAGAGACACAGAGGCATTATCTAGCCCAGTGTTTCTTAACTCCAGCCCTCACGCCCCTCCAACAGATCATATTTTGAGGATTTCTGTCTGTTGAAGCAGGTATTAAAATTTATGATTGACCCAGCCACATAGGCTTTGTCACCTGTGCACGATTAAAGAAATCCTGAAAACATGAGGGGCCTGAGTCATTAAGGAGGCCAAACCATGTTGCATTGGAGGGGGAGGTAAATTTAAAATGTGGTGACCATTTTATAGTTGGTGCAGGGCATGTCCTAGATCCACATTAAATATCAGTGTAAAAATAAAGCTATCAGGTACATGAAAAAGCAGCCAGTATTTTCCTTATGTGCAAAATAATAAACTAATACAGGGGCGCACGCAGGATTTTTAAGGGGGGTTCCCCCCCCCCAAAAAGAAAAAAGAAGAAAAGCGAGAGCTGCTGCGGATGTATACAGCACCGCCGCGGACGCTTTTTTGACAGCGCCGCGGCTGCTGGGTAGTACAGGGGCACCTCTTTAGCGGAGGGGAGGGATTTCTGGAGACCCAGAAAACCCCCCTGCGTGCGCCACTGTAATATGCACCCTTTGCATCATGGTTTGTCCAGGAGAAATCTAACTCCCTTTATTTTTGCTTTGCTCTCCTTAATGACTCAGGCCCAAACTGTTGGGGGTGCATGAGGACTGGAGTTAATAAACACTGATCTAGCCTCTTGGCTGGATAAAGGCACACCAGAGGAGATGGACTATGTTGCTCCAGTAATCTATGTGATGTTAAATACTTTTGTGTCAAAAAAAGACAAAAGCATTATAGGAGTGATACCTTTATTGGCTAACCAAAAAAATATTATTATATTTGCTAGAGCACAGAGGCCCCTTCATCAGGCAACTTTACAAAAACTTTTTTGTAAAGTTGCCTGATGACACGCAAGTATTTAACATCACATACATTTTTCTGGCTAACATGGTACTGCAATAATCATTTTTAATTTTTTTTTTTTTGCTACACTCCAGTAATTGAAGGTTCAGTTATTAGCTGGTGACCACAAGCGTGTATTAACTGGACTGTGTTACTGATGGTGTTTCCTGTGATCTTGGTTTTCAATCAAGTTGCCATTTCATGGGGGGGGGGTAGATATGAGCATTGTTTTTCAGCTGTTTGGCATTGAAGCACCCTACAGATATAAGAAGTCACATGCTAGCCAATCTGTCAATATACATAATGGCAGAAGCTCCCACATGTCTAGTGATTCACCGATTGGACCATATATGATCACATGGCTGAAAGGAATTGTGCTTTGCAACTGTATCACATTTAACTACATTTTCCATCCCGATTCTGATCTGTGTAGATCCCATTTTAATGGGATATATTGGCTGTTAGACATAGGCATGATGGTGCCTAACTTGGTTGAAATACTTGGACAATCTTACATCAACAACGAGTGTGAGGCTAGGTTTAGTTAACGACTTTAATTGTTACAAATGAAAATGACAAAGTACCTTTGTGTATCTATAATGAGATTTCATCCTTAGCATTTTCCATTCATTCAGTAACACACATGGTGCTTTGCACTGCAGGAGATTTTGCGCTGAGCGTACATTGTTTTTATTAACACTGTTGCACGTCACGACGAACCTTCCGTTGGCCATATGAATATTTGTCTCAGACAGAAACAGTATCATTTCCAGACAAGACATGTGCTTACTGCGGAAACAAGTCCTAAGACGTTGTTCTGTGTATTTCCACCGATGGCTGAATTCCCAGATTCAAGGCCCTAGACGAGAGCACAGCTACATCTCATCTAACGATCTTAAGGACATCGCAAGTCATCTGATGATAGCCATAAGTGACAATGTGACCGAAGAATGGTCATACTAGTACAACACCATGGCATATGTATTAAAAACCTGATTTGCTAACTGTTCCTTCAGTATGTAGTTAAAATCCATATTTGCAGCTTGTAGACAGGAATCATAATGCAAAATACTTTCCCCCAAAATTATATGACGTGTCACAACAAGCAAATCATCCAGCGGGAACATGAGTGAACAAAAATATACAAATTAAGATGTGCAATAAGAACAGCAAGCTGATGAATTTAGAGAGATGTTTAACTGTTTTATTATGATAAAACTGTCAAAAAGGCTTTATTGCTAGGTTACAACCTCTCCAGCATCTGTCGAGAGGAACGCAATTAGTCTCAGTAGGTCTAAAGTCAAATACATTGTCTCACAGTGTAGTTTTAAAGAAAAGCAAAAAAAAAATGCTTTCTGCTGGGTAATTTAAATGACTGACCATTCAATTTATGACTATCTGCAGCAATAAAATTCTGCCTGAACTTAATAATAGCACATTTTATGTGACATTGATGACAATTACAATCTATAGTAACTGTAGTCACCCTTTGGTCCATGAAAAGATGACAAAATTAATTACAACCATTTGCCATTTGTCAGACTTAACTTGGCAGGCGAAGGCGCTGAGAGGTACCTGCGGTCGGACAGAAACATTTACCATGTTTAAAGGTAGTGAAATGGAGATAATGAAGAAGGAAATGAAAATTGTTTGGTTTCGTCACTTATATGATTCATGTAATAGGAAGGGGGAGGAGAGACCCGATTATACAATGTTACCTATTATAGTGATGATATCGTTAAGTCACCAAATCTCATACTTTATTACAGGTTCTTGGAAAACAACCACACAACGATTTATTACAGTAAGTCATCTTGCTGAACTGTGACGACATATCATTTGCAAATTATGGAGGATTGCAGCAAACATTGACAGGTCAGTGTAGTGGGGGGAAAGCCCCCAAAGTTGCCTACACTAAAGCTACAGGTAGGTATCATCCATGAGACAGCGTCTTTAGCATCAGTGCAATATTTATGGGGAATGTTGTAAAGACAACTCTCAAAGGTAAATTCAAATGGGTTAGAGCACCCTCTGGGCTCTGTCTGCACTGTGACATCCCCCCCCTCCTCCCTCTGTGATCACATGACACGATGACAGCTGTCAGCAGAATGGCTGTGTCTGTCAGCCATCAGAGATCATGATTTGTAGGAGGACAGCTAAGAAAAATGCATGCTTCAGAGGTACTTAACTTGCTATTTAAAGAAAAATGATCCAAGCTCCAGCATTCACAGCCTGGGCCGGCTCCCACTAATGCAGGGGGTGGGGGGTTTTTCATTCTTACCATTGGGCAGCACTGTGGCTTAGTGGTTAGCACTTCTGCCTCTCAGCACTGGGGTCGGTAGTGTGATTCCCGACCATGGCCTTATCTGTGTGGAGTTTGTATGCTCTCCCTGTGTTTGTGTGGGTTTCCTCCGGGTGCTCTGGTTTCCTCCCACAGTCCAATAACATACTAGTAGGTTAAATGGCTGCTAACAAATTGACCCTAGTCTGTGTGTCTGTGTGTGTGTGTGTGTTAGGGAATTTAGACTGTAAGCTCCAATGGGGCAGGAACTGATGTGAGCGAGTTCTCTGTACAGCGCTGCGGAATTAGTGGCGCTAGATAAATAAATGGTGATGATGATGATGATATCATATTACGCTGGACTGCACCTTTGCGGGACCCAGACACAAATGATAGGCTAGGAGGCCCATTCACAGCTAACCCATCCAGAGCAGTTTTGCTCCGACTACTTAGTTACATCTAGGCCCACGTGGGGTCTCATTGAACTTCAATGTATCTATCTTTAGGATTTAATGGGAATAGAAGAGGATCCCTTTGGAATTAGGTGTTTAATAAAGTGGTGAACAAAGGATTGGGGAGAATTTATTTTAATTAAGGTACTTTTACAACGGCATTAGTGTTTTTTTAAAGTATTTTCCAATGTGATACTACGGAGCTGAGGGGTCTGTGGATGCTGGTGCTTGTAGTTCTACAAGGGCCAGCATACCCAAGCAGTTTATGGCTGCCAGGACTTGCTGGGAACTGTAGAGCCACATATGAATATTACATTTTTGGACTTTTAAACATTATTATCCCAACCTCCAGCTCACAGAGGCATCGGCAACAGCCAAATTATGTTTTCCTGGCGGTGAAGAGGGTCCGTATTTTTTATGGTGTGCCAGATTTCACTGGAGAACTCAGCCCTGTGCAGAAACAGGCTGTGTCTGACTATGACAGGGGGATCCCAAGCTGTGGGTTGTCCCTGTTATAGTGTGACCAGCCCACCCTGTTATAGCTTGATGTTGGGGGGACACCACACAGTAGGTCCCCCCACATTAGTGGCAACCAGCCCAAGCTATGAACGTTAATGCATATATCATGTTTGAGTGAGACAGGGGGGGGGGAAACGGGGGGTTAAAAATAAATGTTTATTTTCTCTCCTTTTTTTTTAGTATATATTAAAAAGCCAGTCATCATTATCATCAGGTCAATAATTATGACTGTCGTCTTGATCATGTGGTCACATCTTCATATGCTTAAAACGTATTTTGATGCGCTTTAAACGTATCTTCATGTGGGCACATGTAACATACTATTTTGAGTTGCACAAACAGTATCAGTATCTTAAGATCAGTGTAACTCAGAATAAACAGCTACATGTGCGCCATTTTTACAGCGCGCATATTATGTACACATTTTGGATGCAAATGCGTGCAACTCTAAGTGATCTCTAAATATCTGGACAGATCTAAGACTAGTAAAATATTTATCTCTACAAGGGTGGATAAAAACTTGTAGTTTTAATGACTCCACAATGTCTAACTTCTAAATTCCATGCATTAATCTCTAAGTTACTTATCTGGATGGTTGCGGTTTTGTACACAGCGCCTGGTACAATCATAGATAAAACCTTGTACTTTGTGACTGCTTCAACACAGAATTAGTGTGTTCATTAATTCATCTCACAACTTCCCTGAAGCATAAATTATTATGTACTTAATAAACGCTCCAATGGAACGCAACTGTATTTTGCTAAGCGTTAACGCCACTGGCAACTTGGAAATTGATCGCCTGTCATTGGGTGTGTGCATATGTCCATTCACTTACATTATTTGTTGGAATAACAACATTAAACAATAGATTTATCAAATGTTCTAAAAAGGAAAAGTGGAGATGCTGCCTATAGCAACCAATCAGATTCTCACTATCATTTAACTAGTACATTCTAAAACAGTGACAGCTAGAATCTGATTGGTTGCTATAGGCAACACCTCCACTTTTCCTTTTGATAAAGCTACCCAAAGATCATTTAATAGGCATTAAGAACATAACATGTGTGTCCCGGCTTTGTCTTGTTTCAGGCTCATTTGTTTATAAAAATCTCTCTTTGTCAAAATATTGTGCTATTTAAAGTTCGTACTTTTTCAAAAGAAGTTCGCTCTACATCTCTCGCTCTGTAATTCTTCTAAGACGTACAGTGCTACAGGATAAACGTGGTGCTATTATAGATAAACAGTAATCAGACAAATGTGGCAGTGAAAAGATGGAAGGTGTGGAGCGTGCGTACGGGGAGGGAACAGAACACAAGAAAGACTTTTATCTAAGTGCAAGTGTTTCCTACCACACGGTAGGATTGGATGAGTGGTTTGGAGGTGCCGGATTAATGACAAGCACTTCTCTACTCCAGAGATCAAGTGCTAAGCTGTACTTTACTGCAGCTAAGAGAGGGCTCCTGTTCTGAATGGGGTCATTAGGAAACAGCAGTGAACACTATGTATTATGACAAATAGGAAGGACATATTTAGATGCATAGCAGAGTGAATACTGAATAAGATGAGAATGATATGAATAATATGCGGAGCAAATCACTGCTAGATTCTGACTTACAGGAACTATACCAATTCTTATAGATGACCTGTCACCATTCTGATGTACAAGAGGGAACTACTCGAGTGACTCTCACCTACTAATTATTTTTCAGCCGTTCTAACCTTCTGCTGGATTCTCTGCAGTATTTTAACCCTATCTTACCGCTATTACTGTATAGTACCATTCTCATATTCTCTACAAATATAATGTGAGCTTATTTAAGACAAAGATAATGAGGCAACACTTTCACACCTAGCCCACAACATCACATGCACAAAGCTAATACGGCAAAACGCGGCACATTATCTCTATACCAACATGTGCCATTTATCTCAAATAAACCTGTATAATGGTGTATATCAGCGCGGTGGCTAAGTGGTTAGCACTTCTCCCTCACAGCACTGGGGTCATGAGTTCCACACCATGGCCTTATCTGTGAGGAGTTTTTATGTTCTCCCCGTGTTTGTGTGGGTTTCCTCCAGGTGCTCCGGTTTCCTCCCACACTCCAAAAACATACTAGTAGGTTAATTAACTGCTATCAAATTGACCCTAGTCTGTGTGTGTGTATGTGTGTGTCTGTGTTGTCCCCCCTAAGGACAAACCGTTTAATCACAGGAGTTTATTTCAAAAGTGGAAATGATAAAACTGGACTTTAAAATACAAGCTGAAAATAGAACTATTGGGATAATATCACAAGTCATTTAGTGACCCCAAAAGAGCCACTTAACTGGACCCACAACCAGCGACATTGGTACTACAAGAGCCATTCTTTTTTTAATACTACTTAAAGTGTCATGATATTGTCATGGACCCAGCAGAGCATCTCTCTGTATCTGCTACCCACCTCATTTACCATCCTGGTTCTACTCTCCTATCCCCCCCTTGTCTCAATGGCTGTCACACAATGCCACAGAGCACGGCCACGCTCCACATCCTGTATCGGGACATGGAAGGAGGAGTACAGTATATAACCTTTGTTGTTATTACTATTGTACTATTACTGAATTGTTAGGGGCAGCACAGTGGCCTAGTGGTTAGCACGTCTGCCTCACAGCACTGGGGTCATGAGTTCGATTCCCGACCATGGCCTTATCTGTGTGGAGTTTGTATGTTCTCCCTGTGTTTTCGTGGGTTTCCTCCGGGTGCTCCGGTTTCCTCCCACACTCCAAAAAACATACTGGTAGGGTAATTGGCTGCAATCAAAAAAATTGACCCTAGTCTCTCCCTCTCTGTCTGTCTGTGTGTGTGTGTGTGTGTGTGTGTGTGTGTCTATAGTAGGGAATTTAGACTGTAAGCTCCAATGGGGCAGGGACTGATGTGAATGAGTTCTCTGTACAGCGCTGCGGAATTAGTGGCGCTATATAAATAAATGATGATGATGATGATGATGATGATGATGAATGTAACTACTGTTGTGTACATTACTGGCCATTACTAAGACTGTGCACATTATTGGGTATTACTGATACTTCGCTGTCAGCTGGGTGTACTGCTGGGCTTTTCCTAAAGCACACGGTTCTGCAGCAATACGTGTTTGTGTAAGACCTTGGGGCAAACGTATTAAACTGAGGTTGTTGTCAAATAGATGATTTTGCTGGCCATATTTAATATGACAATTTTATTAAAGGCAAAACCCTGCCTTCAATAAAATTGCTATTTTAAACATGGCCAGCAAAATCAGCCATTTAACAAAACCATTTTCTTTATTGTGCTTTGCACGCTTTACATTGGGAATATGGACACAGACTTAATTAGGAATATGAACAGGAAGTCTCAACTCCATCCTGCACTAAAATCTAAGATTGCATTACTAATCTTATTGATATATAAGACCCCCTTTAGTAACATAAATGCATAGGTTGCAGTCATGTCCTATAATATGGTTTGTGTTCTGTAACATAATAAATTGATAAATCATCAGTTTGGTATACTCCCCCCCCTCCCCCCCACACTGCATAAACAGGCATTTAATTTTGCACCTTCCTGCAGAAAATAATGCTACAGGCAGTTAAATGATGATCTGTCAAAAAATGCAAAACCTGCAATCTTCTGTTATTAATGTTTAGGTAAATTAAGTGAAAGGTTTCAACAATTTCTTGGAGTTTATTTATTCGGGGAACTGGACCTGGCTCCCTGGTGCCCTCATTAAATCTTCGCTTTCAGTTGGGACAACTGAGAGTAACTACAACTGGAGGTTTCTGAAATGTCACAAGGTCACCTTGTAGTTACCGTAACCTCGTCCCCCACAGCTTAACCTCTGCCTCACTCCTCTGTAATAGACTAACATACAGCAAACACATCATTATGTGAGGTTCTGATAATACACGGCCATATTATTTCCTTTATCTTTTGGGAAATAACATGATTAATAATGTATTTACAAAATACAACATTTGAATGAAGAAAAGGGCTTTCTAAGAAACGTTATGTAATGCGGCTGCTATGTAGCCTGCTCCTTGCACTAGATGTACTATAGTATCCCTTTCTATCGATTACCTGTGTACGACGCTGCTGAATCTTGGTGCGACTTTATAAATAAAACATAATAATAATAATAGGACCATAGCGCCACATATTGCCCCAATACTGTTGTTTCTACTCTCGCTAAGGGGATTTACATAGCACATGAAAACTGTACTAATAAAGACGTAAGCTGATTAAAAACAGTTATTAAATCATTGCAGACTTCAGGCTATAACAATCTAACCATGGATCTAAAAGTACAAAGAAAGAAAACCCCCATCAGCGCCTTTCCTATATTATTATGTCAAACTTTGTATCGGATTAAGCATCTAAACTGACTACCAGTTATTGCACAGCTCATCAATTATTGCACAGGTAACTAATCCAACCTTGGACTTGTATAGATAAAACTTCTAAACACTCCAACAGCTAATCATTAAATGTAACAACACATCAATACAGAATGTATGAATAAAGTACAATACGCTTATTAACACAAAAAATACATCTCACCAGCCTGCTGCCAATGCGCTACATAGTGACGCCCAGGGGCGCAGAGAAGGGGAGGGGAGCAGGTACAAAGTATAAATTGCCAGGGGCATGGCCAGCATGTGTGATTGGGTGGGCCATGCCCCCTTTGGTGTCTATGGAAGGGGCCCCATGAAGCTGCTGTACTAGGGCCCGAAATTCCTCTTGGAACTCCTGGTGATGCCCCACTCTTGGCAGAGTTATTTGAGCAGATATGAGCATCAAAATCTACATATTCCTCGTCATATAGGGGCAAATGTCCACTCTAATGTTTAACATTAAAATACTTCAACATAAAGGAGATTCTATGAGCCATACCGCACAGCATTCCCAATGACCTGTCAGGCCACGCCCCAGAACACCCTAAGCCACACCCTGATCATCATCATCATTTATTTATATAGCGCCACTGATTCCGCATCGCTGTACAGAGAACCCATACACATCAGTCCCTGCCCCATTGGAGCTTACAGTCTAAATTCCCTAACTTACACACAGACACACAGACAGAGACAGAGAGACAGAAACAGAGACAATGGTCAATTTTTAAAAGCAGCCAATTAACCTACCAGTATGTTTTTGGAGTGTGGGAGGAAACTGGAGCACCCGGAGGAAACCCACGTAAACACAGGGAGAACATACAAACGCCCCACAGATAAGGCCATGGTTGGGAATCGAACTCATGACCCCAGTGCTGTGAGGCAGAAGTGCTAACCACTAGGCCACTGTGCTGCCCATAATCTTATCAGACCACACCCCCATTGTGCCAATAGAATGTTGGTGGATTGAGTAAGGCTGGGATTTATAGTACATACTAATCGGGAGTCAGAGGTGTAACTGGAAATCTATGGGCCCCATAGTACAATTGTGATAGGATACTATTTGCATAAATAGAATTGTTCAGAATTAAATATACAGCCAGGTTATGGTCATTGTTTTCCATATCATATAACTTACTATATCACAATATTATTCTATATGGTGCTATTATTTGGTGATTTACAAACCTATCTATTGGTTGCTGTTGACCACTATTTACAGAACGGGAAACTAGCACATGTACCAACAATAAAAACATTTCCATCAGTTATAAAGTCCCTGTTCAACGCTTTCTACCAAATATAAAACATTTTCTCTATTAATTGTAAACATTTGTTTTCCCCAGGTAGTTCAGCTCCCTGACTCTTGTCCTTGCTTTTGAGAAGTTGATTTAAAATGGTTGAATTAAAATACATTTGTTGCAATTTTCAACAAAATAAATAAATGTTAGTTATAAGTTCCTGACACCTTATCAGTGTCAGCGTGGCACAGTTATATTTAGACTGGCTCGTGACCAGCCGTAACACAGATAGAATGAATAACTCCTTACAGAAGAAATGAATAGAGTATATATGTTAGAAAATGTTATGTATGTATGTTAGAAAATCCTATCAAATTCTAAAAACAGTTTTTAAATGACAAAAATAACATTGTGGTGTATACCCCTTTAGAGTTCTATTAGCACAATCTATAGTAAGAAGACCCTTTGAACTTTTTATAATTTAAAATGTTGAGTTTTGTTGTGGCATGCAGAGTTGAATCACCTTTATTTAACCAGCGGTCATGGTTGCCTTGGGGAAAAGAATGAAAATGTAATTACAAAAGTCTGTTAACACAGGGTCAATGGGACGAATCCTCATCTGAGTTGTTTTTTTTTTTTACAAGAATTGGCCGTTTTTACACATCAGTAGTAGTCTACTATTACATCATATAATTTTACCATTGCTATGTTATCAAATGGAACCCCATGCATGTTTATATACATAGCACCAACATACTAAGCTGATTCATTTTCAAAGTCAACCTGCACTAAAGTTGAGTTTTTAAAATGAGCACGTAACTTTAGCGTGCGTTCGCCTGTACTCAAATCCAAGTGGATCTCAGGATATACGTTTCCATTTGAATCTGGGTGTAAGTACGCACTACCTAAACAGTACTTGTCGGATGTAGACAGACAACAAAGACTGCAGCATACGCACATGCATATGTGCAATATAAAGTCCTATCAGAACGCATGCAAAAAAAAAAAAAAATCATAAAAGAAATTAACAACTCATAATACTATAATGATGAATAAAAATGTGTTTTAAATTTTTTTTAAAAAAATGTTTTACAATAAATACATAAATCAAGATGTTCTTAATGCGCACTGTGCATACAATCCATTGTTCTATTCTCTCTTGCTTGCATATACATGTTCTGTACTCTCTAGTGGCACACACACATGTAGTTTTTAATACAAGGACTATGCTGTGACTATCAGTCGGCACTTACACCTAACCTGTAGCTGCTGCAAATGATACAGTTAAAAAACACGTACCTAAGAGGAATCCCGAACTTGAATCGGCCCTGTCTGAGTTGGCCCGCCCTTACTGTACACTCCCTATGTTCATCCACCCCTTCTCTTCCCTGTTCCGCCCTTCAAATCTTAGGTGTCACTTGTGTGCAAACATAAACTGCTGGAATGTTGTAAATTGCATGAATTGCGCAGAGCTATTTAATGCAAGATGTGCCGCTCAAATGGACTGACGTCCGAAGATGAATCAGGTCCAGAACAATTAACCATACATACGAGTCCCTGCCCCGTGGAGCTTACATTCTACAATGTCTATCACACACACTAGGTTTAAGTTCATCAGAAATCAATTATCCTCCCAGTGTGTTTTTAGAATGTGGGAGGGAGACGGGAGCACCTAGAGGAGACTCATGGAGCGGACATACAAACTCCATAGAGAAAAATCACTGTTTTGTGTTTTTTCTTTCCCGCTGCAAAAATGTGGGACAGAATTAACAAGGACCCAGGCCTCTTATACCACAGCTCCCAATTGTCCTGGTTTAAGCGGCACAGTCACAATTTTAGACCGCCTCAGTGTAAAAGGCCTTTTTTCCCCGATTGGGGGACAGTTTAGGTGCCCCTTCAATGCCGCTCGTATGAGCAGTAGGTACGTACACCCCTGTTTTCAGTATTTATTTCATTCCTAACATAAGAGGTGAACAGTAGTTCAGACCTATTACAAACTTTAGCCCACAAGGCCGTTAAAATATCAAGGCAAACGATCAGGCCAAAGCGTAAACTAAAAGGACGTGATCAGGTATTATAGAAAAAAATTTAAATAAAAATCACAATTACTAAGGTGCTGATAGACAGAAAGCATGATATGTATATTTAAATAATATATACAGACACCGTAGTGCCTTAAAGAAACTGCTATAATAATTCACTGGATAACAACCAGGAATACTGGTAACATTTATAAATGTAAACAAATCTATTTTAAAGCTCCCAATTCAAATCTCACAACTATATTATCATGATTTATAACTGAAGATGTCTGAGGCAGGGCTGGGATTGTGGGAGTAGAACTGAACTCAAATTACTCACCCTCACCTACAAAGCCCTCAAAAACACAGCCCCTTAAAACAACTCAACCCTCATTTCAAAACACTTAGGGGCCTATTTAATATTTACAGGCAAGTTACTAATAAAGTTATGTCAGGACAGCGCATCTGATAGGAGGCGGCCCCGGTGATGACTTTTTACTACTAAAGACTCCAGGTTCCGACTCATGCGTGGTCTAGGGTTGCACATACGCAGATGTCCTTTGCGGAGAACAGCGCTGGGGAGAGCCGCAACGCTGCTGATGAGGGATGCAAAGATCTCTCCCCTGTGATGCTCTCTCCATAGGATTCAATGGCCAACGCCATCAGGGTTAAGCTCTGAAAACATAAGCTTTTCAGAGCTGATAAAATTGCTCAGTTCTCATTGAGTATTATGGGGACTGTGGTTTACTTCTTTAGACTGTTCTTAAAAAAACACGTTACCCAAAATTGCCAAAACCATGTGGAAAAAGCAATTTCTGCATGGTTTAGGGCTGCATAAACAGGCCCCATAATCTTATATGTACCCATAGATACCTACTCTACCGGAATGTCCGGGAGGCTCCCGAATTTCTAGGAGTCCTCTCGGACTGCCGGGAGAGCAGGGCAACCTCCCGAAACCTGGCCACTGCATTTAGCTAATTGTGGGGGCGGAGCTTATGATGCAATTTACACACCATCGTGGCCCCGCCCCCACGCCGTTACAGGCTAGAATTGATTAAGTCAGTTTAGGGGGCTGGGTTAAACGATACAATTCGCAGAGCCCCGCCCCCACACCCCTTCTCCCCCTGGATGCCAACTTGTCAAGTATGGATGTACCTCTTACTCCCGCCTACAAGACGTCTCCTGTGCCTCTACTAGCCACCTATGAGATGCCTATATGCACCTGATCAGACTCTATACCAGCCATCAAATCTTTAAATGCTTTCTAAAATGTCATGTTAATTATGTCACAACTTATTATGCCAACCATGTAGTTCTCTGTTTAATGTATGCTCTGTTTTCACCACTGCCTCTGGTGCCCCCAGCACCTGGGGACCATGAGCCTCCAAAAAGATGTGACAAACATGACAACTCGTGGGACAGCAGAACACTCCCCTGAAACTGGCATAGTTTCAGGTAGGTTTCCTGGCATTTAATACGACAGTGCCGTTATCATTGCTTCCAGGGCCGGTGCTAGGGTCCACGGCGCCCTAGGCATTTTTAAAAAAGCGGCACCCCCCTGCAAAAATCGCCGCCCCCCCCCCCCCCCGCGCAAACATCGCAGCCCTCCTCCCTCCTCTCCTTACCTTGTCTCACCACCGCCGCCTCTCTGCTCCGTCTCCTCCCCTCCACTCACTGACACTAGTAAGTGGAGGGGAGGAGACGGAGCAGAGAGGCGGCGGTGGTGACAAAATAGCCTCTTCCCCCCCTCCCCGTGCATCTGAATGCTGTGCTGCGGCCGTGACAGGTATGGTCAGCGGTCGCCGCACAGTTTTAAAGTATTTTAGAATACTGTGGCGCCCTCCAGGCGCCCTCCAGAGCCCGGCGCCCTAGGCAAGTGCCTAACCTTGCCTAATGGGAGCGCCGGGCCTGATTGCTTCCTTTATAGACGTATACTGTATTTGATATTAATAGTTCCCCCCAGAAAGGCATGTATAAATTGTGCTGTGTTATCCTTGTCTGTACTTTCACCACTTACTTTTGCAAACGTTTCTCTTTATAGCACATTGTGCTTTGTTACTTACACACTGGGTAAGTGATAGAAAAAAAATATATAAATAAAGTTATTTAAAAAGACATGACTGGCTGCAAGGTTCAATCACTGCACACAAGCTGTAACTTGTGACACACTCCAGCTGTTGTCCAAACAAACCACCCATGATGCTTTGCCAGTTGATGACAGAACACCATGGAGTACGTTGCGGCAATGTAATCATTCAGTTTCCCAGCAGCCGAAAAATCCATATCCCCAGTATCCATGTTATGTATTCCGCTATTCAGTTTAACAATCAATTCCTCCTCATTTACATGGCATATTTCTTTTACTTAAATGTTTCCTGGTATTATTTTTGCAGTTGCGGCTGGTTGCCCAAGGCAGCGAGATTGATCAAACATCTCCTTAAAGAAATGAATAAACTGATTAGGGATATCTCAGCTTGCGGAAGCACAAACAGAACATTAAAAACCCCTTGCTATGGTTCGCATTTACTAACAAAAAACAAAAAAGCACGGCAGAATGTTCTGACCCTACAGTACCTTCCAGATTGAAATGTATCGGCAAAGCAGCCTCTTATCTCGTATACAGAGAAAAGTGCTCAGAAACTCAAAGTTAATCTGGTACCTCTGCAAGGCTTCAGTCATACTCAGGGATCACCAAATCCTTTTTAAGCAAAATTATAATAATTTAACTATGTTACATCATCTTCCTCAGTGCAGCTATTTGTTATTCATCTATTTCCTATAGGTATACAGCAGTGTAAATAATTGCCAGGCATTTTCCTATCACAAGTTGTTCCACTTATAATGGAAATAAATGGAAAGCAGTTTGAGAACACTTAGAAATACTCTAAATAACCTAGTGTCCCAAAATAATAGGAATGTAATTTATATGGCGCTTTTCTCCCAATAGGACACAAAGCTCCTTACATTAGCAGAATAAAAGACATGAAACACAAACATATAAAATATTTAAAGTATAAAGAAAAGAGAGCTAAGCTTTATGTATAATGACAATTATTGGTGCATTAATCAAATGCTTCAGTAAACTTTATGTTCCTATTCGATACAAATGCTGGGAGGGGGTTTGGGGGATTGCATGATGAGCCATTTCGCGTTATCTTGGCCCAGACCCGGTTGTGCATTGAATCAATTCGTGTTATCGTGCAATGGGGTCATGATAACGCGATTTACTTCATCAAGTCTCGTCCTCACAATTGTGGAAAATGTGTCCTCTGGCAAAAAGTGTACTCAGGCAGACCCTCCCCCACACACCCCTTAGGCAGACCCGCCCCCACACACCCCTAAGGCAGACCCGCCCCCCACACACCCCTCAGGCAGACCCATCCCCACAGACCCCTCAGGCAGACCCGTCCCCACAGACCCCTCAGGCAGACCCGCCCTCACAGACCCCTCAGGCAGACCCGCCCCCACACCCCTCAGGCAGACATGCTCCCACACACCCCTCAGGCAGACCCGCCCCCACAGACCCCTACGGAAGACACGCCCCCCCACACCCCTCAGGCAGACCCGACCCCACACACCCCTCAGGCAGACCTGCCCCCACAGACCCCTAAGGCTGACCCGCCCCCACAGACCCCTAAGGCTGACCCGTCCCCCACACCCCCAAGGCAGACCCGCCCCCACACACCCCTAAGGCAGACCCGCCCCCACACACCCCTAAGACAGACCCGCCCCCACACACCCCTAAGGCAAACCCGCCCCCACACACCCCTAAGGCAGACCCAGCCCCACACACCCTGATGGCAGACCCACCCCCACACACCCCTAAGGCAGACCCACCCCCACACACCCCGATGGCAGACTCGCCCCCACACACCTCTAACAAGAAAGACAAGCGGGATCCGGGAGATCGGCCCACTCTTCCTGGAGTAACGGAGGACATTCCTGTAGAGTAATAATGTATGCAGTAAACCGGTTTTGAATTGGTTTCTAAACAGCAGGGGGAGCATGGCTAAAAGCCCAGACTCTGGATTCTAGCCAATCATATTAATAAGGTGTCACTATCCTTAAATATTATACTTACCACAAGGTTTCCATTTAAAAGACTAGTAAACCTAAAACACAGGTTTCTATATGTAAAAATTACCATCAACACTTTTAGGTGTTTTGCTCTGTAGTGATTGTTTATGGGTCGTCAGAGATAATACAATCTAATCTATCTAATCAGATAATCGTAACTAGAGCTGCTCAAATTTATTTCAAAGTGGTTCTCAAACTCTCAACCTTTAGATAAATTATCCCTCCTCACATCTGTAACCGTAACAGCATTACCCCAACAGTTGTTAATATAGATTTAAGCATTTCAAGAGTACATCTGAACTAAAGATTACTGGTTATTACACACCAGACATCTTGTTAATCCTCTGAAAGACACATTAAGATGCTATTTCTAATAGCTTTTTATTCATTATTACAAAACAATTCCATACCTCCCAACTGTTCCAATTTTGCCAGGACATTCCGATTCACGGGCTGCAAAGGGGATGGGGTTAACAAAAAGTGGGTGGAGTTTTACATCAATGTGCTCATTTGTGGGTGGGGTTTGGGTGGAACGGGGTGGGGCTCATTTAGTCCCTATTTTATGATTATAAATGTTGGGAGGTATGGAGAATTGCTTGCTCTCAGCTCTATAGCAAGGTGCCCTATAGAACATCTCTGACCTACCATACAAAATGAACAAACTTTTTTTTCTTCATACATTTGTGAATCAATCTCTCCTGAATCCCGTAAGGTTGGAATAAATGTTTTCCAATCAGCGGATTAAACTTGCTTGCCTATCATTTTACCTAGCTGGGGCTATGGCTTCCATTCTGACCAGGTGGTAAATTTATCAAGCTGTGGGTTAGAAAAAGTGGAGATGTTGCCAAAAACAACCAATCAGATTCTAGCTGTCATTTTGTACTAGAATCTGATTGGTTGCTATAGGCAACATCTCCACTCCGCATCTTGATAAATTTACCCCCAGGACTCTATACATGGGTTTCCTTCCACTGTTTAAAAACATACTAACTAGTGTCTATAAAGTTCTGATAAGCTGTTATTAAACAAATAAACGATAAAAAATAATCATTTAAATACTAATATTTAAAATATACTGAAGTATATTTATATTGGGCTAGCTCACTTACACCTAGTCATTATATTAAATATTCGTACAGTTACTGTGCACATGATTACCATCACAGACGTGCATATCTCATATTAAGGCCAGCGATAGCAAATGATACTTTCAGGTAATGCTGACAGGAGAATGGATGGCCCATTTAAAACAAATAGTCCAATTACTAGAATACAAATCTCTAACCCTACACCCCATCATGGGAATGGTTTAAGGTCCCAGTAGGTTAATATACTGCATAAAAGACATGCACTGGATAGATCTCCATTGCCTAATAAATTATTCTGTAGGTTATTGTTTATGGTGTGTCATCCAGATTTCTGATGCCTAATTATCTGTTACATATGAAAATCTCAGTTGAGTAGCTGAGTTACTATAGTGTGCTATTATTTACAATGCAAACCCTTCCATTATCACTGTTACGTTGTATGGGAATTTGTGGAATTGGCTTAGTGTAAGAAAAAATATTAAATAGAACAAGGAAAAGTCCTCCAAGGAAGCATTTTGCTCTATACATACACGTCTTAGGGGGATATTTATTAAAAACAGGCGACAGCAGAATAACTTTGTACTGCTGCTATTCTTTTTCAAATAGGGGAAGTTTTCACCCAAAAGACACAGCTAATATTTTCTCCATCATGGTCTACCGCTGGCGGTGACCTGTTTTGAAGGAGACAGGGCTTTTCTGTGTTTAATAACTAGACCCATAAGTGTCTTTCATCATAATGCCACCCCTCTAATGACCTGAAATGAATGATAACATAGAACAATGCCATCGCAAATGATATGTAATGTTAATTAAGTTATAGAGTGTCCTCTTAGCTCACCTGTATTGCTCTTGAATAATTTACTACACTTAAACAAAAAAAAAGGGCTGCGGTAAAATGACCAGGGGCCTGATTCATTAAGGATCTTAACGTCAGAAACTTCTTATTTCAGTCCCCTGGACAAAACCATGTTACAATGCCAGGAGTGCAAATTAGTATTCTGTTTTGCACATTAGTTAAATAATGCCTGTTTTTTAATGTAGCACACAAATACTTGATAGCTTATTTGTACACTGAAATTTAAAGTTGATATTTGTGTGCTACATGAAAAAACAGTCAGTATTTAACTTATGTGTAAAACAGAATACTAATTTGCACCCCTTGCATTGTAACATGGTTTTGTCCAGGGGACTGAAGTTTCTGAAGTTAAGATCCTTAATGAATCAGGCCCCAGATTACTATGGCAATCCTCTGTTTTTCAATCTGAACCTTTGACTTCCCCTATAAGAGACAGGGGGTTTTATGAACCCCTTATCCGTTATACAGAGAATCTTTGGGGTGGCACTACCTTTTCTGGGGCTTTTTCGACTACAAGTCACTTTCTGAGCCCGGCGATCAGGGACTGAGATGATAAAAGTAATGGCATCAGCTGCATTATATTCTTTTATTGTGTTGAAAGGTAGGAATTGCTGCATTTCTTGTGGTTTATAATTCGAATTTTTTTGAGTTTAAAGATAAATGACTATGATCCAAAATCTGAAAGGTACCTCTGGAAGCCCTTAGACCAGCTCCCCCTTTACACTGCTTCCCACTAGCAGGGTGCCTGTGAGGGGTGTAGTTCTGAAAGGGTTAACGATACACACTTTACATCTCTCTTCATTTATACTACATATTTAATCCCCAATAATAAACCTACTTTCATCATCCTTTATCTCCTACAAATCAGTACATTTCCTGCCATCTCGCGGTAATATTGTTTTATTATTCACTGTTTAAATAACATTTCTATTTATCCTTATAATCCCTACAATTTATGGTTCTCCTCTTGGACCTCAATAAATCAATTGGGTGTTAAATTTCATCACAGCCCACCTGCGGTACTTACAGGCAACATCATTGCATTTTAATATAAAGAGCACTCTGCTCTTGATGCGAGATACGAATAACACGCTCATCTTGGGATGCATGTTCTTTGGTATTAGTAATTACACTTCTAACGCATGCCAAAAACATATATGCATAGGAGAATATCCCTTAAAAGCGAACCTAATCACAAAACACAGTCAGCGCAGCCTGGAGATCACTTAGTTACTAATTATTACTATCAATCTTTATTTTTTTTTTATAAAAGTCAGTAACGGAGAAAAGATTGTATGTGTTCAAAATGTAATGTGTGTGCCGAGCTCTTATAATAGAACATTTCCGCTGACCTGCCAAGACGGAACTGGATTGGAGCCAAGATTTCATCACTAATGCATGCCATGTAGCAAATAATCTGTCTCCCTGGGCTATGTTTTCCCACTGTTCAATTTAAATTGAGGTTCAAGGTCTTGTGTACTATATTTAAACTCAATATATTTCAGATAGATCCGATGTTTAATTTCATAATCTCATAATAAGGTGAAGCTATCCTACTATTCATTCCTAAAGGCAAGATCTTCACCGCTTCAATACATGACAGATGATGAACCAATTTCCTCTGCAGAAGAGTTATTTCCAACAACAACACACACGCAGTGGGGAGCCAGCGGGGGGGAAATACAGGAAAACATAAGTGGTGGAACGTAATCCAGTTATAATCTGTGTAGTGCGCTGACTGGATAAAGAAATCTACAAAATCACCAAGGACATGCAGGTGGAGCAGCGCTGATAGCACTGCCTGGTGATCACAACGGACAATGTGTTCTTGTGTACAATTGGAATATACTAACTTACTTAGGGGCTACTTATTAAGCCATAAACCATGCGGGGACGGCTTTTTCAGCAGTTTAAGCATTTTAAAGGTAGTCCCAGGAGGATTTTATTTTAATATTAATTTTAATAAATATGAAAAATCATCATTATAATTAACAGGGCAAAACCCTGTTAATTATTAAATAGGCCCCTGAAGCTAAACCAATCAGAATTATGACATAAGAGAGAGAGGAGTGCTGGTGTCTGGATACAAATGTCTCCAATGCAGACAGCACATCAAAGCTGTGTCAGGAAAATGAAAGCGAACAACTCTGACTTGTGATATAAACACATGGATGAAAAGCACACAGAAGGCTGATAAACCAATGTATAGCTTGTGCTGAAGTACAATACATAAATCACTAACTCGGGTACACGCTGCACTGCAACAAAATCTACTTATGTTGCAGTGCAGCGGGAAGTGGGGGTGGGGGGGTAGGGTGATTATTTTACCTTACCCGGGAATGCAGGTAAGTGGCGGAATTATTATTATTATTATTAACAGTTAATAGTTATTTATAGGGGGAATTCATATGGCCGCGTTCTGCGAAAAGTAACGTATTTCAACGCCGGCTCCCTGAGCTGCGAGCAGAAAGCCGGGTTAAAACTACCGTAATAACTTTTAGTAATACTTTTAACGCACACAAATTCGGGGGGAATTGAATTCCGCCATAGTGCCTAAAGCAATACATTTCTAATACATTCTTCCTGTGTCTGGCAATTTACTGTTAAAAATAAGAGTAATAATTATGTATTTATATAACGCCTTTCTCCCAATAGGACTCAAAGCACTTTACATTGCTGCAGAGGGTGAGGCAGCCATCTTGGGCGCGGTCAGCTGCTATTCTCTGGTATCATTCATATCAGTCTCTACCCTACTGGATCTTACAGTCTAAATTCCCGACCACAAAAATTAACCTATCATTATGTTTTAGTCCTGAATGTTCTCCCTTGTCTGCGTGTAGTAGTCGCCATCTTGAATATGAAAATGATGGGTAATTCCCAGCACTAGGCCCCACAATTACTTACTTCATTAAGCCCAACAGCTAAGAATACATTATAGGTATAGCAAATGAGACTGTACGACTGCTGGAGACATCTCTATGCTACTGCAGCTAGGATTCACATGGCCCTGATACTCTGAGGTAAGCAGTAATACAGTGAGCACCCGACAAGAAGCTCATTGATGAGACAGAGAGCGGGAGCAGTATTTTATACATAATTGTCAACTCTCCCTGAATGTCAGAGAGACTCCCTGAACTAGGGGTGATCTCCGTCACTCCCTGAAGGGTCTGGCATTCTCCCTGATGCTGAGCCAGTACAAGATGTGGTTGGCTTCGCCATCTGTGACATGATGACACAGTTCAGAAATTGTGTCCTATGTCCATGTATTGATGCCTATGGAGGTGGCCATTTTCATGGAGACCAAGATTTAATCAAAGACTGACAGGTAAGACAACATGACTTCTGTAATGGAGACAGAAATGTAAAAGACACTTCAGTTTCTAGAGATTCATTAGCTGCTTTTCTTTAACGCATAGTTGCCTACTCTCCCGGAATCTCCGGGAGACTCACGCATTTCTGGGAGACCTCCCGGGCGAGCAGGGCAACCTCGCGGTTCTCGCCCCCACAATAGATAAGTTGGGGTCGGGGCTTAATTACGCAAATACCACATATTCTTAGCCCCGGACCTGCTGTAATTGGCCAAAATTGTGGCAATCGTGTAGGGGGCAGGGCCAAAATTATGCAATTAATCAAGCCCCGCCCCCGCATGCCCACCTCCCCCGGGATCTCCCTGAAGCCAACGAGGAAAAGTTGATTTTATAGCTGATGTTTTCAACAATGTTCTATGTATAAATGACTGCACATTACATTTTCTAAGGCTGTACTGTTGCAAAACCACATGACGCAGACTTTAAAACACATAAAATGAAACCCCAAAAAGTGTTGGAAGTGAAGAAATCACATCAAGCACACTGGTCAAAATGTTTAAGGATATGTTCAGACTTTATAAAGAGTAAATGTGCATTGTTTAACATACACAACAAAGATGATTGTAGCACATCACGATTTTGATTTAGAGTGACAGTTTCTATTTGAGGAGACTTTCCCACAGTCAGGACCTCTATCCTGAGTTTTGGGAGCTATGTCCTGCTCATCATGGAGAGTGGGTACCCGCTACTGGTGCATGCAGCAGCTGCAGAGTCTTTTTAGGGGAGACCCCCCTTCTCTGTGCGCCCCGCGTGCATGCACTGTCCCAAACTGCACCTTGAACAATGTCGCAGGTATACATATATACTGGCAAACTCCTATTTTACATTACTTGATTTTACATTCTCCCAGAATTTATAATTTTTTCCCTTTATTTGAAAATGTATTTTAGCGGGTTTATTTCCCTGATCTTACACCCCCTCTTACATTTCACACCACAAAATATATCGCGATACAGGGGTCTATTTATTAATATTGAGCAATATGGAAGATTTCCTATCGTTGCTTATCGCAACACCCAATTGTACAAGAAAATGTAACCATGACAGCTGAACAATGCTCTGATGCCTGCGGGCAGTGGCGGAACTACCACTGTTCCAGCAGAAGCGGTCCACCGAGGCCCGTGGAGATCATGTGACCCGGTGCATTGGGAACTAGCGAGCTGTGGGCTTCGATTCCCTCTTCCCTGCTTCCCCTAGTTCCACCTCTGCCCAGGGGTACTGGCTGGCAGCTGTGAACAGTGAGTCTTACCACTTGCTAGGCCAGTGCAGGATCTTTCGGCACATGTGTAAGCTGGCTTGTGCAAGCACACTGGATACCGGGAGCCTGGACTTGCAAAATAAAATAAATAATATAATCATAAAGTTTGTTTACAAAAAAAAAAAAATAGATAAGGAAAGAGAAAATTAAATTAAGAAATAGAAGTAATAATAATATGATATATATTGATTAATAATTAATTAAGCATTGTTTTCTGTGGGGAGCATCTGCAATCACCATTCTGGAATACAGACGGAAATATGACAGACACGAAAACACTGACAGGGTAAATGTCAACATGTGTAAAATTCCGACACGGAAAAAAATACTGATATTGTGATTGGCTATACAGCCGCTGGATCTGCATGTAGTACAGTGATACGATAAATAAAGAGGGGATAAAAAGCATACCCCGCCTCCCCAGTCACGTTAACCCTAGTGCTACCAGCCTAGTGCAGGTCGGAGGAAAATTGGGGGGACAAATAGCCAGGAGTCCCCCCGATACTCATCAAACAAGACCTAGGCTTAGCCAGCTGGAGCTGGTGGCACTATAGCAGGGGGATCCACAGCAAGTGGTCCCCTGCCATGATACCAACAAGCCCTAGGCTGGATTCTCCAGAGAGTTGGGGTCCACAAAAAAAATGCGGCCTCCTCCCTAGGGGTATCCAGCCCCGTGCTGACAGCACCAGGAAGGCTCGTTTTATTTTATTTATGGTGGGGAGATCTCTGGTCCTCTTTAATCCATTTAAATGATATGGGATCCATGCTTTCATTGCACTATGAGTACTATATAGTGTCCTGACAACAATATATTAGATTACTTTTTAGAGGCTAATAGAGTAGAGCAATTTAAACATACTTGGGATAGACAATAAGGATATCCTTACAAAGATTAAAAAACCAAATAGGGCTTGAGGTTACCATAGGCTAATAATAAAAAATGGGCAGAGTAGATGGGCCAAGTGGTTCTTATCTGCAGTCAAATTCTATGTTTCTATATTACTTATGGTTTACAATATGAAAATTAATGAGATTTGTGATACACAATCTACACTATACATGCACCTGGCACTTTTAAATGTAATAAATTCTCTTTTTCTTTCTTTTTTGGGTAATCATTGTTTTTTTTTTCTATAAAACACAGCATAAAGGACTGTTTGTTTTTGTTATACCATTTACATATATAATTTGCCACAACAGTGGTCTTTTTTATCAGTATTTTTAAACATATGAATTGCTTATTATTCTGACTCATGTATAATACAAAGAATTATGCTTTCAGCAATCAGTGGGTGAATTGCTTATCATTATGAATTGTGTATACCATAAAACATGTGTTTTCAGCAATCAGTGGAGTCCTAACTACATTTTGTAAATAGGTGGAGTTTTATTCATTTTTTCCTGAATCAATTTGATTGAGACTGTAGCATTGCCTATGGAACTTTATAGTATAATTGGAGCTATATCAAAAGCATGCTCAATAATGAATGGACTCTGTTTAATTCTTTAGGAATAATTTATTGAGATGACGTTGTTGTGGAACAATATGGATGAATTGACGTTGTGACAATATGGATCCTGTACAGCGGCTCTTGAAGATAATTTTGTCTTTAATAATTATATAGTAAATAAGTATTTTATCATATGTTTTCTGCTCTGTTCACTTAATGTACTTTAATGAATAACTTGGTTACTTCTCCTATAGTATTTAGGAAACTTCTCAAATTTTTATTTCCGATACAGAACACTAACAGAGCACTTGGTGTAGGTGTATTTAGTGTCTACGTCATACACAGTGAACTAACAGAGCACTTGGTGTAGGTGTATTTAGTGTCTACGTCATACACAGTGAACTAGCAGAGCACATGGTACAGGTGTATTTAGTGTCTATGTCATATACAGTTAACTAGCAGAGCACTTGGTGCAGGTGTATTTAGTGTCTACGTCATATACAGTGAACTAGCAGAGCACATGGTGCAGGTGTATTTAGTGTCTACGTCATATACTGTGAACTAGCAGAGCACATGGTACAGGTGTATTTAGTGTCTATGTCATATACAGTTAACTAGCAGAGCACTTGGTGCAGGTGTATTTAGTGTCTACGTCATATACAGTGAACTAGCAGAGCACATGGTGCAGGTGTATTTAGTGTCTACGTCATATACTGTGAACTAGCAGAGCACTTGGTGCAGGTGTATTTAGTGTCTACGTCATATACAGTGAACTAGCAGAGCACTCGGTGCAGGTCTATTTAGTGTCTACGTCATATACAGTGAACTAGCAGAACACTTGGTGCAGGTGTATTTAGTGTCTACGTCATATACAGTGAACTAGCAGAGCACTCGGTGCAGGTCTATTTAGTGTCTACGTCATACACAGTGAACTAGCAGAACACTTGGTGCAGGTGTATTTAGTGTCTATGTCATATACAGTTAACTAGCAGAGCACTTGGTGCAGGTGTATTTAGTGTCTACGTCATATACAGTGAACTAGCAGAGCACATGGTGCAGGTGTATTTAGTGTCTACGTCATATACTGTGAACTAGCAGAGCACATGGTACAGGTGTATTTAGTGTCTATGTCATATACAGTTAACTAGCAGAGCACTTGGTGCAGGTGTATTTAGTGTCTACGTCATATACAGTGAACTAGCAGAGCACATGGTGCAGGTGTATTTAGTGTCTATGTCATATACTGTGAACTAGCAGAGCACTTGGTGCAGGTGTATTTAGTGTCTACGTCATATACAGTGAACTAGCAGAGCACTCGGTGCAGGTCTATTTAGTGTCTACGTCATATACAGTGAACTAGCAGAACACTTGGTGCAGGTGTATTTAGTGTCTATATCATATACAGTGAACTAGCAGAACACTTGGTGCATGTGTATTTAGTGTCTACGTCATTTACAGTTAACTAGCAGAGCACTTGGTGCAGGTGTATTTAGTGTCTACGTCATATACAGTGAACTAGCAGAGCACATGGTGCAGGTGTATTTAGTGTCTATGTCATATACTGTGAACTAGCAGAGCACTTGGTGCAGGTGTATTTAGTGTCTACGTCATATACAGTGAACTAGCAGAGCACTCGGTGCAGGTCTATTTAGTGTCTACGTCATATACAGTGAACTAGCAGAACACTTGGTGCAGGTGTATTTAGTGTCTATATCATATACAGTGAACTAGCAGAACACTTGGTGCATGTGTATTTAGTGTCTACGTCATTTACAGTGAACTAGCAGAACACTTGGTGCAGGTCTATTTAGTGTCTACGTCATTTACAGTGAACTAGCAGAACACTTGGTGCAGGTCTATTTAGTGTCTACGTCATATACAGTGAACTAGCAGAGCACTTGGTGCGGGTGTATTTAGTGTCTATGTCAGATATAGAGGAGTCTGTGGTCTGTTTGAACTTCATTTGTGTGTTACGCCATAATAACCCTGCATGAAGTCAGTTATCTTGAATTAAGTACTTTAGATAAATTATTATTTTGTAGATATCGTCCTAATAGCATGGACTGTAGGAATGCTAGCTTTAAGCAATTCTCATATACATCTTATTAAATGAAATAGGATTCCAAAATATATGATTTAAAACATCAATCAATTTCCGTTTAAATACAGTTACATATTATGTTACTGAACTCTCAAAGTTCAGGACACATTAATAGTGTCTGCACATTACAGAATGAGACACTTCTGTCAGCAGAATTCAGCAAATTCAAATTTCAGTTGGTGATTTCCCTCCTTATAATACCTGTATCAGTGAATATTTGAGACGTGTCTTTTACTAAAATGAACATTTTGCTTTCTATAGGAAATATGAAGAAAACCCATGTTGCCACATTGGGGAGAAAAATGGTTTTGTCTACCTGTCTATCTGTTAGTCGCATGCTGTGCTGAGGAAAACCTGGCAAATGTAATCTACTTTTCTGGCAAGTTTCAGGAGTAATAATAATAAAAACAAAAACGATTACACCTAAGAGAGAAAATGTTTATTCAATTAAACACCTTTGGAAAGCATTGGGAATTATAAGTGCTTTGTGGAATTCAACTAACTGTTATATCATTTTTAATTATTAAATGTTATGTTTTATATACTATTTATGTCATTCTGTCTGTCACCTGATCTACGTCATGCTGAATGGCCTAGAGACTAAACTCCAGCATCCATTATCTGTTCTCTGTGTCATGAGTGGAACAAACTTTATCTTTCCTCAGTGATTGGTAAATACTTTTTAAACTCAAACTTTTGGATTGTGATTATTAACTACAATCAAATCATTTTTATTCCATCACATAAGTACCTGCCCCAGTAGAGCTTGCAGCTGTACTGCGCTGCAGAACTGGTGGCGGTATAAAAATAAATGATGATGATTCTTAGCAAACATTTAAGAAGGTATTAACTTGAGAACCCCAATAATTCCTACAGTAATACTTATCCTATGGAGGATGACTGTAGAAATATTGAGGTTCGGTTTTAATTCTACTTCCCTTTGCATTGTTTACTGCAGTTCCTTGTATGGACCCTCTCTCCAGTATCTAGTAATAACCATCCCAATCAAAGGCAGACTCTGTGTATGTCAATATGTGGGAGATCACTGACACCGATAACAGCGGGAGAAGACATTAAACATAATTAATGATGGACTGAGAATGCCAGAACAGGAAAATCAGCAGGACAAGCAGCGACGGGACACTAATTATCTATTTCCAGCACTCATGTCATGGAGCTGGGCTGGCTAAATGCCACGTGTTACCCTGTCTTCCTAACATTCAGCAAAGAAGGTGAACGCAGACATCTACAGCATCTCACGGACAAGAGACAGGCAGAAATATTACCAGGTAAATCAATGTCTCTTATTAACGCTAAGTTACTGGGAAACGGCCGTATACATTTTAAAGAGATTGGTTTGGCTTTGGTGGTACAAGCAGGAACATTAATTACATCCTGGTTCTTTGTCCTCAATCCTCATCCTGTGCTTATTTTTAATGCACTAGTTACCCTGATGAAGCTGCCTCCTCCCTCTTACATACAGAATGTTACTGGTATTGGGGAGGGGGTGTTCGCAAAGGAGAAAAGTGAAAAAAGGAAATAACTAGACAAAAATAAATAAAAAAAAGAAAGAAAATTATACATTTCTGATAAATAGAATAAACCGTTAATATGATGTGTAGAGAGATTATCATCCAGTTTAGGTAATGTCCTCTCTTTAGTTTTCCACCCCTTCACCCCAATCAGTCCCTACCGAGGACCCTCCCATTACCTTTTAAATGAGTGCAGTTCACTACTGTAAGACAAGAGAGCTGGCAGGACTGGTGAACCAAAACCGTCCATGGGCTCATACTTACCTACTCTCACTTAATGTTCGGGAGGCGCACAAATTTCGGACTCTCGGAGGAGCAGGCACTCTCCAAGATCTTGGTCGGGGGTGGGGCTTAACGATACGATTTGCATTGCACGGCAGGGGTGGGACCACTCATCACCATGCCCTCTCCCGCTCTTCTCCCTTCCCTCTAAACAGAAGTTGGCAAGTATGCATGGGATGCGCTGTACTGTTAACAGGAGTGCATGTGAATCTGGTGCCTGATTGGACGGACAAGGCTTTTGCACGTCTGGGTTCTGTATTCATTACTAATCTTTTTGAGTTTTGAACTCCCTTCGTCTTTTAGAGCTTCAGCTCTGGAGCCACTGCCAACAGAGTGCGCAGCTGATAATAAGCTAACAGCGCGGAGGACACAGGGCAGGGCATTGCCCTCTATGAGGGGGGGTGCCCCAAACCAGACACCTTTAAATCAGAGTGACAGGTTCACTTTAAATCAATTTTCTTTTATGAAATTTTCATCATACAAACAAAAAATCCAGTCAAATACACGCAGTAGAGTTACATAATAAACCAATTAACAATTCACAAATAAAAAAGACATGGAAATATACAGCCTTCATTATCTGTGCTCGTCTTGTGAAGTTGTAGATGTACGCGGCTCTGCCATACAAACAGGCAATCATCCTGCGCGCCGTAATGTTTACTGTATGTTAAACCACAGAACATTTTAGCTTAGCAAGAACCTGGGCTCCTACAACTAATAATTAATCTCTAGAGTACCATTAAACTATTTTGAGGAGGCAACAAATACAAGTGCTTGCAGCGCTCGCTGAGCAATGTAATTTTGTACCGCTCTGAGGCCCAAAACAATCCAACTGCTCTTTCATCTTCAGCCTTAATAGAAAACCTGGATATCCACTTACTCTAGAATCACTGCAAAAGCAGTGTGTATGCACTAAGCAGACTGACGGACAGACGGGATATTACATTCAAATTAATACCAGATAGACATGAGAAAGATATACGACCCGCCCTGAAACAAATAGAATAATACAAAAATGTAAATACTGTGAATTGTTTACAGATGATCTTATGAATAAAAGAAAATATAAAAACATCTAATACAGGCATGACCACACAATGTAATAAAAATGTAGAAAGACAGAACTGCAAATCCATCTCATCTGCACTTATTGTGTGAGTTTATTATTTGTTTTAGTTGGGAAGTGGGGCTCTGTGTTTTCTTATTTTCTTCTGTGTTCTATTTAAGCCTTAATAATACCAATATATCTGCACCGTGCATATTGTAATTGTTTTGCAGTATGAGCTTGTACTACAACTGCTGGGAGACCACAGATCGATCACCCTTTCGGTCTTCCTCCATCCAATTTTAAAGCGTGTCCCTTGTTCTAGAAAGATTCTTCTTTTGTTAATACTGCGCTTCTGAACTGTATTTATACTTTTCTAAGCTGAACATGGTCAGCTAGTCAAGTCTTTCCTGATAAGTCCTGTATAGACACAAGAAAACACATGGACACACCATGTGTTTCTACATATCAGGACATAAAGTCAGGGGATGCTAATCAAGTACATTTAATTATTCGATCATCAGGAAGTGTTACCATCTCTATATAAAAGCAGAACCTCTAATAGTTCAGTCTTTGTATTGACGCCATGCCAAGAAGAAAAGACATCTACAATCATCCGAGAGAAGCAACTGTTGGTGTCACAACCCTTTCCACCATCATCTCTAAACAATGTGAAGTCCATTATTCTGAAGTGAGAACTAGGATTTACCAGTGAAGAACATTGAAGGCAGCTGCTAGTCTTCCCAGCGCATCACAGAAAATTCATCAAAAAATCAGGTTGTATGATGTTCAGAAGTCTCAAAGAGCCCAGGAATTACATCCAAGGATCAACAGTAATGCAGTAAATACTAAAGATCATAACTTTTTTTTTATCAGAAAAAGAATGAAAAAGTATTACTTTCATGGAAGGGTAACCAGCAGAAAACTCATTTTCTAAGAAAACATTAAAACACATCCCAGTATGGTTTAGGCTTACAAAGTTGCATCTGAATGATCCCCAAGACTTCTGGAACAATGTTGTGTGGGCAGATAACAACTAAACTGGTAATACACAAAGCCGTGTTTGGCGAACAACGCGTAACACAGCAAGACCCTTATACTCAGGCACAGTGGGATAGGTCAGCTGGTTTGGTGTTACAGCCACAGGACCTGGATTGCCTTGCAATCATTTAGTCCACCATGAAAGCCAGGGTAGGTATTCGAGAGGAAAACGTGTGGCCATCTGTCCAGTAAATAACATGGTTCATAGCATGGTCAGGGTCATCCATAAAAACCCTGGACTACCCAGGTTGCCTGTACTTATGACTAGCATGATACTGGAAGAGGGCTGATTGTTGGGGTGATCTGTAGAGACTAAAACAGCTGAACTTGCTAATATTTCATGTTTTTTTTAAAAATTGTTACGTCAATAATTTTTATTGAAGTTTTAAAAGTAAGGGGTAGAGGGGTACAGAATAAAGGGGGTACATAGTGGGAAGCAGACATAACATTGCCTATCAAACCATACAATATATTTGCAAAGACATATCAACAATATCCCAACAGGATGGGAAAGTAAAGACTATATTAGTGTCTAGCTCAGGGTTGATAGCAGATCTGGTGGGGCCTGAGTTAGAAAGTTATGTGTTTTTAGGGGGTGGCGTAATCTAGAACCTTCACCTTCAGTTGTGAATTTGTGCCAAGACATCCACTTAACAATTGGGGAGGACGGTGACATAGAATAAAGAGCATCTAATGTCTCCATTTGGAAGCTATAATGAATCTTCCTAATTTGTGAAGGGTAGGGGTGGACGTCTGTTTCCAAAGTTGCGCGATTGGCGCTTGGCGGCGGGCATCTAGTGATATGCCCCAAATATATCTAACGTTTGGGAAATTGTTCGGGATATAAATGAAGGCGAGCAGCAAGTGGTGTCGGAGCTAAGGCTATAGAGGTAACTTTACGTACAAGGTCAAACACCTCCTGCCACAAGGGCTGAATAACCGGACACGACCAAAACACATGCATGAGGTCCCCTACACCGCCACAGTTGCGCCAGCACATTTTAGAAAGGTTAGGCCATATCTTCTGGAGGCGGGCTGGGGTGAGGTAAGTACGATATAACAGTTTATAGAACATTTCCACATGATTGGTGAATTTAGATACAGTAGACAAATTACTATAAATAATGTCCCACTGAGCCGGGGAAAGAGAGGTGTTGAGATCCATCTCCCATTTAGTTTGGGAGGTGTGTTTGGGAATGGTAAAGAGGAAAGGTGCTTATACCAAAAGGTGATTCCACCGTTATTGTTACCCTTGTATAATTTGGTGTACAGAAGACCAGGGGGTGGGTGAAGTGGACCGTTCTGCCAGTGAAGGTCTCCAATCCAATGCCTCAACCGCAGGTATTTATAAAAGTCCTTGGATGGAAGGTCAAATCAGACCTGCAGCTGGGTAAAAGAGCCAGACAGGTGCACTAGGGATGAAAGTCCTACGTGGATCCAACCAGAGATATCAAAATCAGGAAGACTAATATTTCATGGTTAATGTTTCGTAAGCAACTGTGGTAGTTAGCATAACATTGATGTTATCCGTAGGTCATGTCTAAGTCACCAGATCTGACCTGCATTGAAGGGTTAATCTTTAACAATACCTGGGGCAGCATTTTCCTTCCACCATCAACCAGGTGTCAGTTGTCTTCTTATGGAACAAATGTGCTGTATCCCTCCTACATAATTGCAGTCAGGGGTAGAACTCCATGCCATGGCACACACAGGCTGTATTGTCTGCACATTGTGACAATCAATCTATTAAGTAACTTTATATTGGTGCTTTCATTTTTTGTCCTATACCTGTAAATATTCGGTGAAGGCAGCACCGTTGCTGTGGGACACTCTGACTGTCCTTAGTAGTAAGGTAAAGAGCATTATAAATGATGTATAGTTCTGGACTATTAGTGCATAGCTCCCCAGATAAAAGTGTACTGATGACAACATATCTGGAGGAAGTGTCCGGTGGTTGTGAACTTATGGAAGGAGATAGAGGCTCTTTTTTACAGGATAATTTGTAATTGTTGCTCCACTGACCCCAGGGACAGCTTTATTAAACAATCTAGCAACAAGCCTGTTTTTGCTTGAAGCTGGATATGCTGTTTCTTTATCTCAAAAATGAATGACACAATAGTACATTAGATAATTCTTTACATAATTAATAAATTAAGATGCCTCTATTACATGACATTTGGAATTGTTGGTGGCCTGTAGTTAATTGAGCTCATTAATCTGGGAATGTTTTTACTCTGCTTTTTTCAATACTATTTAATTGTTTTTCTCCTCTCTATGATGATGATTACCACCTCTGCTTACTAGTCCAATATTCATAGAAATTGAAATAAAAATAAATGAAAAGATATAAATAAATTACCAATGACACCCCCCTCCCCAATTGTGTATAACAACAGTGCTCCTCACAGTGGCTGTAGGAGGAGAATCCCGATGATCATATGATATCGCCAAGCAGCAGACGTTGTTTTATTTTATTTCTTGTTTTGTGGAACCTCCAGGATCATGGATTTCCAGATAACGCACCCGATACCTGTATATGCACTTTTAATGGGTCACTCAATTAGCAGTAAGGTTCCACAGTAGCCTCACGGTTGTTCCAGTCTGACGTCTAGGTAATGATCTCTCATTATTGCTTGCACATCATAGGGGTGCTAGCAAAAATGAGTGATGTTATAATTACCGTCCCTGATGCAATTTGCGCATAAACATAACGAGTGAGGCTAATACTGCATCCGCAACTAATTGGGTCTCCCCTTTAATATCCACTATCTCCGTCTAAGGAAGAAATATCTTGCTTAGTTGGAATTCCTTACAAATGTTTAAATGATGCAGATTTATTTCAGCACCCTGGAGAGCAGCCAGATATTTAATAGTACAATCTGCCAAGCTGCTAATACCTGGATGACGTCTTTCCGTCATATTATAATATGGCTCTATAATGTGAGTAAACCCTATCTCTGTTTTCCTAATAATAAAAAAAAGATCAGGTCAACAATTAAACACAACCTTTTACAGCCACTAAGAACTGCAACACATTGGGTTTTCTCTGCAGGCCATTGAGGCAGAGAAGTTATTACAATAAATATGTCCTTTTTTACTATTCAGAAATGACTTGTTAAACCACTAACCAGATACGGATTCCAGCAAGTAGCGCACTCTGTTAATTAACACCTTCTTCTCACATCTGGCCTTTAGGTAGAGAAGAGAACTCATCGGAGTTATAATGAGGCAGACAGATGTCTTTGGTCTGCTTGAGGGCCTATTTCAATTTGTAAACAGTTTTAATTTTGTAAGAGCACCCATACTTATGTAATGTAATGATGTCCCCACCAGCTGAGAGAAGGGCTAATGACAGACTTTCTCCAGAGCTAATTGTTTCTATGGAGTTAGAGGCCAATTATGAAACATGTTGGAAAACAAAAGACCTATATATATATTCACAACAATACAGCAGCACTTGTTCTCGTGTAACAATCTCATACTGACTGCCGCAACTTTTATAAACTCTATATAGAGCTGTCTTTTCAATATTAATAAACTAATACAACTTGAAAATGTTAGTTTATTTTTATAGATAAAATGACTGAACTGAAATTAAAAAAAAATAATTGAATTGAGGAATTTTGTGCATTTTAAAATGAGCTATATAACCAATGTTGTGCGTTGTGCTATAATGATAGCACTTTTTGTAATTGTTTCCAGGTCAGTAATGTCTGTATGTACCCATTTTTGACCATGTTAAAGTATTGAGTAGGGCTCAGTGCCCTATTCAAATAAATGCAGTCATGACAATGTACTGCAAAAGAGAACATGCATTTATTAATATGCATTTGAAAGTCCTGCTCCTTTATAACTATTTGTTTCTTAATGGGGGCATGTGCACTCTATAATGTATATAACGCCACTTTATACAACACAAAGTTCATACATCCAATTTACTCAGCATTCTTACTGACACACATTACTGGTAAATGTAAGGGTTTGACCCCCAGGCTAAGTACATCTCAGTATTCATAGCCAAAATCTCAGAACCTTATTTTGCACAGATTGTTTTTTTTTACAGTGTCAATTATTTCCAGAGCAGTTTCTGTCATGATGGAAGCTGCGCTCCTCAGAAGGCAGTACGATAGGGGAGGCAAGGAGAGGGAATTATACTATATAAAAAAGCTTTGTCTATGGAACTCGCTCTTGTACAGATATAATTACAATCCCCAAAACCTGCAGCTAGTCACTCAGTGAACTCTGCATACCATTAATGAAGGACAAAGGGCACGGGGTAATTGGTCTGTGTATGACCTCTTGCAGTCTAAATACAATATAGGTGCCCGGAATCCGCACACGCTCAGAAATATTGACCAAAAGATGGTAAAAAAAATGTAGCATCATTTATGACCACCAGGTGGCAATGGCTTTTCGATTTAATTTTTTTTTACTCTACAGAGTAATTTCTAAACTATACTAGGCCAGTATTTGCATATACCATAGAATAGTCATATGCATTTAGTATTCATATACTCATCTGTAAACTATATTTATGCTGGCAGAGCAGTAACAGGGCAGTTACATGTGGGGCCAGATTTACCGCACCATGCAGGGGGCTCGGGAGCAAGGCGGGTGGGGTGGAGGGGGGGGCAGCCAAGAAAAAAAAAATATTGCTGCCGAGAAAAAGAAAAAGAAAATCACCTGATTGAAGCGGCTCCGGCAGTCACCTCCCCTCCTCTCTGCTCTGTTGCATTCCACTGAATGTCGGACGTGAGTCACTCTGCGTGACGTCATCACACCCGGCAATATATTCAGTGAAGACCCACTGAGGAGCGGAGAGCAGCAGCGCGCACAACGGGCAAGAAAGGAAATAGAACAGAAGGAGAGAAAACAGAAAGAAGAAAAAAAAAAAGAAAACAGAAGAGAAGAAAGCAATAGAAGGTAAGTAAACTAACAGAGGCACAATGGCACACTGTGATGAAGGGGAGACAAGTTGCTTCACACAAAATTATGAAGGGGCATAGAGTTAATTTGAAGAGACACATGTGATATTGTGAAGGGGCACAGTGATACTATGAAGGGGCACATGTGTTATTGTGAAGGGGCACAGTGTTATTATGAAGGGGCACAGTGTTATTATGAAGGGGCAGTGTGTTATTATGAAGGGGCACAGTGTTATTATGAAGGGGCACATGTGATATTGTGAAGGGGCACAGTGTTATTATGAAGGGGCACATGTGTTATTGTGAAGGGACACAGTGTGATAATGGATGGACAGAAGTGACAAGTGTCCTTGAATTTATGTGTATTATTATTTGTCATGTTCTAGCGAGCGGGCGCTGCACGTTTCTGCCAACAGTGTACGCAGCAATGCAGGTATTTTTCTGTAGGAGGGAGGTCTGGCTCTTTACACCTGCTAGGCACACCACAAATGATGCAAGCCATGCCCCCAATTGTATGGCCACACCTCCTTTGATGGTGCGCCACCGCTTAGCGGCGCATAGCTTACCCTTCTACTCAAGTACAGGGGTATTTGCTATGCTAAAAAAATACAATGCTATGGATGGTTTCAGGGAGAGCGGCCCCAAACTAGTATCTTGCTTAGGGCCCCATGTGGTCTAAATCCGGTTCTGGTTACATGCACTGGAGAAACATAAGAAATTGGTCCCTAACCGATGGAGCTTACAGTGTAAAACAAACAGGAATATTAAGTGACATTTCAATCCATATATCAACTTGGACCAGTCTATCACTAAACATAATAAATACAAAGTAGAAGAAACCACAAATTCCTAGGCTATAAAAGCCAATGTACTTCTACTGAATATTTTATTCGTTCAAATCCATTCACATATGATCTCAACAGTAGCCTATTTACCCGTACCCAGTTGTACAGAGGATTAAAGAACCCCCATATATAGGACACGTCACTGCACTGCACTGCACAGAGTGTGCTGGGGGTAGCTGGTATTAGCAAATATAACCAGTGAGGAGAATTACACTAACGGTTAGATTTACTAAAGGGCGGTTTGCTCAAACCGCCGCTTTTTGGCTATTTTTCCGTCGGTTTTGAAACCGCCAGATTTACTAAAGCCCAAACCGCCGTCAAAATGGCCACAAATGACATTTTTCAAAACCACCACTTTACAAACCGCCATCCCGATTTTAACAATGATGAACATACAAACAGACGGATTTACTAAGCTGGGGTTTTCAAAACCGCCGCAAACCAGCCATCCAAACGGCCAAAATAAAAGCGGTGGTTGTGAATGGCGAGATTGATCAAACTGCTGCTGTTTGAGCTATTTTGCCATTCAGAACATAAGAGAAAGCACCATTGACATTTAAAATATTTGGAAAATCATTATTTATTGATAAAAGGACAAAATGAATTTAATATTAATTTATGGGAGAATTTATTTTTTTATATTTTTTTTAAAGGGACGTTATTATAGCATTATATTATGTGGGAAATGTGAATATATAATATTATTAACTGATTGTTAATGGTGGATATAATTATTTATGTTGCACAATTTGTCATTACATATTGTCTGAATAATATAATAATTAAATAATTTTATTCCCTTAATATAATGATTTTTTTCCCCCTCATAATTTAATTAATTTTGCCCCTTAATAAATAAATAATGATTGCCAACCTAATTTAAATGTCAATGGTGCTTTCTCTTATGTTCTGAATGGCAAAATAGTTCAAACAACATGTTTAAGCTATCCAGCCATTCTGAAGCAGGTATTAAAACTGTCCTGTCCTGTCCTGTCTTTTGTATGGCGGTTTTGATGACGATTTCATGCAAACCCACCGGCGGTTTAGCTTTTTCAATCCGCCATACATTGCCAGTCATTTTAAATTGAAGCCTCAAGCCGCCCTACAGCAAATTCGGTGGTTTGGACCACTAAACCACCAGCGATGGGTGGCGGTTTGAAACCAATCTCAATTCTTAGTAAATCTAGCTCTAAGAATAAGACTTTATTTATTTTTTGCAGTCTCAATGGGTGAGAAAATGGTGTGATTTTGTTTTCTAGCTAATCCCAAAATAATAATATGGCGTTATTTATTTTATTAGGGGGTGACGCGTAATATAGATAATTTTACTATACTGTGCAATCCTGTAAGGATGTTTGAGAAACGACGACAACAAATTCTCCTGGACTCCGTCACTATTTAACACATTTCAGGACACTTGAAAATCCATCTGTCAAGCAAATGACAGAGATGTAAGAACAAAGGACATTTCACAACATTGTGGAGTGCTATTAAATATATTATAACTTTATTAACATTTTAATTAAATGAAAGCTAAATGACTATTATACTAGAGTATTCACTGACCAACCCCATATATTTTTCTGGCACATTCAACATTTCCATCGTCTTCATGGTCTCATATGGACATTTTTTTTTTTTGTCAATTGTGTAACTGATCTTTCTTGTCTTCAGTTTTGATGTTTCTTAGTTGTATCTTTCCTAATCACTGCAGCTCTACCAGAAATACTGTACAAGTACTAAAAAATAAACTATTAATCGGCACGAGCCAGGAAGTATCACTCTCGCTCTGCTTGTTGGAAAACGATGACTTCCAGAATTTATCACAACAAATTATCTCAAGTTACGTTTTTAATTTGCCAAATCACTGGGCTTTAAAAATTACCTTAGTAGATTGTAGGGGAGAAGGGAGATAGAAACCAATGTGTTGCTGCTTGCCGAGCTGCTGTTAATCATCATTCATAACCAGGCTGTTCTGCGTGTCCCTCTCTGCACTGATACTGCTGATTTAAAGGGACACTAACCCTGCAGGTTTTATTTTCAATTGTATTTGTGCAATTAATTATCAACATTTTATCCAGAGCTGTACATTGAGGGTATTAGGATACAAATACATTATATAAAATGACATGAATCAGAAGGTAAACATGGTCCTGCCCAAGGGAGCTTACAATCTAAAAGGTGTAGGGAACAACTGATATGTAAGGTAGCAGTATAACATTGATAGCTGTTGGTGGGCAGGTGCATGTGGTTACTAGTAGGCAGAGGTATTACCAGCCACCAAGCAGACATTGGCGAGTGGCATTGTTTTTGCAGCTACTGGTTTGAATGAGGAAAGACAGTGGAAGGTGAAGATGAAGGAGATGACCTAGTCCTTGTAGAAATCGTAAGTTATCAGACTGTCCTTCACCATTTATATTAACTCAATGTCCTTGTTTTGGTTGCGGAGAAGGCTTTCACTTTCATGTTGCATGAGCACTCGATTTAGGTACTGGGTTAATAACAAAGCAAAGAGAATGCCTTGTGCTCATATACTTTTTGATATTTTGTGTGAAATGACCATCAGCGTGTCCCTGACTGTCCTGGACTTGCTGATATATCCTTCCGCCCCACCTTATGGCTATCCACCAGCTTGGAGAAGCCATCTACCCAGAGGCTTTGGAATTGTGCTCTTTGCTGGACATTTCAGCCAAGAAACTTGTTCCCCAAATTTACCGTTCAGTGACACTCAAAACTACACCGTAGTGACACTCCTTCGGCAGAATGTGTAATTTCCCACTGCCTTCACCAAACTTTTAGCTCTCATGGATTCGTGAAATGAAAATGACACTGGAGGTCAGTCAAAAGTGCAGCCATCTCTAACTTCCATCAACATGCTACCACCTAGTTTCTATGATGGTGCTACCAAGTCTGCAGTAGAGAAACCATTATATATCTTCTATTCCCCATAATCCTTCTGGCTTCTCCCAGAGCCCTATTATATGTCTTCTATCCCCATAATCCTTCTAGCTTCTCCCAGGAGCCCCATTATATGTCTTCTATCCCCATAATCCTTCTAGCTTCTCCCAGAGCCCCATTATATGTCTTCTATCCCCATAATCCTTCTAGCTTCTCCCAGAACCCCATTATTTGTCTTCTATTCACCATAATCCTTCTGGCTTCTCCCAGAGCCCCATTATTTGTCATCTATTCCCCACAATCCTTATAGCTTCTCCCAGAGCCCTATTATTTGTCTTCTATTCCCCATAATCCTTCTAACTTCTCCGAGAGCCCCAGTTTCTTCCCACAATCCAAGAACACGCAACACATGATGCTCATTATGTCTGTCATAGGGCTCAAGGACTCAAAGTCCTCTCACAGCAGCTAATGCAGCTGAAGCATAAAAGATGTACAAGGTACAAGAATGAAATCAGAGAGGACAGGTGCTCGGAGTACAAACCACAGACAGGCAGATCAGGCACCCAGTATGGAGGTTGGTCTGCACAGCCCTGGATGAATTTCTATCAGGTAAACTGCTTTATTTTCTGTTACAAACTGAACCACACTTTTCACAGACCTGGTACTTGATGTATAAGAGAGCGGGTTGGTGCCCATGGACATTCCGCCCTGAAAATAATGACCTATGACTATTGCAATTCATTTAAGTTTGCTGTAAAACATGTGTTTAGTTTGACAGCAACATTTATACAGAGACAGAGTTTTACAGGCAAAAACGAAGCTCCCAACTTACTGCATGGCTTCCAGACACTAAAATAAAGCTGAAAATGAATGTTACCCATAAATCCATTATTTTACACTTTGCCAATACGTGACAAAATGCTCTGATCGATGTAAAACCTATTCAGTAGCTTGTGTTACGACCACTGAATATGCAGTAAAGGTACAGAGAATTATTACAACATGACAGCTATATGCCTTCCGTTAAAATGCATCTCTTGCATATGTAATCAGTCTATTTCCTATGTATATTTTATTCAGATTTTTTTATTTGCTATGCTTGCTACTTAATAACGGTCTGCTGCCTAAGTGAATGAAGATTAGGCTAGAGTTAAAGCATTATTGAACAACCAGAATTAAATAGTATGGATCGGGCGATACAGAAAAGGTTGGGTGATGCAGACGTTGACCTAAGGCAAAACTACTTTCAAAGTAAAAAAATAAAAAACTTTTGGAAAAGGTTGGCCATTTAATCCATGTTGTCTTCTGGGAACATAAAGACTCAATCCTTTCTGCCCTCAGATTAATGGAGCAGGCTGAAGTGTTACCGAGAACACTTCAATTCCCTGCAATGTTTTCATTAGGAATTCCTTTGTGGTACGACTCATTTGCAATAATGCATAAGTAATTCGGAAACCAGGAGCAAACTCTGTCGCCTTCAGGACATTGCTAACCTGCCAAAATGCTGACTTACACACAGCAAACGCTACAATACCCTGATGTTCTATTAAAAACAGCAAAACTATTTGGGGGAAAATATTGAAGTCAGAAGTGCCTATAAAAACACCTACTTTACTTTGTACTGTTAGGAAGGGCAATTTGTTCTATCCTGTCTTTAGAAAGAGTGTGTATATTTAAATTAACAGTATTGCATTTTTAATGTAAGCTGGAAATGTATTATACTGATATGTGCATAATGCAGATTTCTCAGGTGTGCCACATGGCCGAAGGAGCGATGCTTTCACTTCTTACATATTGAAGGGTTGTTCTGAGCTCAGACGTATAAGTTTTATGATTTCTGACATTCATGCTGTAAATATTAAGTGTAATATCAGGACCGATTTGATTCATTCTACAGCTTTGCAAACAGACTGTCACGTATGTCTTATGTGTCAGGCGCTCAATGTTAGTGTTAGGTCCGTCTGATCACGTGACCTGAGAGGCGGGGAATTCAAACTTCCCCACTATTTAGTCTTCACTCTGACACTCTCCTGTGTCAGAGCAACAAGTGTACTTAGTGTCTGGCTGCTCCTGATCCCTGTGCTTTCCCTGTGCACTTCTCCCTGTGAATACTGGCTGACCTTCTGTGTACCGACCAGGCTTGTCTGATTAACCCTGCATCTGCTGAACCCCTGGCAACACGTACTGGCTGACCTTCTGTGTACCGACCAGGCTTGTCTATTTAACCCTGCATCTGCTGAATCCCTGGCAACACGCACTGGCTGACCTTCTGTGTACCGACCCCGCTTGTCTGATTAACCCTGCATCTGCTGAACCTCTAGCAACACGTACTGGCTGACCTTCTGTGTACCGACCAGGCTTGTCTGATTAACCCTGCATCTGCTGAATCCCTGGCAACACGCTCTGGCTGACCTACTGTGTACCGACCCCGCTTATCTGATTAACCCTGCATCTGCTGAACCCCTGGCAACACGCACTGGCTGACCTTCTGTGTACCGACCCCGCTTATCTGATTAACCCTGCATCTGCTGAACCCCTGGCAACACGCACTGGCTGACCTTCTGTGTACCGAACCGGCTACAGTTCCTGATTCTTCTCGTGTTTGTCTCCTCGTGCCTCTCTACTAGACAGCAAGGTACGTCTGGCTTCCTACTTCTTACTGCTAAGCTGTTTAATATCCAGCTAGACAAGGCCTTTACTGTGTTCCCAGAACCGTTCACCCTACTACCATCTCTCTACCATGCCGGTGGGCTAACCTAGGGGCCGCGACCTGCGGGCCTCCAGCAGCTAAAACCATCCCGCCTTGCCGCGGTTCTTGGAGAAGACTGGGGGGGTCCGTTAGACTCTGCGCCCTGGGAAGGCCAGTGCCAATACCAGTTGGTAGTTGTCTCTAGTGAGACGTAACAGTTAGTAAGCTCTAAATTGTAATAGTAAACGCAGCTCTGCCGTAAGGACCGTGTGTACAAATAGATTTCATACTGATGAGAAAATGGTACAGCCTTTCAATGTGTTTTAATAATTATGTGCAAGTATTCACAATGGGGTAGGGCCCTAAACAAGCTTAAATCAGTGACGCCTATGCCCAGTGCATGTGTCGGATTACCAAGCAAAGCCACCACATTAGCATCCAGCGCTTTACTATCCTCTCCACCAAGCACAGGGAGCATAATACCTCAATAGTGCACAAGGCACTAATAACAAACGAACTCAAAACTGACAGGTTCTCTATAAAGAGTATTTAACATCGTCCTACTTTGAACATGGTTTGGACACAGGTGTTATATATTTTGTATTTTTAGGGTGAGAACCCTATTAACATATTACACTTTATACTATTTTATTTTACTATTTTGCAGAGATTTATAAGGTGCAAGCAGAATATTTATATTTAGGGTACTGCAAGTAACGGAACCTGGGCTCATACATTGTTTGTGCTGCAATATATGTATAGCTCGTGGAACATCTGAGTAATAACTTCAGCTATGTATAAAGTTTTGGGTTAAGCTGATTGGACAGTCGCAGCAGCTACCCAATAATCTGTGACAAATATGTATTTTTTAACATTCTGCATGTGACAAATCCTTTGTCTACCGGTTGTGGGGACGAGGAGTATATTAGATCTGCCGAAAAATTATACATAGACACCCAACATTGTACTTGTACTAAATGTTTCTTATTTGTGTGTTCTCCCAGTGTTTGGGTGGGTTCACGTGTGTGTGTGTGTGTGTGTGTGTGTGTACGTACTTGGATTCATATGCTTGTGGAGACATTGTTATTATTTATTAATTTATGTATGCGGGAATGTGGATGTCCTCAGATAGTCAAAATACATGACACTTTCCCCATCGTGCAGTCCATGTCAGTAATTTATGCAAAGTCAATGTGTAAATCTCATGTGGTAACTCTGGTGACAAACCGCTCCTACAACTATCCTTATGATTGTTCTGTCGACAGGGCAGTAGGAAAGGGGTGTCCCTATATGCCAGTGTTTCTCAACTCCAGTCCTCAGGACCCCTAACAGTGCAGGTTTTCCATATCTCCTTGCTTAAGCACAGGTGTATTCATTACCGACTGACACATTCTAACAGATCCACAGGTGGTACTAATTATTTCCCTGGTCACCTGGAAAGCCTGCACTGTTAGGGGTCCTGAGGACTGGAGTTGAGAAACACTGCTATACGCTATGTTCCAGACATGGGTCTTCATGACGCAATAAAATTAAGTATGTGTGTGTGTGTGTATGTGTTGGGGAATTTAGACTGTAAGTTCCAATGGGACAGGGGCTGATGTGAGTTCTATGTACAGCGCTGCGGAATTAGTGGCGCTATATATAGCTGATAATGATGATGGTGGTACATTGTATCCTGAGCGTGTGATGTGTTATTTTTATACATCAGTCCGGGCTGTCACCTTAAGGACCTGGACAACTTACGTCTTTGTGCTCCCCAGACTGTAATGTGCTTACATGTGGAGATTCATTTGGCAAGCCGCAGCACAATACACCAAATCACGCCCCTGTTTTATCCAAAGCCATTTAGTTTTAACCATGCACCTTTTTGGTTCTGCCAATTTGGTTCTGTCCAGCCAAAAATTGTACTGTTATGGAGGTCTGGCTGTGATTTTAGTTGTACCTTTAAGGGAAAATACAAGTAATTTATGGTCAATTGTATCATCTTTTTTTCTTCAAAGGTTCAGTAAAACCTATAGACATCAGCCTTCTTTTCTGTGTATATCCACATTTATTATTACGATTGGGATCTGCTATCCTGCTTAACAGCTGAGGCATAATGAACCCTCCACAGACTGGAAGTCTCCAAATTATCATGCTTAGATTTACAATGCAATAACATCTTCTCTCAGGCCATGGGTTTAATCAGTGGGAAGTGCCATACAAGACAGCCATTTGGGTTATTTTATTCATGATGTCCCTGTGTATACTGACAACCTTATGCATCTCTAGGTACATCACAGGAACAGAAGCAGGTACCTGGCTTTGTGTACATACAACACGTCACCTCTTCAGCCAACGATGAATGATACTTTTTTTTTTTTTAAATAATCAAATTGTACAAACAGCCTTGGTGCTGATAAGTAACATTAAAACATTCCAGGATTGTTTTGAAAGTCCTCAAGTTTTATGAAAGAAACAGAGCGAGATCTCTGGATTACAATGTGATCTGAAGACAGCTGAAAATCTGCAAGTCTAATGTTCCTGCTTAATAGATGGAAAAGATTCAATGTTAAGAACTCAAATCACTTGGGTATTAGCGTCTACAATCTATTTGTTTGAAATGGCAAAAAAACCTCCCCTGGGGTAATTCTCTGCTCTGTAAGCTCTAAAATTAAGATCACTGTAAGTTGTGTATTGATTCAGTGTGACAACCTGCTGTTCAATTGTACGCTTAAAACGGTGAGTCCTGAGTGTATGTAATTTATTCAGGGCTAGGCTTATGTTGCATTTAAATTTTTTAGAAGGATGGATGGCAGATTCTGTGTGCTCCAGAGCTGTATGCTAAGACATATGAAGAATAAGTGTAAATATCTGGACTGGAGTCTAGGGTAAGGTATTGGGAATCACGTGTTTAAAAGCAGCTTATGCCAAGATAATGTGTGCACAGTAGTTTTATGCAACTGTGCGTACCAGGAATGGGCTGTTTTTGCTAGTTCAGAGGTAGACAAATTGTGAATGTACTACCGATGTGGAACTGCAAGACCCAGCACGCCCAGAGAGCCCGAGAAACAGGGAATGCTGGGACGTGCCATTCCACTGTAGTTAGAGCCATAAGATGTGGGCACAGGAATTCCCATAACATGACTGATCTTAAGATAGTTTCATAGGCGGGATTCAACCCTTTCTTTTGATCAAGTGTGACATATTGCTTCTTATGCACTCTTCACATAGCTTAACAATCACAAATACATTCAGTATGGAAATCTAGTATTATCTACGCACTACATTGTTCAAAAAATATACAAACATTTGCGTGGGAGATCCTTGAGAGATCGTGAAAGTGATAATGCAATTTTTTTCCATCATTTCATGTCAGTTGTCATAGCTGGAGAACTTTATCGGACAGTAAGTTTCCATCTGTAAAGTGTTTAGTGTGATGAGCTAAAAACAAAACGATAAAACTGGGATGGACATTACCTTATATATATATATATATATATATATATATATATATATATATATATATATATAATGATCACCAATCTAAGGGCTATGCTACAATAGCAATTTATCCGTTGAGACAGTCGCGTGTTCGGTAATATAGGGATTTCACCTGACTGTGTTGCTCGTGAGAGTAGCGCGGCCCGCACACTCTTACCGTTAGTACGGTAATTTTAACGTGGGTTTCTGCTCGTGGCTCTCAGAGCTGCAAGCAAAAGCCTGCATTGAAATTACCGTACTAACTGTAATAATGTGCACTATAACCATAGTAACGGTAATAGGGCGTGGGCCGCGTTACTCTCACGAGTAATGCAGTCAATTGAATGCCCCCCACATTCAGTCAGCTTCATGCATCTTTGTCTTTGTCAAAGCGCAACTAAAATGCAACCCTTATCGTTAATGAGACATGCGATTTTTTAGAAAGAGCATGAGAGAAAACGACACTAGGGTCCATTTTTGTCAAAAGCTAACTGCGCTTTTGGACTGTGGGAGGAAGTTGATGCACCTAGTGGAAAGCCACACAAAAACAAGGGGAAGACGTTCAAACTCCATACAGATAGGACCTGGGGCAGAAATCTGAATCGCCGTGACCCTAAGGGAACTTTAGGTAGGGGCCTAGTGATGCAACTGTAACCTCCCGTGACATGGGGGCTCCAGGAATTCTCCCACGGATGGCCTCCTAGGGATAGCACCAGCATCACCCCCACCCCCCTCACCTCCAGGAAATGTAGAGACCCCACTTCTTGCGCCCAGGTAGTTCTGGTACTGGAAATTGTCTTCTAACCTTACCTGTCTCTCTGTCTGTATTACCCAGTATCGTTTTATAACTGTGTTTGTTCCCAATTGTAAAGCGCTATGGGATATGCTGGCGCTATATAAATAATTTGTTGATGTTGACGATGACAGAGTCCTGGTAAGAATCTAACCCATAGCCCCAATGCTGTGGGGCAGCAACATCAACCAGTGCTAAATACCGATTCCCTCAGATAGGTCTGCGTACAGCATATTGTAAAAGCTCATACAAATACACATCTATGGTCATGGAAAAATTAAAAGACAGATGAAGCTAATTTACACATGAATCCAAAATTTTTAAAAAATCACCCAATATTTGAGGACAAGGTAAATACTGCAGCCTAAAAGGAAGCAGCGTAATCCCTGAACATGGGCACTGCCAGTGTCTCACTGACTGTCTCCTCAACAGATGCCATCCTGAATAAACATTAAAGATGACACAATCCCCAGGTTTCCCAAGCATGTTCAAATTCATTTAAACATCATATGGAAAAATGCATCAGCCCCTTTAACATTTCACTTTGTATTATTATGCGGGGATAATTTGACAGAATGTATAGTTACACGGATCAGCAAGTGTTATCTCTTAGTGTCAGGCACGTGGCTGCTCTCACTTGAATTACCACCGTTAGACATGTAGGATTACTGAGACAACATGGCCCATATAGCTAACGGCAATCACTGCTCTATTGCTTGTTCTGAGAATTATGTTCTTCAAATAGTAATATTAAATCACCTTATAAATAAGAATCACGTTGGCAATAGGGTTAAAAGAGACAGGAAAAGGGTTAGGTAAGTCCTGGGCACAGTATATTTTGAGCTACAAACCAAATGACATCTTTATATTATTATTATTATCATTTATTTGTTAGGCGCCACAAGGTATCTGCAGCGCCGCACACAGTACTAACAGTAGACTATACAGGGTGAAACCATACAGAACAATGAACAAAAAGTACCAATACTTCAGAAACTCCAGCCAGTCATATGCAGTAAAGACGGAGCGGAAGAACAGGTAGGGAGACAGGAGGGGAGGGGGCCCTGCTCATACGAGCTTACATCCTAAGGGAGGGTAAACAGACCAGGCACAAGAGGAGCCAGTTGAGGCAAGAGGAGAGAAGGGAGGACAAGCTAAAGGGAGGAGATGGGGGTTAAGTAGATGGTTGGTAGGCTTTCAGGAAGAGGTGAGTTTTGAGTGCACGTTTGAAGGAGCACAGAGTAGGAGAGAGACGTATGGAACGAAGGAGGTCGTTCCAGAGAAGGGGGGCTGCACGGGAAAAGTCTTGGATTCTGGAGTGGGAAGAGGTGATAAGAGTGGAGGAGAGGCGGCGGTCGTTGGCCGAGCGCAGGGAGCGGGCAGGAGTGTGAATGGAGAGGAGGTTAGAGATATAAGGGGCAGTAGAGTTCGAGAGAGCCTTGTAAGTGGTGCTGAGGAGTTTGAAAAGGATTCTGTAGGGGAAGGGGAGCCAGTGTAAGGCAAGGCAGAGAGGGGAGGCAGAGGAGGAGCGGCGTGAGAGGAAGATGAGTCTTGCGGCCACATTGAGTATAGAGCGGAGGGGGGAGAAAGAAAACAAGACAAATTGAAAACTCTTCCACACACGGCCAGATATAATTGTTGCATACCTGCCCACTCTTCCGGAATGTCTGGGACACTCATGAAATTCCAGGTACAGCACCCAGATTCCCAGGAGACCAGGCATTTCTCCCGCATTGTGCCCACTTCCCAATGCAGGAGGTGAGAAGGGGCCACCTGCGAATCTCGTCATTTTCTCCTTGCGTCTCGGTAGGGGTGAGGGAAGTCAAAATGACGTGATTCATGGTGCTCGCCCCCCTTCCATACACTCACTTCAGCTACCACTCGGGGGGGAAAAATACGGCAAGTATGATTTGTTTTAAGCATGTACGGAGCGATGCAGATCTGGGTTTTGAAAGTTTAGTGCTCCATTTATCATTATAAGGGTGGCGGCAGCAAAAAACTTTATTTATACTTGATAAATAGGTGATGCTCACCAAAAGGTACCACCGGAGAAGATGTCACCAGCTGTAACTCCTATGATGTATAGGGCAAAAGGAAACGTTTCTGACTTTGAGTGGTAAAACAATCACCCTGTTGCAGACGACAAGGAGTAAAGGGCACATTACAGCGTTGAACTCGGTTTCCATATAGAGAAGGACACAGATGGTGGATGTGATTTTAGAGGCTGAGCTTGGGGGGCAGAACCATAAAAACCATTCTCTGGGAACCAGTCAGTCAAAGTGATGCCACTGAGGAGCTGATTGCTGCCTCTGACATCGTCAGAGTACTCTGTGCTAATGAGCACATATTCAATTCACTTCCTCGGGCACACCTGCCAACATCTGTGGCTTTAAGATTCAGGAGGGAGCACACACAAGAAGGCGGCATGTCCACGTCACACAGAGTGTGCCCAGCTTTTTGGAAGTGCCTCCCATCCCCCTTTCCCTCTTCAACAAACATCCCTTAGATGCTGCGCACTCCTCCGGCTGATATGTACAACGTTAATGCTGCATCACTTAGCAGGACAGAACTCCTCAAATCGGGACTGTCCCATCTAAATCAGGACAGTGGGGAGGTACACCTGAGGGACAGTGCTCCGAATAACTAACCAATCCAATTTGACAAGTCACAGGGCTCTTTCGTCTTATAATATATATGTCCCCTAATCTCTATCTATGCTGTTAGAATTTTGACAATCATGCACTTTTCAATGATAGTGTCCTGTATTCCTACATCTCATCCAATACTATCCTACACCAGTTTCATTCACCTGCTCTGATAAGAGTTGGAAAATGTCTCTTTTAATACAAAAACCTTTGTAATAGTAAGAAATTTCATGAAAGGTCTGAAATAAACGCTGAATTTGCTAAGCAACACAGATTACACTATTCTTGTCACATCCTTAGTCTTGCTAAAAACATTTCCAAACACGGAGGTTCTTATCACAAAACAAATCACATTTCTGTCATTAAAATGACTATGGCCGGAGGCCAAATCCTGTGTTTCATGTTCCTAGTGTACTTGGGAATTGTCAATACGAGAAGAAGCAAGCTGACCCAAATTATAACAGAAACAAAAACAGATTAAATTCTGTGCCTGCCATTTTATATTTTATTGTTTTACAGCTCACAGTGTCAGCCCGGTGTAGGTGTGAGCTGCATCTACAAAGCAGAAATCACGGTCAGCCGGAAACAAGCGGATGCGAGCCGTCCGTGTAACACTCAAGCTGCACTAGTGATAATGCCTTGTTACTGTGATGATAGCTACCTGCCACGCTATCCGAAAATTTACTACAAAAATAGCTACACCTCTGATCCACCCAGATGCCCTCCCATTTATCATACCCCCAAAGTATAAGGCCCTGCTTCTTTGCAGCTAAAACCTGGATTATTGTTTGGGTTGGGGTGGGATATCTGACTATTAATCATATTTACCAAGTTTGGTATTCTCCCCTCCTGGAAATCAAATGGCAATAGCACTAGGAAGAAGGTGAGATTCCCAGACACCCGGGTGTCTGGGAGAGCTACCCAAAATTTGTGAGTGTCCCGGACATTTCGTGAGGGTAGGCAAGTCTGATATTAATCCCACTGTCAAACAGGACTGCAGCACTTTGCAACTCTGTTAATTTATCCTCCAAATATGGTCACAAGTGTAGCCATTCTCATGGAGGAGTCGTACTCACCTACAATGACACCTCACTTGAGAAAGCACCATAGAAGGGACAATCAAATTAAGAAAGTAAGACGCATGAATGCACCTGTGCCGGCTTATTCTACTAGTGCTAGCTTCCTTCACCAATATTTTCTGCCGGTGGAGGTTGATTGGTCTACTGTGGAATTTATGGTAGCCTGCACAGCAAAGCACATTGAGTGACTACTGGAGAATAGTGACAATAGGATAAAGGTCATTTGCCATCCATTGTCTGTAGAAGATGGAGGAGAGAAGGGAGGGTGTCAAAGTGGTTATAAGGTGCCATGGAGATCCACGGCACGACCCACAGTTATGGAGAGGAAGGTAGACAACACACAAGTGTTCTATGGCCACATGCACTATGGTGGCAGGTCACCATCACCAGTGTAGAGACCTTCCCCAGCTTCAACCAACAAATCCCACCGATCTGTTAAGGGTCTCTGCTCTTCTTCTTGTCGCAAAATGCACATAAAGAATACGTATAACCATAGACTAGAAACTTCTACGCAGAATATAAATAGAACCGTCAATGTGAAACCCATTTCACAAATACCATCTATTACATATATGTAACTGACTTGGGCTTTTCAAAGTGCTACAAAATGCTTATCAGGTCTTTGATTAGTCTTCACTATAGGAACTTGCAGCCTGTAACACACTGACAGCAGGTAAAAATATCACAAAGCAAACACAGCTACCGCAGCACAAAATACAGAGCGGAGAGTACGACAAGTAAAAGGGGAACAACATGGGTGGCACCGCGGCTGAACACAAAGCTGACATCAATGAACCCATTCTTTCATGTACCAAATTCAGCTGCATTCAGTACATTAATTACTTTCTAAATAAGGTCACCTCATTGACTTTACAGCTCCGCTCTTTTTTTGTCTGGTTGCAAAATTGCTTTAGTTTTAAAATGTATTACATCAAAAATGATTTTACTGAACATTATCTTATACATGGAGCAGCCCAGCAAGCTTTCATCTGGATAATCACTTGTTTAAGGAACGTGACTGTATTGCATGTAATGAAAAGAGACATAGGCAAGTTACATAAAAGGAGGTTTCTATAAAGGCAGAGAGCTCTCAAATCTGGGGGCGTGTTAGACCTGCATATACCTTCCGCTGGTGCTTGAGGCACATCCACTCTTACAGACCCGATCACATAAATCTTAGGAGGGGGGGGGGTTAGTTACTTGTAGACACCAAACTTTCTGTGATGCTTTCTAGAAGTCTTTTAGAGGGTGGTAACCATGTTAGCCAGTGGAACAGATGCAAGAGCAATTTAGTAGTGGAAAAAGAAAAAAAATAGATAAATATATGTAATATGTTTAAATTACCAAGATATTTAAGCAGCGAGCTTTCAGGCTAGGTTTAGCCCACCCCCAAATCAGCAATGCTTTATTGATGAGTTCTTGTAGCTTTAATACAATTGAGTTAATCATCCACTCTGATCCATACTTAACTTAATCATCATCATCAGATATTTATATAGCGCCACTAAATCCGCAGCTCTGTACAGAGAACTCACTCACAGCAGTCCCTGCCCCATTGGAGCTTACAGTCTAAATTCCCTAACACACATACAGACAGACAGACACACAGACTAGGGTCAATTTTAATAGCATACAATTAACCTACTAACATGTTTTTGGAGTGTGGGAGGAAACCGGAGCACCTGGAGGAAACCCACGCAAACACGGGGCGAACATACAAACTCCTCACAGATAAGGCCATGGTCAGGAATTGAACTCATGACCCCAGTGCTGTGAGGCAATAATGTGACATAATTTCACTATTTTAACCAGTCCATCATAATATCCCACACCGACTACTGTAACCACTCTGAAGGTACGCTCCTTTTCAGTTTGTCCTTGCTTCCGCCGCACTCATCCAGTCCTCTCATCTCTCCATATTTGGTTCTCCTGTGCGCACTGGTTCCTTCTATCTCCAAACCCCAATCATGTCCCTCATCTACTAAACTCTCTAATACACTTTTACAGGACCTCTGTAATCAGACAAAGATCTCTCTTGGTCCATTCCTCTCTTACAACCTCTTCAGTGACACATGGCCATGCTAGCCACAAGCGGCCAGGGATGGTGAGATTGGGCACACCCAATCAGGTGGGCAGGGGAGGGGGGCACACCCGGCCAGGGGCGGGTAGGATGGTGTTGGGCGAACGCTGTTCAAATAAAATTCTAAATTAAAATCCAATTGTAAAGCGGTACGGAATTTGCTGGCGCTATATAAATAAATAAATGATGATGATGAACTGTTACGTACATGTCAGCATCCGGTTAGTCCTTATCGCCTTCTACAAAATAATCATATTAAAGTCTGATTAATTAACCTATGAATCTGTAATAGATTCGATTTGTAAAAAAAAAAAAAAAAAAAGGATGATGGGAACCTGTCCTAAATTTCATGGAGACCCATAGATTAAGAACCCCTGTTTGAAATACTCATATTTAACATTCCATAAGTTTTTTGCCAGTGTACCACTTAGCAATAATTGCACAAATGTATTTTATTACAATGTATTTTTTATATTCTGTATAGAGCCATCATACATTGCAGAGCTGTTGAGTATTATCTGTGCACAAATATGCATTGCTCACAATCTCATTTCCATACCACAGCCACACCACAAACACACATATTAGGGACAAAACTCATTTAAGCTACCTGTATGTCTTTAAATTGAGGAAACCTGGAGACTCTACACAAATACAGGGAGAACTCCACACAGGTCGGGATCGAACCCATGGCCCCACCATTACAAGGCAGGAACACTAACCACTGAGCCACTCTATCTTATCAATATAAAACAATCACAATGTGAGTTTATCTACATAATAACCATTACTGAAAAAAAAGTGAGTATGTCTAAATTACTTTACAAATAGGAGAGCCTCACAAAAGCCAGCTAGCGTGAAATGACTGGGACGGGGCACAGACTGTGACAGTCTCCTACTGTAAGGATGTTTCTGCAGTCAGCACGTAGAATTTAATTCCACTTATTACAAAATAGCTAAGGGAAAGCAAAATATAGTAAGGAGATTAGTCTTGTCAGACCTTTTAAGAAAGATTATCTCTGAAACTGAATGTGCAGGTTTGAAGTATATTTTCTCATCAGGCAAACAGAAAATTACTTCTTGCCCTGAATAAACTGATAATATTACCAAAGGCACTGACAGTTTTCAATCTTTGCTCTTATTTTTAGGATCCCCTCACCCCCATTTATATGCACAATTTCCAAAACCTTCATTCATTTTATAATATCCAGTAGTGGGCAAGCCATAAAATGTAGTGGGAAAAAAAAAACAAATTAAAATGAGTTGCTCTAAAGGAAAAGAAAATTTCTCCATGGTTACAGCTTTACTCAGTGGATAAAATCACAACCTCTGACACACAATGCTGTCTCCTGGAGAATTTTACAATGTAGAAATGTGTTTATTCTGTATTGTAATCTTCCTTAGATGGGCTGGAGCCTCTCTCCCACTTACAGATATTACTCACAATGGCTCTTCTGTCCTCACTCGACTTCCAGAGAAACATGAATTAAGGAAACACTTAGAGCCCTTTTACACATGTACCAAACAGGTTTAGCCTGATTGCAAGATTATAAATACGTGTGTAGCATAGCTCCCAAATTTAGGAGGAACAAAGTTCCTCCGTCCCACCGGTTAGCACAGAGGTGAAGAACAAGACGATAACAAAAAAAATGTAATGTGCTCGGAGCCTATTAAAACACACCTTAAAAAGTGAACTCTTGCTGTAGTTACTTGTGCTAGAGATGGCAGCTGGAGATTGGTAAATGATTAGGAGATGATTACCCAGTCTAACTGGGTAAGATATATTTTTTCGATTCTCATAATTGCGACAATAGTTAGACTGACCCAAAAATGTTGATTACTATAAGGGCGACAAGCAGGTGTGTTGGGCATGTTGTCTGTCTGTTTTATGCTAAGTCTGTATGTCCTACTTGTCGACCTTATAGCAATCAGCATTTTTGGGTCGGTCTAACTATTGTCGCAATTATGAGAATCAGAAAAATGACTACCACCGGTCTATCTTCCCTAACACACACACACTTTTACATAAGTCAATTAACCTGCCAGTATGTTTTGGACTGTGCAGGGAAACCGAAGCACCCGGAGGAAACGCATGCAAACATAGGGAGAACATACATACTCCCCACAGATAGCGCCCTGGTTAGAACTGAACTCATGATCCCAGCGCTGCAATGCAGTAATGTTAACCACTGTGCTGCCTACAATCCTAACTGCATACTGAACAGTGGAGGTTAAGGACAACAGGATGACAAGGGATGAGATAATGGTCATGCTTTAGTGTAGAACTAACTCTAGTGAACTAGCCTTTCCTAGATGGTTTTGATTGGCAGATGTAGTTCAGCCACCCAGGTATCACAGCAATGTTGTCAGCTATAAAGGTGGACAAGGGAGTTAAGGAAGAACTCCAACCACAGAGAACAACCCACCCCAGGCAACACTCATGATAGTAGTATTTACACGTGAAAGGAAGTAGTATAGACAAAGCAGGTATATATCTACTCAATTTTCAATATTCTTTTACTGAATATATTTAAACATTCCAATTATGTCATGTATATTATTCAGCTCAGTAATACACAGAAGGTCATTTATGATGTGCAAAACATCCGTTACATACTGCAAAATAAACCGTGGACCTGCTTAGTTCCTTGATTGCATATAGCCTATCGCCAAGAAGCCTGTGTTTGTGGAGCAAGATGAAATTAAATAAAGGGGTTAAGAGGTCACATTGTTAGGAGCGTTCCTTGCTGTGCAGAGAGGCGCTCGCCCATTTCTACTCCACAAAAGTACTTGGATTTTGGTCTTTAAGTCTCTAAACATTCTATGCATTCATGTTGTACTTCGGCAGGGAAAGACATTGCCAAAAACAGACACAGGGGCGCAACAAGACAGAGTGTGTGGATGCAGGGGGCACAGAGTGTGTGGAGATGAAGGAGGGCACAGAGTGTGTGGATGTAGGGAGCACAGAGTGTGTGGAGATGAAGGAGGGCACAGAGTATGTGGAGATGAAGGAGGGCACAGAGTGTGTGAAGATGAAGGAGAACACAGAGTGAGTTAGCTGTTAATTAGTCTTTGACAGAAAAATAATCGAAAAAAATACATAAAAATATTATTTTCAATTGGATTTATGTGTATTATTTTTGCATACAACTAAATACTTATTACTTTTTTTTGACCCAACTACTTATAAAACGGGACTGCTTGGTAATTATTTTGGAGGGGTGCCTTGAAAAAATTATGGAGACTCTAAGGGTGCCACGAACTGCAAAAGTTTGGGAACCTCTGCTTTACGCCATCACTGAGGCTGCACTGAGCAGTATATGTTACAGGAGATGGGACTGTGATGTGACAGTGACAACTGTATAACGCAGGTATATTCCTATTGGTAACGGCTTTTACTGAAGATATTTAAAAATACATTTCTGAGTGTAGATTCCATTTAATGAATGTCCTTTGACTCTGTGGACATGTTGTAAAGAAACAATCTCCCACAGTCATCAGATGATGTAAAATGATTACAATGTTACACTGCAAAATAATATTTGTAGTGTGGAATTGGAACATACTGACGTGATGACAAGCACTGGGGGCCGCGTCTGTGTCCAACAAATATTTGTTCCATATGTATTAGAAGAGATGGTTCACAGAAATCCATTATTTTTCATTAATACCTTTGGGTGCAAACATTAACCCATGAACTGCACATATCCATTTACGTTACTGCAGCACGCTCTAAATCAAACTAGAATTATAGCAAGTGTATATTTTTTCCTCCTAAAATATGTTGTGAGCTTGGAGTACAGTATTTATGTTTTCAAGCGCAGTGATTAATTGACTGGATAATTGCTCCAAAAGGAGTTTTCTTCAATAAATTCCCCAAACACGACAGTTTAATTTCCACAGCAACAATTAGATATTCTCCAACAATTAGCGAGACAGACGGTCAGAACTATAACAGTTTCCCCTGATGTTACTAAGAGTTTGTAGAGAGAGCAAAGAGACAGTTTACACAACACCATACTTGCTTTCTCTCCTGGGGGTAAATATATTAATCCGCGCTTTTTGCAGCTGGCCGATACTCAAAGAGTTTGACAGCTAAAGTTAAAGGGGCAATGTGTTTAAAGGCAAGACTTCCCTTTAAACAGATTGCCGCTTTAAATTTAGTTGTCAAACTCCCCGAACAGCAGCGAGTTGCAAAAAGTGCGATTTAATGCATTTATCTACCTGTAATGTCCAGGAGACTCGCAAATTTCGGGGAGTCCTCTTGGACTCCAGGCAGAGCAGATCACCCTATTGGATAATACATTGCAATAATGTAGCTCACTGACGTTAGTGATGAGGCGCTGACAGATGACTTAACCTGCCATTAGCGCTGCAGTTCCGCAATATTTAAATAAAGTCTTTTTGAATGCATTTTGTCTATTTTTTGCATTTCTTGCGTGCCAATGACTCCCGACTTTAAAGCGCACCTTCCCTCCTCCATTCTATATCTGTAAGTGTACAGACTTGTAAGATGCGCCTGCATCTGCACAGGCTCTTACACTCACACATTTGCATAGTTTACGCCAAAAAAATTCAACTCTACAAGAGGCCTGCGAATAGACACCTTTATACACTGGTTTATTCAGATAAAAAGATAAAATGGAACTATCAGGTATCAATACAGACCACTGTCACAGAGAAGAGAAACATCTGACGGTATAGCTGTTGTAAGTCAACCAGTAGTGCAGCTATCAAATCAATAACAAATATAGATAAAGTAGAAGTCACTGAGCGCACTGTCAAAACGGTCATGTTTTTTTTTAAAAAAAAAAACAGGAGTGTACATTACAACATAATGCAATTATTTTTTGCAATTAAACCCTTCTCTAGGCAATAAAGGCTATTAGGACATTACACAGAAATAGATGTTGTTGTTTTCTTATAAGTATGGTTGGCAGTGTCTTACTTATACTCTAATCTCCGAAAGGAAAAGGTTTACTTATCATTAGGACCCTGCTCTCGGCCATAAACGGATTTTTTAATCAGTTATTGCTGCAATTTGCCAAAAATATATGACAGAGGCAGCTGAGTGGTACTGTCCCGGGCCATTCTTTGCAGAGATGCATATAGAATATATTTTATACTTACCGCCCACTCTCCCGGATTGTCCGGCAGATTCCCCAGTTCCAGGTAGGTCTCCCGGGAGTAGGGAAATCTCCTGCATCACTAGGAAGTGGACAGGATTTGGAGCCAAAATAATGCCATTCTCAGGGAATCGTGTAAATATATATATATATATATATATATATATATATATATATATATATATCTCCACACACTGAATATAATGCACATACTGCAAGATAGAAGGCTAATACAGTAATACCTAATTATGCTACTGATGCTGCTTTTCAATCCATCAAACTGCTGAAAAAGACAACAGAAGATGAAGAAAATAATACACCCCCAACCACAATACATATAACATAATATATACATATAAACGATACAAACGAAAAAAAAACCACAAGTAATACACAGGTGTGCAGAACATCAACAACAAAAAGTAAAAAACAAAACAAAAAAAAACAACGAAATAAAAAAGCTGAAACAAATATGTTACTGCTAGAATGCAAGAGCAATGAAGGAGAATGCAAATGTACATTTTCAACAGGCAGAGAACAGGCGTGATTGACAATTGAATAAAAAGGTAATCGCTGCAGCCCACAGAGCTGTCATCCCCATATTACCATTCCCTGTAATTAACATGAGACACCGCAAACAACAAGAGCAAAGGCTGTGAGCAACCGTGTGTTTTGTACAATGAGTTGACGCCTCCCGCTGGGGCTCCGGGTCCACATTATATAGGTGATGCATAGGAGGTTGCTGCTTATCAAACAATTAGAGTGGGTTTGGAAGGCAATCTCTGTGTACTGTATGTGGCAGAGGACAGATAAAGTTTTCCGGCGTCACATATGGCATTTCATAAGTGAGATGTATCTGAGCATATAAAGCTACTGAGAATCCAACATGCAGGTTTCATGCTGATATCTGGAAATGTCACTGAACTCCCTATTTGGAACAGGTGACATTTCAGGAAAGAACAGGGAAATGCTGAGATCTTACTCTGACACAGAGACCCTCAGCTTACGCTGTAATGACGTACTTTGTTTTACAAACTGCCATACAGATGGAGCAGACTTCGGTGCATCTACTTTACTACATCTTGGTGCAGCTTTAACCGCTAATCCCCATTCACTTTGAAATAGTATGATAATGATTGACTCCCAGGAGAGCAGGTCACCCTCTCGGATCCCGCTTCACTTCCTTGTGAAGTGGTCGGGGCTTTAATGACACTATTCACATAGATACAGTTAATGTCATTGCGCATCAGTGGCTCAATCACCCGCTGATGCGACTTGGCGTACAACCACCGTCTCCTATTGTCATCTCAGAAAAAATGCTTTATTATTAAAAAAAAGTTTTTATTTGTTTTTTGTTAAATAAAGTTTTTTAATTTTTTTTTTTTCTATATTTGTTTTATAACTTTATTATTTATTTGTCCTGAATCTGGGACATTTATATTGTAATGCATAACTCTACAATAAAATATAAAAAGACTCTACACAAATAGGATCTATCAGGTTCAAGATAGTACCAGTTCATGAATCTAAGCATTAGGCATAGACATGTATATGTATGTATATATATATATATATATATATATATATATATATATATATATATATATATATATATATATATATATATATATACACACAATTTATTTTTTTCATTTATTTTCTTGGTTCTTTGTTGTTCTCTGTTAAAATATAGGAAAAGCACATATCATGTTGTTGCACGTGGTAAATAATAACACAGAGATCTTGTAAAGACTTGTTCCTATGCCCTACCTCTCATCACGGATATGTCAGTTTCCTCTTATTTACAAGTATTTATTTGTAGGTGTACATATCCATTCTGGTCCGTAGTAATGAGCTGTACATGATATTTCTGGGCAGATCTTTGATGGCGATTTGAGAACATGACAGCTAATTAAATACTGGGAGTTTGTGAGATATGCAGGTTCCAAGGTACCTTGAGACATTAATTGCATAAGAACAACACAGTATATCTGACATGTCATGTGAAAAGCATACGAGTTATAAATATGGCAAATCATAGGCATGATTTGCTGAATGACTGCTATATATCCCCCCTCCAAAAATTTTGTATTTGCTGTGCAGTCCTGATTTCCAGAGGTGAAAAAGGGTGGAGCTGACAGGTATGCCATTGACTAATTCCACTTGGGAGTCTGGGTGAATGGTCCATAGTTTTGCATATAACATATAAGGCCTATTGACCTTTGACTTTTCTGAAACACGTCTCCAAATTATTCTACTATTTCTTCCATTGTGGGATCAAGACATTACTCTGAAGTCTAATATTTCCAATAGTTTCTGACCACTATGGTAAAGAACCTTGTGAAAAATTGCATAGTTTGATAAACAGACCCCCACAGGCAAATGTTTAGCTTAAACAGTGAGCAAATCCACAACATTGTTATTACTCCCAATAGTCTAGCATGTTCATGCATCACCATTTATTTATATAGCACCACTAATTCCGCAGCGCTGTACAGAGAACTCACTCACATCAGTTCCTGCCCCATTGGAGCTTACAGTCTAAATTCCCTAACACACACACACACACACACACAGACTAGGGTCAATTTGTTAGCAGCCAATTAACCTACCAGTATGATTTTGGAGTGTGGGAGGAAACCAAAGCACCTGGAAGAAACTCACGCAAACACAGGGAGATCATACAAACTCCACACAGATAAGGCCATGGTCGGGAATTGAACTCATGACCCCAGTGCTTTAAGGTAGAAGTGCTAACCACTACGCCACCGTGCTGCCCCATGTTTTATTTGTTCAACTTTATGGCTATGTTTTCAGTCATCTTCTAAAAGTTCTAGTTAATAAAACTACTAGAAAGCTTGCTCTATCTATCTCCTTACTCTACTTAACATAAATCGCCCCTGGTACTAAGGCAGAGCAGAACAAAACACCAGGAGACAGATACTTTATAACTACACTAAGCTGAATGTATTATGGTGACGAGTGTACTTTATAACTACATAACTACACTAAGCTCATTGTATCATTGTGACGAGTGTACTTTATAACCACATAACTACACTAGGCTGACTGTATCAAGGTGACAAATGTACTTTATAACTACACTAAGCTGACTGTATCATGGTGACAAGTGTACTTTATAATTACACTAAGCTGACTGTATCATGGTGACGAGTGTACTTTATAACTACACTAAGCTGACTGTATCATGGTGACGAGTGTACTTTATAACTACACTAAGCTCATTGTATCATGGTGACGAGTGTACTTTATAACCACATAACTACACTAAGCTGACTGTATCAAGGTGACGAATGTACTTTATATACTTTATAACGATATAACTACACTAAGCTGACTACAAATTAATATGTAATCAATAGGCAATGAAGAGAGACTGCAAATGGCAAATGGCATAGTCCTCTGGCATCATGTGACATTTCAAAAGACCAGTGAGACATATAAAGGGTGAAATTAAAGCCCTACATCCTACACATAGAGAGGTAGGGTCTGTTTATTAGGACTGTAAGGATTTCACGCCGTGCACCAACAGAGATCCTGAACCCTGCACGGGGAGAGACCAACAGCGGCCAAAGATCTCACATGATCTAAAGTGACAACTTCCACTTCTGTATTTGTCTGAGAGGCATGTTGGTGTCAGTAGCTGAGGGGGAGTGGTGGCATTGGATTGCTGTTTGGAGGCTTTTGGGGTACTCTTTGGTAAGTTAGCTCTCAAAAAAACACATATGTATGGCCCAAATATATGGGACTCTCACCGTTTAGAGTTAGGACCACCCTATTAGCAAAAGCACCGTGGAGTGGCGGGTGGCTTCAACATACATTTGCAAATGTGTGCAACTAAGACTTTTGCATTTTTATCTACAGTAAAAATGGCAGGTCTTTTGCTGGCTATAGCAGTGTGCTGGAGGATATTTCTGTGTGTTTGTTCCTTCTAGGATAACCCCACCCTTTCAAGCACCTGCTATGAGCCTATAAATTGATTGAGCAACTTCCACTTCTGTATTAACCTTCCATTATCATAAAGCCTTACACCATAATGCACATGAGAATAAATATATCTTGGACAACTTTTAAATAACATGCATGAAGATAATTAAAACTTGTATCTTCCTTTTTATACATGCAAATTCCCATTTATACAGTTGTTTTTGTAGGTTTGGTTTTTTGTTATACAGGAGGTAGATAAATACACCCTTACTCATGTTAGGATATTGATATTATATATGTTATCACCATGACATTATATCTTACTTATTTTTGTAGAAGTTTGTGGTCCCCTTTATATACAACACTATTACTTGCTAGTATTACTGTATTTCAAGGACTATCCGAACAAATTCACAAAATATACACAGTACGTTTCTTTCATTTAAGGGATTCATGATTTGCAATTAAACTGAATTATGAATGGTGATATTTTAAAGACTTTTATGAATTTGTTTTCAGTCATATAATATTTATTATTTAGGGATATATTTGTGCAAATTGTATATATCTTTTATTGATATGTATTAATTATACTAAATAACTGCACTTCGCAATAGCTGAATGATGTGTATTATGTCTTGTGACTCTTTTGAAAGATAAATGTGTTATTATTTTCTTATGATACCCTCTTATGTAATGATTACAGCCCATACACAGACTTTAAATATTTTTTTTTATCTGCATAATTCCCAATTTTTTGCACTGTACGCTTTTTATTTTATTCTAATTTTTGTGACTCAATAGTTTATTAACTTTACAAGGAACATTTGATGTAGATAAGGTAGAAAATCTCTGTGGAATCCTTGAGTGAAAGGACATAAAAAAAAATTAATTCCTCAGGCTCAGTTGAATAGCTTCTTTGATTGAAGTTAAGTATAAAGATAAACTGTATCATCAGTCTGTTGTTAGAAGTTTAAAAGTTACCCAGGAGGGACAACAAAATAGACTTAAGATAGAAATAGGGACTGTAAACAGAGGAAATAGTGTTGATGTGATATTTGGGGATGGAACCAGACACAATGTTCATGAACCATAGACACCCTCAGGTTTAAAGTAATATAGTGAAATATTTACCTAACACAAGAGAACAACAAAAAACTACAGAATTTCAGTAAGAAATAAAAACTATATTTACTTGTTGTAACCCAAAGTAAAAAGATATAGATCTGTTGTTAAGAGCTGCTTTGCTCAATGAACCGAGACATCGTCTATATACTGCTTTGCCTGGCCAGTGCAAGAGTACAGTCTCTAAACTTGCTATGGCAAGGGAAAGATTACTGCAAAATATAACATCTGATTGTTTGGTCAACAGATTGGTCAAAGATACACAAAAAGTAAACAATATTAGGAGGAATGACTTGCTGATTATTTTTCTGCAATTGTGTCTGAATCAGCATTCACAAATCATGGATGCTGCAAGCATTTCTCCAAGAGCTGTTGCGGTAGCCTTCGGAGGTTGGCCGGTAGAATGCCATTATGACCCAGCTCAAAGTCATGGGTTGCCAAACTAAAGGCCTAACTATAATGGTTAGTACTGTAAGGCCTCTGATTAGAAAGAGTGATCAGGTACAGAAATATAATCAATGGTTTTGTAAAGTAAAAACTTGAGTATAGTTGGGAAAAGTAGCAGGAATTTAAAGAATACATCAGAGCTCCTTCCTTGGGGCTCTGATGCTGAAGCCATTTTTAGTTCTATCAAACAATCTCCTTCATCTGCACGTACATTAGGATTTCATGATTGCACAAAATCTTTTATTTTGTTCTATAATGGAAGATCCCGGATTGCATGGCAAAACTTATGCAACAACATGGTAATAAACACAGACCACTTGCTCATTAGCATTTGGTTTACTTCTATGTTTCTGAACCGTATCAGCTGCAGCTACAGTAGTTGTACCGTCAGCTCCTGTACAGTGTCAATACCACATGCAGCATCAGCACTTTTACCTAAAACCAAAACTGAACATCTGCCTAGTAGTAGACTCATCAAGTAGGAAATTTGGCATTTGTTCCGCTGCTCGGACATGAACTCTGCCCAAGGATTTGGCTATCTGCTTTTTGAGCGAGCAGAAAGGCTAAGGGCTTCATTTAGAGTCGGATGCAAAGTCCATTTCAGGCGCATCCTGCACATTTCCACCGATGGGGCATGCGCAGTAAGCAACAGTTCCCTGTAGTTCCATCTGCTTTTCAGATGCAGTGTACACTGCGACAGCTTGTGTCTCAGTACGAGGGAAAGGGTGGAACACGGAGTTATGTAGGCATGACCATCAATAATTCAGATACTATGGGCATCTACCCGCAAAAACTACCCTAGACGGATCAAGACGCAGGCGGAACAAGTAAGAAAAAGTACAGCAGGAATTAGGTGACGCAAGTAGTTAGCTAGTTGCAGGAACTGGTTGCAGCTTGATAAATTAATACAAGTGGGACGCAACTGGGGTTGCATGCCAATCGTAATACCCTACCAAACTGCGGCACACTCCCACTCCTACTCTTTCATGTAAGTCTTAGACGCACATTGCGTCCGACTCTAAATGAAGCCCTAGATGTCCAACTAACAGCTTGAGCTGCTGACTAAGCTGCCCTGCTCTCTCGTCACAGAAGGGCCGCAATGCATCAGAAACATAGAAACATAGAATTTGATGGCAGATAAAAACAGCTTGGCCCATCTGGTCTGCCCATTTTTTAACCTACGATAACCTCAAACCCTATTTGATCCTTAGTTCTTTATATAAGGATATTCTTAAGTCTATCCCAAGCATGTTTAAATTGGTCTCCTGTATTAGCTTCTACCAACTTTGATGGGAGGCTATTCCATTTATCCACTACCCTTTCTGTGAAGTAGTTTTTTCTTAAACTTCCTCTGAACCGAGTTCCCTCCAAACTACTTCCTTCCAATTTCAATTCATGTCCTTGTGTTCTAATACTTCTCTTCTATTGTAGAATGTTTCAGTCCTGTACCTTGTTATAACCCTTGATATATTTGAAAGTTTCTATCATGTCCCCTGTTCCCTTCTCTGCTCCAAACCATACATATTAAGATAATTTAGTTTTTCTAGGTACGTTTTTTGCTGTAGGCCATGTACCATTTTGGTTGCCCTTCTTTGCACAGTCTCTAATGTATTTATATCCTTCAGGAGATAAGGCCTCCAGAACTGAACATAGTATTCTAGATGAGGCTGTACCAACGACCTGTACAGTGGCGTTATTACTTTCTTCTTTCTGCTATTGATTCCTCTCCCTATGCAACCAAGCATCTGACTTGCCTTTCTCATTGCTCTGTTACATTGCTTACCTGCCTTTAAGTCACCTGAAATAGTGACTCCAAGATCCTTTTCCTCCTCAGTATTTTCTATTATAGAGCCATAAATACTATATAAACTAGATATATAGATGACCTATTCTTTATCTGGGATGGAGAACAAATATCGTGAGATAACTTCCTCAGCCAGATAAATAATAATGAGGTTAATTTGGAATGTACGGCCAGTACAAGCAAACAGGAGGTCCAGTTTCTAGACCTAGAGATCTATACAGAAGAGAGTAAAATTTTGACATGCACTTTCGTGAAACCAGTGGATTGTAACAACTTCCTACCAGCTAACTGCACCCACCACCCTGTTTGGATAAGGAACATACCCAAGGGTCAATTTAGACGAATAAGAAGAAACTGTTCTAATCCAAGGGAATATGTTCAACAAGCGGAAAATATGATGGAAAAGTTTATATAAAGAAATTATGATGAACATCAGGTACAGGAAGCATTTACGAGTGTCAAAGAGATGGAGAGGGATGAACTCTTAACATATAAAGATGAAGAAGAGCAGAAAGGATTCAAAACTGTATTTGTCACTAAATTTAGTAGCAATTACCGTGTGGTCAACAATATAATCAAAAAATATTGGCATATTTTACTACATGATGAAGATTTGAAGTCAATCATTCCATCTAAACCAAAGATAGTATTAAAGAAAGCTGACAACCTCAAGAAAATGTTGCCCCAGAGTTTTTTCTACCTATATATGAGCATAGAAATACAGTTATCTCTGAAGGATTGTATTACTGCACTGAATGTACATGTTGCAGAAATTCCAAGATGGAATCAACTACTCCCACTCTGACTTATACGTCAAAGGTTACTAAAGAGGAATATAAAACCAAAGAAAGAATAAACTGCAATTCTGAAGGAACTCTATACCTTTTGGAGTGCCCGTGTGGACTCCAATATGTGGGTCGAACCAAAAGGAAATGAAAGATTAGGATAATGGAGCACATTCGTAACATCAAGAGAGGTTTAACTACACATAGTGTGTCCAACCATTTTCTGACCAAGATGTCTCCCTTCAAACTCCCATATGCCCTATCCCCCATAAATCCTCCATGCCACCCTGCCACCCTCAATCTCTTATCACCAAGTCACATTGTATCATCTGCCTATCACCAAGACACATTGCATCACCTGCCTATCACCAAGACACATTGTATCACCTGCTTATCACCAAGACACATTGTATCACCTGCTTATCACCAAGACACATTGTATCACCTGCTTATCACCAAGTCACATTGCATCACCTGCTTATCACCAAGACACATTGTATCACCTGCTTATCACCAAGTCACATTGTATCACCTGCTTATCACCTAGTCACATTGTATCATCTGCCTATCACCAATTCACATTGTATCACCTGCTTATCACCAAGTCACATTGCATCACCTGCTTATCACCAAGTCACATTGCATCACCTGCCTATCACCAAGACACATTGTATCACCTGCTTATCACCAAGTCACATTGTATCATCTGCCTATCACCAATTCACATTGTATCACCTGCTTATCACCAAGTCACATTGTATCACCTGCTTATCACCAAGTCACATTGTATCACCTGCTTATCACCAAGTCACATTGTATCACCTGCTTATCACCAAATCACATTGTACTAGAATTCATCCAATGAAATACAACTGTATTATTGACTTAGACACCCCAGTACAGTAAACACCATGGGATAACAATAAGAGTGCAAGAAATAAAAGCACAATCAGCTAATAATGTTCTGGGGCTTCTATGTTACGGGGAAAAGGCAGGGTATAGCTGATACAATACTTCTTGTAGCATTCACCCTAGAGGAATTCTATATAACATCACTACACCAAGTATGTTGGGAGATGGGAAATAGCAGCTAACATGACACGTGGGGATAAAACACACTGGTTGAGTTATTATTGTCCCTTTTGTGATATATTCAGCAGTTACAGTGTTAATAAATTTGGACAGTTATAAGAGCAATTAGCCAAAAAAACATTTCACTCAGTAACATATAACAGGAGTAATGGTGGACATACAGACAGTTACCTTACAAAACAGAATGGCCTTAGATTTTACATTGTCAAGGGAGAGCTGTGTGCCTTAGTTGGGAAAGAATGCCGGACACTATTCCTTATAATTCAAAGAAAATATGAACAACATTGCAGTCAAAATGACATAAAACAGATGATACCTGGGGACTATTGAGCTGAATAGGTGTATGGGGAGAAAATATAGGCCGGTATTTCATCACCTTCATTTGTACAAGTATAGCTGTATACTTCTCATTAAATATTTATCAACCAAAATATGTAACGACGAGAAAATCTTTCTTTGGAGAAACATCAGATAACAGCCCTCCAAATGGATCTTAGACACCATAGAGCTCACTGAGTCACTGAAATGTACGGCATTAATGAATACTGACAACTATTAAGTTAAGAAAATGTTAAACTATGAAATTGAAAAAGGAGGAACTATGGAAATAAAAATACTGCAGACCTTATACAGCCTTATAGGGATCCTGAAGTATTTCCTCAGTCATGAAAAGGTTAAAAATAAATGTGTGCTGAGGATAAAGCTCGTAAGTTTTAGAAGTGCTGATCATGTAACGTATTCCTTGCGTGCCCCCCGGGGACGTTAGGCCGGAGCCGTGAACCACAGGGGGTCGCCTGCGTGCCCTTATTATAACCCACCACTGATGCCATGTACTCCACTATACATCTCTGGGGTCAGCGTGTTTAGGGTACCAAAAGAAATACAGCACATTAGTGCCATTTACAACAGGCCATTAAGCAAAGCTTTAAACTGTCGACCTGCCCAATTATTATTACTAAATATCTCAGGGTAAGACATTGCCGGCATAGAAAATGACAGCAGATAATAAGACAGTTAGTGGAGAAGATAAGAGCCAACTCTGCTGAAGGTTAAATATATTATGAACGTATGATTTACAGGTTTGCAACCCGTTATCCGGAAACCCATTATCCCGAAAATTCCAAAAAAAGGGAAGAAAAAAAAGTATTGCTGCGTTTCAGTGATTTTGTTCCATACACAGATATAAACATCAAGTATGTCTTAATATAGTTAGATGGAAGAACTCTGCTAAGAAATGCAATTAGGACGGGAGTGTCGGAAGCAATATGAGGGAAAAAGGATAGTATTTAAATCGTTCTTCCTACGTTTTGGACTTCCCCTCTGGGAAGGTGAAAGGGACAAGTGTAGGGAAGGACACGCTGACGCGATTTACATCATCACGACCCTGCCCACCACTGTGTAATGATGCCAATCTGATTAATGTGAAGCAGGATCCGGGAGGGTGACCTACTCTGTCTGGAGTCCGGGAGGATTCCCCCGAAATTCAGGAGTCTCCTGGACAAGTATGTTTTAAATGTGTTTTAGTAGACATTAGGCATGGACTACCCGGGGGTCTGGGACATGACTATTTCAAGAGTGTCCTGAACCTTCAAAGATAGTGGCAATGTGGCCTTTATCCTCCGCCCCCACTGAACAAATAACCAAACCACAACCTAGGTGAAAATCAATAAAAAAAAAGTGAAACATATAATAGCTAAGTAAAGTCGACTAGAACCGATAAGCAGAGCTAAATAACCAGTGGATATATTTACTAAACTGTGGGTTTGAAAGACTGCAGATGTTGCCTATAGCAACCAATCAGTATCTAGCTGTCATTTTGTAGAATGTACTAAATAAATGCTAACTGCAATCTGATTGGTTGCCATAGGCAACATCTTCACTTTTTCAAACAAGCAGTTTAGTAAATATACTCCCCAGGAGTCTATTTCATAAAGATCAGCTTAACAAACCCTTTGTTATAAGTATGTGAAACATTATTTACAATCCTCCTAAAGTAATAATCTATCATAATCGTTTACATTGTAAGTTGTAATAAGCAGGATCCTATAACCTCCTGCTTCACTCTCTGTTTCTAAGACTCATTATATGTATCTTTATTGTACAGAGCTATAAATCTGCTGCCACTATTTAAATGAAGGACAGTAGTAATTGCTATATCATATATATGATTTAGTTTTACCTTATTTTTCTTCTCTAAATATCTATTATTACATCAATATCTATTATAAGGTTATTTGCTCTGTATAACAAATCAACAACTAGTTTACACAAAAGTTAAATAAGTGACCAAAGTCACAACAAGTGACAAAAAGTGATCTTAAAACGGGTATTAATATAAGTTATCTCCAGGTTTAATTTCAAATTGTCTGACTAAGGGGTTTGGTAGATTGTGCTTTAGAATGTTAGCTCCATAGATTAATACTAGGATCTTACACTTTTAATCTGGAGTCACTTAATTTATAATAATTACTATTATTCAGTTAAAATATGTAACGCCCCTTGTGACATGTGAGGTGTGTGCCCCCTTAAGCTCAAACTGCAAGTTTCCGTCGGGTTTGAAAAGCGGAGATGTTGCCTATAGCAACCAATCAGATTCTAGCTGTCATTTTGTAGAATGTACTAAATAAATGATAACTAGACTCTGATTAGTTGCTATGGGCAACATCTCCACTGTTCAAACCCACCAGAAATTTGCAGCTTGATACATTTGCCCCTATGTCTAATTTCCCTTCAACGCTTGCCATCTTCTGTGATGCTGAGTAAACACGGCTGCCATATATGTCTGAGTCCGGCCTATTGTAGCTATTGCTCGAGTAAATGCTGCAGATACAGGAGTGGGTCTGAGTTCTGAGAGGGAGGTTCCAGAACACAGAAAAAGACGGCTGATGTTGCGGATATCCGAGAATGTACAGTCAAAGCTCTATGCTGGAGAGGTGTAAGCGTGGGTGCCACCATGGGATCCAACTTTTTAAAATGATTGGGGGTGCTAAAGTAGGGTGCTAAAAAATGCCATGCATAGGCATGATTAGTGGCAGTGGAAACTCAAGCACCACAGCACCCACAGAGCCTATGAGGTCCACTCATGACTTTGTATCACTTTGCTAACCCACAGCAGATGCATACAAGTTCTTTTCAAACCTTGAATTCTTCTGTTGTTCACAGGGAAATCACTTAAAAAACACCCACACTTTGTTCTTTAAAATGTGATCAACATTATTAAAATAAAAAAAACAGCGAGAGCCATTTTTGTCATTAACATAAAAAAAACAACAACAATTGTTATGTAGAAGGAAAATTAACCTTGGAGATGGGGGTACGTTGGTATAGTTTAAACTGACACGCAGTAGAACTCACAAATTTCTTGATACGCCCTTGAAAAGTTAATGTGGAGTAGAATTAGTATCGCAAATGACATTATTGTGTACAATTCCTTTGTGTGGAGAGAAGGAAAATGTTCTCAAACATACAATCTTCTAACTAAGACAGAGCCGTGATGTGATTTTAATTATAGGAAATTGTTAAACATTCAGAAATAATTTCCTGATTTACAACTAAGGTCTTGACAGCAATTATATAAAAAGGCTGCGTACAACGATTGCAGATTTTGTTGTATAAATCATTGCATCAAAGAGGGGAAAAAAAAATAATAATTGGTGTGAGATGCCTACTTCTGTTTAGAAAAGAAAACATAGATTGAACAACAGTTTTATTTTAAAGTACTTTGATCTTTAAGTCGACAGGGCTTTTTCTCGCTACAACTGGTTACTTCCGGTAAGCCTAGTTAACAAGGATCACGGCGGTATGTCTACCACCACAAGACCACTTCTGTTATCGCCATCCAAAGATAACGATAATGAATAAAAATAAATAAATAATGGTTTATTCTTTTAAGGCTGTACTTTTATTTTTTAATATTTTTTTAATTTTTTTACATTTTTTTTTAAATAAATGGATCCCATTTCTGGGCTTTTCGTTCCTCCGCCTAACGCGGTGGAACAGTGCCAAGCTGTTCACCCAAAACGCAGAGGGGACGATTGAGAAATAAGAGTTTTGTTTAAGAATCATTATTTCCTAATTATTACTATTTTCAGCACTGTACAATTAGCGCAGAATCATTACATATACATTGAATCCATAACTGAGAATCAAGCAGCTTGTACAATATATGTACACAGAGCCCAAGCCTCACCTGATTCTCTAAGCCAGGGATGCCCAGTTGGCAGACCTAAAAGGCTTTAATGTTGGTCCTATGATCTCGGACAACCTTCATTGGTTATACTGTATGATTATTTTTTTTAAATAACATTCAGCCCGCAATTCCATATACACTTTTATGGGGACTGCTCTGTAAAATTAACACAGGTGCAAAGCAGCAGATATATATGATATCTGCTGCGATGCAATGGTGATAAATGTCATTGTTGCGGTTAATTGCCGATTTGACAGAGGATTCATGTTTCACGAATAGGCCCCTAAGAGAGAAGTTGGAGGCAGCCATTTTGTAATAATTCACCGGGGACTTTTTGCCTCCGTGATGTCACTTTTTTTTTTTTTTTCAAAATGGCTGCCTCCACTGTATGAGGGTGAGAGGTTTCCGGTACAATGACAAAGTAGTACCATTTAAATTTGTAGTATTAAGATACCAGTTACTAAAAAAACAGCATGAAAAATGCATTAACTGTGGAGACAGCTGGATTTCTACTGTCAGGAGTATTTCAGTGTATACTTGGATTTCTCCTTCCTGTATATTGTAGACAGATTATATAGGACAGAATGGAGCATTAGTCAAACTGGCAAAAAAATGTGCATCATAATGCAAGTTTAAATCAATTTATGTTGCAAAGCCAAACATTGATAGAGAAAAGATAACATGACTCATCACCATCTGGTCCAATCTGATTATTGTACAAACTGGGAATCTCGTGGTGGGTACAGCAGAGGGAACATTTACGTGAGGCTGCCATATATTGAGGTTAGGAATAAGCATGATGTATGACTAACCGAGCGTGCCAAATTTACAGGCGGCTTACTACTCTTTAGATATGTTTATTCTGCCAAGTCAACAGAGATGCATCTGTGAAGATTAACATACTTTAGCACATTAAAAGAAGCACATTTCAAAGCCAAAGTTGGGCAAGTACCATACCAAAGACGTTTTGAAATAAAATATATGCCTTTTGATGGAGTGCGAGGGCTCTAATCAGTTTATACATTGTACCATTAAGACCTAGCAGATGGCTACTGTGTCACTTAAAATATAAATGGAAACCGCAAGCCCGAGTTATAAACCTTGAACGCTTCAAATAAAATTTCCACGTCTGGAATTCCTGCCATGCCAGCACAATCAGTAAGCAAAATGAATGGTTTATACAATCAGTATCACATATTTTAAGGATACATTTTGTCCCTTAAGGCTTGATCACAAGCATTTATTAGTCCTATATTAAAATCCACCAGAGGTTAATGTAAGATGTACAGTATGTATATTAATGTGTGCAAGTTTGTTTTTATATAGGTGTGTGATGCGGGCAGCACGGTGGCTCAGTGGTTAGCACTTCTGCCTCACAGCACTGGGGTCATGAGTTCAATTCCTGACCATGGCCTTATCTGTGAGGAGTTTGTATGTTCTCCCCGTTTTTACGTGGGTTTCCTCCGGGTGTTCCGGTTTCCTCCCACACTCCAAAAACATACTGGTAGGTTAATTGGCTGCTATTAAATTGACCCTTGTCTATGTGTCTGTCTGAGTGTGTGTGTGTTAGGGGATTTAGAGTGTAAGCCCCAATGGGGCAGGGACTGATGTGAATGAGTTCTCTGTTCAGTGCTGCGGAATTAGTGGCGCTATATAAATAAATGGTGATGATGATGATGATGATGTCTGAATGTGTAGCCAATAAGACTCAAAGGAGTAACCTACAGCGTCAGATTCTGGCTGTCATTTTCCTTTCCTTCCTTCTCTCAACGCAAACTCATTACCAAATACATCACCCAAGAGTAGATTACAACATTATCCATTGTGAATTCCATCTATCCTATTTATCCAATTCTAAGATTTCTGTATCTGATCAGGGGCGTACCAATACAGGGTGTAGGGGGGTGTACCAATAAGGGTTTTAACAGCTACGGGCCTGAAGATGAATGGGGTCTGGAGGTGCCCCCCACCTCCAGGGTCCCAGCTCCCTGGGGCCCTAGCTCAGTGTGCCCCTTCTGAGCGCCACAAGAGCCCAAACACACATGCTCAGGAAAGGCCCCCTGCTTAGTCTATTGAGCTCAGAAGGGGGCGCCTGTGAGGCGAAAATGTCATTGCTGGCTTTAGGGTGGTGGTTCTCTAACGGAATAAACAAAAATTCTTCTAACCCCAATCCTTAAACTCATTCTTGGCCTCAAAATATTAATCACTCAAACTATAATCAACATTTCATTTAACATTATCTAAGAATAACCGGATTATCTTACATTGTGGATTCCTGTCATTATTGATAAACCGTACGTAGTAATCCAGCTACCGGTAATAGGGAAATGTATATCAAGACGCAGCACATTGCTCCTTTGTCATGCACAAAAGAGCATTTGCAGCTGACTCCTAGTGTTCATTAATGTAAGGAATTACTCTGGAAATGCTATATATTCTGAAATGAGTCAAGCTCTGAGCCCTGCATGCTGAATGATTGCCCTTTACATGGCCCATGATAGATGCAAGAGCATATAAAAATAAGTTTAGATTGCATGCATACACAATAATGGATAATCATGTCAAGCGTCATTCCATAAACAATGAGGAACAGAGACGACATATAGAACGTTAGAGCACTCTGCAGAGATTGCACCATGGCGAATAGATAAATTAACCAGTATTTCGCAAAGTGTGGGCCATTGACACCGGCTTGGAGTAATATTGCACGTGACATATGGAGAATTTGCAGAACTGAAAGAAAACACAGATCATTCAGACAACATTACGTCAGATGTCAATTAAGATTGCAGAGATTAAATGGCTTTAAGCGCATTATATAAACCAGATGTGATTATTAAACTGCAGAAAGTAATTTCCAAATTCTTGAATCTTAATCATATATAACAGAATTTGTGTTTTAGGAATGATATGTTCATAGAATATGTAATATAGTTAGGTGCATTTCACTGGGGTCAGAACACCTATAACATTCATTTTTCATAACTGGTTACACACATTTGATCAGGAGACTACGTAGGTGGGGCTGGAACATCCTGCAGCCAATCACAGTCTTAGAATGTTAACAGCAGCACGAGTTGTCAGGTTCCGGTCAAGCTGCAGCATTGTCTAATACAACTCTATATGAAACAAAGTTCATACATACAACTTTTAGTATTACTGGCTTTAACTAAAAATCCATCTGGGTTATGAGTCACGTCTCGAATACATAAACTGGCACAGTTTTGTGAATCGATATTCATTCGGCAACACCTTACATTTTGCAGGGAAAATGCCCTTTGCTCATATCTAAGAAAGAACAGTGAAGGATATTGCAGCTGGCTTTTGAAAATTGCTATTTGGTGAAAACAGAAACTGTATGGATCACAGCAAAGCTGAACTGATAAACCTTGCGCATATATAGCTTTGTATCCTACCGAAATAAAACGCTGCAGCTGAGTTACCTATAACCGCGGTCTGTAATAAGAGTATTGTCATTTTCTAAATTATGGCTATTTCTGAGTTCTTCCAGCTTGAAAATGGAACATGTCTGACCTGGCACAAAATACAAATCGGGAGACAAATATTCACTCACCGCAGGCTCATCACATCATGCGACTAGGAGACAATTTCATGAAATAGATACAATTGCTACCCACTGCAATTTGTTCTATTTCAGCAAACCTGTTATTACTCTTCAAGAGATCCTTCGCTCTCATCTTGACTCAATCAAAAGAACGCTAGTTTATGACAGGTTGCATCGGGAGGAACAGGACTTCAATTTCTTCCTACAGAAACAGTATTTTAATCTCTTAACAGGTGCATTTACCGTGATGAAATCAGCCGTCACTATTATCAGGACTGGTTTTATCCTTTACCAAATCAGTGGATGACATGGAATATATTCTACTTTCTGAGTTAAAGGCACTTTTTATATTTACCTTGCGTTGGTCGAATGGTAACATCTAAACATGAATATATACTAATCTGCTTACTATAGGGCCTCACTTACTCTCTATAAAGGTATTACGCCATGAGCAGAGGGCCGTCTCTATGCCCCTCTTCCCTCTCCTTTCTGGTTGTGACAGGTAAACAGGATGAGGGATGAATACCCACATAGAGATCATTGATCTCCATGGAGCGATGCAAGTTCAGTGCACTCAGGTGCTTTACAGAAGCGGGTAACAAAGCTGGGGGGTGCGGGAGTAAAACATGTTCTATTTTTCTCCTTCGCTTCCATCATTGGCCTATGTAACGCACTTATGTACACAGTCAGTCTATCTCTCCATAGGTATCAAGGCTCCCTACACGAGTTTGTCCCTTTTCTGTTCACCTGTAGAAAATTGGAACGGAGCGGAGGAAGAAATAAAAATGGCCGTGTACACATGTGCTATGTCTACATGTAGAGTTAGCCATTCGGTAGACTGTCATTGTTTAATTCCCTGATCTCCTCTCAGAGCCCTACTACCTTATTCCTCTCAAAATGCAATTGTTTGAGGATGTGACCTAATAGCAAGAGGTAAACATGACATTAATGTACCACATCAATTATATCTTCAAACATCTGATTAGGGGTGGGATGAATGTCACTATTTGGTATCACTATGGTCCTGTGCACAAGTCACAGTTTGAGAAATTTGATTTGCAATCTCACTGATAACAGACACGCTCTGTACAGGTTGTTGAATTCAGTTTGACAATGATAACACAGCAAGTATAACTGACACGCTACACTTTTCCATTTCAGCTTTTCGTCTGGTTAACAGAACTATTCATTTAAACTTTTTGCTCCGTGTATGAAAACGTCAGTGTTGGACTTTAGTTGTCCTTTAGAAACTACAAATCAATTAGTCAGTCGCTAGTTTACCAAAGTGCACACACCCAAGTGACATGCTCCACTGCACAATTGACGCTTCAGCTAAGTGGTTGTCTCACATGGGCATCTGTTAACATGCAGGGCAGCTGATATACTAACCTTTTAGTATGCTCAAAAATTATATATTTTCATTATATTATTCTTAGAAATGCTGACTGCTTTAGGACCACATATGCGCTGATGTAGGGTCAACTGGCTTATAATGGTAATTTTATGATTGCATGTATCTTAATAAACTCTATCGCTTCACAACCACAGAAATCTTAACTCTGTTAATCTTCAACAGTTGTCCACCTCTGTCCAACATTTTCTCTCCCCAATCTCCTCCGCTGATAGGATAGAACCTCATTTTCACCAATCCCTAGCAACAGCCCTCAATCAAGTGACTCCAGAGAATATTCATACTTCACGTTGACTTCGACAACCGTGGCACACTAAAGTAATGCGAAAACTTCAAAAACTTTCCCGTAAATCAGAACATAACTGGCGTAAATCTCGAACCTCTAATGATTTCCTTACATATACTGCAAAACAAATATACTACCGATCTCTCATCTATGCTCAGGCATCTAACCCCAAACACCTGTAACACATTTAGATCTCCTCTCAACCATCTGACTACTATCAGTGCCCGGGATCTTGCTTCCTACTTCAAAGACAAGATAGGCTAGAGATGTCATCATCTGTTTTGACAAGCAATCAGTTAAATTCCTTCCCAGCACCCTCTAACACCCTCTCTTCATTTGATCTCACAAATGAAGATGAAGTATCTACTCTCTTCTTATCTTCCTACTCTACCTCATGTCCTCTTGATCCCATACCCTCACAAATAGGTAGATCCCTGTCTACTTTGCTCATTCCACCTCTAACTAGAATCTGTAATCTATGTCTCTCTGGTATCTTCCCGTCATTATACAACCATGCAGTGATTACTTCTATCCTGAAAAAACAAAATTCTGACCTAAACTCTTTCTCAAATTACATTCCCATCTCTAATCTCTAATACCCCTCCAAGCTTCTTAAAAGACTTTCCTACACTCGCCTCACACGCTTCCTTTCCGCAAACAAACTATTGGAATCTTTTCAGTCAGGTTTTCACTCTCAACATTCCACAGAGACTGAATTGACTAAGATTGTTAATGATTTGATCAGTGCTAAAACTAAAGGCCATTACTCTCTTCTAATTCAAGTGGCTCTCTCTGCTGCATCTGACACTGTTGACCACTCTCAAATGCTACAATCTCTAGATCTTCAAGACACTGTTCCCTCCTGGTTCTCATCCTACCTATCTAATCGCTCTTTCAGTGTCAATTTCTCTGGATCTACCTCTGCTCTGCTTTCCTTATAAGTAGGAGTACCACAAGGCTCAGTCCTAGGTCCTCTGCTATTCTCTATCTACACCACTAATCTTGGAAAACTAATAACCTCCTTTGGATTTCAGTATCATCTCTATGCTGACGATACACAAATCTATCTATCCTCTCCTGATCTTTCACCATCTGTGTTGTCTCGCGTTACTGACTGTCTTTCTGCCATTTCATCTTGCATGTCCTTTCACCAACTCAAACTCAATCTTTCAAAAACTGAATTAATAATATTCCCACCCAAGAACAGAAGCTTCCTGCCTGACATTTCTATTTATGTCGATAACATGACCATAAATACCACCCTGCAAGCTCGCTGCCTAGGTATGATCCTTGACTCGCAACTATTCTTTGCTCCCTACATCAACTCTATATCTTAATTATGTTACATACATCTAAAAAAACATTTCCAAAATACGCACATATCTTACACAAGACACTGCAAAAATGTTAATTCATGCACTTATCATCTCCCTTTTTATTGGTCTTCCCCTAAACAGTCTCAAACTCCTATGATCTATTTTGCTCACAGCGGCCAGACTGATTTTCCTTGAAAATAGTTATTCCTCTGCTGAGCCACTCTGTCAGTCTCTACAAAAACAGTTGCCTGTTTTTTACTGAATCCAGTATAAAATTCTTTTACTCACGTACAAGGCCATCAACAAAACTGCACCAACAGCCATCTCCTCACTTGTCTCAAAATATCTCCCAACTCAACACCTTCGTTCAGCCCAAGATCTGCATCTCTCCTCTACTCTCATTACATCCTTCCATTCCCGGTTAGAGGACTTTTTTCGCCTTCCACCAACTTTGTGGAATTCCCTCCCTCGCACAATAAGCCTTTCCACTGGTCTACAAATTTTCAAGCGTTCTCTGAAAACCAACCTCTTCGGGCAAGCTTATAATATTCCTCAATCACCCTCTTAACCTCACTAGGCTACCCTAGTTCCACCCTTTATACAATTCACACAAGACAACAACCCTCTGACTCCAGACCAACATTGCTGTGTGACTAGATCACATAGCATACGTATCACTTTTTATCCTTTGCCATCTGGCTGGACCAATATGCAGTATCTAGATTTAAGCTCATGTATCTGACTCCCATTGACCTATAGATTGTAAGCTTGCAAGCAGGGTCCTCTTACCTCGTTGTCTGCGTTACACAGTATTGTTTAGTACTGTTAGTCCCCAATTACTACAGAATTTGCTCGTGCAATATAAATAAATGTTGATGACGGTGATGATGATGAACCATGGGGCTAACTAACTTCCAATTGATATGGATCAAAGTGTTTTCTAAGACTTTTCTAACAGATAAACTGTCTGTTTTACAGGTTTAAAATGAATGCTTCATTATCAGATTTAGTGATCTTTCTGGTGTCTTACAGTGGTGTTTATTAATGACAAAACTCCCACAGTCACAAGTCATTTGAACTAGCAAAGGCTTACCTAAGAGTGATGAATTGCAAGAGAGGTGCATTGTCCCTGAAACGAAGCTTTTCTTGAAATGCAATTATCTGTCTGAGTGATAATGCTCAGATTAAAGACAGGGAAACATGATGGGATAAACGGACGGCAGCGGGGTCAAACCTCCAGCGTGTACAATACTCCTAGCAACATATTCTTATAATTAAACAGAAAACTCCTCTTTATAAGATTAGAAACGGAGTGCTGAATGATAAAATAATTTCTGCGCTGCAGCTTAAATGTCATTTTTACATGTCTTTATTAAGCCAAAATAATAATTGTGACAATGTAAAACACTGCTGCATCAAACCATCCTTATGATGCTTAGTCTATAGTACCTTGTTGGCTTATTAGATCCTTGTAATGACTTGTAGACTATTTGATATTTAAATAATATAAACTCAGTGTTTTAGGCATTTAAATACCAACAAAGGGAACACAGAGTTACACAATATAATAATATAATGCACTATTCATATAACACAGAACATGAGAACGTCACAAGAACTCTTTAGGTGATTTCACTAATCCCTTCGCCTAAGTGAGTGAGGGGAAACATGAAAGAGGTGGAGTTCCACATGCACTGCCCTCCTGCCTTCAACGGGGCCGCCCAGAGGAAGGATGGAGAGCACAGTGCCGCGTATCCTCCCTGGTCACATGACGCAGAAGTCAGCTGGTTCCCTGTTCTGATAGGACCAGGAGCAGCCAACTGGGGGGGGGCAGCAGACGAAAGCTCAGCAGGCCACTGGCAGTCCGCTAGTCCTCTGTTGCCCACCGCTGCTCTGTTCCATTATTCGATAAGAGGCCTAGGGATATACTTACTAAACTGTGGGTTTGAAAAAGTGGAGATGTTGCCTATCAAATTCTAGCTGTTATTTTGTAGAATGTATTAAATAAATAACTAAAATCTGATTGCTATAGGCAACATCTCCACTTCTTCAAACCCACAGTTTAGTAAATATATCCCCTAGACTTCTCCTGCACTTTGATGTAAGCGTTGCCTGGCGCTGTTGGTTTCCCCTGACTGTCAGAGGAAATTGTCTTCACTTCTGTTGCATAACATAAATGATGAATATCTAAGAGAAATCTACAGTGTAAAGGCCTCCACTGCCAAGAGTTTCTGTCATACAAATACAATGTGTCTAGCTGAACTTTAGTTTAAATGACAGTTTGCACTATACCTACATTGGAAACGTAGTGGAATAAATCCGTGCCTCCAAATTTCTATCATTCAATTAAACAGAGGACAGCAACAGAAGGTCTCAAAACAATCTTCTGCAGATGTTTATGTACTGAACCCACATAGAAGTGATCAGTATGTGTGATGACTTAAATTACCAGCATTCAACAGTGGTAGAGTTTGCTGATAAAAAAAACCTCCTCACCCCCCATCAGCGTTTTACTGCCAGTGTGGACTGTGGGCTTCGTCCAGCTGTGAATTACAACAACACGATCATTACCAGTGGTGTGTACAGGCTTTCTGGTCAGTGGGAGCGATAATTGTATCTTGTAATTTACACAACGCAAACAAACTGCATGTGAAAACCCAGGGAGCACTAGGAATTATTTTCACACTGTGGTTTGTAAGTGGCTGTTGTTTTAAACAAGTAAAATGTATTTGCGGTTACACTGTCATCATATTTATGCCCTGTCTTTTTTATTCTAATTATTGTTAGCATCAGCTTATCTGCCATTTACTAAATGCATATCCAAGAATTCCATATTTTCATATAAATGTATCTCCCCCACTCCTCATTTGCATACAATTAATGTATTCTAACAGTAAATAAAAATGATCAAAGATGTTATACTTGCAGGCACTATAATACAAACTTCATGTGTGATTTTAAGGCAGGCCTCCCAAATGCCCCGATTTGAGGACTCTGCCCCGCGGTGAGAAAGTTGGGAGGTATTCACTGCTGCTCTGGATATGTAGGGAAGAGGGGAACGGGTGCCTTAACAATGAATGGCTGTTATGAGAGGAGAAGGTAAAGGGGCAGCCTATAGCTCCCCGTGTTGGCGTGGGTTTCCCCTGGGTGCAGTGGCGCACGCAGGGGAGGTTTCTGAGTCTCTAGAAACCCCCCCTGCGCTAACTAAGTGGCCACTGTCCTATACAGCAGCCGCGGCGCTGTCAAAGAAGCGTCCGCAGCGGGGCTGTATTGTATACAGCACCGCCGCAGACGCTTCTTAGACAGCGCCGTGGCTGCTGTTTAGGACAGCGCTGGCGAAACGGAGGTGCTGCGTTTTTTTGGGGGGGTCGGCAGGGAGAAACCCCCTCCCCCTCCGACAATCCTCCGTGCGCCCCTGGGGTGCTCCGTTTTCCCCCTACACTCCAAAAACATACTAGTAGGTTAATTGGCTGCTAATAAATTGACCCTAGTCTGTGTCTGTCTGTGTGTGTCAGGGAATTTAGACTGTAAGCTCCAATGGGGCAGGGACCGATGTGAGTGAGTTCTCTGTACAGCGCTGCGGAATTGGTAGTAATGATGATGATGATGATATTAGGAGTGTCCCAGACTGGCACCCCCCCCCCCCCTCTTCCTGTCCCAAGTTAAAGAGCTGGGAATATATATGATTTAAGGGATAAAATGTGAAACGTTTTAACCCTAAGCCTAGGCCCTGCCACAATCTGCATAGTCCTCTACTCTTCTCTATGAGCCAAGTAGGGCAAACCATGGACACAAGTCTCTGTAAATATTGTCTGCAAGGACGAGGTTCATAAGAAACGGCAGCTGTTGCTCAAGCACTTAGGTAGAAGTATTTCTTGTTTTGTAAGTATGAAACTGCAGGTCTATGGTGAAGTTTGTACAAAAATAATCTACATTTTTTTGTTTAAATGGCAACCAGCCGCTTTCTTTAAACAATAAAAAATGACCTTTTCTATGGACTGATCTAATATTACTCAGACTTTCATGAATGCACAAAAATGTTGAGTTTTGAGTGGACATTTCAGAGGGTCACTGTGGTCTCAAAAAATGCTGTATTCTTATCTCAAAGTCCACTCAAAATGGTATTTTTTGCTCTGGGCAGAGTTATTAATTAAGGTATTTTGTAGGTGAGAGTAGAATGAAGAGAGGTCAAGGGATTTGTGGACAACCACCGAGGTTTTGACTGAGATATATAACACCCTTGAAAGACATCTACTTTGAGGATATGATGGACAATGTCAACGGCACTTGTGTCGTTTACTCTCCTGGAACATCTGGGAGAATCACAGATTTCGTAAAGCGTTCCTGGATCCCCAGGAGAGTAGACGGATTCTCCCAGATCCCATCTCTCTTTGCCCGGCGGGTGCTGATGAGCCAAGTCCAGTTGTTACGCCCCCAACACACACACACTTACCCTTGGGAAGTCCGCAGAGGGGATATCCAAAAAAATTGGCAAGTATGGCTTATGTTCATTATGTTCTTTTGGTTTCAATAATTTAATAGAAAAATGAAGGTTATTCTACAAACCATCAACAATACAATACAGCAATACTAGCATTACTCCCCAGTATGAAGTGTAGCATATTCCTGTGATACAGGAGCAATTCAATAAGAGAATAAAGTATTTTCAATAGCTTACTTATTTGTATACTGGTATTATATATTATGGTTTAAATGCTTGTATGGCAGCCAATCAAGCAACAAGCTTTTATCTGTTGTTATCTAATTCCCACTTATTCCCAGTCGGGACTGGAAACATTGGAATTGTGCCTGGTTGTATTAGATATATACTGGGACATATATACACTTATTATACTGAACACAATATTTCGTGGACCACCAGGACTGTTTACTGGATAGTATCTATTTGCTTACGGAATGAGAGCTAAGACTCTTTATCATATCACTGCAGCATTATTTATGTACTTTTACTTTTTCTGTGATTATCTCATCTGCTAACAACCTATTTCTACTGTGCTGTATACTCTGGCCAGGGCGGCAGATATCATTTCTTTTAACCATTAATACACTTTATAAAGTTTCATTATTTATATTCACAGACTCTATAATACATTGCTATATTGGTGGATCGCCAGGGAACAATATTACTATCTGCGATTGTAAGTGTATTTGCTCTGTTTAGCTGTGCGATTGTGTATTTACCCTGGTATAACGTGGCGTACTAATCACAATCGCATGGAAAACTATTACAATCAATATTTATTAATTTAGAGCGACTTCATCCAATTATTCCACTTTGACACGGTCCAGTTTAAATCTACAACGGAAGTGAGACATTACTATTATTATTATTGGTAGTTACATTTTAGTGCTAAATGTTTCAGCTAACTCCGGTGGTAAATAAGAACAGTCTGCGTTCTATTTTATCCGGGGTTTAACATAGTATACAATGCGTCCTAACAGCCCTAAGCAATTCCTTGACTGGTTGTTAAATATTTTTGTTTGCATTCAGCATGGAACTGTAATTCCACACTTGTTATATCTCTGCAACATTATTATAGATTACTGAGAGAGACAGAGTTTGAGTCATTTTTTTTCCCCAAAAGAAAACAGTAGACTCTAGAGTGACCCAAATAACAATGAAAGGGTTAAGAATCATTTTTCACCCGTGGGAAATAGACAGTGTCATAATAATACAATAGCAACATATATTTATAAGAAGAAATTACTAGTAAATGCGGCTGAGCCATTCATCTGTGCAGGGAGGGAGATTGCATTTACAAGGCTCTATTTATCAGCTTCAAACCAGAGGACGCCGGGTCAAGCCAAGTTTGTCATCCATTCTTCATGTTCAAAGCAGATCTTGTTATTGCTCAGAAAAGGTGAGCGCAGCAAAACACAGATAGACATCATTATACTGGAACAATCTACTGAAGTCACGGCTCACTTCATCAGTATGCACGGCGGCCCATGGAAATAAGTTACACTTATGTACCTTTAGAATAAACTCACACTAAGACATGGCTGCAGGCAACAACTAGTTCATTTGTCCGAGGAGCTTCAAAATCAGCAGCTCATTAATACAGTATATATGTATTGGAAAATGTTCTTAAAATGATGAACAAATATACACTGTCACACCATGATTAAAAAATCATTACTTACGCCTGTTTTTGACCTTTTTTTATACTTTGGTTTGTATTGTTTGCAGTTCTTTCTTAAGAAAATAGACTTTGTAAAGGACATGTCCACTGAAGCAAGTTGTTTCTATTAAATATTTAAGGTACAAACACATATTTGCCAATACAACCTAGTCCCTCTGAGGTTTAGGTTAGAAGATACTGTCTGATACCTCCTGTGGAGAAATCTTGTTTACTTTGGTTGCTCAACGTGTCAGACACGGTATTACAGCGTTAGTGCTGTCTGACCTATCTTCTCCACGCAAACTCCATTTTGTGTTACCTTCTCTGCAGACAACTTGGGGATGATGTCACAAGGGACAGTCAGACAGTCAGTGTTGCTAATGTATGCCATACTTGCCAACTCTCCCGGAATGAACGGGAGACTCCCGAACTCTGGGTAGGTCTCCCGGGAGTGACAATTCTCCCGCATCTGCCCACTTCCTAGTGAAGTGGGCAGATTTGAAGCCTCCATGATGCGATTCTGCATCATTTTGGCCCGCCCCCGTACTAAATTGACACGTTTGCGTCAGTACGTCACAGGGGGCGGGCCAAAATGGCGTGATTCGCGGAGCCCCGCCCCCTCACACCCACCTCTACACTGAGACTCCCGGAGGCCGATCGTTAAAGTTTGGCAACTATGATGTATGCATGCATTGGATAATGCAAACCTCCCAATGACTCCCGATTTTGGATGGACATCCCAATTCATGAACCGCAAAAGGGCCAGGGCTAAAGAGGAAAGTGGGTGGAGTTTGCATAATCTTGCGGACTGAGTTTGGACAGAATGGGGGCGGGCCTTTTCTTGTCTCGGGATTCTAACTGTTGGGAGGTATGAATGATGGAGTTATACTTTACTGCTTATCCAATAACATTTTCACTATGGAAATAATAAAACGACAGAATATAGGGTACACAAAAATTATAATTTAAGACAAGAATTCTAATACTCTTTTACAGAATATCCCTCATAATGGTTCATAGCCAATATACAAAAAGAGAAAACGCATAATAAAACTACTTCAGTATTTACTCTCTAGAAATAGCCACAAAGACCATTCAAATTTGGCAGCCCTCTGATGCTACTACTAGCAAAAGACCTATTTTGCCAACATTAGAAGTCAGATGGCAAGTGCTGAAGGGGGCATAGTGATGCAATGGCATAACCATGGTGAGCACGGTCATCATGCACTACTTTAAAAGAAAATAGGGCAAGTATTATTTTTAAGTAATGTATAGTAAGATGTAAAAATTGTATGTTAGGATATATTTACTTAATCCAAATTAATTCCTTCACCTACTGGTCAGGTCATCATAAAAAACTTCTGCATGCATAATCAGAAAGGGGGGGGGGGGGGGGAGCGTACTTTTGTTGTCCAGCACCAAGAAGCCATCTACAAATGTATGTTTTTTGTTAATAAAAATTATATTTGGACCACTGTCCCTTGCTCAAAAAGTCTGACATCTGCATTCAGAAACACAATTAAGTGAATCCAGAATGTAGTTTATTATTATCCCAGCAAATTACGATTTTGATGCAGTGGCAATCATTGTACAGGGGCGCACGGAGGATTGTCGGGGGGGGGGGGGGGGGGTTTCTCCCCGCCGACCCAAAAAGAAAACCAGCGCTGTCCTATACAGTAGCCGCGGCGCTGACGGCACCGCCGGAGACGCTTCTTAGACAGCGCCGCGGCTGCTGTATAGGACAGTGGCCACTTAGTTAGCGCAGGGGGGGTTTATAGAGACTCAGAAACCCCCCCTGCGTGCGCCACTGTTGTATGTATACTAAATATATACAGAACTAATTATACAAGCTGGTAAACAGCAATGCACAGCAAAATAGCAAAATGGCAATTTACGTGCTACAAATAATGTCCTTTCTGTAGTGCACTTGGAACGTAGGAATCTTTCAGGAATAAATCTGTGAAACAATTTCAAACTTAATTACAACTTGCCGTTTACTCCCCTTTATATGAGTCTTGTAATTAGCAAAGGTCTGGATTAAGCAGCTTGCACATCTTTGTGTTAGCATTCCCCAATGTGTACAATTTTATCAGGATCTAAACAAAATAATATGGGTTTCTGACTAAACAACGCAGCTGTGTTATTTATCTATTTTCCTCTCTCAATGTTTCTTAATTTGGAGAAAATGTACAATTTATCATGTTTAGCATTGTGTTCTAGAACCCAGAACTGTTGTAAATGCTATCATTTGCCACCTCACTATCACTAATATATATTATTTCTAGAAATTAGAGACATATTCAACACTCTTCTGCCTAATTACAGCTAATACATTTGTTAAAATTTAGCTTTACATGACCATAGTTCAATCACAAACCAGACCACACATCAGAATAAATCAACTGTTGTCTATATTGCTCTCTATTCATAGAGTATAAATGATGTGAAATGTGAGTTTATAAATACAGTGCTCAGCGGTTTGCATATGTCCTCTTGCCACTTTTACATGCTTTCGTCTGTATTTTTCACTAAAGCCTTTGTATTATCTAGTTTTTTTTTTACTTCATTGTCCTTGGATATAACACAAAGAATATAAGAATATATATATATATAACTGAGAGCATTGAAGCCATTGGTGGCTTCAAAGACACAGAAGGAAGCCAAAAGTTAAAGTAATGTAAATAGTTTTAGTAGGGTATGTTTATACCAAACTTGCCAAATTTTGGATCTCCTCTCCAGTAGATCCTGGGGCCCTAGATCCAAACTGTCCACTATAACATAACAAAATCATAAAAAATTATGTATTGCAAAAATAATGCATTTTTTAATCAATTCGGGTCCTAAATAAGAAAGTGGGAAAAACCTTTTCTCCAGGGAAAAGAGGTGTTTTTGCCAGATTTATTTATCAAAGGTCATGGGTCAGTGTTAGATATTGATGGATATTTCCAGTGGTAGCTTTCACCAGGGCCCTGACAAAGCTTTCCCCAAGCAAAGTATGGCCAAGCCTATTTAAGCATGGAAGAATGGTCGAAGAAAGGCTTGATTTAATGAAATAATATCTTTCTACATATTGGAATGCTCAAATTCAATTATAGTTTTTTTTTTGTTTGCTTTTTTAAAAGACTTTATTTATTAAGTTTCATCACAAAAATAAAAACAACTGACATGGTCATAAAGTAACAGAAACAAATGATATCTTCCAGTATAGGCAAGACGAGAACACCAAACTCAGTTGGAATATTTGCATAACATGAACATATATACTGGGTATAGCAGCATGGAATTGGAGAAATACCTTGGGGAAGAGTATAGAAGTGTGACAATGTATAAAGTGAGTTGGGAAAAGGTAGGAAAAAGAAAGGGGGAAGGGGGGGATTGAGACGGAATCCGGGGCGCCCGGGGGCCAACTGAAAGTGTGCAATGAGTAACCTACTAAATATCAATCATAGGGAGAGCACTGCGATACTCTGAGGATGGTCAACTGGCTGGGCAGGATCAGAAGTACCATTATTAAGGAACCAGTGACCCCAAATGTGGGAGAATTTATGGGTTTTCTTGTTTAGATGTGCAGAGATAGATGCCAGATACCAAATTTTGTTAGGTAATTGCTGTCTAGAGGGAGAATCCAGATTTTTCCAATGTTTCGCAACTAGACATGTGGCGGCACTGAGGATCTGCATATTTATCTAGCATCTCAAGAGGAAAGCCGAGTCAGCCTCCCATGGATGGGAGTGTTGGTTTGCTTGCAGCGTGGGACTGGCCCAGCGGGCTACTGGTGAAATCACCGGTAGGCCCGGCTACCTTACGGCCACACACCCTTTTGCACGTGGGCGGAGCTTACCTGGAGGCCCATTGTCCTCACCAGGGTCCTCTCCGGCATCGCCGCTGCTCAATTGCAATCGCAGCTGCGATCATGTGACCCGTCCCCTCCCCCTGTCAGCTGATTCATGCTCCCGCCGCCGCTGAAGGAAGGAGTAGAGAGGCTGCAACTAACAACACATGGGTAAGTAGAGTTTAACCACTTTTTTGTGCTATCACTATATATATATATATATATATATATAATATTGTGTGTGTATATGAATTGGGGGCACTATTGCATATGAAATATGTGATTTGGGGGGCACTACTGTGGGCATAATATCAATTGGGGACACTATAGCATGGCATATGTGAATTTTGGGTATTACTGTGTGGCATAACATTGGGGCACAACATTGTTTGGGGGCACTACTGTGAGGCATAATGTTGTTTGGGGGCACTACTGTGAGGCATAACGTTGTTTGGGGGCACTACTGTGAGGCATAACGTTGTTTGGGGGCACTACTGTGTGGCATAATGTTGTTTGGGGGCACTACTGTGTGGCATAATGTTGTTTGGGGGCACTACTGTGTGGCATAATGTTGTGGGGCACTACTGTGTGGCATAATATTTAAGGGGGCACTACTATGTGGCATAGGGGGGCTGCCCATCTATACTAAACTATAGGGGAGCTATCTATGCTAAACTATAGTGAGGGGGGCTGCCTATGCTAAAATATAGTGGGGGGGCTGCACAGAGAACACTATAGGGAGGGGGTGATTGGACCTTTAATTTAATGCTGAGGTGGTTTGGATCTATAATTGAATGTGGGGCTGAGTGTGGGGAGGAGGGCTATCTATTAAATGTGAATATTAATTATTTAATGCAGGGAACGGTCATGGGAAATGGATGTATTAAACGTAAATGCTATTAATTTATTGCTGGGGCTGTTTGGAGGGAGGGTAATAGGTTTATTTATTAAATGGGAATGCTATTAATTTAATGTTGGGGTTGGTTGGAGGGAAATAGATCTATTTATCAAATGTGAGCACTATTACTTGAATGTTGAGGCTGGAGAGAGGCCCATTTATTAAATGTGGGTGCTGTTGATTCAATGGCGGGGATGGTTGGTGTTTCTAAATGTACCCATTATTTTTTTCCAAATAGGGCCCTCAACATTCCAGGATCCAGACAAGCCACAACTAAAGAAGCCAGCAGCCACAGGTGGTAAAAGTGACAAGAACAGGTAGGACAGTCTGTCAAATGTTCTGAGTCTAGTGCAGGCTTGACTAACCTGTGGCATTCCAGATGTTGTGAAACTACAAGTCCCAGCATACAATTCCAGCAATAAGCTGCTATATATTGGCAAAGCATGCTGGGGCTTGTAGTTTACAACAACGGTAGTGCCACAGGTTAGCCAAGCCTAGTCTAGTGGGACAATCCCAATTTTTGGTGACTGTTCTGCCCAATCTAAGGGGCAGGTCAACGCTGTGTACTCTTTATACACACACTGCATTCTTTACATACTACACTATGGTGCTAGCTGTCCTTCATGGGCTGACCACTCCCCCCTCTAGTGTCTGGTCACGCCTCTATGATGGCTGGCCACACCCCCTCTGGTGGGCCCCTAGCATTGCAGTCCCCTGGTGGGCCCTACATGCCCCAGTCCGACACTGTTTGCTTGGAAGAGATAAGGAGATTATATAGTGTGGAAATAATCCCCCTTTGCAGAGGCGATTGCAAAGTTTTTTTTAATATATATATTTTTAGACAAAAGTGTAACTAGAAACCCAAGTCTGGGCCCCTAGTTGCAGTGGGCGAGCCGGCAAGACTGTTCACGCATGTGCTGGTGGACCCAAGACTCCTCTTACCGCTGCCCCGGAGAATATGCCATGGTAAATTGCAGTGAATGAAAACTATTCCTATCTAATAATAAATAGGTCCCTCAAGTAATCTTTTTTAAAAAAATTCAATTTTTAAACCATGTTTCTTTCCCACAGTAGTGGAACTAGAGCCCATATCTGCCCATGAACGCACACAACCGGAGAGACAGCTATAACCGATTCTTATTACGCCTATAAACAAAACTGCCATAAATCAGGATTCTAATGATAAACAGACCCTATAGAAACAGCGCCACCCACAGGTAGTGAGAGATGCAAACGAAAACATGACTCCTCTTACATTTAAATGAAAACAAAAGTATCATAATTTCAATGTTTATTTATGAATGCTATCATTGTTTATTTTCAAATAAATAAGCAGTATTTTAGCCTGAGGAAAGCAATAACATGGTTAAGAGAGTGGAGCAGCTGCTTTGCACTGTAAAGTGTTCTCCTAACAAGAGCACTTATATAAAAGGCAGTAGGGAGAAGGGCAGGGACAGACACGTATAACAGGCTTATGGAACTTGTTAGAGGTGCTGACCCCACTCTCAGCGCTCACTACTGCTTCCTCCTTCATATAGTGACAAGCCTCCAATTTGAAGTGGAGTGGTGTCTTCGTGTCACCCATTAAATCAACGCTGGATTTTCTGAATCCTTCCTGACCACTGCAGATAAACACTGAGCGGGGAAACTGTAACAAAGCATTTCCATAGTTGGATGCAATCTTTTCTCAACAGTTATTTTTTTGTTCCGCTTATAATTACTTATGCAAACAATTGCTCTGAACTGATAATAGAATTTAGCTTTTTCCTAAAGCCCCAGAGTAGCAATGTTTTGAAGCGGAGTTCTCCGTCACATAATAAGCAAGTCTGCTGTTTTCTGTTAAGATACTCTAATGAACTGTAGCCATCAAGGATGGGGAGGGGGGGGGGGGGTTCACAGACTGTACACAGTTGTTTAAATCTGACTCTTATGGTTCTCTAAGATTTGGATTTCTTTATTTTGCAACAACTATTTTTTCAGGATTTATTATTTTCAGTACATTGTTTAATTACGTGGCCTATATTTTAAAGCGACCTTGTCATTAGTAGACAGTGTAGACGGGTAGTTGGTGGGTTGAACCAGTATTCAGCCTGATAATTCAGTGCATTAATAGGCTGTCATCACGTAGCAGAGGCGGAGTCATGATTAAGTGACGTTAATCAATGAACCACTGATCACCACTGTCCTCAAAGACCTCTACGAGAATAGTGTTCTTGTGCAATTTATCAAGCTCCGAAAAGCTATACTTTTCTGAGCTTGTACTCTTTAGCCAACACCATCTGAGCAGAGCCGTATTAAGGGAGGACCCACATCGATTACCGCCGGAGACAGTTATTTGCCTCATGCATGAGGCTAACCTGACTTCACACACTCTTTGGAGGGCGGTCTGACAGGAAGCCCCACAAATCTATGCCAAGAGTGGAAGTGTATTCATTTCCTATCTGAGCAGCGAGGAGTGACCAATGGGGCAACTCATGGTAAGTGACATGCAAATGAGATCTCTATATGGATGGATCTGTAATGAAAGCTATAGGTAAGGGGCAGCAATGGAAGAAACATGAATGGGGCAATGGGAGAGATATGGAGGTGACAATGGGAGACTATGGAGGGGGCAATGGGTGAGATATGAGGGTAACAAAAACACACTTATTATCTCTCTTTTTTGTGAATGATGACACTATGACCTTAATCCATGGAGTACAGATCCCTCTCCTCTTCGGCAGCAGTTCCTCTTCCCCTTTCTCCACTCCCTGTGTCCCATGTGAAGACTCACAAAGGACACAGAAAACCTAACTGAGCACCCAGATCGAAACAAAAGTTTTAAATATTTAGATTATGGTGATCCCTTACTTCCTAACATATCAGTCCCCAGCAGTGGGGCAGGAGGAGTGGCCAAATCATGATGGGGGCATGGATTGCCCATTAGAAATTACCTTTCTCCCAACGTTCCCACCCATGGGACAAACATGTCTCAAGGCGGGACATAGCTCTAAATTTGGGACAGTTGGGAGATATGTTATTCACTTACATTTTGAAATGATTTACTGGTGTCCATCAATGAATGGTGGAAAGAGCTACTGCAGGGGAAAAATGTGGAGACTGCTAAATAGGCCCCTAAATATCCATTAATAACCAAAAACACTAATGTTTCACAAGACCATTGTCCATCAGAGGAATGGAATACAGATGGCTCAGAGTTTTTTGCAGAGAATATGGCACTATGGCTAAAGATTACGCACAATCTGTGCCTGCCTGGATTTTCCTGCTCCTGCAGTTCATCTCCCACCTCCTCATAACAGCATCCTATTGTTTTTTTAGCCCAGCCCACTGACTGAGCAATCTGAGTCAGGAATTAATTCTGGCTGCTTACTGGAAAGATCTTCAGGTTTGTAAGTAAACCTCCATGCCCTTGAGAGTTGTTTTTTTCAACTGAAAATTGCCATAGAGGTAGTAGGTTTGGGGCTGAGGCAAGTGAGCTTAATAATGTTTGTGCACTGGAACTTTTTACTTGTCCAAAATATTATTTCTGAACCAATGCAATATTTTCTGTTTAGAATGCACCATAGTAGGATTGGAGTTTAGCTATCCTTTATCTTAGACCTAAAACAACGTCCTGAAGATGTATTATAGTTTATTTTTTGCAGTATTCCGAGAAAGGCGCGCAGACCTAAAATCTTTCTATGATATCCCACTGGTTGAGATGACACAGAATAACTGCACACACCACCTACTAAATTCCAAGAGACATCCATAAGCTTTTTCATTGACAACACTGCTGGCAAAGTATTCCATCTTTTTTTTTTTTGTTTCTTTGCAAGTAGTGAGGATGTTGAAAAGTAAAAGAAAATCGATGCAAAGCATATACCACCTCACTAATCAAGGACATTACAGGCTGAAAACAACTCCTGTTTCACAGAACAGTAAAGGTAGATGTGTGGAATCACAGTGGTCTGCTGCAGAGACCAAAGACACTCTTTGTAATTCAGATGCTTAGTTCGAATCCCTCGACAGAAAAAAAAAAAGGATGCCTTGATAGAGAGAATAAAAAAATAAAATAAGCCTTTGCTTTGCTTCTAGAAAAGTGCTCACACTTTTTTCTGCTGCTGACTCAAAGGAAAACTGTTTAAATATGTCACTGAGGTTCTTTGATCCCCTTTACAAAGAAAACTGGATGAAAATCCCCTCTCCATAGGGCCCTGGAGGCAATTGTCACAAGGCTAACTACAAAGAAGATTCAAACCTGCTCTAAAGACCTTCACCCAACCACAGTACGGAGATTCCATGCTCTGTTCAGCAGAACTATCTATACACAGGAAACTTGCAGCCTGAGCAGAGGAAAGGTCTGGTAGCTTGTTAATATTTACACAGAGTAAATGTATTTTATGTCTTACTCGCAAAACAAATAAGTAAAGTCACTTTAACACTGTATTGTCCATTTTCACATTTCGTTTGACTAAAGTAAATATTAAGGATGTATATATAAAATAGCCTTATTTATTTTCTATGACCGTACTAGTAAGCACGCTTCTAGAGCTCACAATTCAGTATAGCTGTCATTGTTTGACTTTGCTTCTCTATAATCCCTTTATTTTCTCCAGGAGATTTTGATTAGGGTGCTTGGAAATTGTGGTTGAATGCGGATTGCATTGGATCATATTTATCAGACATCTTGCAATCCAGTTGTTTGACCCAAGCACTGTACAATCAGATCTGCTCAATCTTGCCCTCCTTCGTATAGTCATCTTATTACTGCTGAATGTCTCTCAGTTTTCTCCTCCTTGATGTCCTCATTGTGAAGTAAACTTAAGCTGCACAAGACCAAACTCCTTGACTTTCTACCTTTTGGAAGACCCCTATACCTGTGACCTCTATTTGTGTCACTTCTCTACTACAATGCCCCAATTACAAGACGATTTTCTCAAGGCCATTAGATTATGTCTATCCTTTACGCCACACAATCAATGCTATGCAAAATCCTATCACCTCCACCTTTAAAGTCATCCACCCTAAACTCTCTACTTATGCTACTAAAACAATAGACAATAATGAATGCTCTGATCATTTCTCATCATTACAAACCTTTACTGATTATCCTCCCACTATCTAAACAATCATCACTTCAACTCATTTGTAAAAAATGAGGCTCTCAGATAACTGTTTACTTTGAACTATTTCACTACTGCTGTGATTATCTGCCAGATATCTGCTGCCTTTATCCTCCAACACACAATATAAAATACTGATTAGTTACCTAGTCATCCATGACACTATATCTATTCTCTAGCCTCTATCTCCCCAGCCATAATATCCCATCTCCCAAAGACCTCTATGTATGTCCCCAGTCATACCCTCCAATCTCCTAAAGACCTCTATGTATCTCCCCAGCCATACCCGCCAATCTCCCAAAGACCTCTATGTATCTCCCCAGCCATACCCGCCAATCTCCCAAAGACCTCTATGTATCTCCCCAGCCACACCCGACAATCTCCCAAAGACCTCTATGTATCTTCCCAGCCTTACCCGCCAATCTCCCAAAGACCTCTATGTATCTCCCCAGCCATACCCTTCAATCTCCCAAAGACCTCTATGTATCTCCCCAGCCATACCCGCCAATCTCCCAAAGACCTCTATGTATCTCCCAAGCCATACCCTTCAATCTCCCAAAGACCTCTATGTATCTCCCCAGCCTTACCCGCCAATCTCCCAAAGACCTCTATGTATCTCCCCAGCCATACCCTTCAATCTCCCAAAGACCTATATGTATCTCCCCAGCCATACCCGCCAATCTTCCAAAGACCTCTATGTATCTCCCCAGCCATACCCTTCAATCTCCCAAAGACCTCTATGTATCTCCCCAGCCATACCCGCCAATCTCCCAAAGACCTCTATGTATCTCCCCAGCCATACCCGCCAATCTCCCAAAGACCTCTATGTATCTCCCCAGCCATACTCGCCAATCTCCCAAAGACCTCTATGTATCTCCCCAGCCATACCTTCCAAGCTCCCAAAGGCTTCTATGTATCTCCCCAGCCATACCCGACAATCTCTCAAATGCCTCTATGTATCTCCCCAGCCATACCTTCCAAGCTCCCAAAGGCCTCTATTTATGTACCCAGCCATACCCGACAATCTCTCAAATGCCTCTATGTATCTCCCCAGCCATACCTTCCAAGCTCCCAAAGGCCTCTATTTATGTCCCCAGCCATACCCGACAATCTCTCAAATGCCTCTATGTATCTCCCTAGTCATACCCTCCAATCTCCCAAAGGCCTATGCCTGTCATTCTCCATTATTACCACCTACTACTCCATGTTTATCTTTCTCCTCAGAATTAAATGCTAGTTGGCTGTACTGCTACAGTAAAGCAGAACAGGCATAGAATGTCCCTTTCTCCTGCCCTAATAAAGCCAGCCCTGTTTGGGGACAACCCATTGCAAACACAGTGCTGTCACTGAGTGCTGTGTTTGAACAATTGTGTCTAGGGGAACCAGATGTAACAGCTCTGGGCACAGCACTTTAATCAGAGGCTTCAGTAACCAGTCACAGGGCTACCATGTAAATGGCATTTTCCATTACTTTTGGAGAGGCCTATTTCAATATATCACCAAGGAAGCATTGCCTGAAAGTTTCCATATTGCCACACATTATTCTAATGAGGCTATTACTACAGCTTTTCACACATAATGACCAGGATAACCTGCCAATGGCTAAATCACATATGTCTGCAGTTGAATGCTCAGGAGAAGCCCATACTTCTACACTTACCAACTTTCATAACCTCTCCTTCAGAAGGTCCCGGAGGTAGCACGTGCACAGGAGGGGCCTTGGTAACACCCCTGCTAGGTAAAGCCGAGATTCACAGCATTGCACAGTGCCTAACGATGACATGCGGGAGAGTGCATACCTTTCCGGGAAGGCTCCCAGAAATTCTGGTAGAGCAGGCAAGTATGGAGAAGCCCAAGTAGTACCCTAGAAACCCAGTGGGTGGAGCTCTAAATCCAAGGACTGCCATGTAAACTGCATTTTCCAGAAGTCCTTCCAAGTTCATTCTTGAGGAGGCTTATTTAAATGTAGAATGATTAAGTAACGATACTGGTGGTATTATCTGAAACCCAATAGCCGAATAGATATCCAGAGAGTAGTCAAACGTTTGCCGGGTCGGTAAACAAGTGGCTAGTCAGACGTTTACCGGGTCAGTACACAAGCAGGTAGTCACACGTTTTCCGGGTCGGTACACAAGCAGGTAGTCACAGATGCAAGGTAGAGTTGCAAGTAGCAAGAGCTGAGCAAGTAGAATACTCAAGCACATGTCTGAACCAGGAAGAGCCATTTATAGGCCCAAACAGGAAACAGGATCCAAGATGGTTTCTCTTCGATGCCAAATTGGCCATCTTGGATAAGGGCAAATCTAAGGGTAAGTTTGCAAATACAGAGACCTCTAGTGGTCGGAGGTGCAAATGTCAAAGTAATTCCTTACAGATTATTTGCCAAATAATCATCCACAGATTTTTTTTTTTAATTATATGTATGACTTGTGGTTTTGCACATGTTACAGTAGCTTTAAAGAATTGTCAATAAAAGTTTAATTGTATGGTTTAACATACATTTACCTGCTGCTCTAACAGCATATTCTCACACCCTGCTATTGCAGTTATCTAACTAATTCTGCTGTTAATTGTAAAGGCCCCATCTCATAACAAAAATGTGACAATAGAACAACTTACCATGTAATAACTAAAAAATATGTGTTTAGTTCAATATTAATACTATACACCTATAAAACTTCACGGAAATACATAAAACTATTCTGCAGCCGTGGAAAACTATTTGCACTGTTCGTAGTACATTTTCCTTTTGCTTCAGTAATGCCCAAAGGAACTCCACAATGATCTGATCCATTTAAGATTTGAATCTTGCTTTGCACTTTCGTCTCCAGTGTCCCAGTCTCTCTTCCGTACAATGCACTGCAGACACCTCGCTGGAACGCACAGGTCGGGTCTAGTGGGATGAGCCCCTCCGGCAGACAATACAAAAAAGATAATTACACAGGGAGTAAGCGCAGCAAATGAGGCAGAAATAATTCAAATACCTTCATTTAGAGCTATGTACTGTTTCCCCAGCTTTCATTTTCCCTTCCTCAAGAGGCGTCAGATATTTGACTGTTACCACTGGTGTAGGCAACACAAGAAGGTGACAGGTGACTCAACAGCAGTTTTTTCCCTCTTGGGAAACTGATTCTACTGTGCAACAGCTTAACCAATTTGTCAATGACAGGAAACACATGGAAAAGCAGATGTCATTGTCTGGACGGCAGCAAAGAGCAATTTTTGTATTCAAGGTATGTTCTTGTGAATAAAATGCAACATTTGCTAAGACAAGTAAATTAAAAGCCATGTTTCAGTGATCAGAGAAACACAAATTATTATTTTAAAACAATCTGGGTCCCTCTGTCTTCTGAGGAAAAGAACAGATAAAGATACGCACACACACAAATACACAAGTAGGGGTATCACGTAAAGTACACCTGTCACATACACTAAATCAGAGGGATATTGCGTGGGCTGAACCACCATATATGAAACTGTAACCTATCAATTTATTAGAAAATGATGGCATCACTGAAGGATAATGTGAAATGTATGTGACGGAGATTAGTAAACTTCAGATAATATAATGTCCTGGGTTTCATTTCAAGATTAATGGATCTATTTATCAATAGGATGTAAACCCGGATTTAGGGCTGTTTCCTACTTATCAATGCTCCCGGTATCAATCGCTGGGGTCCTCTAGAAAAGTTTCCTGATGTAACGCATGAAGAATCCTTTGTATCAAGGACAGTGACGGAACAGGATGTCACACTTTTCAAAAATCGGTGTTGAAATTACTGTACTATTGGTAATAATGTGCATTATTACTGTAGTAACGGTAATAGTGCACAGGCCACGTTACTTTCACAAGTAACGCGGCCAATTGAATTCCTTAATGTTAGATTTATTCAAGCATAAGGTCTGTAAGATAAATATGAAGGGGACCAAGACATTCCAGCAAATGAAAACTTTCGGATGACACACAAATTTACTTTACTGTGCAATCATTAATAGCAGCTTAACTACTTTAACCTTTAAATCGTGATTCAAAACATAACAGAACTTCACAATTGCTGTTAAGATAATAAACCCAATGGATCGAGATTTTCTTTTATTTGAGAATTCAATGACAGCTCTATGGGCAATGACGTCATCACAAACAGAACCTTGTATGATAAGTTACGTGTGTGTGTGTCTGCCTATCCTGGTAAAACCAGAAAACAGAGAATACAATTAAAATAAACATTGACTTTTCAAATCAGTTGTATCGTTTAACATTATGATGTTCAAAATATGCAGAAGAACCAAGAAAGAAGCTGTAAAAATGTAACTGTAACATAAAGGAGCATTTGGCTGCAGTCAAACTTTGGAACAATGCTGCATTTTAAAGCGCACATCACACAATGCAGCTTATCCTTTAACAGCTTTTCCTGTGATCTTCTTAGTGATTTAAACATCATAATGATAAACCATAAAATGCATTTGAAAAGTGTATGTTTACTTTCATTTTATTCTCTTAGAAGGAATTGTTTTCTGATTTTACCAAGATAGGGACAAAAGTGAAATTCATTATTCCATCACCTAGCAGGATCTGTTTGTGATGACGTTATTACCCATAGAGCTGTCATGTAATACTCAAATAAAAGAAAAGCTTAATTCCTTGGGTTTGTCATCATGACAGCAATTGTAATGTTCTGTTTTAAATAACAATTTAAAGGTTAAAGTAGTTAAGCTGATATTCAGAATTACAAAGTGAAATTTGTGTGTCATCAGAAAATCTTACTTTAACATACTCTTTGAAATGTCCTTATCATCATCATATTTCGGGCAGCACGGTGGCTCAGTGGTTAGCACTACTGCTTCCCAGCGCTGGGGTCATGAGTTCAATTCCTGATCATGGCCTTATCTGTGTGGAGTTTGTATGTTCTCCCTGTGTTTGCGTGGGTTTCCTCCGGGTGCTCCAGTTTCCTCCCTCACTCCAAAAAAAAAACCATACTAGTAGTTTCATTGGCTGCTATCAAAAATTGACCCTAGTCATTCTCTCTGTCTGTGTGTATATGTTAGGGAATTTAGACTGTAAGCTCCAATGGGGCAGGGACTGATGTGAGTGAGTTCTCTGTACAGCGCTGCGGAATCAGTGGCGCTATATAAATAGATGATGATGATGATTTCACTTTAAGCTTGAGTAAATCTAACCTTAAGGGGGGTATTCAATTGTTCGGCTTGACGGCCGAAAAACTCGCGCTCTAAAACTATTACTGTTAAGACGGTAAAATTGCACTTAAAAAACGTTCATACGGTAATTTACTCGCTGAATTTCAGCTCGCAGCTCCCTGAGAAATTCAGCGAGTAATTACCGTATTAATGGTAATAGTTTTAGAGCGCGAGTTTTTCGTCCGTCAAGCCGAACAATTGAATACCCCCAAAAGGGTAGTTTTAATTTGGCGCACGGTGCCCCTGATTATTGCCTCCATGTTCAGATGCACATATTGCCAGTTATTACGGTATGATTTCTCCGCTCACTGTTCTGCGCACCATCGCAATGAGTCTCCGCGGACTGTTCAAGAGACAGAGCGCCCATTGAATCTGCCTCTAATAGTTTAGCCTAAGTGAAGCCTACTTCCAGTATACAGTTATACACACAAACTATTCTATAGAAAAGAGATTACAAAACGCTCTCTTTATTATAGTTTTTGCTAATTTGTCTTAATCCGAATTAGCTGTTAGTGAGGCTGTCCTGTGGGCTGATGTAATCTGTGATGTCACTGTGACCCCATGCAGCATTGCACTACACTGGCAGACTACCCAAAGGTGCCAATTGTACATAATTTTCAGGGTCAGTCCTTAATATGAAAATTTGCCCCTGGAACTGGTCACTATTCTGCAATAGTGACCAGCTGTATGTTACAAGTTCTCCTATTCAATTTATGAAATAAAATGGTCTACCTTTATTCACTGCTTAAGTAAATGACTGATTAAACTGGTGCAAGAAACTGTGTGTAGTGAACTTGGTGTGACACTATGTGTAGTTCATTAGCGATTATGACCACTGTAAAATATAGGGGTGGTGCACTGAATGCGATCTCCGTTTCCTGTTAGATGCTCGTTACCTAGCCGCACCTTTACACTTTATCTTATAGAGCCTCGCCTTGCCTTGTCCTTTTACCGCGTTAAATAATACGAATGGCCCATTTACTATTAGTCTCACTTTTGCCCTGCAGGAATCACAGATGAATTAATGGAGCAATCAACTATTAAAGTCTTGTTAGGACAATGCATCCGGTAGGAGACTGTCCCAGTGATTACTTTTTCTACAGATAACTCTGGGTTCTGACCCCAGCGCTTTTATTGCACAAGCACAACCGAAGAGGTCACTATGTAAATTAATGCTGGGGAGACCAGGAAGCCGGCCGGATTCGAAAATCCCTCTCCTGCGATGCCCTCCCCATAAGACTGAATGGCTAACGCCATTTTCATATGGCATTAGCCATCGGGGGTCAAGCTCAAAAACACTTAGCTTTTCAGAGCTTGATAAATTTGCCCAGATCGCAGTACCCGCTGAGTATTATGGGGACTGCTTGACTATTTTACGGCTATCTCCTGCAATAGGCTTTTGTTAAATAGCCACTTTACTTAAAAATGCCATTTCCGCATGGTTTAGGGCTTGATCAACAGTCCCTAAATCCTTACAGAATTTCTCATCCAATAGTGAATCACAGCAATATTTTACAGTAGATTCTCTAACACACACACACACACACACACACACACACACACACACAGACTAGGGTCAATTTGATAGCAACCAATTAACCTACCAGTATGTTTTTGGAGTGTGAGAGGAAACTGGAGCACCCGGAGGAAACCCACGCAAACACGGAGAGAACATACAAACTCCTCACAGATAAGGCCATGGTCGGGAACTGAACTCATGACCCCAGTGCTGTAAGGCAGAAGTGCTAACCACTTAGCCACCGTGCTGCCCTATTATAAATAAACAACACTAACTACATTTATAAGTATTCAAATTAAATAATAATAATAATAATAATAATAATATTGTTCAATATAAGCAATACAGGATAACAATACCAAAGCTAAACCTTTGTTTAGAACACATACTGAAATTAATCCTATTTTCACCATTATTGCTTTATTACAATAATGCAAATAAATAAGTTCCAACTGCGCTCGCAAGGTGATAATAGAACAGAAAATTGGAAATTGAATATTATACCGATAGTAAAAAATATAAAAGAATACAAACATATACTGAATAACGGTCAGTCATGTATTGACTTAAGGTGGTGTATCAATGTATATGGTAATAATAGATGTGGCTAATCACAGTCTACATGGCATAAAATACAATGATCCTTGGTCTAATGAGTCACATAAATGTCAAGTCTGTGCAACACACTCGTGGGACTGGAGAACACTGACGATGGAGTATACATCAATTAGGGGTTAATCCAGAAGACTTAGATGTTTCCACATTGGCCAGGATGAACCTCAAAGAAAAAGGGGGGAGGTAAAAGGGGGGGGTGAGGGGGAAGAGAGGGGGAAGGGAGGGAAGGGGTATGAGTTAGTAATAGCGTATACTATGAATTTGGATAACAAATTTAAAAGCAATAAAGGTGGAGAATTAAAACCTAAACAATGAAGCTAAGGTGAGAGGAATGAGTAAGTAAAAAACAGTTTAATAAAACCAATAAAAGCCACAGCAACAACAGACCATACGCAAATGGCAATAAAGGGACATTGAAGTGCTAATTGCACCACTAAATGTGATAGAGAAATGTCTGAGGTGTCACCACCGAACTCACGTTAAGGATGGTAAACTCGCGTGAGAATGCAGCTGGATGAAGGGGAATCAGGGTCCGTTGACCTCCTTCAAACTGGAACTCCAGAGCAGGCACGGTGGTAACAGCGATCGGAGCGTGTGTGAGCGGATCCGCAAGTTACAATGCGTTCCACAGTGGAACGCAGAGTCACTTCCTGTCTACGGATGCCAAAATGGATCAAAAATGTGTCCCAACGCGTTTCATCTCGGACGGAGACTTCTATTATTACCATATACATTGATACACCACCTTAAGTCAATACATGACTGACCGTTATTCAGTATATGTTTGTATTTTTTAATATTTTTTACTATCGGTATAATATTCAATTTCCAATTTTCTGTTCTATTATCACCTTGCGAGCGCAGTTGGAACTTATTTAATTGCATTATTTTTACAAGGAGGGATTCCTTGGTTCCTCTGCTGCTGCAGGTGTGTCACGCAGTTTGTTATTGAGCGCATATGTAGATCTGCTTTATTACAATAACCCTGATGCTTTCCTGTACCCTATTCTTACCCTATACATATATCTTTATTCAATTCCCCTCTCTGGTATTCCAGAAATCAATTATAAAGTATATGTTAAAAAAATAAAAAAGTGTTTTATTTTCATGGTTATTTGAGATCTATTATAAACATTTTATTCCTCGCTTATTTTTTTTTTTTTAGACAGTGCATTGATATGTATTGTCCTCCATGCTAAAGCCTACATTTATGGGTACATTACGGAGGTAAAATCTCCTGTACCTGTGTTTTTATTCCTCATTCTGTAGTTTACTGTGTCCTTTAAACCTTTAACAACACCAGAACCACCTTCCATCCATCTCTGTTTATGACTCTGTTGTAGGTTTTCAATGACTGACTACAGTGCTGGACTCCCATAAAATCAGAATTAGAAAAAGGAACCTCTCTACTGTGAATCACAGCCGGCAAAGCGATAAGGATCAGAGAGGGGAAGAACACCAGCACAATGAATGAGTCATTTTTCCCTTGAGCTGCAGTGCGAGCACCAGGGCAGTGAGATTATGGCCGCGACTCGCACAAAGGGCACGGCCAGCTCAGGCAGTGGCTCAAACATTTAAATGGTCTGTCAGGGTTATGCCGGGGGTTCTGCTGCTGGAAATCTTTTCAGTGGGCAGTTCATTTCAAATTGAATCAAATTAGAATGTGTCACTGTTCCCAGCATTCTTTGTACAGAACACGTATTAAATATAACTGATCTGTTTTATTATATGAGGGAAAATCTATTCAGACAGTCTATAGTTTCCCTCAAACACACTATAATGCCTCCCAATTGTCCCTATTTTGCAGGACGTCCCAATTCGCAGCCCGACATAAGGCGCGGTGCTTAGCGGCACGACGGGTGGATTTCTGTTCAAATATGGTCATGCACGGACAGGGTTTGGGTGGGGTGGGATTATATTTTGTCCCGCTTTCGGGAGTCTGAATGTCAGGGGCTATGATACTTTAAAAATAAATAAAAAATAAATGTTTAATCACAATTACATACATTGGGGCATATTCAATTAGCCATGTTACTCGCAAAAGTAACGTGGCGTTAAAAGTATTACTGTTATTACGGTAATTCTAACCCGAATTCCAGCTCACAGCTCCCTGAGCTGCCAACAGAAAGCCGGCGTTAAAGGTACCGTATTAACGGTAATTACGCGCACTATTACCGTATAAAGGTAATAGTGCGCAAGTCGCGTTACTTTTGACAGTAAAGTGGCCAATTGAATATGCCCCATTGGGGGGAATTCAAATCCCCCCGAAGTACCGCTGCACTAAAACTATTTCAGCTCGCAGCTCAGGGAGCTGTGCGCCGAAAGCCTGCGTTAGAACTACCATAATAACGGTAATAATAAGCAGGCTGCATTACATTTAACAGTAACGTGGCCAATTGAATACCCCCGATTGAGTAAAGGAAACCACTTCTCTTTGTTGTCGTACATGCATACGTTTATTTTTTGTGCTTATTAATCATCGTTTATACTTTGAAATGCATCTCAGCTTAGTGGTCTAAAAAGTACATAGAAATGTATTGTGTAGTACACACAGGCGGTTTTAGTGTGGGCTCGATTTAGACACACCTTGACACCCTTGTGTACTGTTGTGGTAAGGAAATAAAATTGTTGCGTATGTGTTACATTTGTACAGTTTTTCATGATTTTTCATTACTCTGCAGGCGGTAAATCTACGTGTGTGGGGCAGTCTTTTTCTTTCTCGATCCAATTCATTTCTGATCAGATCTCATAGAAATTCACTGCACTTTGGGTGGAGAAACTGCAAGGCAATAAATGCAATCTAGAATGCAAAGGCAGCTGGCACCTGTAGTTCCACCACGGCTGGAGAAACACAGGTTGCCGACCTCTGGTTTAGAGACTTGAATAAATCTGATCCTGTTCAACTCTTAAACTGCATCCTAACGATGTAAAAATGGAAGCTTTTGTTTTTATGAAACTTGTAAGAGTGATACATCTCTATAAACCATGACTGTTACAAATGTTTTTCTACAAAGCAGAGCGCAAGGTCAGGGAGAGTACAAAACAGCATAAATTTAGCCCAAGAGTTGATGAGAACGGAATAGTGTCGGCAATGAAAACAGCACTTTACATAAAAAATGTATCCTAATCTTTACATCTATACCATTGGTCTATATTCACAAAATCTCCAACCTAACTTGTAAAGCAAAGGTTAACATCAGGTTTTTTTCTTACCAATAGATAAATTGCTGTAAAATAGGTAACGCTTTAGCGTAACATTTTCATAGCAGACAAGGGGGGTCTGTTTATTAAATAATACTTATCAGGACAATAGGTGTTTCAATCGTGAATTATTGAACCAACAGAAATCTTTTGCCCGTACTTCTTATAAAAATATCACTGAAACGGCTGAGCGTTAATCAGTTCCTCCAGAGATATTGGACCAGAGCCGTAATAACTACCACTTCACCAGTGAGTACTGCATTGTGCACATACATGCTCAATGGAACTGAAAGTCCCCAATGGAACTGAACGCAGTGCTTCCCATTCACTATAATGTATCCGACCGGGAGCTTCATAAAGTTGTGTTTTTCTGCAGCATACTCAAATGCCCATGTAACACCAGCTGAACCCTCTATTCAGTCAGTTCCACTTATCAAGGAACATCATACTCGCCTATTCTCCCGGAAAGTCTGTGAGATTCATGAATTTTGAGGAGTCCTCCTGGACTCCTGAGACGGTAGGCCACTGTCTCAGATCCGGCTTCTATTTCTTGTAGGGGGGGTTGCAGGCCTTGACGATGTAATTCGTGCCATCAGACCCAGCCCTCATCATTCGGCGCTGCTCCCCGTACTCGACCTTCGGACTTCCCCTACGATATACGTTATACAGTTGGATTTTGATACCCGCAGCCAAAGTTATTTTCCAGCTATTGCTTGTGAATCCTGTTGAGCAGATTTTTACATTCTGTACATCCCCCGTAATGAAGAAAATCTCTTTCATTAACAATTTATAAGCAAGGAATACTAATGCTTAGAAACTGCTGGCCTAATTCTATGTTCAGAGTCACGGTGTGTGCCACATTCCTTGGAGTGAGTAACCTTCAACAACTCTGGGCTGAGTGTTCATCTGGGGATCCGCATCTTGGACCAACAGCAGGGGATGGGGAGTAGTAATTAGAAAGGAATATTATCTCTTCATTAAATGAAAAAAGTACAGACCTCTTTTTCTATGGAGAAAATTATTGGACACAAAGATGCAACAAAGATGCAGTATGATCAGTCAGAACGTTCAATGAAATATAAAAATTATACCACATACAGATTCTGCTAAATTATTATTACAGCTTTACAGAATTACTTGCAGCTATCTCCTCTCCATGCTGTCGGACACAGTAAGCCGGAGTATCAGTAGAGATACCAGTGAGGGAATCATTCAAAGGGATACAAGGAGGTGACAGCTAGTGGAAAGGGGCAGTCTGGACAAAAGTGTAGGCAGTAGATCCAAGAGGTGGTGGACGTACAAAGTTCCCAAGCCCCTGTGCAGCCTACGATTGTGACGAAGGTGGATGGATCATAAAGTGACTGCACAGACTAATAGCTTCCATGCGGGCCCAGCCCTCCTTACGAGAAAAGAAAAAAAAAGGGGCGCAGTTTCCAACAATATTATTTATTATTCCATTGGAATGAAATATATAAAACAAATAAAATATGAGTTAATACTCTATAGATCCAACTGCACTTCAGGCGCAGTGGAAAAACTCTTAATAACAAATGTTACACACTAATTGGCATTCTCATTCTCAGAAGTTAGATTAACTAGCAATTGAATGCATCCGGAGATGGAATTAGTAGATGTAGATATCCGCTGCAGTAAGTAAGACACTGGGAATCTTATACCATAGAAAAATAACAGTCAGTCTTTTGTGTAGGCATAAAGAAATTCCCTTAAACTTTTTCAGATATTCAGCAGCCCAATCGGCATGTAAGTATACGCTGAAACAATATTAGAACAAGTGGATATCTTCTATAATGAAGCGGAAGTATGCAGTCTAATAATCAAAGGAAAGGAAAGGAAAAGACGCTGTCCTGGTCTTACTATGTAGTTGACGGCCAAGTGTAAATGAAATAAACGTACAGTCCAACTGCATCAGCAGTAATAGATGATTTTTGTTGAACAATCATACACTCTTCATGGCCCGTATAGACATCTGCACGGAGGCAATAGAAATATAGATCCGCTTTATCCACTTAGTCCACTTACTTGAATTGCAGCTTGATACCCCGGGGTATAGATAGAGAATGCCAGACTTAATGTGTTCGTAGAGTCAGATAGAGATATCCTGACACGTTTCACCGTATCAGTCACGGTTTCATCAGAGGAGTACTCCTTACGAGAGCTGCGCACGTAGCCTTGAGGCGTTGTCGCCATCACACACCCATTGGCTTCATGCGCAGCCTACAAAGGCCCTGAGAAGAGGACATCCCGGTGCCCAAGATTTACGAGTACGATGGATATTAGGAACGGAGATTCACCTCTAATGGCTAATTCTCCTTCAACAGAAGACAGGAGCATTTTGAAATTCATTGCTTAGTCCACATAAGGGGCTTTTTAGGTGCTGCGTGCTCTCAACACGAGATCGCTGAATTTAAAAATTGTACTGCCACCTGCTGGCAGGATAATTAGCTGCAACGTCGTCTTGGTTGTGGTGTTTTAATGTTTTCCAAAAGGCAGTGTTCAAAGGCATAAAACCACTGCAGTGCTGAAACTTGACAGGAGGGGGGTTTAGCATAAAAAGTGTTTGGGTGGACGTTTAGTTTTAACATAAATCAGACATGCACAAACAGCTCATTTAAAATCATTCACAGTAACATTACTCAATCATATTAATTTACTTTAAAAGCAAAGGCCACATTCATATGATTGTAATTGTAACCTTCTAGGGGTATAACGACTGATTTCTAGGATAACAAAAAAGGTGCCAAACGATTTTTTTTGCTACACTTCATATAAATTGTATTCCTCTTCCCCTGCCTTAGTTACCCCAGTTGATACACAAATATTTATTTTATATATGTACATACTACACAATAATATAAGCCACATAGCTGCAGCAAATACTGATTTTGAATAAACACATTTTTGACAAGACAATCATGTAAAATTGTGTTGGGATGATTTGCTCTTGAAAAATCGCCGTGACGATGATGACAACAACAATCTAGTGCTACAAAATGACTAAATGATGAAAAAAGAAAAGAAAAAAAAAAAAACATACGCACTGCAGATTCTAATGTGGACGTCAAGATGGAAAGTGCACTTTAAGTCTTCAGTGGTCATCGCAACATGTGAATCTTTGGAAAGATTGCTCTGTAGACACCTGCTGCCAGATGAACAAAGCCTTGGGGATGAACACAACAAACTGAGAATGCTCCATGATTTCTCAGAAACACATTTGCCTTGGATAAAGTAGTTTTATTTATTTATGCACAGCATGAACAGGCTTTATGTCTTGTGGAGAAATAAATTACCTAAAAAAATATTTTGAAAACTGATCACACAGGTCCCTTTCTGGAATAATCGGGAGCATTCCCGTGAGCCGCTTGTTCATCAACTAAGGGACCCCTGATGAAATGAAGCCTCCACAAAGGAGGGCCTGATGGGCCGATCTTCCACAGCACAGTGTATCGTCAGGCAGACCTCACATTGTGTCACATCGCAACTTCAGCCAACGTAATGACATGTGAAAGATCAAAAGCTTTAAATTATTGGCACTGGGACTATAAAACGGAATTGATTTAGCAGACTGGTGGCGGCAAAAAACGATGGGGGCCCAACATTAGGCTCTACTGTTTCAAGCTATGATAAGCTACGTATATTAAGTCCTCCTTTATAGAGGCCTACCGTATTTCCCCATGTATAAGACGCACCTTTTTCCCCAAACATTTTGGGTCTAAATACTGGGAGCGTCTTATACAGCAGTAGTAGCGCTTACCCTGTCAGATGCTTCCTCTGTCCGGTAAAGTCTTCTTTCATTTGTCCGTTCTGATCCTGATGCTTGAAAGCCGCTTACCATCCTCTTCGCGATGACCGGATGTGGTGCGTGAACCACAGTTGGAACACACACTTCTGGTTTCTGCATTTGGCGTTTTGTCCAATCAGGACTTTGTCAAAGTCCTGATTGGACATCTGGTCATCAGGAAGAGAACAGTAAGCGACTTTCCAGCATGGGGATCAGAAAGGACAGAAGAAAGAAGACTTTACCGGACAGAGGAAGCATCTGACAGGGTAAGGCAGAATTTGCAATAGGGCTGCACAATTACTCTGTGAAAAAAATTGAGGATAATGTTTTCTGCAGTCACCAATTACTCTGCAAAAGACTAAACATTATCCTCAATTTTTTCACATGATTTATACAGGTGCGTCATATACAGTGGAGCGTCATATACATGAGGAAATACGGTAATTTCATCAGGGTGCTGGGCAATCAGTTAAACCCAATGTGGAGTCACCATGTAAACTGACTGATATGCAACAAAAGTGTGTGTGTGTGTGTGTTTTGGTCGGGTTGGGGAGGGGAGTTACGAAACTGGAAGCAGTAGCTTATAACCAGACAGAGCTTTTAAATTTCAGCTTCCAAATCCCAGTCGCATGCAGGATTGCACACTTCAGTAGGGAACCCTGGTGACATCATACGGTGATATTTGGTACACTATAAAATCTCTAACTGAGAAGCTTTGAGCCCAGGCTCAGATTTGTATAAAGACTAAACATGTCCAAGCCTAGGGCAGCAGAAATGCAGAGGCCGCAGCCAAACCTTTAAATACGAGTTAGTGGTTCGTAGCTCAATATTTGTACATTTTCTTTCTTTTTTAAATGCACCTCTCTATCCCTTTTGCGGGGGCTCAGTAGGCAGGTGTTTTATTAGTAATTGCTGAAGCACATTTTTTGTTTAGCTTTCTTTTAGAAACAAGGGAAGTGGTGAAGCTTCAGGTCAAGGGGTGGGGGTACACAGTGGCTATGGTTGCAAAAATTATAAATTAACCTATTTGAGCCTCCTCCAAAGATGAGAAGCCCATTGTTACATTTTACTGTAATAAATTCTGTTTTAGCCTGTGTGTGGTCCCACATAACCTCTTGCAGAATTGTACAATAATCAGTCTGCATATCTCCCAATGCTCTTCATCGGAACCCGAGAGTCTCCATTCGCTGGGATTCTCCAGCTCCAAGTGGGATATATGCAAATTAGTTATTGTACAAATTTAGAAATGGGTGGGGGTTCATCAAAATGTGTGTGTGGCCGGGCGGATTAGGGTGCGCTTATTTTGTCCTGATTTTTTGTCTGGATAAAAATTAGGAAGTATGAATCTGTCTGATCAAAGAAACATAATAAATACATTTTCTATAGTGCAAAACTGCTTTAGTGACAGTGTTTCCTTCTGTATAAAAGTGATAGAAGCTCCACTGAGTGAGAAATATACAACTTCACTATATCAAAATTAATCAGAACAACCAATTAGAGCACTGGTTACTTTTTTCACTCCCCAAAATCCCCTGCTCTACTGTGGTTTTCGGCACAATGTTTTCTTGTGGCTCTGCCTAAAGCTACAATGACTGCACTCGAGATGCCCCAATTAGAGGATTCTCAGATGTTCAGCCAAACCCAAGCCCAACTCTCCCGGCTGTACTCTGACCCAGTGCTGAGCCAATCAGCAAACCAATAAGATTCATTTACAAGCTACAAAACTGTGAGCCAGAGCTGCATCCTATTTTGCGCAAATGCTCCTATGTGTCCGCCAAGCACGTTTCAAGGTGCCCCCAACCACCCAATGTCTGGTTGTCAGAAACCCTGTAAAATCAATCTGTACCTCGTGAAAATGCTCATGGTGGAAAAAGTCTCTTCAAAGTTCAATCTAGTAGTATACGAACCTCACATAGACCTGCGCAAATTGGCCAGATGATATCACAAAACAGACTTTACTCTTTAGCCCCTTGCAGAACAACTAGGTACATACTTGTATAAACCCAATTCAGACAGTCAATATGTGGAGGAGTTGCATAGAGAGTAGTTTTGGCTGGTGAGGCATGCTGGGACTTCTAGTTCTGCAAATACTGGGGAACCACGTACTGTATATCTCAGTTGTACACAAGATACAATAAACATTCCTATTAGTGCATTATGTCTCCTTAATGATTTTTAGATCTGCCAACAAAGTAGAAACCACTCATTTAAACTTTTGTAGTAAGAACCCCTCCGTCCAAAAAGTTGCTGCTGCCTCAGCTTAACTGATTACAGGCAGACCCCTGGGTTACTGCAATTAGCACACATCTGTTCCTCACCAGCCTGTTCCTAATCACATCTTGGATTGCGAATAAGCAGAAAGCAATGGTTGCAGGACTGGATACCATATAGCTATTGACATCTGCCTTTGAAGTAAATGAGTTTAGCTAAACTGAATGGTATGACAATGACATTTCATAATATCATAATAAGGGTGGATATGTAAGTGGAGGAAAGCACAACCTAGGGAACTGAATCAGTAAGTGGCTTTATTTGCCTAAAATTTTGTATTATGGTTCACCTTTAAACATAATGGTTATCATTTATTAAACCAATGTGTCATATTTACAAATAATGCACCAATACACCCGCAACTAGGAGAAAAATTTCATGGGCCATAATGTTAATGGGCATAGCACAAAAAGAAGCAGATGGTAGTCAACCATGAGCCTACAGCACTTGCAGGGAAGAGCATAGTGACCAGGTGGTGTGCTACAATAAAATGGCCGCTGCTCTCCAGCACACAGATATTGTCCTTACACATTCATTCTTCTCCCCAGTGTTTCCTCCATGGTGGCTCAGCCCAGTGCTTCTCTGACCCAGCTTGAGGGAGATTGAGAGACTCTCTCAGGAGTCCTGGAGATCACCTACTATTTCTGAGTATCCCGGGAGTCTGCATGCATGGTATTTAGCTGCCCATCACTGCTTTGAAGCCTACACAAAGTACTTTGGTGAAGTCACTGGCTCCTAGTGAAAAGAGAGGCTGCATTCTTATGGCTATTGGTTCAGTCCATACATTTTCACACTCATTGGCCTTTTTTCTTTAACACCATGGGTTCAATAACACTTTTATTTTGGGTTCAACTGCAGATCATATTATATTAGTCTACAAATGTACTCAAACTCTATTCTTTAATATGCATCTGCATCAAAATAGGGGGATTTCATCTCTCTCTGAAGAATGATTATTTAAATGATTGATAACCACAAGTGGGTATGTTTACAGTGCATTCTCACGGAGATGAATGGATGTTTTCAGGTAAATTGACAGGTGTAGATGTGTGTGTGTGGGGAGCTGTTTTCTAGAAAAGGGAGTTGGCTTATATGTAAATGATGTAAGACGGTATGTAACTGTTATCTAGGATCATGTGAATTAAAGATGTGAATGACCAAGGGGTTGTGGGACTGGTAGTCAAGGATGGGAGTGAAAGTACTGTATTATTGGGCTTTAACAAAACCACAGACCAAACTGCCATTACTCATGAGGTTAATTGCCTTGGCAGAAGCAGAGGTGTTGACTGTAATCTAGACAATGTGCTGAACCCTCTTCTCCACCAAGTTTACAGTACAACAAAAAAATTAAACAGCCCAAGTGGTTGGCGCCCATTTACTGTACACCAATCAGTTTGAGAACTTACAATCTACTCATCTGTGAACTCTCTTGCTACAGCCTTGCCCCATATGCTGGTTACTAAGGTGCCTGAAGCATGTAATGACAGGACTTAATTAAGGTGTCACTATTGTTTATACAAGGATGGGGAAAATGCTTTTAATAGCTAGAATGGAAAACAGTGAGAACTACAGGCTACGAGGAGGTATCTCTGTAAGATGTACAGGTAGTGGACAAAAATGGAAACACCTAGGTAACTATGGGACACCCAGCATATTGTAAGCAAAGGGCTTCCATAGAGGTGTACCTCATACATTAATTAAGAAATAACACCCCAGCATGGTTAGGACCATGTGTAAAAATGCAGGGCTACCCTAGTTGCCTATAATTATGGCTAGCATGGCTGCAAGAGACGACCTCAGTGGCGTGTCAATAGGACTGATTGATGGGGCACGTTTGGCAGGAGCTTCAGTGACCAAAGCAGCTCAACTTTCAGGAATAGTATCTACGCATGAGAAAAACATGGTCAACAAAGGGCAACAGTGGATGGAGGGGCATAGTCCAGGATCAAGATATTCATGCACTAATTTTAAGTGCAAGGCAAAACATGCAAGCAACTTCAGATCAATTGATTGCAAGTTTCAACCTGTGATGTGAGCATCCAGTTTTAACAAAAATTGTCCAGAGAGCTGAACATCAGTCAGATTGCAATGTATAAGCTGCTAATCACACCCAGCAATGCACAGCTGCAATTTCAGTGTTGCCATGAGCAATGGCAATAGAAAACCAAGCAATGCAGAAAGGTATTATGGTCAGACAAATCATCCTTGACCTTCTCTACTAAACTATATAAGTCTACAGTCCCGAGTGCTTGTTTCCAACAGTAAAGGACAGGTTCTGCTGTGAGGAGTATTTCCTGGCGTGGTTTAGGTGCAGTCATTCCATTAGAAGGCAAGGTCAATGCTAATCACTACTTAACCGCACTGAGTGATCATCTTCAGCCCATGCAGAAGCATTCTGTTGGGACGTGTGTCTTCCGGAATGACAATGCCCCTATTCATGTGTGATTGCCCAAAGCTTTGGTGAGCATGACACTGATGTTTTCCATGTGTAATGGCCTTCTCAGTCACCAGATCTGAAACTGATTGAGCATTTATGGGATATTCTGGACCGAAGCTTGAGACCGCATTTTATACCACTTACCATCAACCAAGCGTTAGTTGAGTGACTTTCTTTTGGAATAATGTTGCTTCCACAGCCTACTGACGTTGTACTTGTTGTGGTGGCCCAATATTCTAAGAAGTGACTTTATATTCATGTTTTCATTATTTTTATCTACTATCTGTATACATTAATTAAAAATGATGCTTTGTCTCGCACAGTGGATGCCAAACTTTCTCAATTTGAGCCACCCTTAGGGTCTCCATAAGTTTTTCAAGACACCCCTAAGCCAAAATATTTACCAAGAAGTCCCCTGCCTTGCTTACAAACTGGCCGAGGCACCCCTGTGAGACAGCGCGGCACCCCAGGGAGCCACGGCACACAGTTCGGGAACCACTGGTCTAGTACATGTTTTTTTCAACCTGATACACTTCAGGGTCCGCAGGGGTGGTCCTCTAAAATTCAAAAGGGCCACACCTTACCCTAGCAATAAGTTAAAACAAAACAACATTTAATCAAAGGAGACACAGATCTGTAATAACACACCAGCAGGCAGTTTGAACAAGTGTTACAAACAATAACAAACAGCCCTGCTGTAGGCTCGGAGGGCAGCATACATCATCATCATCATCATCATTTATTTATATAGCGCCAACATATTCCGTAGTGCTGTACAATTGGGGACAAACACACTAAACTAATAAACAAACTGGGTAAAACAGACAAAGAGGTGAGACGGCAATAGGGCCTTGTGTTGTCCATGACTGTTTTACACGCCAACACTGATTGGTTAAGTAACGTGCACCATGTGTTTTGTCTTTACCAGTTGCCTTATAAATGAAAATATATTGCTCAATGTTGCGCAAGGGCTAGAACCAGTTTGAGAACACATGACTGACGGAACAAGTGAGCATAAGAAGTGATTTTTACATATGACGAAATACACATTACAAGAGATTCCTACTGCAATATAGTTAATGCATTAATTATTTTACTGTTATTAGATGTTCTTTATAGGAAACAAAACCTGTTTCTCTGTATGAACTGAATTCTTTCATTAACAATGTTTGGTGAGCCAATAAATTGTTTTACTTTGCTTAGTAAAGTTCAAGATGATTATACAGCTGGAGAACTTGTCCTAACTCTGTAATTTATGTTACAGGAAAGAAGCTGTATATCATCATGTTCAGTAGTCTGGCAGCAATAGAAAAAAAGAATCTATGCATTTTATAAATAAAACAAACTTGCAAACAGTCTATTGTCCGTGGGAATAAAAGGTAAAAGTGGGATTTTCAAGGAGAAAATCAATCTTTCTACAACTGACAAGTTATGAGAACTCTGATGCAAATAAAACACATAAATTTTATAGTGTTAGACAAATGTAGTGATCCAGGGAGAAATCAATTAAAAGCACATAACACAAAGTGACGCCTACTAATGACTTGGGAATATAAGCACTGTAAATGTAAAATGACCTAGAATAATGCAGCTGCCCAGTAGCAAGTGCTTAAGTAATGGGCCCTATGTTCTATTGAACCGATCTTTGAGAACATCCCCATCATTAGATATTTATATAGCGCCACTAATTCTGCAGCACTGTACAGAGAACTCACTCACATCAGTCCCTGCCCCATTGGAGCTTACAGTCTAAATTCCCCAACATACACACACACAGACAGACACACACAATTTAATAGTTAATACGTAATCTACCAGTATGTTATTGGAGTGTGAGAGGAAACCGGAGCACCCGGAGGAAACCCATGCAAACACGGAGAGAACATACAAACTCCACACAGATAACTCAAAATCCCAGTGCTGTGAGGCAGAAGTGCTCTGACTGGATAAAGATCTCATCTTTTAATACACTGAAACCACTAACACTAATACTGTTCCAATACCTCCCAATATTTAGGTAGGTGACATTGGGTGTTGCCAGATCACGATGGGGGCGTGGTTACACTCCAAGGGTGTGCCTAGTGCCTTTGAAGGGCTTGGCTGCCCTGTTCTCTGCTCCCCTCCCAACCCCTTCATGCAGAACAGCAGTGAACAGAATCCACCACTGATTCCACATCGCTGTACAGAAAGCTCCCTCACATCAGTCCCTGCCCCATTGGGGCTTACAGTCTAAATTCCCTAACACACACACACACAGACAGACACACAGACTAGGGTCAATTTGTTTGCAGCCAATTAACCTACCAGTATGTTTTTGGAGTGTGGGAGAAAATCGGAGCACTCGGAGGAAACCCACGCAAACACGGGGAGAACATACAAACTCCACACAGATAAGGCCATGGTCGGGAATTGAACTCATGACCCCAGTGCTGTAAGGCAGAAGTGCTAACCACTGAGCCACTGTGCTGCCCAATAATGGATTTATATGCTAGCACATACTAACCTCTAGGGATGTACACAGACTACAAACAGTGATGTATTAGAAATTGCATGTAGCATTTTGATCCATTTCAGACCATATTCTAAAAAGCTTATGCGCTTAGCCCACATGTGTCCACACAGACATAATCAAATCCTAAACGGTTATAATTTACTTTAGTCCACACTCTGAACACACAGCAAATAGACCTAACATAGAACAAATACCTAGTGAAAGAGCCGCAACAATGGAATCAGTATACAATTGGCCACACATGCAGTCATGCAATGACCACACACAGAAAAATCACGGTCATCGCCAGAGTGCGCAGGTGACGCTATATAAACAATACGGACATTCGACTTTTGTCATTTATTTTGTAAAGCAAATAAAATATACACCAGCCACCAAAATATTTTATACTGCAGTTTTACTTCATTTGTCAAATGCAAAATCTAAATCAATATACTCTGTCACCTGCTTGTCATTTATAAATAAAATTGCAAAAATAGAACACAAATAATCAACGCAAGAAGAAAGAAATCCCCCAAAGCAATTACATCTCTTACTTTTATCTAACATGTCATTTCATTATCTGTGAAGTCTCCTGGCGAACACTAATCATAGCGGTGTCTAGGAAGAGGCTGGATTGCTCCTTGAGTCATAATGAATGGCCATCTCATAATAGTACTGGTCTGAGGTCCAGCAATCAATATAAACAGCACGGTATGGTTCAGAAGGCTGCTTTGCTCTTATCAGTTCTAACAGACATCAGCGTACAAAAACCACTGATATCAAAGTAATAGGTTGTTACCTCGCCATTCTACCTCACTGAAAGCTGTCCTTCATCAGTTTAACTACAAGATCAATCCCCTAACAAAACAAGGTTGACACAGATGTACCCTTCCCCTGCACTCAGTGCCTTTCCTCTTTAACCTTGTACTGTATTATGAAATCTATTGGTACCCAGGTGCAAATAGGCTGCGCACACTGCATGTGCTTATCACTCAGACAATGTACATAAGTAGACTGGATTCATTTAACTTGTTCCGCAAATTGCTGCAATTTGTACATCACACATAAAGGGCACTGATACACAAGACACCTGAAATACCTTAAGGAGAATGACTAGATCAAATACTAGACAAACAAACATATAATATAAAACGGTAGCCCAGCTGAGGCTGGATAAAGCTATTCATTCTTACTATTGCCTGGCACAGCAGAGCTCCTCACAGTGACTGTAGGAACAAGCACTCTATAACATAGCTCTCACCATTAGTAATTGGGAAATCAGGACAAAATGGGTTACGCGCCCAATTTTCCCACCCCATGCCTTGAACAACCAATTTCACGCAAAGCCAAATCTCTTTTCTTTACTTGATGTCTGGGAATTAAGATTAATGGAAGGAATACAGTAATAAAGTCCTGGTGTAGATTTTTCTCCCCATTAACTTTGCAGCAATGCTCCTCATAGTGACTAAAGAGGAGGAGCTCTGTGATCATGTCTATTTTTATGACATTATTTACTTTTCTTTTCTGATTATCAGAACTTCCTCAATAAAATATATGCCTATATACACCTATCCCTCTATCCCTATATATGGGCATAGGGCCTGATTCATTAAGGATCTTAAATTAAGAAATATCTTATTTAAATCTCCTGGACAAAACCATGTTACAATGCAAGGGGTGAAATTAGTTTTCTGTTTTGCACATAAGTTAAATACTGACTGTTTTTTCATGTAGTACACAAATACTTGATAGCTTATTTGTACACTGAAATTTAAAGTTGATATTTGTGTGCTACATGAAAAAACAGTCAGTATTTAACTTATGTGCAAAACAGAAAACTAATTTCACCCCTTGCATTGTAATATGGTTTTGCCCAGGAGACTGAAATAATATATTTCTTAATTTAAGATCCTTAATGAATCAGGCCCATAGTGTCTATGATTAGGAATAGAGTGATGGGCAGGTAACACAATAACCATATGCCGTTGACCTCAGAAGTGGCTGCTCAGTTCCTTGCTTACTGAAATAAGGGGGATGGGGGTCTGGGAGAGGTTTGGTTATATTGGGGATGGGGCTTATTTTGTCCCTATTCTCCATATATTCATATTTATTTACAGGAAAGTTCTGTGTGAATCATACCAAGAGATCCGCTGTTTAGATCCCTCACTTTCTTTGAAGGGATAAGATATTATTCAACCCGAGGACGGGGATCCTTTCCATAATCTATAGTATGTTGCAATCTGTTCTGTTAAATTGGAACCTCTGATGAAACATGTGATTGACTGGGAGAGAGGCCTGGGCACCCCCCGAAGAAGATTCCTGGTTGAAAATTAGATAATAGCCAAGTCTGCTATCTCCACTACAAATTAGGAAACTGTTAAAAAATAGGATTTAATTTATAGCATCAATGGGAAAGATTACCTATTATTTACATGGAAAAGGAGATAGATTCAACCAGATTTGGGAGCCATGGTTTCTTTAGTACTCAGAGGGTAAAACTGTCTCACATTTTATATTAATACACTGATTATATAATGTTTTTCTCCTTATATTGTTTCCCCTCCCCCCTCTTACATTACAGTCGTTAGATAATGTTTAAAAAATTAAGGATGAAAAAGTTTACACATATTATATTATACATATAATATTATAGATTTCAAAACATTCTTTATCTTCTTTTTTGCATACAATTGTACATGCAGGTCACATTGTTAAGGGAAAAAAATTCTGTATGACGAGACTTAGAAGCAACATTTCCATACAAACATATTTAAAAACAAGTTAACCCGTGCATGATACTCATGCATTCTAGTCAAATCAAGCTACTTAAGGTGTTAAAAAGGTTCTTGTCATGCATTTGGGCCATAGCCCAGGCCTCAACCACCAACCACTCCCCACTGTCACCCCCGGGAACCACCAACCACTCCCAACTGTCACTTCTCCTTCAAGAAATATATATATATTTTTTTAAAATCTTTATAAACACTTTTAACAATTAACAAATTAAATTAACAAATTAAAAACATCTTAGTTTACCAAATTTCAGCCCTTTCTGAATTTTTTTTTCCACACACACTAAGAATTTAGTAGGTCAGTGTATAATTCCGCCCAGCAGGTGGCGCTGCAGCTTGGTTTTCTTTTTTCCACACACACACAGACAGACTAACACACGCCACTAGACATTTATATTATAGATAAGTCCTTTAAAAAGTATAAATTTCACAGCCCACTTATCTTCCTCTTTTCTCAGGATCACGCTGGCTAATAAACACAACTTACTATGATATCGAAAGTTAAATATATATTAATTTCACTGTCATTTTGAGAATATACACAGCAAGAAAATAAATGGGTTAAACACGAGCCTGCCTTATTATGAAACATAAAGGATATTTTTACCAAATAAAACGGCTGAGAAAATGCAAACAACCATATGTGAAACTGTGAACACATTTCATGAATAAATCACAATGTAAATTATGTAAAAAAACAAAACCCACAAAGGTGGAATTTTCCTGATGTGTGTGAAACACGGGGAGACATCTGATTTGCATTGTTTTACTGCAATGATAAAAATATGCTACTGGGATACTTTTCTCCTTTATTTTAATGCTCATTTCCATTGTGTAAGGATTTACATCACTTATGGGCAACCTAATAAACTTCAATAATGTGCAACCCTCTAAACATCAAAGGGGCCGCACATATATTTTGTTCTTGCTTATTTACATAGCGCCAACCACATTACGTAGAACAGTTACTCACTGACTTATCTCAAGTACAATAACAACTTAATTTAATCAGAGACACTGTAAAATAAACAATTATATGCCTTAAATGTACTGTAGCATTATAATAACCAAATTTATGTGATGTGTGAATCTCTTAAGAACACAAATACAGAAAATTATTAAATTAAGTTTAATATGATGAAAAAAGTCACAAAGCTTATTGCATAAAAAACAAATTGACATACAGAAATACAAATGCAACACAATTTTCTTAATAGAAAAGCAGGAATAAAAACAGAAATTGTCATAGCACACTCACATTATCTGCTGCCATGGGAAGACTAGAAAGTCTGGGCAACCAGTAGAAAAGACTTAGGGTTATATTTACAAAACTGTGGGTTTGACAAAGTGGAGATGTTGCCTATAGCAACCAATCAGATTCTAGTTATCATTTATTTAGTGCATTCTACAAAATGATAACTAGAATCTGATTGGTTGCTATAGGCAACATCTCCACTTTTTCAAACCCAGAGTTTAGTAAATATAAACCTTAGTCCCAAGAACTGACAATTTTCAACATCATTTTAGCACTTTTTAAGTAGTCTCTCTTGCCCACCCCCTTCATTTCCTCTCCCCTCACTTAAAGGAGAGTGTGTATGATAATCGGTTTTACAACCAGTTTTATGGTCTGGTCCAAATACACTTCTAGTAAGAAATTCTATAACTGGGATGCTTCTTCTCTGGAACTTAACTATAGGATAATAAGTCCAATAAACTGAATAGGAGTTTCCACATTCAGCAGTGATTGGCGACTTGGCTTACCTTGAGGCCCAGTCTTCAAAAGGACTGCACACAGATAGGAGGTAGAGCCCACTGCACTCCCTGCCTCTGGGCATAAAATATTTGGGAAGATAGTTGATCTCTTTCGTTTCATGATGTGACTATTATCTATGCTTGACACCTGTTCCACTCATTACAAATATGTTCAGAGTTCTTCTCAAATATGTATTTAGAGAAGGTAATGATTTGATGTATTATGTTCCTTATATGAATATATAAAAGTCACTGGAATTGACCACCAATCTTGTGGGTATAAATCATGGTCCGTGGCCCTCAGCCGCTCTATATAAACATCCCAGCTGAGTGACACTGAGCAGATCTCTAATCGTAGATTCAGTATCCATAATCACCTGGTTTACTTCCACACAATGGGCCTGATTCATTAAGGGACTCATACTGAATGTACGTTTGGTTAAAAAAACACATATGAATCAGGCATACGCACGCCAGAGAACAACAAGGAGCGGATGTGAAGATACGTGTGGTGATGAATACGGGTGTAGGTCTACTGTGCTCTACTAGACAAGATGATCACTGTGCTCTGTGAAACAGGACTGACAGGACTGATAATTGATGATGTTGTGTAAGCTGAATATAGTACAGTGTATAGGAATGATAATCACCTCTATATTGTAAGCATAGCGCATGAAGAGTCTATAGGACTGATGATCACTGCTGCAGTGTATGCAGGGAACAAGTGTATAGGAATCATGATCACTGCTGCAGTGTATGCTGGGAACATGTGTATTGGAATCATGATCACTGCTGCAGTGTATGCTGGGAACATGTGTATTGGAATCATGATCACTGCTGCAGTGTATGCTGGGAACATGTGTATAGGACTGATGATCACTGTTGCAGCGTAAGCACAGAGCAGGTACACAGCATAGAATCATGATCACTGTTGCAGCGTAAGCACAGAGCAGGTACATTGTATAGAATCATGATCACTGTTGCAGCGTAAGCACAGAGCAGGTACACTGTATAGAATCATGATCACTGTTGCAGCGTAAGCACAGAGCAGGGACACAGCATAGAATCATGATCACTGTTGCAGCGTAAGCACAGAGCAGGGACACAGCATAGAATCATGATCACTGTTGCAGCTTAAGCACAGAGCAGGTACACTGTATAGAATCATGATCACTGTTGCAGCGTAAGCACAGAGCAGGGACACAGCATAGAATCATGATCACTGTTGCAGCGTAAGCACAGAGCAGGGACACAGCATAGAATCATGATCACTGTTGCAGCGTAAGCACAGAGCAGGGACACAGCATAGAATCATGATCACTGTTGCAGCTTAAGCACAGAGCAGGTACACTGTATAGGATCATGATCACTATTGCAGCGCAAGCACAGAGCAGGGACACAGCATAGAATCATGATCACTGTTGCAACGTAAGCACAGAGCAGGTACACTGTATAGAATCATGATCACTGTTGCAGCGTAAGCACAGAGCAGGTACATTGTATAGAATCATGATCACTGTTGCAGCGTAACCACAGAGCAGGGACACAGCATAGGAATCACGCCATGGCATTTACACTTTCAGGCTGAGAACGAGTGTAGAGGACAGATTGTCACTACTGCCTGTTGAATCTGCGCCTCTATCTCAGCAGCAAACTGTGTCGTAATTTAGGGCTTGGGTATGAGCTCATCATCCCTTGAGATGAATCGACCTAACATAGGGGATATTGATAGCTATGCCAAGCAGGAATTTTAGAAATCAAATGATAGGTTATAGACGGAGAATCACGACACATGTCGCATTAATAACCCATCATCCACTACACAAATTAGCTGTTTGCCCTGAAGGTCAGTTCAGCAAGTAGAGCCTTGTTCTCTCCCTTGTTTGGGTCAGTTAGTGCTCTGTTCACCACGTGGTAAAAAGGTCTTAAAAACCATTGAAAAGGTGTCAGAGCTATTACAGTACATTAAGCATTTTTATTAACAGGGCTAGTGTGATAGAACATTATCTATAATATAAAAGCCTAGTGGCGTGTGTTAGTCTGTGTGTGTGTGGGGAAAAAAACCAAGCTGCAACGCCACCTGCTGGGCGGAGTTATACACTGACCTACTAAATTCTTAGTGTGTGTGTGGAAAAAAAAACTCAGAAAGGGCTGAAATTTGGTATACTAAGATGTTTTTAATTTGTTAATTTAATTTGTTAATTGTTAAAAGTGTTTATAAAGATTTTAAAAATATATATATATATTTCTTGAAGGAGAAGTGACAGTTGGGAGTGGTTGGTGGTTGCCAGGGGTGACAGTTGGGAGTGGTTGGTGGTTGCTGGGGGTGACAGTTGGGAGTGGTTGGTGGTTGCCGGGGGTGACAGAGCGAGAGGAGTATGATACTCAGGACCGCTGAGAGAGATCCCTGTGTCTGGATAGACATCTGGATAGATGTGGCGATAAAGATGAAGGATGAGGTGATGGAGAAAAATGATGAGGTGGTGACATGTGGACAAAACCACGTAAAAAAGGGCGCTTGCGTCGGGAAGTAACGCTCTTCCCCTGAGGAGGCCTGGGCTATGGCCCAAATGCATGACAAGAACCTTTTTAACACCTTAAGTAGTTTGATTTGACTAGAATGCATGAGTATTATGCACGGGTTAACTTGTGTAGTATAAATAAGTATTGATGTAATATTGAAATAAAAAATATGAATGTGTAGCGGCTCAGGGTAGAGACGTTTTAACTGTGGCGTGGAGGGGTTAAGAATCTCCCTGAGAGGATGACATATCTGTTTAAATCCGGGTTTTGTCTATGTGTCCTGTAGCAAAGTCCCAACTCTGCCCTCCAAGTCCACGACAGAATATTTTTAACATCCCTTTTAGGGAAGATTAATGTTCTGCTATCATTTGGCAGAAAACAAATTAATATGAGCTCTGAATGTCTCTCTGTGGGACAGGATAATAGTAGTTTTACAGAAAGTCTGGACATTACAAGATTGCTTAGAGGCCACAAAGATTTGGTGAGCGAGAGCACCACACGAACAGTTTTAAACACTGACAGATCTGAATATGGATTCCTAGAGCAAATGCTCATATGCATTTTTTTCTCTAGTGTTCAGTATGACACCCTCAGCTTAACATCACTGTGGTATGGTTCCAGAGCAAGCTATGGGACACTTCCTTGGTGGCCCAAGAGGTAATCCTTGCTCTAAATGCTACTCTAGAGTAGCAGATGCCTTAGGATCTACAGTAAGCGATAATGGTCTCAGGATAGGTCCTTATGAGCTCAATGTGAACTTGATGTACCATGATTTACCCATTCTCACATGCAGAAAGATTTCAGTTATAAAGCGGGTATCGCATAATGATTTTGCAGTTGCAGGTACTAGTGGATGAAAATACAGGTGCGTATGCAAGATACAGGTCAGATCTATGAATCTGTCCAGGGCAGGCCTCTACTCTATGCTTGCCGCTTCTGTGGGTGGTCTCAATACCTCCAGAAATCTAAATTGCATTGGAAGGGAAAGTCCCAAAGGTGGAGGAGTTGTGTAGGGAATGAATGGAAGATCTGGTGAAGACATGAATTAGCTTGGCACACACTTGGCGATATTGTCCACAAAAGTACTCCAATACCCTATAACAGACGTACCGAAATCGGACGAAGATGGCCACTATCGACACTCACTTGTACCAGTGAGACCAAAAGATCTAGTTTTTTGGCCAGTGAGCTGAATGGCCAGATCTCGTCCATATTGTCTACTAACGTTGGACAGTGATCCTTTTGCTCAGGCCAAGCGGTAAAATAGCTCTATATGTGGGTCAGCTTCAGATTTGTTAAATATTTGGATTCCTTGCTCAACCCATAATACCTTAGTTTACTGAATATCTGCAGTTCTATATTTTACAGATATTGTTTAGATCTTCCATGCTGGGGCTTTCATAAGGTTAAAAGGAAACTGCTGTATAATTAACATGTATTATATATTTTAAGTCAAGCATGCCTCCTTCAGATGTAGCTGACAAAAAAACGTGAAAAATGAAAGTTAAACATGACTGAAATGAACAGAAGTCTTTCCTGAGAATATATAATTAACGAGTAATATAGGCAGACTGGATGGACTGATTGATTATTACTTGCTGGCAACATTGTGATGTACCAGTTTACAAAACAAGAAATGACGGTCTTTTATTATGATACAACATTCACTCAACAACCCGAGTGTTGAGTGAAAGGATCAGTGTCCAATTTGGCGGAGATCCATCCATTGGGCACACAGGACAAGCAGCCAGATCACTTACTGAAGTTTGGGGCCAATTAGTTGGAAAGTTAACGAACACAGGATTATATTCCAACCACATTTTCCTACATGTGAAGTACTGATCCAGTCAATTTTGATTGGATTATTTGTCAGATTCATGTGTGGCTACATATATTTTGGAATTATGCCAACTGCCCAATATCGCTGCGTTTAATCAGTTTGATCAGTTTAATGAATTGTACAGATCTTCATGAATACAAAGAAACTCTGGTCCTTTAGTACCTGGTAATGGTTCATTTGGGAAACAAAATTGAATGATCCATCTGGTTTCCACCAGAGGACCCCGAAAAGCGACAAACTCCACTGTGCGCGAATCACAGCTTGCAGTCCCCAAATGAGTCTTACCAGAAACCTACTGATTAACAAACAATTAAAGTTCCAAATATGCTTAAATACAAGACAAGCCAATAGAAAGAATAGAATAAAAGGTTTCGGGCAATAGAAGCAAAGGTCTTGGGAAACAGAAGCTTTGTTGAGAACAAGCTGAGGTCAGGGCAGGTAGATATCAGGAGAAGCCAGGAAGTATTGCAGAGGTCAAGAGCCAGGAAACAACAAGAGGTTGCTTACACACTTTTGCACAGCACAGTAACTTGCTGCACTGGCATGAGGGGTATGAATATCCATGGAACTTCCTTGATTGGCAACATGGGAAGCACAGGTGCAAACAATGAATAACAAAAGTCCACTCACAGTAGAGGACATGGAGAACCAGTGGCTCTTCTCTAGGTCACTCAAGGACAGAGACACCACAGTTCAAACTCAACAAAATGTTGGTATGCAACAGGAATCAGAATGGAGCCCATTCATTTATTATCTCAGATAGAGCTGGACTGTGTGTTATCCATTGTGGGGCTCCCATCAAAGTTTAACTTACTAACCTGTGAATGAATTATGAGACCACTCTCAAGCACAGAGCCTTGTGCGGTAGTGGCATCAACAACACCCCTCCGAAGCCAGCCTCAGACAACGGGAAGATTAGACACAACCCCAAAGAACACACCGTATAAATAAAACACTTAAATCACATCTCTAAATAATTATAAGGATCTATGTCATCAGCAAGCATTCAATTAAGTGGGTGTCTCTTTTAATTTATAGACATTAGAAATTGTTTTGTAATGACCCACAACAGAATGAGCATATGATTACACTTCAAATTACACCTAATGACTCTGCACTGCGATTAATTGACGCTCCAGCTCCCACTAAGTGAACCATACCTATCTATCTGTAAACTAGGTGTCAGCCCAGCCTGTGTTTAGAAGCCATCATTTTACCACTGCACTAAACAGCAGCTGCAAATGAGTCAGGGATTGGTTCGCTCTGGCTGAACAGACCACAATAAGAGCAAGCCTATTAGAACTGCAAGACCTATGACTGAAACATATTGACAAAAGCAATGTGTTGCTACAAATCCAATCAATAAATCACTGAAAGGATGATTATTTCTACAAACTGAAGGTTGCTGAGGGTCACTTCTTCGAAGCAGAACAAAACTTGTTAATTTAATCTAACGGTCCTTCCAGTAAACCAAACAAGAATTCAATCAGTGTTTGAAGATGGGGAACATTTCAGAAAATTGAAGGATCATTGTATCAACCAGAAAAAAAGTTATTAAACAGCCACCTACAGATGTAGAGGAAAGATTTTGTTTATGCTCTTGCACTTGGCGAGGATTTAAACCCTTACGAACATGGAAGGCTTTGAAATACAATTCAGAACTTTTACTCATAAAGTTATTGTCATGTTCACTTGCTCTCAATAAGAGACACATGTCGACAGATCCCTGAGCGCCTCTGCAGAACATTCTATACGCAGACAATGCTGTGGAGGAGAGTTGGAATTAATGGGCAGAGAAGGCCGATTTCTGGCGGGTCAGCGGGGTGTCTGTCCACCCTCCCAGGAGCTCTCCGCTCTGCTCATCTGAACATCAAGCCCCAATTACAGCAGTACTACCACTTTCATAACTTTGCATAACTTCTAAATAGGTCTAAGCTTGTTTTATTAATTATTATTTATTACATTTTCTTCTTTTAATTTGCAACATACTGTTGAGGTTTTAAATTGAAACATGTTAATAGAGTATTATTCTGCAAAAATAAATGATTGCAATCTATTGAATTTACAGTTAGTGCTGTTAAAAAGTATATGAATAAACAGTAAATATATACTGGATGCAAATGAATGATGCAAGTTTTATTTATTAACTTGCATTATCCATTTGCATCCAGTATATATTCACTGTTTATTCATATATTTATCATTTTTTTTATTTTTATTATACTTTATAATAGGATACTATTGTGCAGGTTGTATATTTGACATTACTTGCAGTTTTTTCCCCCCTCTTTCCTTTCTATAACCCCACCCCATTGCGTCTTCCTTTATAATCTTTGTATCTTTATGTATGTGGGGGAATCTTAGGCAACCCCGAGGGTTTGACAGCTGCATCTCTATTCCCTCTCCTGTATCTATAGGAGCAGAGGACAAGCATTACAATGTTTTCTATATCTGTTGTTAAAAAGTGTTTTTAATTTTCCTAAATAATCATGATAACGGTGCAGTGCAGATCAATGACTCCTCCGCACGGCCATACCCAAGGTCTACATTTTACTGTTCGATGTACAAATCAGTCTCTGCATTCATGAATCTAAGAGCAGTCAATCTGCTCCAACATGTATTACATTACAACTGACTGACTCAGAATTACTTTTGCGCACCGTATTGATTACACAGACGACTCATTGAGGGAACGGAAGTGGGGTATAGAAGGATGCTGTATTTAGCTGAATCTTGCAGTTATTGATCAAACCAGTACGCTTGCAGAGATTAAATTATGAAAATTGAATTCAAAATATTACTCTACTGAATACTTTTTTCACATAACCAATAAACAACTGATAATGCTGTTATACTTCAATAGCTTTTTTTTGGTGTAGGAAGCCCTGTTAGAGAAACCATCTCTGCCTTCCCCAAAGAATAGCTCACAAAAGCGGCTCTAGACCTCCTCAATTTAATCAAACGTGTGTGATCGTTTATTTTCTACTCAGTTCATCATAGCACAATCTCAATCTCAGATTGGCTTGTACTAAATCAATATCCTGACCTGCGTGCTTAAATAGATATTTAGTCCAATGGTTTAAATTAGTAAAAGTCAGAACTGATGTGAGTGAGTTCTCTGTACAGCGCTGTGGAATTAGTGGCGCTATATAAATAAATGATGATGATGTTGATGATGAACTGTGGTTAATCTGATATCCTTTAGATCAGAGGAAGGTACACTTTGTCTCTCCGACTGCTGTGAAACTACAAGTCTTCCCTTGCCAGCTACAGGCTGGTTAGTTAGGAAAAATGTCAAGCTTAAAATTACATATTTATTTTATTACTTTAGATAGCGGAGCTATTATACATTGAAAAGTAAGTCCGAGGTCATGTTGCTTGCTCTTCTGGTATAAAATAAAATAAAATATAATCATTTATTCATCATCATTTATTTATATAGCGCCAACATATTCCGTACCGCTTTACAATTGGGGACAAACATAATAAACTAATAAACAAACTGGGTAAAACAGACAAAGAGGTGAGAAGGCCCTGCTCACAAGCTTACAATCTATGGGACAATGGGAGATTGACACATGAGGTTAAGTCTACATTTTGCATTTTGGCCCAGCCAGACTGCAAAGGTAAAAGTGACTCATAAGCTAAATGATCCTGTCACACAACAATGTTGGTCAGGGGGTGGTTGCCTTATGTGAAATTGTGTAACAGGCGGTAACAAGCTAAAGGCGGTGAGGTTAAGAGGGTGGTTGAGGAATATTATAAGCTTGTCTGAATAGGTAGGTTTTCAGAGAACGCTTGAAAGTTTGTAGACCACAGGAGAGTCTTATTGTGCGAGGGAGAGAATTATAATAATGCGGTCTCCATGTCAGCGGAGCTTTACTTCAATTGAACAATCCATGGAAACAAAACTATCGTAGTGTAGAAGGGAGTTCTTCAAAAGAATAAAATAACGAAATAAAAAAAAATTGTAATCATTTCCATTTGGGCATTAAGCTGCCATTTGAAACAGATTAAAGTAAACTTACATCGGTCCATTTTATCAGAACATCTTACGTGTAAAACAAATATGGCACAAATCCGGTTCTTAAGATTGTATTAAAAGCACGCCCTGATGTCACTGCCTGCTGCAGATTAGAACATTTTGAAAGGCAGGAACACAGCAACTAGTTGGGATTACTATGGGGAGAAGAAATAATAGCGCTTTAGGGTCTTATCAAATCAATTAATCTTCCAGTAAAGCTGTAGGCTTCATTTCAGTGAGATCTCTCAGGCTGACTAGGAGTCTTACCTTGGTATTGATGAAAACTCTACCGATAGTTACAGGAATAATCACCCTTGGTACTACGGCGTTCCCTGAAGACAGAGCACTTTTCATTCTGCTCCTAAGCCACCTGAACACAATTGGCAACGTAGGTGATTTAAAAGAGATTAATTAGCTCGTGAAAAGATGATACCTGAGTTTATAAACAATTGCTGTCCTTCAGCCTTAACCTCTTGGGCATTAGATAAACAAACATATTCAAATCCTTCCACTTTTCTGCAGCTCAATAGAGGAGCTGGATGAACCAGTAAGTTTTATTTATTAATATAATATGAATGTTGAATCAAAGGGCTAGATTTACTAAGCTGCGGGTTTGAAAAAGTGGGGATGTTGCCTATAGCAACCAATCAGATTCTAGCTGTCATTTTGTAGAAGGTACTAAATAAATGAAAGCTAGAGTCTGATTGGTTGCTATGGGCAACATCCCCAGTTTTTCAAACCCGCAGCTTAGTAAATCTAGCCCAAAGTGTTTTAAAATGCAGGGGTGCACGCAGGGGGGTTTGCGGTTCTCCAGAAACCCCTCCCCTCTGCGAACGAACAGGCACTAAACCTTGCCCTGTACTGTACAGCAGCTGCGGCGCTGTCACAGAAGCGTCCGCAGCGCCGCTGTACAGTACAGCATTGCCAAAATGGAGCTGCTGCGCATGCGCTGCCGAATGCGCAGCAGCTCTCTCTCTCTATATTTTTTTATTTGGGGGGGGGGGGGGGAAACCCCCCCTTAAAAATCCTGCGTTTGCCCCTGATGTACATATACTTCTGCCTCACAGCACTGGGGTCATGAGTTCGATTTCCGACCATGGCCTTATCTGTGTGGAGTTTGTATGTTCTCCCCGTGTTTTCGTGGGTCTCCTCCCACACTTGAAGGTTAATTAGCTTAACAAAATTAACCCTAGTGTGTGTGTGTTAGGAAATTTAGATTTGTAAGATGCAATGGGGCAGGGATTGATGTGTATGATAAATGTTCTCTCTGTACAGTGCTGCATAATTGGTGGTGCTCTATAAATAGACAATAATAATAATAATAATAATAATAATAATAATAATGTAATGTTGTAAAGATTTTACTGTGACAAAAATCCAGGATAGCGCTAAGCCTAAAAAATTATTTCTGGGCTATTACTGGGAAAGCCAAGTCTAAAATATGATTTCTGGGTTATTACTGGGGAAAAGTGTGCGTTGTAAGCTGATTCAGTAAAATACCTGTAATTAAGGAGTAATCCATAACTCATTTTGCAAAAACCTACTAATAGTAAAATTATTGCAATACCAGTGATATGAAAGTTTCTGACTGCAAAACTAAAAGAAAAATCAAACATAACAAAGAAATAAAAGATATTATACCTGTAAAGAGAACAATGCATAGCAATGATCCACTCAGTAGGTACAACCACAAGAGTTTCCTATTATTGCAATGTTACATGAGTAAACCGCTGGGAAGATATTGCTGTGTACAAATCCATAGATCACTACACAGTGACGCCTGTGCTCTACGTGAATAGCAGCTCACTATTTTCTTGCAGATTGGAACATATTGGTTAGTCTTTACTTTGTATAACATTGAACGATACGTCATAGAGACACATTTAAATTGACATGATGCACAGTAATATGTAAGTAATGTTAATTGCAAATAACTCTGGAAAAAAAAAAGCATAAATATCAGACTACAGTCTTTAAGATGAAAAACATACAGTATAAATAAATATAATAGCATGGTATTAGAGGTAACTATAAAACAGGGACATTTTAATCACAGGAGCACATTTTTCAAAATGCCACCAATTGTGGTGATTAAATATTCACTTATGGCCAATAAAAGCACCCAAAATATAACACAAGGGCCACTGAGCTATATTCAGCTGCCACAGCGATACTGGTCCAGGCCAGTAGGAGAATACTCTTTAGCCCGGCAGTCTCTCCAGTTGTGCACATGTGTGAGTGGACCTGAAGGTCCACACAGACACGGTGGAACTGAAAGACCAGATTTGGGACATCCTGAGATGGTGATAACAAAACAGATATTGCGTTGTTATAGGTACCTCCACAATAGTTGTTAAACAGGCTCCCTCCTGCAAAGACAAGGGGAAGTTTCATCTGCAAAAGCTGGCGGATCTTACCACTGCCAGAGTTAGTTATCGGGTTAACCCGTTTGATGAACTGGGTGAAGCCAAAATAAGCCCTTTCATAAATATGATCCACAGTCTATAGGCTCATCCTCACGACAAACAATGTAATATTATTGAAGGTGCTTTATATTTCAGCATAGGAACATTGTACATATTTACTATGATAGCAGAAATGAAAGTCACCTAGCACGGTATGAAGTTCTGCGTTGTAGAGTTACAGGAAGATACGGAGAACTTCATGATAGATCAGTGCAGATGAACTTTCGGTCTCAGGAGAGAATGACTGTGAGGAATGAATCAGAAATGTGGACAGATTGTTTGGTATTTGTAGGACCATAGTGACCAATCAGATGTTTGCTTTCAGTTTCTGAAATGCATTTGATAAATTGTTAGAATCTGATTGGTTTCTATGGGTAACGGTATATATTTCCAACGCACCAGTTTTCATGTATGTAACCAGTGCTGGAAGTGGGCTGGTATACACGGGTATGCCATACCACCACTTCTCCTACTGCTTTGATTGTAAATCCATTACATTTCCATACCACCATTTCTAAACTTCCACTGTATGTACCCAAATATGTTTTGAATTTTGGCTTACGTACCAAGGTCAGGGAACTGGTGAGGCGGACAATGGGGGGCTGGAATCTGGCCCCCCTCTTGTCTGCCTCTTCTTCACCCATCTGCCCACATCTGCAAAAGAACAGCTGGAGAGTCTGCATGCTAAAACATTTTGAGGTGTGCCGTGATTATATCATTCTGCAGTCATTTTGCTGTATAATATGGCTGTCGGTGAGAATCGGTGATGCTGGTGAGCACTTTTTGGCCATAATCTATGAAAGTCGCTCTAACATGGGTATTCTTTATTATTATTATTAATTTTTATTTATAGGGCGCCACAAAGTATCCATAGCGCCGTACAAGGACAAACAATGGCACAGTACAAGGTGAAACAGCACAGTAAAAGTAACAGTAATCACTATAACTCTGGGGGCTTAAAGCACAGCTAGAAAGAGAGGGTGGGGAAAAGTCAGTACAGGCTGGTAACTGGAGCCCAAGAGGGTGGGCATGGATGACAGGTTAAGAGCCACTGAGGGGAGCGGAGAGAAGCGAGAGGAGACAGAGGGCAGAGGGACTGAGAGGAGGTGGGCTGAGTAGCTGGAGAGCGCAGTTAAAAGTGACGGACACAGGAGGTAGGAGTGCCCTGCTCAAAGGAGTGTACAATCTGAAGGGAGGGGAAAACAGACAGACACAAGGATGAGGCGGAGAGACGGGTGAGACGGAGACAGAGTCGAGGAGGGGCGGGGGGAGAAGGGAAGAAGGGATGAGAGAGAGAGGTAGCCGACTGGTGGGAGGTTAGGCATGAGAATGGAAGGCTTTTAAGAAAAGGTGGGTTTTTAATGTTCGTTTGGAAGAGGAACGATTAGGGGAGGTTCTGATGGAGCGGGGGAGCTTGTTCCAATGGAGGGGAGCGGCGCGGGAGAAGTCTTGGATACGTGCGTGAGAGGAGGTAATCAGAGGGGAAGAGAGGCGACGATCGTTGGACAATCGCAGTGGGCGGGATGGAGTGTGAATAGAGATAAGGTTGGAGATGTAAGGTAGCAGTGGAGTTGGCGAGGGCCTTGTAAGTCAGAGTGAGGAGCTTGAAAAGGATTCTGTAGGGGAAGGGGAGCCAGTAAAGGGCTTGGTAGAGTGGGGAGACAGAAATGGAATGGCGAGAGAGGAATTCTATTATTCTATTTAGCTGGTACAATGGCACGCAATTTTAATTTACTCTTTTCTTTTCTTTTGTTTCAGTTAAGATTAATGTTGAAACACTACTGCAATCTAACCATATCATATTGATGAATGAATTATCATACTGGCCACTAGCCAACCAAGAAGTCATAAATTCCAGATTAAGAGCACGCTGTGTAAATGTTAGCACTTGATGAATAAGTAAATATGCCACCATTTGTGTCTACACTACCAAGAACAAATAATTGTAAGTTAAGTGGAGAAAAAAAAAAATCAAAATAAATATATTCTGACAAATATAGTGTTATGGAGTATAAAATACTGAATAAGTGACATATTTTCAACTGGTGCTCCGCTTAACAGACCGAAATTAAGCCGGGGAACATTTTCAGTACTTTTTGCTGTTTTCATTTAATGAAGATGAAAAACTAGTGTACGTTCAACCTAAACCCGCAGTCAATTGTTATATTTTATTAATAGAAACATTTCCTGAGATGCCATTTTCTCTGAACAGTATATACATAATTAATTTACTGCGTGTCTGAAGTATAAATATTTTAGAACTTTTAGAAATTATTGCAATTTTTACTTCTTTTTTTTTTGTTTAATATAAATCTGATGCACGAATAATGAATGTCACATTTTACACTTCATAAATAGCGCTGTGAACAAGCAGCCTTTATTTACTTGGTAAGGTTCGCGGATTGGCACATTTAATACCGTAAAACAGTACCTCCAATTTCACAGAATCATAGAGCTCAGAATAGTCCATAATTCTTGTAGATGGTAAAAGCTCTCAAGGCAGTTTTATAATTGTTGCCCTAATGATTAACTGCAAATATAAAGCAGAAAATAATCATTTTGCTCGCACTTATCGGATAAGAACTTCACTTTGAAGCAGCCATATTTAGAGAGAAAAGCTAATTCCAGCCAGAGTCTGTTATTTCAGCAATTTGGTGCGCACACAAATACATGTTGCAGCTCTGCCATTATATTGGCCGCCTGCACAATACATAGTAGGGGAAAAAGAGCTATTATTCAATTAATCTAAATCCAGGTACAAAAGTTAACTTTAGTTACTATATTTAAAGAAAAATTAAAAATAAAAAAGAACATAAAAGCAACCTTTTACTACCTGTATAAAATTATCTTGTAAAATTTAATTTATTACATTTCTTTCTTACACGCTCTGATTGTGTTTTAAACATGATCACAGCGGCCGGGCAGCACACTCTACCTGGGGGTAAATGTATTAACCTCCGGTTTCTTCAACTCCCGCGAGTTCGGCGTCTTCGGCGCTTAAATTTAAAGCGGCGCTGCCTTGTAAAGGGAAACTTCCCTTTACAAGGCAGCGCCGCTTTAAATTTAAGCGCCGAAGACGCCGAACTCGCTGAAGAAACCGGAGGTTAATACATTTACCCCTTGGTCTCTGCAGACAGGCACATCTTTCGGTAATATCTCGCTGGATTTCAGCTCGCAGCAATCCAGCGAGTAAATTACCGTATTAACGGTATTTACGTGCAATATTACCGTATTAACGGTAATATTTTTCGAGCGCGGGATTTTAGCGGTTCTCGCTAACAATTGAATACCCCCCTATAAGTTCAATTTCAATTAAAATAAAAGTTTTTGTCCATTTTTAGTCAATTTTGTAGTAGGCATGAGTCATTAAGAAATGTAAGGCAAAAAAAAGGTATAAATGTTCTCCGGAATAAACCATGTTACAATGCAAAGGGTGCAAATTAGTTTATTATTTGGCACATAGGTTAAATACTGTCTGTTTTTTCATCTAGCACACAAATACTTGATAACTCTATTTTTACACTGAAATTTAAAGTTGATCTAGGACATGCCCTACCCCAACAATAAATCTGTTCCCCATATTTTAAATTTATCTCCCCCTCTAATGCAACCTGGTTTTGCCCAGGTGCAAAGTTTTCATGCTTTGCTCTCCTTAATGACTCAGGACCAGTATGTATTAGCAAACGAATGGTATTTTCTGAAAATTCTGTCTTCTGAACAAAATAAAGTATCAAAGTATAATTTCTGTGGGTATTGTATAAAGTTACTTATATTAATATTATATTCTTATATTCTTGGCAGTATTTAGAAAAAAAATAAAACACATTTACTTTATGGGAGGTATTCAATTGTTAGCGAGAACCGCTAAATCTGAGGCTTATGAGTTACTTATATTAATATTAGAATGCAACCAGCCCAAAAAGTGACAGGGGGTGAAAATAGCCTCAGCATCAAAGGAGTTAATCAGATATTTTTGATGCATATAATTATATGCCCTCAGCTATTGCCCGGTCAGATGGGCTTAGGCTGGCACTAAATATCTCTCATTCATAAATAGGCCCCTTACTGTATATTACTTACGTTGTGTAACCCACCATCTCAATCATGTCAATATTGTTAAAAAAACGAGAGAGCATAAAAACAGCAAGTGTGACAGTTTACCACATTGTGGTACACTCCGCGCATTCAATAAGGTGAAGCTGGGGATTCATCAAACAACAATGACTGACAGCACATTTGCTGGCTAAAGACACACCCACAAGCACACAAAGATTAACGGTCTGCTGTATCTGTGGGAGTGAAACACAATGTTTGCAATTATTTCTCACCTCAAGCCAATCCTGTGTGTAAGAAATACATTCATCATAATCCCACACAGTATGAAAGATGTGGTAGTCCATGACAAATCCAGGCTTCATGTGTTTTTATTAAGGGCAGCGAGCTAAACAACTACACTTTGTCATTCTAACAATGAAATCAATACGGACTTTGAGGGAATACATAGCGGGACAAAGTGCCCAGCACGTACTCGAGGAATACATGGGGGCGAGAGGTGGGCGCGAAATCAAACATCCTCTTCATTCTATTTATTTACTGTTGGCCATTATAAAACTAAATCCAGAAGTGCAGTAAGAATAACCTGCCTATTAAATGGAATGTTATGGATGTAAGATGTACAATAGAAACAAAACAAATTCATGTAGTGAACAATGACATAAACTAACGGCTCATTCAAGTTACAAACACAACATTCAAGTACCATAAACAGTTCTATATTATTTATTCTGATGTCCAGCAACTTTATACATGAATTCATGAAATATTTCTCTAAATTGTTATTTTCTTAGGGCCAATTGGGAATGTCTTGATTTTTTTTCTTTGGAACAATGGTAACGTGTGAAGATTCCAAATGACGTTTCCTGAAGGCTTGTGTAATGACATTACAAAGATGATTTAACATTCACTTGACTGGATAAAAGCTAGCTGTATAGATAGTAATTATTATTAATAATAATAATAATAATAATAATAATAATAAATATTAATATATTATTCAACGCTTTATAACAAATGTTAATTTGTTACTATTAGCCTGCAGAACCTGGGAGTGAGTATTTACAACCACTTAGGTCGTTACAAATGTGATTGGCTGCAAATTTAGACATGAATAGGCCCCAAAAAACCGACAATTCTAATCAGCATCGGGATCTATCAGATGTCGACCAAGACAGACAAATAATATATGTCATACTTGCCAACTCTCCCGGAATGTCCGGGAGACTCCCGAAATTCGGGTCGGTCTCACAGACTCCCGGGAGAGCTGGCAAATCTTCCGCATCCCGCTACTGCCACCACTAAATGACGAGATTTGCGGTGAATCTCGTCATATTGCCCAAAATGACGCATTTGGCCACACCTCTCTCTCGGCAAGAGCTTCGCGAAAGTAGGTAAGTATGATATATGTTTGTATTCTGCAGGGGTTGTGTTTAATTCTTTTCACTTATAGAATCAGTAAATCATGTAATTTAACTTTCAGTTTCCAAAAGCCCAAACAGGGTCTTAAGAGCGGGGCCGGCATAGTAAATGGAGACGGATCTGTTGCACACGTCTGTCAGTAACACATCACATGCTATACTGATTCGGAAGACACATAAATATTTCACACAGGCAACACACACCAGTAAGTAAGACAATCTGGCCAAGCCTAATGCTCTGTCTTAATTAATTGCACGGATGTGACATAATGACAAGTTAGTGTAAGTGTAAAAAGTAAACTAGCTTTCCATTGTGTCATATCCCTGCAATTAACTGACATATTGGCTGGTTTTCAATGTTATGTTGATATTCATAAAATATTAATTGCAGCATTTTACATCTTGGTCATGTAAAACTCTTATGGGGGCTTAAAACGTAAAAGGAAATTCAATAAACTACAATATATCAGTACACAAAATAAAAATAGAGCAAGCTGCCACAAAATACACAACAGGAACAATGATAAGGGAAGAACACACAAGTTTGTTTAGTTTTTTTTTGTTTTTTAACACATTAATGGTAGTTTTTTAAAATGTCCTCGTTAAATGGAAATATTAACAAATTATCATTTATTTATACAATGCCTCAATATTACACAGAATATATCATTTCCATAAGTCCCTGATACATTGGAGCTTGCAGTCTGAATTCCCTAATACACACACACAAAGCCCACATAAATCACACAGATAGAGCACTGGTCCGATTCAAACCCATGTTCCTTAGTAGCGATGATAACCACGCTGTCACAGTGCTGTCTATTTAGAGATAAATGTATAACATTTTTTTTTTTATTGCACTTATCTGTCTATGAAGACGCTACTCCCATTAAAACTATTATTTGCAGAGCTGACCATTTAGTAAAGAGATATCATTTTGGTCTATGTTCCACAAAAGTTTCCTGTCACGTTTGGCGACGGCACAGTAAATGTCCGCAGTTCCAAATTATAGGATGCGATAAAAAGGTGGCAGTCACAGCTCCCTAAATTTGATGATAGATGCTGTGACAAAAGAAAAGTCTAAAAATAAGAAGAGAGATAAAACAATGGTGTAAGGTCAGGTGGAAAAAAAAATGTGGGAATGTCAGAAGATGAAGTAGCAATGAAGTAGCAATGAGTTTAGGGAGCTATCAGCCACATCATAGTGCAGATAGTGGACCTCATATATGGAGCACTGTGTATACGCCTAGATGGCCTGTACACCTACTCTCCACCAGGGGCGGATCTAGAGAATATTTGTACCCAGGGCGATGTAGGGGGGGGGGCGATTTAGGCCCCACCCCCTTTTTGACATCTGAGGCTGCCGGCGGCTGCACACTATGTGCAGGTCCGTTCAGCAGTGACAGTGTGCTCCCCGGATGCTCTGATTGTGTTTAAAACACAATCAGAGCAGCCGGGCAGCACACTGTCCCTGCCTGTCACTGCAAACGGACCTGCACATAGTGTGCAGCCGCCGACAGCCCCCCTGGATCCGCCACTGCTCTCCATATACTAGGAGTGTGCCTAGGAGCGCGGACAGAAGTAGAAATCTTAACTGACACACTATGAAAAAATGCAATACATTCATGTCATAGCCAGCTGCTAAAGTGCCACTTCGGAGATATCAGGTGAATAGCCGCCTTTTGATTTCATATGATCCTGGTAAGACCCACCCATTGAAAAACCTGAATTGGCTTCCCCAGATGCTACATATGCGGTATGGATGATCATCGGCTCATGTCACTTCACAATCCATTCCTCCAACCACATTCATTTATTTAAATCATAGTTGCCTAATGTCCGGGAGACTCTCGAATTTTTGAGAGTTCTTCCGAACTCCTAGGAGAGCAGGGCAACCTTCTGCATACTGCCCACGTCGTTGCTGAAGTGAGTGGGGTGTGGAACTAATCATGGCCCTGCCCCCTGCTGTAATAGGCCGAATTTGGTTCAATTTAGCAGAGGGGCCTAATGACGCGATTCACGTGGCCACGGCACCAAGACGCAGCTTGGAGATCTATCCTCCCGGAAGCGAGATCTCCGAAGTTGGTAAGTATGGATTAAATTCGTCCCTCTATCTCAAAAATATTTCTCAGCTTAGGCTCAATTGTGACATATATTAATCTAGAGACTGAGAGGAAATTGGGACTGTCTTTTTCACACCTTGGAGGGTTTGAAGCTCTGCTTTACATAGACATGAGCTTCTCTGCTGACACACAACATACGTCCCATTAAGAGTATAGGACTATATAAAGGGTTATATATTTCTGTAAGTCAGTGAGGAATGGTTGTATAATTTCACCCTCTCCACCCTGCTATCTCATTTTCATAATCTTGTTCCACAAAAGGAAATTTAGTTTTCGCGTGGCCCACAAATCTACTGCTCCAGTGCGCTTACACCGCACTTTACAGGGCCAATGAAAACTTCTGCTCCTAAATGCTGCCATTTTGATCAGTCTATGTAGGCACTTCAGTCAGTATACAGATGTACTCGCTTTAATCTATGTGCACAGCATCATAAATACAAATATTGTGTACAAGTCATAGGGGTATATTTACTAAACTACGGTTTGAAAAAGTGTAGATGTTGCCTATAGCAACCAATCAGATTCTAGTTATCATTTATTTAGTACATTCTACAAAATGACAGCTAGAATCTGATTGGTTGCTATAGGCATCACTTTTTCAAACCCTGCAGTTTAGTAAATATACCCCACAGTCTTTTTCCATCATTATACAATGAATATGCACCATTTCTTTAATAAACAAATGAGATAGCATTTGAATTGATCAAATGATAAATGAATGGGAGAGAACACTCCTTCTAGGAAGCCTTTAAACCAAGTAAAGATACAGTGGTCTGCAAGACATCTCTTTTGCTTAACAGAAAATCAAACAGCAGAGAGAAACAAGGAAAGACGCCCAGGACCGAAACATCACAGGACAGAACCACCGCACGTGAGTTTCAATCGCAAACCTCTAAACATTTTCACTGAAACAAAAAATAAAAGTGCGTAACACATAATTTTCTCCATATGTACAGTGTATATTATATTCAGTTGACAATACATAAAGTATCAACTAAAGAAATGAAAGTTGGGAAAGAAGACCAAGGCCACAGGGTAATCCGAGTGCAACAATACCATAAGAATACTCTAATATCTCTACAGTTATTCTTGTGTCTTCTGTCATTATTATATTGGTGAAATCTCACACTTTGTAGCTGCTGTGTACATCATAACAAGCATCTCATTAGATTTACAAATTTACATTCTGTTTTCGTGAGCTGACCTTTGCTTGTGGCACATGTAAACTTGTAAAGGCGTAAATGTGCTCGACAGCAACTTCACAGTTCCAAAGCTGCACATTTTTTTGTTTTTTAACAAACTTTTTTGTGTCAAGTTTTTATCGTCTCTTTTTTTTTTATTACAATATATAAAAAAAAAACTAATAAGGCATGAAAGAGACGTTTAAGAGATGGGTATTAGATGCGCTATAGATAGACAGTGCAAAGATTTAAAACTCATCTTTCAAGGAGAAAATTTAGATTAAGAATTCATTGGCATTCATAAAGATTAACGGCATTATGCACGAACATTATTCACGTTGAGTTCATGAGTTATGGATTAAGGCAGATGATTGCTTTTGTTGACGGAAGGTGTAGGAGAGCGGCTAGGATTCACATTCGCAGAGATAAAGAACTTTTTTTTTCAGCCGTTATACTTTTATTATTCGTTATAACAATAACTCACTTTATCTATAAAACTGTGACTAGGACGGTGTCAGTTATCATGTAAAGTGTCTATCAATATCGGCACAGAGACGTGAACATCAAACAGTATTAACAAGTGTCATTTATTTTTTATATATTTTTTTATATTTTGCAAATTTTTATTTTTTATATTTTTTTTTAATATGACCATAATGTACTGTATTTAATTCAAAAGAAAATAAATTTCCAGTGCTTAGTTAAATACAATGTCATTTTTAAGTCTTTCATTCAGCAGGATCCCCCCCACGTGTGCCACATCGGGCACTTGTGGTTGGTCACAGGTGTGCCCTTTGCCAAGGCATTGTTCCGAACAGGAGTGAATTTGTGAAATAGGGCATCATGGTGGCACAGTGGTTAGCACTGCCGTCTCACAGCGCTGGGGATGCCAGTTCGATTCCCGACCAGGGCCTGATCTGTGCGGAGTCTGTATGTATTTCTAACCTATTACACATCACACTGAGAGGAAGATGCTTTGTAAAATGTTGCGACTGCACCAAAATATTATAAGCTGTGTGGATTTATCAATCACCATCTGGGAGACTATTTTTAAAGGATCTCTAAAGCTGTGATTTAAAAAGATTTTCCCAGATGCAGCTGTCTTCAGCTTCCAGTGTATGAAATTGCTGATAAATTGAGCTTTGAGCGCTATATAAGAGTTGTTGCTGTCGTTATTACTCTGCATGTATTCTACGACTTCTATGATGGGATGTTTACAGTGATTGACAGTAATCCACACCTATTTACCAGACTTTCATACAAACCAATCTCACATAGAGGTCAACTTACCAAGACCCATCCGATAACAAGTTTCTCTTGTTATCAAGACGGCAGCGTTACTTGTACCCAGTCATGAAAGAAACAGGTTAAAGTTTGAGTTATCGACGAGGAACAAAATTAAGAGACACGGTTCAAAAGAATCATTAAAACGTTTAAAAATATCATGCAAAACAGAAAGCATAGACACATTACATGTGCTCTGTGGACAACACTGGGGTACAAAGGAACCCCAAGGTATACAGATAGTGTAAACCAATGCAGTCTTGATAAATTAGTGACTAGGTTCTTGTAGTGGACAGTGACAATAATTTCCAGGCCAGCTGGTGTATGATGCTCTCATCCATAGATTGTACTTTAACAAAACTGTCAGAATTGTTCAATATATTCTGTGAAAATACATTGGAATGAAAGAACAGCTACAGCTGGCCACATACACAGTGGCTCAGTGGTTAGCACTTCTGCCTCACAGCACCGGGGACATGAGTTCAATTCCCGACCATGGCCTTATCTGTGTGGAGTTTGTATGTTCTCTCCTAGTTTGCGTGGGTTTCCTCCGAGTGCTCCGGTATCCTCCCACACTCCAAAAACATACTAGTAGGTTAATTGGCTGCTATTAAATCAACCCTAGTCAATTCCCTGTTAGGGAATTTAGTTTGTAAGCTCCAATGGGGCAGGGACTGATATGAATGAGTTCTCTGTACAGCGCTGCGGAATTAGTGGCGGTATAAAAATAAATGATGATGATGATGATATACTGTGATTCAGCAATTGGCTGAACCTTGCAGCATGCATGGTCCCAAAACTAGTATAATATCCAACACTAATCTAAATAAAAACAATCTGATTGTTGTCAGACTAGCGAGAAGCGGACTGCTGTCACCCTGTGTGTGCCGTCATCTTACAACTGCACTAACAGCGTCCCAGGGTAATCTCAAAGTAATCCAGACATTCAGTCCATGAGCCCATCAACCCGTGTATGGCTGACTTTAATAATAGACATACAACCAAGAAAAGGAGCAAAATAGATGGCCTAAGAACAGTGAATTTATAATCTGTAATGAAGAGAGGACCAGATAAAAACTATTTTAGTTAAAGGACCAGTCAAGTTTACAATCTATAGGGAAATAGGAGTGACAATGTTTTCAATTCCTCATAGTCTATTCACCTCCACCCAGGGAGCTCCTATCTTAGGTACTCCTCTCCATTATATTGGGACCACTGTGGTCAATAAAATATATCAACTACATAAATCATATATATTATTATAACACATTCCAAATATATACTTCCCATGTACATAAATACAATAATCTCTATAACGTTTAAACCCTGAACCTTTCAATAGGGCTGCGCACTTGTTATGTAAAGTAATGAGCTTCCAGCTCAGCGCAGAGTGATTTACATGCATTTCACAGTATTCTGCAACATCAGGGAAATTAATCAAAGTCGACACAGTGATCAATATGCAGTCTTACATCTAAAGTGGCAATTGAATGTTTTAGTTGAAATTGCCGTATAAATAACTGCTAAGAGAAGTAGTATTGACTGTAAATGGCAAAACCAGATTCTGAAAAAAACAAATCTAAATAAATGGCTTCAAGAATTAGTTTTTGAAATTGGTTCAGGAATCCTTTAAGATGTTAGCGTCATCCACAAAATGATAACTCCACCCCTCTACTCGCCAAGCTTAAAAACAGATGTATCCATTTGCTGTAAATGGTTTGAATGATCCCCTCCAAAAATGACACGTGCCCCAAGTTCAGCATTTATCCTGAACCCAAAAAACAGCTGTAAATGGTTTGAGTGAAGGAGGGGAGGAGGCAGATCAGTACCGTCGTCTCTCAAACCATCCAAAGAGGCATATACCTACTCTCTTAATTTGCACCCGTATCCCCGAGTCCATCTTTGAGTCACGACAACAGACAGCAATTAGCACTGTCTGATGGCTTGTCATGTTGCTGTCCTAAGCTGGAGACTGAATGCCTGGCAGAGGTCAGGGAAGGGCAGGCGCTATCTGCCAGCAGCAATGGATGGAGAGAACGTGAGCGAGAGGTCAGAGCAACAGGTAAGTATAATAGGCAACAGGTATGGCTCGCTAGCCTTAGCATGAGATATGGCTGCACCAGGTATGGCTCGCTAGTCTTAGCACCAGGTATGGCTGCACCAGGTATGGCTCGCTAGCCTTAGCACCAGGTATGGCTGCACCAGGTATGGCTCGCTAGCCTTAGCATGAGGTATGGCTGCACCAGGTATGGCTCACTAGTCTTAGCACCAGGTATGGCTGCACCAGGTATGGCTCACTAGTCTTAGCACCAGGTATGGCTTCACCAGGTATGGTGGCAGGAGCTGGCTGGGAAATTTTACCCCCGGGGGGGGAAACTCGACTCAGCAGCCTATTAGGACCATTTTAAAGAAAAAAAAATGCAGGTAGTCCAGTGACCCAGTCCAAGGTAGCCCGCTATGGGACTGGCCTGGGAGGGAAGAAGGTAGCTTCCCCCCGGCTCCCAGCCCAGCAGCCCCTGTATGGCTGTGCACATTAACCACTGTTTACCAAACACAATTTTGCCTTGGTGTATATATAGTTACTTAAACACACGTCAAGTTAACTGTACAAAAGAACTACGCCACTAATGGTGTCAGACACTGCGCTCTTAAAACCGCCACTGCAGGAGGTTGCACAGGATATTGGTGGGACATAATAGGCTCCTAAATGCTATCAAATATTATAGACCGTGGTGGTTGGAGGTACCGAGAGGGAGAAGAAACAAGTTGGGGGCCAGGATGTGATGGAGGAACCACCTTACCATTGTGCCATCGGAGATTAGGTTCTGACCTCGCATCATGGGCGTCATTTCACCCAATTGCTGGTGGTTGGGGATATGAATCTCTGCGATCAATTAGGGCATCAACAATCAGGCCTATATGTAAATAGTACAAGATGACGTTTATATAGGATAATTTGGTATTCTTGGTCTAGTGGTCCATTAAAACCCCCAAAAAGTTTGGGAAATGCAACACTACACAACAAAATAAAAATCTATAAAGATAAAAATAGAGGTCATCATATTGAACTTAACCTTGTCAAGTTGAGCAGTAAGTATGGAAGAACATGGAAGATGTTCCATAAAACAATTTAAATAAAGGGGACTAATCTCGTGCTGATAATATAAGGTATTGTCTGCTATTTTATGTTTCTAAAAATATCAAATTTTATGTTTTTCTCATTATAGTGATTTGGAATCCTTCTGTGTGGAGACCCACTGAGGCCCTACGTGAGCCTAGCACAGCAGCCAGTCTTACCCGCTGATATATCCTTCCTGTTATTTAGATTCTGGCTACCTAGGCTACAGACAACAGTGACAACTAATTAGTGATAATACATATATTGTAGCACAATAAGATATCACAAGCCAAAGAACTAACTCCACACAGAAAACAACAACTATCACAATATAGGGATCGATAATAAAACCGTAAAGTTCAGAAATTTGGGTGTAGAATGTTATCCACAGAAAATAAGTATTTAAGATTACGGCGGTTCACTTCTGGTTCTATAGAAAAAGCAACACTCTTAGGGAGACAAATGAGCCTTTTATATATAAAATATATTTTTATATTCACTTCAATAAACACTACAAGGGAAAGAAATTCACAACACTCTGTGGTAGATTTACTAACCCTTCTAAACAGGAAACATGGAGATGTTGCCCATAACAACCAATCAGATTCTATAATTTATCTAGTACACTCGACAAAATGACAGCTAGAATCTGATTGGTTGCAATGGGCAACACCTCCATTTTTCCTCTTTTAAAGGATTAGTAAATCTACCCCTGGATGTTTTTAGAAGAAACCAGAGCTAAAGATATTTGGAAACCAATGAAGGTTGAATTTAGAGAGTTTATATTTGAACCAAATAGGGGCAATGTGTTATGTTAAAAGGCTATTAGTCTAATCCGGCCTCTTTTTGTTGATACGTAAAACCATGTGTGATAGAAACATAGGCGTTCAACCCTACCATTTATTTAATATATTACCACCCATAAAACTTCCTTCTAAGTTATGTGTTGTACTTCAGATATGCAGTATAATTAAATGTTTACAATATTCCAGTATATTTCATGGTGTGTATTCCATGCACTGTTAAGAACTTCCACTTGTTTATGTCCCATCATTAAAGATAAAAAAGTAAATGGAAAAATTCTGCGTTCGATTGTTCTATTTGCACCGTGAACATTTTTTCCTGATCTGCGACCCAGCTGGTCACCACCTGACACTCCCGGCAGCCCTAGTCCTGCTGAGGGGAGAATGATTCTACATTTGCCCAGCACAGATCCTTCCTTACAACTCAGCACGGGAACCCAGATTATGATTGCAAAGGCAACCGCCACACTGAGTGACCCGTTTGTTTAACACATAAGCATGGTATACTGGTGATCAAATTACAGCTAACAGCTGGTAAGGCACAGCATTACATACATGCAGTCATTACAGATCCATCACACGTTGCTTGAGAACAAAACAGCACTTAACACGGTCTTCCATCAGAACTTGCGCTGCTTAGTGCTTACATAGACTACAATGTGTCGTTTTAGCAATGTAGAACAGGACAGAAATTATGTGCAAGCGTTCTGCACAAATATATTTACAGAGAAATGGTCAATCAAGATACAGGGGTAGATTATTTTGGCAAAATTGGTGCTTAGTAGTGCTATAATCGATGAGTAGTGACATAATCATTTTAGTATTCACTGCTATGAACAGTTACAACTCACGTACACTGCACAAATACAAGGATATTTGAAGTCACCCTGGAGCTTAAAAGACCAATATGACTAGAGAATATGCCGCATGCCTCAATGATGAACAAGTCCTTAATGAGCCAATAGGCTGAATAATACGCCCCCGAAATAATTCCCTACACTACAGAGGCATGGGCCAAAATCCTCTATGGTGACATCACGTGCCACAAATTGAGCTGGTGAGCACAGACTTCCATCAAAGTAGATTGCTTAGCGGAGCATGATGGTGGGTAGAGTGAGGGCGTTCCTTGCAGAGTGTACATTGTATCTGGGCACATACTTAAATTACCCCCTTAACAGCAGCGATAACAGCATCGCGGATCTGAGGAACGTCATCAAGTCAAGCCGGGTTATTGCTTCATCGCCATTGGTTAAAGTCACGTCCAACACCAGTCGTCCTCGATCCTCGCCAGCAAGCCGTGGTTCGGTGTACACATGTTGTGGTAATTGGTGTCGGTGTAGTCAGCATCGATATGCTGACTACCATCATCATCATCATTTATTTATATAGCGCTAACATATTCCATAGCGCTTTACAATTGGGGACAAACATAATAAACTAATAAACAAACTGGGTAAAACAGACAAAGAGGTGAGCAGGCCTTGCTCGCAAGCTTACAATCTTTTAGACAATGGGAGTTTAACACATGAGGTTAAGTCTACATTTGCAGTCGGCCCAGCCAGACTGCAAAGGTAAAAGTGACACATAAGCTAAATGATCCTGTCACACAACAATGTTGGTCAAGTGGTAGTTGTATAACGGTTGGTAATAGGGTAATGTAGTGAGGTTAAGAGGGTGGTTGAGGAATATTATAAGCTTGTCTGAAGAGGTGGGTTTTCAGAGAGCACTTGAAAGCTTGTAGACCAGAGGATACCAGGTGGTAGGCCATACTGCCACTTCTCCTACTGCCTTCATTGCAACACATTCCATTCACTTGCTCTATTGTCAGATTTGTTCGATATAGATTGTAACACTTGTTTAAAAAGCTCGCTGATAGGTTATTACAGACGGGTGTCTCTTTAATTAAATGTATTGTTTTTACTTTTTACTGAGATTAAGGGTAATGTACGGCACATTCGAAAGGTAAAGGGCGCTTATGTGGCCCTTGAAGGGGTATAAGTTTGCCTATCACTGATCTAGAGCAAAACAAAAGCGATTTGTTGACCACATTTGGTGCGCATCATAAATGTGGTCCACTGTCTGTAAGTATCTCGTCAACTTTTAACACTACCTTTATTTTTCAAACACCAAGGGGTAAATGTATCAAGCTGAGAGTTTTGAAAAGACAATCAGATTTTAGCTATCATTTATTTAGTACATTCTACAAAATAATAGCTAAAATCTGATTGGTTGCTATAGGCAACATCTCCACTTTTCAAACCCGCTGGAAAACTCGCAGCTTGATACATCTACCCCCAAGACAACTCATATTTTATTAAAAACGCCACATAGTAGAAACATGTTTTCAAAATTGTTAACTTTTTCAGTATACTGTTCTGTACCTCTGATACATTTTCCCTACAATGATAGTCCAAGTCAACTAAATCTGGATAATAAAGAAATAATACTGTAGTCTCTATTTAAAATAAGAGAGCAACAGAACGCTAATGATTGTCATTTTTACAAATAACCTCTAGGAGTAATTACATAAATCAAAGACGAATACAACATTAACATACATATTTAAATTCAATATAGATTTAATAAATACACATGTAGTAATTATACTCAGGGTTTTTTTTTTCTAACCATTGTCTCCTTTAAGGCAAATAATTATGCAAGACGCATGACTATGTTCCATTTGAACTTTAAGACAGAATTCTCAGAGGTTTTTACCTCATTTATTAATTCAAATGAAACCGGGCAGACATAACTTTCAAGCAATTAAATGCAAAACTAAAAATCTCATCAATTAATATCTAATATGACGAAGATCCCACAGAACGGCATAAACACAATTTTTTCGGTTAATTTAAGCCACGACAGTGTGGTAGAACTTGTCTTCACCAATAGCAGAGCTTGCAAATATTTAAAGCCTAATAAGCCATAAAAACTATCTGGAGGTGATTAATTCTAATGTGTGAGCAGAAAAGGAGGCAGCTTTAAATGGAAAAAGTCCTATTTTTTTATGGTGTGATGGTGAGAAATGGGAAGAGATAAATGCTATTTCAAAAATATATCTGTATTTCAAAAGCTAATGTTCTTTATGCAAAGAAAATTATTGATATTCTAATACAGGGTTAAGTTTACCGTCTTGGTTGTCAGAACAACAGGTGTAGCTTTGAATGCCAGTGACTCCAAGGGGTAGATTTATCAAACCTTCTAAAAACGAGGTGTTGCCCATAGCAACCAATCAGATAACTATCTAGTACAGGGGTCAGGGAACTTTTTTACTTTTTACCCCAAAATATATTTAGATACGCCGACGTTACCCCTTGATTTGAAAGGAAGGAAATCATATAATATTAATTATTGGAATTCAAAATTTTATTGAATCTATTCAAAATTTCTTTGAAAGCTTCAACTGCAAAACTTCAGGTTTTGGAGAAATGATGTTGCTTTATTTTTGATACGAGAGCATCAATATTGGGGCATTTTGATGTCAGAGCAATTTGGATACAGTCTTCAGCGTCCAATCGATTTCTCTGCTTTGTTTATATGTTCGTTAGAGTGGAAAATCCTTGTTCGCAAAGGTAGGTTGTTGCAAAAGGCAGCAACTTTTTGACTGCTTCCTTATGTGCAATTTTGAATGCCTTTGCAGCTGTTGACATCCAAAAATATGACAGATCTGCTTTGTTTTCAAATGCAATACGTGCTTCATTATTGCATCGAAGCTCAAGAAGTGCCTCTGCCAACCCTTGAGGATCTTCTGGTACAACAGCAATTTCACATTTAAAGGGGTCAACAATCCAACTGACAGCATGTAAACCGGCAGCATTACCCCCAGGAATTTAATTTTTACCCCATTTGGGGTAAATTACCCCTGTTCCCTGACCACTGATGTAGTATATACTGGGGAGGAGTGGGGTGGAGGGGGGGTTGGCTGTTGAACGATGGCGCCATAGGATATAAAACTGTATGGAGCAGTCGCACGGTTTGGTGAGGGAAACATTTGGTTGGCTGATTGTTTTTCACTCTAACCGGTACAGCAGCTTTAAATGGACAATCAATTTTGGAACGTGTTTCTGTGGAATTGTCTGTTGGAACACAAGCCACAACAGTTATGTAATAAGGGATGTATTTACTAAGCTGCGATGAGCCAAAAATGTAGAGAAAACAGCTTATGGCCATCACAGCTCTTCTTTTAATGTATCAAGGGGTTAAAGCACATTAAATTTAACATTGGTCAGTGCGGTCCCCACAGGCTTCTATGGGGACTGCAATGTGACCCAGTTTAACAAGTGGAGAACAGCGTTGCTTTCATCGCCAGCCTTTAAAAACTAAACTCCATATCAAGGTGGCGTTGGCTTACCTCCTTCATGGAGTTCATAGGACTCCATCGTACCTAAGAAACTGTTCGTTATCCATCGCTGGGTGACATCACTATGCGCATTCTTAGCGGTGCATGCGCAATAGCCACACAAGGGTCAGAGCTGCATTAGACTGTTGGTGAAGGAGTTTTTAGATCCTGTAGGAATGAGGCTTCGCCACGTCTTGATACATTCTAGCGGCGGTACATTTCGTTGCGGCATTCTCTCTGCTGCCCACTAGACACCAATGATAAACTGACCCCTTAGAGATAATTTAATACCACATATATATGGTACAATGCAGAGGAAAGGGCAGCTGAAAGTGAGGCTCGGTCACAGATTACTGATACATACAATGTTGTGTGCAATGAATTTCCACAACCTGTAAATCAGAAAAGTGAAAGGTTCTCTTACGTAGGGAAAATGCAGACAGTATGCGGTGCAGTGATTTGGGAGGTTTCTAAAATATCACAAAGGTATCACAAAGATAACAGGTATACAAGTATTTCATATATAAACTGCAATGCCAATGATCTGTCATATGTATTCATAAAATGTGATCATATCTAATAACAGGTCTGGAATCTATTATCTAACATACGTGGGACTTTCCAGAAAAGGAATTTGGAGCACGATGACTGCAAGAGGAAGTAATCACGTAATCACGTCTGTGTGTATGACATTATCACTAAGTAGCTATGATTCATTTCTTTATCGTCCCGCCTTTCAGAACTAGATAACGGTTTGTGGATAAAATGTCCCAGACTTGTACATATCATAAAATACTGTTATCAAATATTATTCTCTGCTGCTGCATGAACATTTTTTTTTTTTTAAAAAGGCAGAAATAAAGTGATAAGGAACATCAACGACTATTGTAACCGTTCCGGAAGCCAGGGTGAGAAGGTCTGTGCTGGATCAATCTTAGAAAGACACACAAATCCCATTCAACTCAGGCTGTGCCACGTTAATCTTCTAATAATGCACATGCATTCATTAATGACCAATCACTAATGCAAATCACCGTATGCGACAATGTTAAATGATTCGATGCAGGTAAACTTTAACGGTTTGTGGCTAGATTAAAGAAAAAAAGGGCAACTCATTATGCTGTATAATGCTTACATTTAAAATTACTTTATAATTCAAATGCTACGGAAAGGAGGTAGAAGCTGAGCCTGTCACTATGACAACTGGAAAAAAATGCTTAATTAAACAAATAAAAATAGCAGCTGACTGAGAACAATGAGCATGTTGAACGTCTAATTGAATAGATCGGCACCGATTCAACTGGAAATAAAGTCAAATTAATTAATTATCGATATGCACTGCCCGTACAATTGGCAAACAATCTACCTTTAACCTGCCAAAAAATGAATTCTTCAATGCAGAGAAACAGACATGGGGGATTAATGCTCACTGGGCACATTATGGTTAAGAACAATCTGCAGGGTGCATGAAATGAATGCAGCGTTGCCGTGATCTTCCTTTAGGAAGACTCTGAAGTACGGTAGACACTGGCACTAAGTACACCACTTTGTAGCCTTTGGGCCATGTTCCTTAAAACCAACAAAGCAACAGGTGCTTCTTAATGCAGCCTCCTGCGTTTGATTTAACCGTCAGTTGTGAAATGGAAGAATTCGGCTCCTCTGCAGACCTGATCATAGATGGTAAAAGGTGTTCATAGGTGGATTTCCTTGTAGCGAACAGTGAACAGCAAGCAATAACATAACTAACATTACAGGAAGAGAGATGGTCCTCAAAGTTTGGTGGGGGCCTTCTGCCGTGGCCTGAGCCTGCGTGATGCATGTGTGACACAGGGTTAACCAAAACAACAACCACCTGGTCTGTCTAAAATAATTAAATCCCTCCCTATCTATGCCACACACCAGCTTTGCAGCACCAACTATGCCACCACCAAGGTTTTTTTCTGACAAGAGCTGACACTCTTTTTTAGGAAGCCTTCGGTTCTCCCCAGTATTAATCTAGCACAATTTACTTTAATCAGAGTTCACATCAACCACAATGTTCTCCCTGTTTCAATTATGTAGCGTCTTGATCAAACTGTTGCATGAATTTGTAAGAACACAGAGACTTGAACTTTTTAAGTGTAATTTAATATGGAAAATACATCCACAATGCTTAAGATAAAACAGTTAATAAAAAGGCATACAAATATAACGCAATTGTTTCTTATAAAATATAAAGCAAAAAACACAGAATTGATACCTCATTTATAATCAAGTTTCTGGTGCTGGGAGAAGCAGGAAAAATGGGACCCTCTTTAATCTTAAAATTGACTGCCCAAGAGTGGGGGGGCTCGTGTGTGTGTATGTGTGTGTGTGGTAGGGAATTTAGACTGTAAGCCCCAATGAGGCAGGGACTGATGTGAGTGAATTCTCTGTACAGCGCTGTGGAATAAGTGGCGCTATATAAATAAATGATGATGATGATGATGAAGAGAGAGAGAGTGCGTAAGTGGGTGGTGGGGTGTTGGCTTCACTTTACTTTACATAGCTAAAATAAGTTATTCTGATTATACCAAAACTCTAGATTGACTAAACCTTCTAAAAGAGAACAGTGGAGGTTGCCCATAGCAACCAGATTCCAACTATCATTTTTTAGAAAATGATCATAAGAATTTGATTGGTTGCTATGGGCAACACCTTCACTTTTCATTTTTGAAGGTTTATTAAATCAACACTGAAGAGGCTGGTCATTTCTAGGTAGAACCACACTGTTTTTTTTAAAAAAAAAATGACTGCTTAATAAGACATAAATACTAGTTGTAAGCCCCTTTCATTTCATTTCTATCCCCAAAGCAATAATATTCTGTCGTTTTAAGTCAACTGCTGTATCTATATTTTACCTCTTATTTACATAAATTGTCACTGGCATTAGGGAGGTGCTGCCAGCTCCCAAAATAAAAATACAAATATCCCCAGGTACTAACAAATAATGATCAAATACAAAATATATATATATATATACACACACAAGTTAACCCGTGCATGATACTCATGCATTCTAGTCAAATCAAGCTACTTAAGGTGTTAAAAAGGTTCTTGTCATGCATTTGGGCCTAGCCCAGGCCTCCTCAGGGGAAGAGCGTTACTTCCCGACGCAAGCGCCCTTTTTTAACGTGGTTTTGTCCACATGTCACACCTCATAATTTTTCTCCATCACCTCATCCTTCATCTTCATCGCTACATCCTTCATCAGGCTACTTAAGGTGTTAAAAACTCCCCACTGTCACCCCCGGCAACCACCAACCACTCCCAACTGTCACTTCTCCTTCAAGAAATATATAGGTCAGTGTATAACTCTGCCCAGCAGGTGGCGCTGCAGCTTGTTTTTTTTTTTTTCACACACGCCACTAGGCATTTATATAGTAGATATATATATATATATAAATATATATATATATATATATATATATATATATATATATATATATATAATAAATCATATTAATGGCGCACAACCAGCAACCAATACAGACAATAAAACAGAACAATCCGATTCTAGTGGACAAGTGAGCAGCGGATGGTACATAGTGAGAGTTAACAAAAATAACGATTGTATGGCAAATTTATGACCTCACAAATTAACGGTTTGGTGAAATAAGACAAAGGAAAAAAAGAAAGTCTATAACGCATATCAATTAATACTTTTATCCATTTCTCTATTCCCTGACACCGAAGTTACCAGCTTATCTGGGAGAGTTTGAACATTAATTACTAGTACTCTGAAGACAGAATGAGTCATGTCATTAAACAATGCATTGACCCCTAAAGCGTTTAACCTTTTCACATGGTCTTTATTCTGTTTGATTATTGACGGTAGGTGGTTTGTTTTGTTTATAACATACTTTCTTATGTCCTCCTGAGCAGAGACACAAAGTTGGCTCAGCTTCCCGACACACTTGTACTAATTATCTTATCACCCCTGGTGCACCCATGCTACAATGACCTTTGTCATAATCCAGAAGAAACCTCCAACCTTAGCTGTCATATTTCTGGTTATCTGCTTAAATTATTCATAGAGATTGTTGGATAATTCGGTCATCGAAGTCTGAATGTATAATGTGAAGATATTAAACTGGTTACAAAAAAAAATTGCACAGGTCAAATTGAACCATTTATCACAGTACAGGGATTTTTAACTTTTCTCAGATCATGACCTAGATTAAAGGGACTGCTTACATATGAACAATCCATGGTATTTCTGCGCACCCAGTCCCCATGTAACCGATTGGTTCAGGCAGCGAGAGCAAGGGGTGGGGGGAGGTGTAGTAGACGCAGCTCCTGATAGTTCATAGGCTAAGAGGCAGCTGTGGTACCTGTTGCAAAGTTTTACATTTCTAACTTTTTTCCTTGTAATTGCATTTGATAGGTCACAAAGTTCTGTATGAGAGGAAACTCTTAATCGAGGATGAATTTGGGTTTCACATATGTCCCCAGCAAATACAGTGATCCCTTCTTGGAAATTCTACAGCTTTAATAAAACTTTGTCTACGAGGGTATTTAGCCCAAGCAGATAACACATCATAATTAGTAATAAAGCAGCTGGAAAATCATTGTGAGCATTTATTGGATATTATTTTAGACAGTGATCCTTCCCTAAAATGGGTCTTTCGGGGAAAAAACTACTTGGAATTTCAAGAAGTTCATTTGCAATAATATAAATCTTTCATGGACCATACCAAGCCCTTTCATGCTATAGGAAGACAAAGGAAAACAGCTATATCAGGTTCATCAAAAGCAGCGTTCTGAAGACACGTTTCTTCCAGACAGATGCACAGTAGGAGAAGCCACCACAGGGGTAGACAACAATCAGACACTAGTAACAAAATAATAGCACAACAGGAAGGCGCATTCTGTACAACTCTAGTCCAAGACCTAATTTGGGCCAATATTGGAACTAGAAGGATTCTCTCTCAGGGGAATGTGGCAGAACCCAAAACAATCATTTTAAATTAAACCTAAGGGTTATAATCTGTCAATAATCCTTGGTGGACCAACAAACAAGTATGACCTCCTGAGCCTTATAAGTAAAATATAATAAAAAGACTATGGGGAATGCAACATGCAAAATTAGTCATCATAAGTGGCCACCATTGTCAACCCTATAACTGAAGTCCTACATCACTAGCCCGGGTGGCTTCATAACACACACATAAGCAAACCCCAGTTCTACAGAAAGAATGAGGAGTAAACATTAGAGATGGCTTGTTTCTGTCTGAGCACTCAAGTCAACCACAAACTCAGCCGCCTACAGATCAACGGTTACCTGTAAAATGATTTACAATCTCCATACAGTGGCATATATTTGGTTAGCTCTTGGTGGTAGTGTAAGGTCTTCCATATTACGTATGTTGCAGGACGGTACAGTTGGGTGGTCTTCACGTGTTAACTGCTTACATGCCATAGCAATTAACATAAAGTTCCATTCAATTACAAGTTATGGTCACTCCAAAATTATAATAGTGGTAACAGGGTAAGTGAGTACTCATCTTATCTATGGTTGAGAGATTCAGAAAGGCTGCTCACAGAAGTGTCTAGTAGAGGTTTTAGCAAGACAGCCCATAGCTGCAATCCCGGAATATTGGCTGCAGGGTCAGGAAGATTCTATCTCATTTAGATTACGCAAGTTGACTATTGGAGATGTCTGCCATATTTTACATGACCCATCCTGAAACTCTGATAGACTGTCCCCCAACTCTGGTAGTGTTATCTTGGGGATATTCAGATGCATCTAGATGCCTCAGCTTAGCAGAAACATGACCTCTCCGGAGAATCAGACTAATGTGTTAAGTCACATTGTGCACTTGCAGAGAGACAAGTGGTTTACGTTGTCATCTATGATTAAGAGCATCTCAGGCCAAATCTGAAAACAATAAAAGTACTGTCAAAGTCAAATGTCATAAAGCAGCAGGACATCATCATAATCTCTGCCTTAACCGAACAGTAGTGACGGCAACAAATTTCATCTTGGTGACTGCCAACCTGGGCAAGACACTGATCGCCCCAATATTGTGTTGAAAATACCCTGCAGATAGGTCTGCAGGTCAAAAGTCTCTAGATCTTCCAGCTGGTTTGTAGCTTTCTGAGTTAGGTGTCTTGTTTAATCACCACCTGTTGCAGCTCTAACATGGCTTCCTCTTGGTTCTGCTGAGTGGTATCTACCTACTTTACTTTATTTGTCCGCTGCCCAACATCCAACTGCAGAATAACAATCTCTGCTTAAAAGGTCTCTTCTACACTACTTATCTCTTAAGAGAGATATTTATCATACAAAATGCTCTAATGTGTTCCCTAAAGGCTGTATTTTCCTTTATCCTATCCAGTTGACTGCTATCCACCGAGCTCATGGTAGAGTGGAATATCAGCTCACACGTGTCGATATAACTTCAGCATCCTGCATGCTCTACACTATCATGTCTGTTGGCGCAAGGTCCGCTAAGATCATAATGACTACCCAGGAGCTAAAGGAAAAAAATAGAGATCTCTACGGCCATAGGGGATATTCCTGAAGTGACCCTATAGTCTTCCTATGTCTTACCCCATTACTTAGAGTGAATTCGGTCCATTGGGATGCTGATGTATACAGCCACCACCAGGAGCTCCAAGAATCAGTTTCGGCTTGCTCTCATTTCCAACCCACACCTCAGCACTATTGAAAGGGGAAAATCCATCTAAAGCTATCACAACCTAACTGCAAAATTAATAAACAGACACAGTAACCTATTCTTACTATTTCTATTAATCTAGGGCAAGCAAATATCAAACAAGTCCGAACGAGAGGTTTCCAGGAGCCAAAACTAGAACTGTCCTAAAACTAGGAAACAGGACTGCAATTTTAATTGGTAAATACAAGTATATAACAGTAACATTCTTTAATATAAGGTACAGAAATAAAATTCTACCAGTATAGATATTTCACGTATAACTTGGTAGAAAGTAAAGCAGGAATAGACTTGCATATTCAGCATCACAAACTTCAGAAAGGATAAGAAAAAAAATCCCTTTAGAGCTTTGTACACCACCTATAAACCCACTGGTGGTCTGTTCTTATTGATATTTCCAAGCACTGAAGAGGAGAATCTGAATTACAGAGTGGGCTACAGATCAATGAGTTTGTTACCGAGATTTGTCTCTTGGATCCATATCTAAAATGTACATGTGCACTGGCTGGATGAAATGAAAGTCTGGGATTAGATGTGTTCATTAGGATTCATGTTTTTGCAGGATTTTTATTTTTTCATGTTAAATTATCATACTGGAAGGTATGAAAAGAATTTCTGTTTCAACGTACAGCTAATGTTTTAACACATTCACTGGCAATGAAGTTTTCATGCCACTTCTTTGCGGAGATCATGTACAGAAATTAGATATAAAGCTACTTGACCTTTCCACTTGCTTCTCAGTCTTGTCTAGTCGCGCGTATATTTTTCTCTCTTTACACAACAAAGGAAAGGCTCTAAAAGTGATCAACTAATGTACATAATCTACGTTTCCAAGACTGCAAATGTAATAAATGAATCATCTGAAGGTAATAAAACCATACCGCTCTATAAATCACAGCTGAAATATAAATGAAATCAATTAAACCTTAGGAAGCAGACTTTACTCTAGCTGGTTTTACGGTCATAAAATATGGTAACTTATTTAATGCAAGATAATGCTACAGTGCAATATATACGATAATCCCACCCTAGTCGTTACTTTGTAATCCTAAAGAAAGCCGACATGATTTGCAAAGATTTGAGACTCTCGTAAGTATTTTAAATGGCAAAATAAAATAATGATACCAATTTTATTTACTGGTATAATGTACAATGTATAGAATAATGAAACATACTTTACATACATTAATATTAGAAGTGCCAGCTACTTTGTAAACCAGGTGGTTACAAAGGGCTTAATGGTGTTTCTACATAATCCTCCTGGGCTTTCTCCTTCCATTTCTGGTCTATTGTTGCACTTTATCTTAAATAAATTTACGGCAAAGCGGGAGACTCCTATCATCATCATCATCACCATTTATTTATATAGCGCCACTAATTACGCAGCGCTGTACAGAAAACTCACTCACATCAGTCCCTGCCCCATTGGGGCTTACAGTCTAAATTCCCTAACACTAACACACAGACTAGGGTCAATTTGATAGCAGTCAAATAACCTACCAATATGTTTTTGGAATGTGGGAGGAAACCGGAGCACCCGGAGGAAACCCATGCAAACACGGGGAGAGCATACAAACTCCTCACAGATAAGGCCATGGTCAAAAATTGAACTCATGACCCCAGTGCTGTGAGGCAGAAGTGCTAACCACTTAGCCACCGTGCTGCCCTATTACTGCAATATCTCCCGAGGTGACATATTTAAGAGCGTGATATGGAGGTCAAAGGCCACCGAGGCTGCTTTCAGTCCTTATTCTGGTTCTGTGTTGTTATTTTCTATAGAAAAGCGTACGCATGTGTCCAACTACTAATTATAATTAGTGCAGGTATTCTCTCAGAAGCCCAAGGTAAGCACCAACTGTTAATATGGCCTTCTGTATGAACCATAGTTCGACAGGCACCACTTGACACAAGCAGATTAAAAAATATCCTATCGCTTGTATTGGATAAGAAGTATATCGAAGTATGAGGGATATTAATGCTTGAAGAGACAGAAAACAATTCTGGCATCGCTTTGTACAAAATATTCGAACAATCCCCTTGTGATCCAGGCTCAAAGTCTGACAAACAGAATTTGGGCCGGAAAAGCGACTTTACTATATAAATGTTCTTTCAATGGTTCCTTAAAAAGTACTGTGCTAGAAGATGAACATAAATAAAGTTATACTATTGTCAAAAAGATTAATGCCGAGGTTGCAATAGAAATAAGGTGAAAGGTCACAATGTCATCAAGCATTGCATATAAAAGGTACAGGGATCCGAAATTAATACAGTACCTCAAGGTGCCTTATTTGACAAACGTTTGGTCAGCAAACTGCTTACTGTACGACAGCATGACCATAAAAAAAATAGTATAAACCACAGTTACATTAAACTAAACCACATCTCTCCTGATATTGACAGGAATGAACAGAGCTGTCCCATAAGACACTAAATACTTCTAACAAACTCCTGGACCAGAGACAGAACCTAATTATTTTAACCCTGTTCTTAATTCTATGGTCTTTATATTTATTTATGACACAATGATGGTGTCTTTCACCTCACCTACATAAAATCCGTGTGCACTATTTAGGCACGCATAACAAATATGACAAAAGAAAGAGCCAAAGAAGATCAGAAAGGTGCTTCACAAAGATAATACAGAGCATTACATTGTTACCAATACTGTAATTGTTCTGTAGGTTTACACACATGAGCTCAGTGCTATGAGGAGTACAGCTACTTATATTAGAATGTCACCAACATGCGTTGGTGGCAGACATGTTGTGTGTGTGCAAATAACATTCAGGGCTCATTCACACTTATTCACTGCACTTTTTTTTTTACCAACTAAAAAACCCCACATTTTTAATGCATTAATAACACACATAAAACACTTTTTTTTAATGCATCTGGGTTTTGATTAGAGATTAGCGCTTTGAGTTTTGGCAAAACCAACAAGGGTTTTGTTTTTCATTCAAAAATGTAACTTTTATGAAAAATGGTAGGAATCTCAAAAAACTTTGAGCCTATTTAATCCTACATTAGTATCATTAAATTCATTTATATGGGCTGATCTAATTAGCCGCACATTACGGTAGAGAAAGCTTTGCACCCACAACATCACACAGTAACATAGCCACCATGCTACAAGACAACCTCCGGCTAATTAAATTGGCCCCATTGCCCATTTCATAATGACCATCACAAAATGTGCAACATCATGCGGGCAGCACGGTGGCTAAGTGGTTAGCACTTCTGCCTTACAGCACTGGGGTCATGAGTTCAATTCCCGACCATGGCCTTATCTGTGTGGTGTTTGTATGTTCTCCACATGTCAGCGTGGGTTTCCTCCGGGTGCTCCGGTTTCCTCCCACACTCCAAACACATACTGGTAGGTTAATTGGCTGCTATTAAATTGACCTTAGTCTCTCTCGGTCTGTGTGTGTGTGTGTGTGTGTGTGTGTGTTGGGGGGATATAGACTGTAAGCTCCAATGGGGCAGGGACTGATGTGAAGGAGTTCTCTGTACAGCTCTGCGGAATTAGTGGCATTATATAAATAAATAGATGATGGTGATCATGAGCTGCAGAGAGCTGGCTGGATGAAAACGTTACCTACCTATTATTAAAATGATTTGTGCAACTGTTCCATGGAAAATGAGCTAGTTCCATCCATTACACAAATTGACCTGATATTTTTTTATCTTGGCATCATACCAAGACTCTAGCCTCAAGGCAGTCTTATATCTTCCTGCTAGTAGGAGATGGAGAGGGACACACAAGAAACAGACTGGGAGAACAGCCCGGATGACAGTTTATTGAAAGATACATTTCCTACTAGTAAAAAAAAGATAGCATTGGACGCAAATGAACACAACAGAGTGACAGATAGTATGTCAGTTTAAGAAATACAGGTGAGCAAAATCCAGCATTTTTTCATAGTATAAGAAGATGGCATTGGACATAAATGAACCAGTAGAAAGGAGCTAGATAATAGCAATTTAATAAAAGATACAGATGGGCAGAACGGTGGCTCAGTGGTTAGCACTTCTGCCTTACAGCACTGGGGTCATGAGTTCAATTCCCGACCATGGCCTTATCTGTGTGGAGTTTGTATGTTCTGCCTGTGTTTGCGTGAGTTTCCTCCGGGTGCTCCGGTTTCCTCCCACACTCCAAAAACATACTGGTAGGTTAATTGGCTGCTAACAAATTGACCCTAGTCTGTGTGTGTCTGTGTGTGTGTGTGTTAGGTAATTTAGACTGTAAGCCTCAATGGGGCAGGGACTGATGTGAGTGAGTTCTCTCTACAGCGCTGCGGCATTAGTGGCGCCACCCATGTTTATATTCCCGTGTTTTTGAAACTCAGCTCCATATGGTTTTTAAAAGGGTCCCAGCAATATTTGTTACTTATTTCGCATACACTAAAATCAGAACTGTATAGCAAAACGGAGGCACGAACATGCGCTGATGTTTTGGGAGAGATCAACATGTGTTTTTGGAAGAACCCTGTCTGAGTCTTCTTACATTACCTAATCTAGTCTAAGTAGTACTATTTCAATAGATGGATCCATGACAATCGCAGTAAAATCATGCACTGCAGTGTCACTGAAAAATAAATCAAATTATAAATAATCTGTTTTAGCTGCCACCACCAAAGGCAAATACGTAAACAGGAAGGGATATCAGCCACCGCCACACAATATTAGTAGATTTACTTTGCTCTCTGATTACGTTCCAGAGCATCATGACATAAATTTATATTAGATAGTGGGTTGCGTTGGCCGGCGTTGTGTGTGTTCCGCTGTGTACTCTAACGAATGTTGTTCTGTTCTCCCTCCCACTTTTTGCCAAATGCTCTGCCACACAATATTGATACGATCACTTCACACGATTGCAATGATGAAACAATAACAGTCTTCAACCACTATGTTTTGCCACACACACATTTCAGAACATTTTCAACCTTGCAATAATAACAATATTTAGTAATAGTTCAACTAGTCTGTCTTCTTGACTCAATTCACTTTTTTGTTCTCTGATTACTTGTAGCAGATTATAAAATATATATATTATACAATATTTAGTATTTGACTATGCTATATTATTAAACTTTACATTACTGCCTGTTTGAAAAAGACTAAGGGGTATGTTTACTAAACTGCAGGTTTGAAAGAGTGGAGATGTTGCCTATAGCAACCAATCACATTCTATTTATTATATTTATAAATGATAAATAGAATCTGATTGGTTGCTATAGGCAACATCTCCACATTTTCAAACCCGCAGTTTAGTAAATATAGCTCTAGGAGAGTTAAATATACCTGAGAAACTAACAGTCACCACTGTGACAAATTATTTTTGCAATGGAGGAACATATAGACCTTAGAAGCAAATGTAATATATGCTCAATTTACAACAAGAAGGCAGCAGAAATTTAAACAATAGACTGCAAATGACCTTATTGTCAACTGGGGAGGGGATGAATAATAGCAATTTTATGGACTGCTGTTTAAGTTTAGCCATCAATGTGTAGATGTGTAGCTGAGCGCCTTTCTGGATATTACAGTACATAAAACATTGCTGAATTAGATCCAGTCCAATCCCGCGGAGTCTGATCACCTGTGTTACCGACAGGACTTCGTTGCTAACTGAACTGCCGCTAAAATCTTTTAAAGAACTCAGTTTATGCCTATTCTGCACAACCTCTTCAAAACAATGTTACTTACAAAATAAGTAATGTTTCAGACGCTTGAAGATAAATAAGTATTAGACATTATTGTTTTTGTGTATACAGAGAGATTCCCCACTGCAGTACACAAATTATACCCTTTTCAGTTCTTGATAACACAGCTGAAATAAATATTGCAAAATACAAAGATATTCATCCTGTGGGGGAGAGCGAGACAATAGCGGACATTACTATTCCAAACATGAACGCCGCCAGAATGAGCGCATCCCTAAATAATGTGCACTTATCGGGGAGAGAGTTCTGCATTTTGCAGTAAATTTACATGGATAAGCTAACATCAAAGCAATCCTACTTTCTACTTAGCCATATTACTTGATAAAAAAGCAATATAACAAACAGACATTCTCTTTGAAGCTTTGTTTACCTATAACACTTTATACTCTTTAGTATCTGTGCATGGCGACGTGATGGATTGCTTGGAAATCAGGTTGGGTATTAATTCTGAGCTGGAAGGCTAAATAGTTTATCTCTAGATTTATAAAAAGCTTTTTTTAATGTCACATGGTGCCTGAATAGGACAAGGAACGGTGGGAGCTCAGCGCTGTTCCGTCACATCCTTAGTTCCTCGGGGTCTATGTGACATACAGGGATAATGAAACACTTGCTGTGCTTTATAGGTGCGATCATCTAAATTGACATTTCAGAAGCATGGAAAAGTTCAGAGTAATTATGAAATATCATCTTCATACTGTACCACAAAAAAAGGGCCTGCCTGATCCAAAACCCCAAGGTATTATAACAGAATAATAAGAACAACAACTAGAATACATCTAATGATAATAGCAATATATTCCTACCTCAAACTCTTCAGCTTCTATAAGTAACTTTGCAGTCGTGATGCGAGATTCATATGGAGGAAAAACAGACTGGGAGGGAAAAAAAGATAAAGAGGTTTCGTTATGGTATTTAATATACAATGCGAAATGCATACATAACACTACAGGGAATGCAACAAAGAGATATTACGAATTGATAAAGCATTAACTACAAAATGACTATTTTATCATAATGCATAGTGTAAAAATACGTTTATTATTTATTAACAAGGTGCGTGCATCTTGTTAGGGAAGAGTCGTCATAGGAATGAAACTAATGGCACAAAGTAGGGCTTACATTTAAAAGAAAGCAGAGTGGCCTAGTGGTTAGCACTCCTGCCTCACAGCACTGGGGTCATGAGTTTGATTCCCGATCATGGCCATATCTGTGTGGAGTTTGTATGTTCTCCCTGTGTTTGCTCCGGTTTCCTCCGGGTGCTCCGGTTTCCTCCCACACTCCAAAAACATACTGGTAGGTTAATTGGCTGCTATCATACTTGACCCTAGTCTCCCTCTCTGTCTGTGTGTGAGTGTGTGTCTATATTAGGGAATTTAGACTCTAAGCTCCAATGGGGCAGGGACTGATGTGAATGAGTTCTCTGTACAGCGCTGCGGAATTAGTGGCGCTATATAAATAAATGATGATGATGATGATGATGATGATGAAAGCAGAGCATAAATAACTACAGGGTGATGCTATGTACACGGCAGTCTGTGATCCCAAACTTTTACCCAAAAGGCATTAGGAGTATGACAGGGATCAGTGGCGAGACACAATCCAAAGCGGATTGCAAAGCTTTGGGCTTTTTTGGGGCGCATGATTGCAGAATTGAAAGTCTTCTGCTAAGTGGGGGGAATTCAATTCCCCCCGAATTTGCGCGGCATTAAAACTACTACCGTTATTATGGTCGTTTTAACTCGGCTTTCTGCTCGCAGCTCCCTGAAAAAAAAGCCGGCGTTAAAACTACCGTAATAACGGTAATAAAGCGCATTATTACCGTAATAACGGTAATAAAGCGCATTATTACCGTAATAACGGTAATAATGCGCAGGCCGTGTTACTTTTACCACAATACTACAGGTGATAACAGACCATAGGGGCTGCATGTTTTGTTAAATTGTACACAAGGGAATGGGCCTTTGTACAGAGCAGCAACTTAAAATTTTAGCGCCTGGGGTGAGAAAGAAAAATGCTGACCCCTAGCCCTCAATTTTAACCAAATGAACCAAAACTATTCATAACCGTCGCCCTCTCTTCAGCGCTGCGCCCTAAGCGGTCGCCCCTATTGCACAGCCCTAGTTACCGCCCTGCCCTTGTATGTAGACTTGTTCCTTGTTAACGCTGAGCGACACTAAGAGATATAGGAGTCTGGAAGACTTTACAACGCTATAAATACTTATTATTAATTCTACTAAACAAAAAGCAAATGCGTAACACAAGCCCTATAATCCGAGGGTTAGAACGCACACATATTGAGTTTGCTATGTTGTTATAGCATATTCCAGGGCTGTGATTGTTCTTTCATATTTTGCCCTGCCTGACCTATTGATGTTGAACTAGAATAAATGTATGAGACAGAGACAATCTCCATTGATCTGGAACAAGAAGTACAAGAAATTCAGCCTTTACTAACAAAAAATATTTTATTTAACTGGTAAATTTCTTGAAAAATACAAGGTTCTTGTATGTTCCTTCTTCCCACTGTTTTGCCCACCAATGACCCTTCTGCTGCGCTGCCTCTATCCACAATTGCTGCAGAACTTTACAGCCTCAATCGCCACCACACTAACTATGTGTAAAAGAAATATATAGATTGTACCTGTAATGAAAAAGTGTAATAGTCTTTATATGCTGGCAGGCCTGTGAGCCCCTAATACAGCCCCAACAGAAGGGCAGATAGATACAAAGTAATGAAGGCGTTACAGGCATATAGAACCACTCCTTAATACACGTTTATATCCCTCCATCATACAAATTGCCGGAATAAAAACCTCATTTGTCTGGCGTGGAAAATGACTCTGTCCATATTAAGGCATTTAAAACACATGTGACTGGTCGCACTTGCCTGAAATCTTGTGTCATTACAAATAGAGGTGTTGTTCTTGGTAAAGGAGATGTCCACCTATATGTGTTTTTTACTAGAAACCCCCCGTCTCCTTTGCATGTCAGTACGACAGGGGTTTGATGGTCAGGACACGTGCTATTTGGAAGAAAGTCACTTTCTGGCGGCTGTCTAATGGCTGGTTCCATTGCTGCCTATAGGAGAAATGTAAAACTCTGCTCTGATGAATTGTAGCTTGTAATTTGGCAAGAGCACAGCATTGTCGGCAACAGACAATGGGTCTGATGTGCAAATTTAAACATTTTCTGCCAGAAGAATCGGCCACTCGCAGCTGCAAGGAGAATCGGCAGAGGCCCAGGGCATGAGACACCTGCCTTTCTGAGACCTGGGAATAGGGACACAACATTGCCGAACCTCATTGGAAAATTTTGGGAGGGTCTGACAATTCCAGTCTACCCTCCAGAAGCCCCAACTCTACTCTTTTGAACATGCGCGGGAGCCAGCACAAGCTCAGTGAACATTTGATCCAGGCCATACGAGTGGGGGTACTCAGGAGGATGGTGCAGAAACGCCGCCCCCATCACCTCTAGGCCCAGTAACGCTCTCACCACCTGCAGCGGAGTTAGGTCTTCCACTGGGTGTTACTAGTAAAATACTTTTATGGGAGGATATCTCCTTTACAACATGCAAGGACCTAGCCAGCCGAGCCTGTACAGTTAAGGGTCCTTAATTTGACACAGCATTCACAGGTTTTACAGATTTGGCACTGGACCTTTTTGTCCCAGCTAACGTCCCTATTTTTTGACACTAATCAACTATGTAACACAATTCCTCCTATACTGTATAATGTATGCAATTCTCGTTATCTACATATATATTCTGGGCCTTAGAAGTAATTATTCATTGAAGATTTAAAAATATATACATTATAACCAAGTAAATATTTCATGATGAGAATTGTAGTGCAACCAGGTTTATCGTTCTATAGTACCGCATGTAATGTGCTTAAGTACCCCAGCAGAATGAAGAAGAAAATGTGGACAATACAATGACACACTGGCTGTGACAGCGACTATACAATACATTATAGCAGTGAGTGAGGATGCAGGAAAGGGATATACGGGGAAGGGGAGCAGCGGGTAACAAGGCAGGACAGAACGGTAATACTGAGCGTTACAATGAGAAGCTGAAGCTCTGTTAGAACTAATAGGTCTGCTATTAAATCAACCTGTAATATTATTATTATTAAAACCATTTATTTATATAGCGCCACTAATTCCGCAGCGCTGTACAGAGAACTCACTCACATCAGTCCCTGCCTCATTGGAGCTTACAGTCTAAATTCCCTAACACACATACACACGTCAATTTGTTAGCAGCCAATTAACCTACTAGTATGTTTTTGGAGTGTGGGAGCAAACTGGAGCACCTGGAGGGAACCCACGCAAACACGGGGAGAACATACAAACTCCACACAGATAAGGCCATGGTCGGGAATTGAACTCATGACCCCAGTGCTGTAAGGCAGAAGTGCTAACCACTGAGCCAACGTGCTAATATGCACATTTCCTGTGAAATATATGGTAAGTGTGTGACTATGGTGCAGATTCAATTGGTGGCGTTACTGTAAAAAGTAACACGGCCTGTGCACTATTACTGACATTCCGGCAATAGTATGCGTAATTACTGTTAATATGGTCATTTAAATGCCGGCTTTTTGTTTGCGGCTCAGGGAGCCACCAGCAGAAAGCAGGCCTAAAATTACTGTATTAATGGTATTGGCTTTAACGCTGCTTTAGTGGTGGCTGAATTGAATCTGCCCCTATGAATAGGTGTATGAACTTATTTTTATACAGGGGCATTATACAAATACACTGATATAGGAAACAAAGCTCATATGAAAGTTTTGGAAGCAAGCACTTGTAAGGCACTACCTAGTTCAATGAATGGAGTGCACCATGTATAGACTCCATTCATTCTATAACACCTGCTCCCGGGCATCCACAGTTTAGAATTGCAGCAATCCCTGAGAAATTATTACAACAGGCGCTGACAATTTAGTATACCACGCCTAAAAACAATTCATCAAAGGGAGTATTAATCCTTTAATATAGTTTATGTCTTTAATTACTACCTGGGTGCAAAAAAATCTTGGTGTGCATTATTCTTGTAAAGAGTTAAATAATAAAATCCGTATTAGGGTAGAGTCTGCTCCAAAGACAGTCTAAGGCCTGTTCCAGAGACTTGTGTCCAGTCATTTTGCAGTAGGGTAACTTATCCCTCCCTCAAAGACCATAAAACTGTATGCGTAATGTATACTGTAGAATACACATGGTCACTTTAAATCATATTTATCCTCATCAATAGACACCTGTGATTCAGACTTTTGACAATTAGCATTTTGTACATTGGTGATCTACATTCTGCTGCCCTATATGGAACGTTGCTTTGTTATAAGCACACCCTGGTACCTGGAGCCCGATAGGTAAACTGCTTGGAGCACGCTGCAGGGATCGTCTCCCAGTGTTCCAATCAGGATACAGCAGGAATCTATTAGAGAGCTTAAGAATACCTGGAGTAAACTCTATGTACTAGTCTGCAGCAGAAGGGTTACACTATGCAAATCACAGAACAGCAAAACAGAAACATGACAGCCTTTGTAGATTGTTATTTTGCCTGCATACATAACATTCAGCAATGCTCTACATAACCTTGCAGAGTGTCATTTCATCAGAAGTCTGTTCATTACTCATTCGCACCTCTTACCTTATAACATACCGACTATTCTCAAGCTGATTTATTTAGCTCTTTTAGTGTAGCTGCTTTTAAACATTATTGGCTACACTCCTGCTCCTCTTCTAGGGTACATTTAAAACATGAACAACTGCTAAGCTAATATTTTCAGCCATCAGGGAACTCAAGTCCAAACTTGAAAAAGAAAATTTCGTAAAACAGTAGCAGTAAATGAGTATACAACGGTGCACGCGGGACGGGAACAGAAGGTTGGTGGTAAATAGGCTATGACTGGGAAATGTTGTACTAAGCAGCTCTGCGGGTCATTATCAGAAGATGGTTTTGGTAATTTTATAAGGTTACGGTTGATACCAAGTCTGAAATACATGCTTAGAACATGATATGTTTGATTATTTATATTGGTGGAGGAGTTAATTAAATTCATTTTCTTGACATAATGACAAAAGAGGCCCTAAAGCCAAACGCACTTAAACTCTTAGGGGCGTATTCAATTAGAACATCGCGGCTGCTCATTTTCTATTGTAATACATTACCGCAACATCACAGATTTATCTTCGTAACCCTACGGGAAGGGGCAAAGGGAAATCCGCGATGTTGCCGTAACACGGAGTGCCTTTGCGCCCGTTCCGAAGGCACTCAGCGCATAACTGAATATGCCCCATGAAGTTTCTGCTCATTACACAAAACACCAATCAAGGGTTAAGTTTTCTTTTCTGCAGGCTCCTTCTAGCCAATAGGATTCATTGGGGGAGTGTTCTGGGTTTTTCATATAAAAAGCCTCTCTGACTGATTCATTCTTCCGCAGGAATCAGGGCCATCTTAACAACATTATGGGCCCCCGGGCAAAGCAGTGCACCAGGGCCCATAGATATAGATATAGATATAGATATATACAGATACAGATATAGATAGATATATATATATATATATATATATATATAGAGAGAGAGAGAGAGAGATAGAGATAGATAGATGTACTTGCTCAGTGACCCTTGTAGGTTTTTTTTGCAGGTTTTTTCTTTTGCACGATTATTTATTCTCATTAAGAGCCGTGCCTATGGGGCCCCCTTGCCCGTGGGGCCCCCGGGCAGCTGCCCATCGTGCCCAATGGAAAAGATGGCCCTGGCAGGAATCCCTCCCTCCTGTCCTTGTACCGTGCATGGTAGTTGTTCAATTGTTTTTTCGGTTTGTCGTGTTATTAACCTTTATCTCTCCCTGATACAGAGCAGGCGCAGTTGGCAGTCACTGCAATCTTCGACTGATACATACGGTGCTATCGCTGATTGGACGCAGGTCACTGCCCCCTTCGAGGTAAAGGTGGCTCTTGGCCGTTTTATGTGGGGGACCCCTTGACCTGCTTCGTGTGGGCACGTCATTGTCAATCTAGGGGGAATGTGGTTATTCTGACGCCAGATTTAGCACCGGCCATTCAGAAAGGGAGGTTATCCTTGGCTTAGTGTATTCAGGGCCATTTCACCATCCACCCGTTTGGTTCAGTATTCCGATCTCTTGTCTGACCTGCAATTTACTTTCTCCACCACCAATTTATTATAAACAAAACTGTGACCTATTTTTGTCAAATTTACCAATATGTCCAAGTCTTCATTTATAAGTTACAGTATTAAGGTATAACATATGAGAGGCTGATTGTACAGTGGAAGAGAGGCATCAACAATATGCAGTTTAGGAACCTATCCAACAAGAATCTTAATAAACAGCAGGGTCCGCTCTGGCTGTAGCACTAACAAATGAAGTACTTGATTAAAAAACAAAACAACATTCTTTTTATTTATACATTAGTATAATTCACATGCACTGAAAATTGGCGTTATTACTATAAGTAATTGCAGTGGTGGAAGACCCAAAGTCTAGACAGCATTCAAACGTTTTCTTTTCAAATGAGTCAGCGCTATAAAGAATGCTATTCAGATATAAATACTGTATTGCAGAAATATACAATGTCATTGTACAAAGAACTGCAATTCACTCCATCCACAGTCTTATCAGTTATGGCTTTGTTCTCAATAATATTAAACCAACATTAGCAAGCATATTTATTTAGGGCCCGTTGATATGATTTCACTTAAATTAAAAAAGAAAAACATACGGGCATCGGTATTTAACCCCAGCCGCTTTGAGGTTAAGTAAACTATAAAATGGTTAAGTGCTAAAACATTGCAAGGCCCTTTTTCATTCTAAATGTGAGAGAATTAGGCACTAAACGCCTCAGGCTTTCATTTAATTTGAGCACTTAATTTACACCTGCGGGATGCTGAGATTCAAGTATAAAATAAGGACTTGCCATTTGATGTGCAGTTTTCAAGAGCTGAATTCACTTTTCTAGTGCTGTTCTATGTGGAAGGCATTATTAGGTCCAAGAGAGGGTGAACGATCCAGGTCACACTCCTCCATGATAGAAATATAACACAGCTTTCAAGAGGGAATGTAGAAATACTTGCAGACATTTAAGTTTGCAGGATTTATAATGAAATAAATGTGTATTTTCATTATGCAAATAGATGACTCTGGTATGTGTGTATGGTGTGCAACAATCATTAAAAGGACCTAAAATACTTAGACAGGTTGGATCCAGTATAAAATGGCAATTTGGAACATTCATAAGTATATATTATTATGTAAGTACAAATTATATTATTCTAGCAGGAGTTTCAGGCACAGAAAAGCTAACTTGTACTCTTGGATTGCTGGCTCCTATAAAAAAAGGTTTATAAAGTTGGATCCCTGGAGCTAGTTAAAAAAAGAAGAGATGTTGGTCTGGTCTGTCGGTTGGTTATTATGTACTCAATTTCATGTCATCACTCTTTATGAAAGTGGCCTACAGAGAATGCCTCAGTAAGGCTGGGTACACACTACAGAAAATTTCTTCCAATGCGATATAGTTAACAATTTTACTAATAATTAAAAAAAAAGTCCCGATCAGCAGCCGATTCATGTGTACAGACTAAACACGCTTTACCTTCAGATCTGTGCTCTTCATCTGTCATAACCATCGGCTGAAAAGATGGTGACTGTGCACACTCCATAGATATGTATGGACACTGCCGGTCCCGAGTGCTTACACACTGGGAGTGACATCGTTTTATCGTTTACCGAGAATTTTAGTCTGGTTTAAACATCAAGTGAAACGATACAATGTGCTTTAGAGCGATGATCATTCATCAGTGCAGCATACACACTAGAAACACAGAAACATAGAATATGACGGCAGATAAGAACCACTTAGCCCATCTAGTCTGCCCATTATTTTTTTTTATTAACCTATGGTACCTTAAACCCTATGTGATCCTTTATTCATTATAAGGATATTCTCATGTCTACCCCAAGCATGTTTAAACTGCTCTACTGTATTAGCCTCTACCACCACTGATGGGAGGTTATTCTACTTATCCATTACCCCTTTCTGTGAAGTAGTTTTTCCTCAAATTTCCTCTGAACCTACTCCCCCCCCCCCCCCCCCAGTATCAGTGCATGTCCTCGTGTTCTAATACTTCTCTTCCCCCCAGTGTCAGTACATGTCCTCGTGTTCTAATACTTCTCTTCCCCCCAGTGTCAGTGCATGTCCTCGTGTTCTAATACTTCTCTTCCCCCCAGTGTCAGTGCATGTCCTCGTGTTCTAATACTTCTCTTCCCCCCAGTGTCAGTACATGTCCTCGTGTTCTAATACTTCTCTTCCCCCCAGTATCAGTGCATGTCCTCGTGTTCTAATACTTCTCTTCCCCCCAGTGTCAGTGCATGTCCTCGTGTTCTAATACTTCTCTTCCCCCCAGTGTCAGTACATGTCCTCGTGTTCTAATACTTCTCTTCCCCCCAGTGTCAGTACATGTCCTCGTGTTCTAATACTTCTCTTCCCCCCAGTATCAGTGCATGTCCTCGTGTTCTAATACTTCTCTTCCCCCCAGTATCAGTACATGTCCTCGTGTTCTAATACTTCTCTTCCTTTGAAGAATGTTTCCCTTCTGTACCTTGTTCAAACCCTTGATATACTTGAAAGTTTCTATCATGTCCCGCCGTTCCCTTCTCTGCTCCAAACTACACATATTAAGATCTTTGAATCTTTCTAGGTAAGTTTTGTGCTGTAGACCATGCACCATTTTAGTTGCCCTTCTTTCTACAGTCTGTAATGTATTTATATCCTTCTGGAGTTATGGCCTCCAGAACTTTAATGCAGTATTCTAGATGAGGCCGTACCAATGACCAATACAGTGACATTATTACTTCTTTCTTTCAACTACTGATTCCTCTCCCTATGCAACTAAGCATCTGACTCGCCTTCCTCATTGCTTTGTTACATTGATTACCTGCCTTTTAGTCACCTGAAATAGTGACTCCTAGACCACTTTCCTCTTTAGTATTTTCCATTATTATGCCATTAATGCTATATTTAGCCTTTGGATTTATGAGACACAATTTTTGGCATTAAACTGCAGTTGCTACTCTCTTGACCATTCCTCTAGTCTACCGAAATCATCAATCATTTGTTTTACCCCTCCTGGTGTGTCTACCTTGTTGCATATCTTTGTGTCATCTGCAAAAAGGCATACTTTCCCTTGAATACCATTTGCAATGTCTCCAATGAAGATATTAAAAAGCGCTGGTCCAAGGGAGATCTCTGGGGTACTCCTCTGGTGACCTTTCCCTATAGTAAATGCACTCCATTTACTATAACTTTCGGTTTTCTATCCTGCAACCAAGATCTTATCCATTCAACCATGTTAGAATCCAATCCCTACCTCGCACAGTCCAAAAACATACCAGTAGGTAAACTGGTTGCTAACTATAATGGATCCTACCTAGTATGTGAGCTTGTGTGTTAAGGAATTTAGACTACTATGGGTTAAACCTTATGACTCTTATATCCTTTGTCTCTAAATTCTTGTGCTCTACCCCTGATGTATTTATGTAGAGAGAGATCCAACTGTATTCTCTTAGCTGCAGATGAGTGTGTCCAATACCAATATATGACTCATTTCTTGCAAACTCACTTTAAAGTTATAACAATATTCATGAATAATATTCAACAACAGTCCCCTCACATTGATTGTGGTTCTGTGGTATCTCGGGACATCTCCACTGGGTGACAGGAGGCTGGGCTGAGTTTGAATGAAGAGAAATAAGGACACGGGCAAATGTCATAATTTGTCAAATATCATACTTAGGATACATGTCTGATATGTAAATGAAGGGAAACACATGACGGGCCATTAGGAAAGTACATTTTCTCATGGACAAACCATGTTACAATGCAAGGGGTGCACATTATTTTATTATTGTGCACATAAGATAAATACCGGCTGATTTTTCATATAACCCACAAATACTTGATAGCATTATTCTTACACTGAAATTTAAAGTTGATCTAGGACCCCAGGTATAAATCTGTCCCCACATTTAAATTTACCTCCCACCTCCAACGCAACATGGTTTTGCCAAGGTGAAAAGTTACTCCTTTTTTTTGCTCTCCTTAATGACTCAGGCCTAATGTGTTGTGTGGATGTCATATCAGACTTGTAGGACATTCTGGTAAGAAGTTGGGCCACTATAAAAACTCCTGACTAGAAATGTGTTTTGAAAAGAAGGCCATAAATGCGCATTTGCATTCACACAGACTTTTTGGTGCTGATATCACAGTGAAAAGGGGGTTGCAGGCAGGGGCGGATTTGTCATGGACCTCACCGGGAGTTTTTCCGGATAGGCTGACCGATTATGGGGCCGCTTAAAGCATTTTTGTTTATAACTTTTTTCTGTTTATTTATTTGTAATGAAGGGACCTGGCACGAATTGTGGCCAACCCTGGCCTACTAGTGGCCTGTTTTGTCATCCTAGTACATGTGCAGCGCAGCTCACCCTTGAGCTGATCCATTTTTTCCTTTTTCAGCTCCTCACCTCCATCTTCCTTCCTGGTGGTGGAAGGAAGGTGTGTGCTCGGTGGTGTGTGCTCGCTGCGTGGCCATCCACAGGACAGGCCAGTGAATACTCTTGTTAGTACCTATACCACCACACTAGGCGCAAGTGTACTGTAAGAGGTTAACAGATAGACCATGAGGACCCTTTAATTCTGAGAGGATACTATAGAGCAGGGGCAATATATCAGCCTCTCCTCTGGACCCATCTTAACAGCAGATAACAGAACTGTCTTTTTCTCCAGCGCTAAACCAGCAGAATTAGGATTATACCATTGTGAGGCTGAGTACCCTGTCAGTAAAAGTAATCCCTGCACAGTAACCGTATGCTGTGAGTAACTGAGGAACTGGGAGATTACTGCTGGTGTTTCAGTAAACTAATTAGTGTTTCTTATATAATCTGTAATAAGTTCTGTGCCAGTTTAAGTAGCAATGGATGTAATATAGCAATATAATACTTGCTAATAAAATATGGCAGCTCAAATGCGGTCTTAAATTAAATCCCGACATGTTGTTGCCTAAAAAGCTTTCTGTCTGCCACATTGCAGAACCTCCATTGATGCTTTAGTGTGGGGGCGGTGGTGATGCTATTGCCTTAGTGTAAGAGTGGTGGTGATGCTATTGCCTTAGTGTAAGAGTGGTGGTGGTGGTATTGCCTTAGTATAAGAGTGGTGGTGATGGTATTGCCTTAGTATAAGAGTGGTGGCATTTCTGTCTTTGCAGTAATGTGAGGGGTAGTGCTGTTATATGGGAGTGGTATAAGCGACATAAGGGCATACTGCACCCACAGTGATCAGTTGTATACTGTTAGCACTTATTTCATGAGGTTCAATGAACCTTATCTGCTATGCTGAATGATTTGATTGATGACTTGCAAGGTTTCTGTGTTACCTCTAGCTTGATGTCTGTCTATACAGAGCCAAACAGTCATTGGATGGCATCTTTTACCACACAGCATCAATTTATGGACTGGTTTAAGATGACCACATTGGTCAAAGCAATTGCTACGTATTAAATAACGCTCGATCAACATGTATTTTACATTTAATTGTGTGATGTTAAATACTTTTGTGTCAAAAAAGACAAAAGTATTATAGGAGTGATACTTTTATTGGCTAACCATAAAAAATATTATATTTGCTAGCTTTCAGAGCACAGGGGCCCCTTCATTAGGAAACTCTACAAAACTTTTTCGGAAATCAATTCACATTGATAAGCTGTCCATCTTCCAAGCCAATTTCCCTTGGCCAGAGAAGGCAATTCACGTAAGTGCTACTCTGAATATAACCCCCTTTATTTTAAACTGTTTTGCTCGTTATGTCAATCTATTAATTGTTTATTCATTATTATTAATTTTTTATATCTGTATGCCCTGTACTTTTGTATATTAAATCTATAATTTAATATGTTGCGTCCTTGATACGCTAACAAATCCATTAGCCTGTTGAGAAGAATATAGCTTGGCCAAGTTAACCCTTTGAATGCCAGTGTGTGATTTGTTGATACATTTGATTAACAAGATGTGGGTGCTTGTATTTACATTTGTGTAACAGTCTGGAGGTGTGAAGAGTTAACCCTTTGTTCGCTGGTGTTGGTTTTGCTAGTCTGTGAGCAGCTAGAAGCCTTGTATGCCAGTGTGGGACAGTATATTGGGGTCCTATTGCTGTATTCAATAGGTGGTGGCAAACCTGAAGTGTCTGGGGGTGTGAGAGTGCTGTGAGGGGGCGATTCAGCAGGTCTATAACCTGTGTGATAGGTAAAGAGAGACTGCAGGCTGGAATTGTGTGACCTCATACAGCAAACACCCAAAAACTATTTAACATCACATAGATTTTTCTGGCTAACACGGTACTGCAATAATAATTTTGAAAAATAATTTTGCTACACATTTTACATTGAATTGGTAATATATCTACTGCAAATAACGCCAGTCGTTCCATTATCAAGGACAGTTTTTTTTTTATTTACTTCATCCAAGAGCAAAGTGTCTGCATTTATTTTAAGAAAACCAATTTTTCATACGTTTGCTACTTCTCCCTTTTCGTCTTTCAGCCGAGTCTACATTGAATGGTAATTCAGCTGAGAGGTATACACGTTTTCTGATGAAAGTTATTCTGTTCGGTACTTGTTTCACCTTTTCTCTCACTTTGTTTTACTGATAGTCTTCTTTTCTTTTTTATTAAGCTAGCAACGTGCTTTGACGCTTTCTAAAATCTTCTCAGGCTCATTTAGTTGAGTGCATACCTTGCTGATGTCAGTTTCTTTCTGCAGAGTCACCGTTAACTGTTTTGAAAAACATTTTAAGTGAAGACAGGGGTGTTGAGTTTAATTTAACTACTTCCGCTCACCGGATACTTTAAAGGTTCTGAAAAGACTTATGGCCTAATTCAACAACCAAGCTCCAAACATTCATTGTTGCTTCTAATATATACATGGTATAAAGTTACCAAGAGACACAAAAGAAGAAATTATGATTCATCAGTTTGATTAAGTATAACAAATATTGCTTTAAATCATACTTTGAATGTCTGGGAGACTACAGAATTTCAGGGAGTTCTTCCTGTCTCCCAGAAGAGTGGGCCACTCTCCCAGAGCCTGCACAAACTTCAGGGGGGGATATGATATAGTTTGCGGTATCATGGCTGTGATGACATGACTCACAACGCCACCCTCCCCACACACTTGCCCCTCCAGGATCTCCAGGATAGGACCTATAAATGATAGGCAAGTAATTAATTAAGAGCCTGGGACCCTAGGGCCAGGGCCAATCAATGCCACTGTCAATGCATTTCTGCCATTATAATTACCACTTAATAAAAGGTATCACTGAAGGTATCTATCACACAAAGTCTTCACAAACAAAAGTAAACTTAGTTTTGTCTTAATAACTTCCACTTCAATGATATCTTCCCTTCTACCAAGCATGCACGCTGCAGCAAGCTACTAAGTCACAATATACCATATTGATATTTGTCGGATTCACTTGTCGCAGGGAATGAAATAGCCATAGAGCAGGGACAGAACTGCACCGTCCCACTATCCTCAGGGCCTGTTCTCTAATCATAGTAAAGCCACCTGGATGAGCGAGTCAGCCGCTGGGGCATAAAGTTGCCAGACATCTCATCAGAGACATCAGAATACAAAACACACATCAACTCTCTTGTTTGGTCTAATATCTACAACAAAAATAAAAGAGGAAAGAGAAGGAATGATAACAGTAGAACTAAAGTGTTATATGTATATACATATTTTCATGATTCATAGGGACCTGTTTATTAACAATCCCAATTTCAGGCTGTTAAGAAGCATTTAATTTTGCAGCATTAATTGTTCCAAATTTGGAGCAATTTATCATAATACTCATGCAGGCAGAGAATCCAGAGGCGCTTCATTGCACATGTGTGGCCATCAGTCATTCCATGCACACAAACATTAGTGATAGGAAGTAGGGGAGAAATGTCTAGCCGACCAGAGAGAGATCAGAAGATCTCTACCTGGCAGTGTTTTACCTATAGGTAAGAGCATACATGCAACACTCCCGGAATGTCCAGAAGACTCCCGAATTCCGCGTAGGTGTTCTGGAATCCTGGGAGAGCTGACAATTCTCCCGCATCTGCCGGCATGGAGGGGTGTATGGGCAGAAGGGGGTGGGGATTCACTATTTGCATCATTTTGGCCCCGCCCCCAAGGATGTAAAAAGACCCCAAAGAGGCATATGTCGCTGGGGGCATGGCCAAATGACGTGAATCGCCAAGCCCCTTTCCGCCCTCCCTTCACACGCTACTTCAGTGATCTCCCGGAGGGAGCCAGTCAAAAGTAGGTAAGTATGGGTAAGAGCGGCTAATGCCATCTTGAGATAGTATTAACAATCGCTGCCAATCGAAGCTAGCTAAATTGCCCCAAGTTGCTGTCACCATAGAGAACTATAGAGAGTGCATTAATGACCATTATTTTGGTGAAGACCGGAGATATCTCTGACTATCTTAGACTATTGATAAATAGCTGTGTTACTTTAATTTGCCATAATCCTGCAAAAACAATCATTTTCGCAGCATTTAAGGCTGACAAAAGAATGATAAAAAGCCCCCCATAGACGGTTAAACATCCAACCATGTACGTTACATCAAGTCTCAAACTGCAAAGGAAAGATAACAATAATAATGGGAGACCAATATGTATTATCCTATCTGTGCAGGTGCCCACAGGTGGCATAGGTCAGCAGAAAAGGGCATGTACTGCGATGCAGACATGCCCTTGATAACGGTGGGTACAGGACATTAAGCAGAGGTCCCGGGTGTCCTGGATTTCCTGGACAGTTTCACAAATCTTAACCACAAATAGTTCATTGGGAACAGATTCCTATAACTGTCTTTCTGCATTTTCCACCAGAACAAAAGCAAGGGGTGATTTTTATAAATAGGGTCAGCTGTAAGTCACATGGGTGGCTGGATTTTCTGCTTAAAATCTTTGTGGACTCTAACCTGTCAGGCATCACCACAGTAATGAGCCAAAATGGGAACTATGTTAAACGTACAGTTATTTTGTACACCTCTCACATGAAGATGTTGAAATTCTGCCTGAACACTGTCAAGAGCGAATACAGATTTGTGAGTTACTCTAATATATAGAACCAGCTGGAAGTCATTCTAACAAGTTCCAAATGAAGACTACAAAAATGTAGATTGCTAGACTGGAATAGTATAAGCATTTTTTAGATATTAATGGCACATTTTCATTAATAAGACAGCTGAAGTAAGCAAGTGTATGTGTATTATATAGATCTACATTCACTAAACCACAAATTACCACCAGGCTGATATTGTCATTAATATAAACTACCATTGTACAGTGTTGCAGACAAGTGCCAGTGATTTTCTGCAGGTTGTGCTGATTTGGAGGTCAATCTCACAGGCTTATTGCCTCAGCAGTCTCATAAACTCTAATGGAAGATCACTGTTAGAAGTCAGTGCTAGCAATAAAATGCTTTCTCGTTGATTCTGAAGCACACAGGTTGACATCTTTGGATGAGAAGCGAACAATCCTTCTTAGCACCAAGGTGAATGAATAACAGTAGCATCGTGATGACGGGAGCACTTTTCCTTTAATCATCAGAACTGCAGTCATTTTAAAATAATTATCCGGTGTTTTATACAAAATTGCTATTGTGCGCCAAGAGTTTAGAAGCCCTTTGTTTCGATGTCAGGAACACACACACACAGATATACGCACTCTAAAATCTGCAGCAGTAATTAAAGAACTGAAAAAAAAAGTCTTGCAGTTAACCAACTGTCTGACATTCTAGAAAATTTAGAGAACCACAAATATCTAACAATGGATTGTGAGGCTTTGGCTTATACTACAGAATTGATATAACAGAGAGAGCATATAGATCATAACAAGTTATTTATAGATAAACCTTCAGCCTTCTGATAATCAAAAGACAGACACCTACAACCCTCTGTGGCTGGATCACTTGGAAGTGACTTATGGTGCATATTTGTTTTCTATTATCGGCACAGTGTGTCTGTGAACATTATTGTACAGATATGTAGTCTGTATTTTTGTTACAGGTATTTTCAAGAGAGCCATACTGTGTGCCACTGCAATAGAAAGTCAGTTGTTAATTGGTATCTTGGTTGAGGGGGATAATGTTACATTGAGAACTTCATACCTTTCCTAGCAGGGGTACATTATCTCTTTGTATCTTGTCCCTTGTGGCCTGTGTGTCTGTGTTTTAGAGTTTCTTGGGGAAATGTATCAATGAGAATTTGGAAAATGCAGATTACTGTAAATTGTGTTTAAATTTAATTTTATATAATGCATTGCCTACTTTTTATTTGTGATTTCCCAGTGCAGACTTAGTGGTGGCAGGGTAGGTTAAAGAGGCAGAGGGCTGGATTACCTCCTGCTAACATATATGTAAAAAATGTATATACAGCGCATGTAATGTGTATAGAATCTGTACTTCTGGAGGAATCACCAATACCACAAACTTGTGTGTAACAGTCCTTGTAAGCAGGTCCATCATTAAGCACGGTAAAAGGGCACCCTGACCACCTGCTTGTATCGGAAAAATATTTTTTTGACACCTTTAAAGTGCCACCCTAAATTCCAAGTCCCTGCTCTGTTTTTGGTAGAGCAGATATTGTATCAAGGGTGGGGGCAAGGGGGCACGTGCGGAGTGAAGCCACTTCCGCTCATGCACTGTAAAGCAAAAGACAAATGCACCAACTGTGGGCAACGGCACTGGAGCTCCCAAAGCAAACCCGGCCTGTAAGGGCTACTGGTGAGCAGCAAAACACCATATTATTATTAATAATAACGTTTATTGATATATAGTACCAGCATATTCCGTAACACTTTGCAATTATAATAAAATAGTATGGTAAAAAAAACAAGACATTAGACAGACAGTGAGGTAAGAGGGTCCCGCTCATAAGCTCAGTGGCTCAGTGGTTAGCACTTCTGCCTCACAGCACTGGGGTCATGAGTTCGATTCCCGACCATGGCCTTATCTGTGTGGAGTTTGTATGTTCTCCCCGTGTTTGCGTGGGTTTCCTCTGGGTGCTCCGGTTTCCTCCCACACTCCAAAAACATACTGGTAGGTTAACTGGCTGCTATTAAATTGACCTTAGTTTCTCTCGGTCTGTGTGTGTGTGTGTGTGTCTGTGTGTGTGTGTATGTTAGGGAATTTAGACTGTAAGCTCCAATAGGGCAGGGACTGATGTGGGTGAGTTCTCTGTACAGCGCTGCGGAATTAGTGGCGCTATATAAATAATTGATGATGATAATGATGATGATGATGAAGGCATAAATGAGACAAGCAGAGAAAAGAGAGTTATAATTCATAAAGGGGATGGTCCGCAAGTGATATAGGCAGTACTATGAAGTGATTTTTACATTTTCCAGTTCCTCTTCTGCCTTAGCACTTAGTACTCAGATAACACCCTTTATGGAGCCATAACCTGGTGGTGCCTCACAATCAAGTTTTGTAAAGACTTCTAGATAATAGACGATGATTTTAAGACTCTGAGTCACAGGTTCTCTCTTTGTAGGTCTGGTTGACTCACAAATATCATTAAAAGGAAATATTCCGTTTAAGACAACTTCCCCACCCAGAAGTTAGAACCCTATCCAGAAAACCCGCACCGTGCCCACTCGTCTTCCATAGAGCTGCCAAGCTTCATAGGACCCATCTATCTGCTACAAGAAACAAGCCGCTTATATCAAGGGAATCTGGGCAAACGTGGACAACCCTGTAACCTACAAGACAACTGACATGGAAGTTTGACTACACTCAATTGTAATTATTAGCAACTGTCATTTATCTTTGTTTTTACGGAGTTGCTTTCCAAAAACTGTTCCACCCTCCTTTTCATTTGAGTTTTTCCAACTCCCTTTCCTAAATTTGAAAAAAAAAAGCAAAAAAAACCTAAACAACGAAAATAATGATTCTGAAACAAAGAAAAGTGGGAAGAGCAAATAAGTCCTAAAAACGAATCAGGGTCCAGCAGATATATTCAATCTTCAAATTAATATATGGGATCATTACATTTAAAACACTGCATAAAAATCAGCTTGTTAAGATGAAATACCTCCCTGGAAAAGCCAGGCATAAAGTATATATTAAACATAGGCAAGTCAAAGAGATAAAAATGTATCGAGGAGATTAAAACTACAATAATAAAAAAAGCATAACAATGGTAACGAGCTAATGTGCCTTTGAAACCTTTATCAGAAATGACATATTATACAAGAGTCTTGTATAGGAACGACATCTTCACCTTGATCTGGGATAATGCGAGATGGGATACAGCACAATGAAGCATACAAGTACTTCAAAGCTTCTTGTAAAGACATTCTGCATTATCTTGAAATATTAATCGGAGCTTCAGTGTGTATTGTAATTGGAGAATACTTTCACCTGTACTTTGGAATTTTAAACCCGTGTCTTGGAATGCAGAGAAAAATTCTAATTTCTGCTGCAAAACTCAAAAGCAATTTAGTTGTATGTTTCACAATGGAATAAAGCTTCAGAGATTCTTTTCAAGTATACACCACTGGATTAATATCAGCAACCTCAAAGATTTCTAGTATACAAAGAAGAAAAAGTGTAAAAATGTAACATGAAAACAGTTAACACTTTGTATACCTAATACTAAAAACATAAGGACAATGTAATACTACAGTAAGAGGCCTATCTATGATCCTGATAGGCATCTCCCCATTTATTAAAGCCCCCCAGGCCAAACTTAGTTATGGTCGAGTAACACCAGCACTAGCTTTGGCAAGATGCACTCTGGAACGCCTAGACAAGTACCGTCGCTGTCTTGCTATCTCTATCGCCATCTCAGGATGACGACTGAGATGCCCTAAAGAAAATGTAATGATAAACTGCAGTGATAGAAATCTAGTCCTAACGCTGCTCAATACTACATAGGCCCCTAAAAGAGACAGATATAAACAATAAAACAACCAACTGTGGAATAAGTAGGTAATGCTGGTCTACAAGGAACTATTAAAGTAAGGTTACAAGGTATGTTTTGTTGGGGGTTTTGTGTTAGACCCTCACCTTGCTAGAGAGGGTTTCTGTTGATCATCATCATCAGCTATTAATATAGCGCCACTAATTCCGCAGCGCTGTACAAAGAACTCACTCACATCAGTCCCTGCCCCATTGGAGCTTACAGTCTAATACCACTTTCACATTGCAGCCCAGGCAAAATCCTGGTTATATAAACCCAGGCTATTGCCGGGTGACCGAGCCTCCCACCTCAACAAATTCCGGGTCACAATAAACCCCGGGTCTGCCGGGGTCTCCCTGGCAACATCACAAGAGGAGCTTTGATTGGCTCTTCTTGTGATGTTGATTTTCTTTTTTTCTATTTTTCCAACTTTTCAATACATTTCGGTGAGACCCAGGTTTTTCAACCCGGATCTCATCGTTTAAACTGGGAGATGCAGGGGAGCCGTTGACACTCAGCCGCGACCCAGGTCGTCGGGGGTCCCCTTTTCAAACCCCGTGTTTTTGAGGCAGTGTGAAATGGGTATTAAGTCCCTAACATACACACTCAAAAGGAGACTAGGTCAACTTAATAGCAGCCAACTAACCTACTGTTTTTTTAACCTAATGTTTTTGTAGTGTGGAAGGAAACCCACGCAAACACGGGGAGAACATACAGACTCCTCACAGATAAGGCCATGGTCAGTAATCAAACTCATGACACCAGTGCTGTAAGGCAGAAGTGCTAACCACTGAGCCACTGTTCCGGCCAATATTGATGTTGACATTATATACTACATTACAGGAAATCAAATGTGTTTTTTGCATAACACATTACCAATGAAAACAGCCCCGATAAATGATAACACAATACAGATAGACAATCCTCATAGAATATAAGCAAGGACATAGTAAGTAAATATATAGCTGGACATCTACAAGACATCTTACATAGTAAGTCTAGGCATTGATACATTGTACAGCTTTAACCTGAGAGTGATGTGAAATCCCCCTTCAGTCAACAGAGGATTTCAGAAAAATCCAGTCATCAATTCAATTTCATTCTCTCTCTCATCCCAGCCACTTTTGTAAATAGAGGATTTAAGAAACGCTCTTCGATGTTCTTTGTGATTACAGAAACAATAAAGTAACCATGACCAGAGAGTCTGACCAAGATACTGCATTTTCACACAGTACATATTAGCCAATAGAATGGAGAAACATTTCTGTGCAAAATAAATGTGCAATTGACAGAAGTTGGAAGAACCTGTCGATTAAGAGGTAAATTTGCGTGTTGACCCCTTCTCTACCTTACACTGGAATAATGTAAGCAGAGGGCAAGCAACACGGAGACCCCGATATGCATAAAGCCCAGCATGATCAGGTCTCATAACATAGTTATCTGCTGTGAACCAGGATCCCCGTTAGTGGATCGGGTACCGGAGAGTGGAGGCAGTGTCTCATGCGGTTGACATGTTACTTAATAATCAAATGGCGACATGTTGGGGTTGGCTGCTCCCTATCTCCTCTTTAAGCAGGTCTACTTGCTTTTTTGTGGGACTTTTGTTAAACTGTGTGCACTGGCAGCCACTGACTAGAAGGGCATGCTGGTGTTTGTTGAACCACAAGCACCAGCAAGACCTTTCAGTCAATAGCTATCAATGTATACTAGGAAATATAGTTTCACAAAAAAAATTAAATAAAAGTTTAATTGTTTAAAATACTCCCCACTGACCCTCTTTTGCCACTTTATATCATGAAAAGTATTTTATTTCTACATCATCTTCTGCCTTTGTAATCAAATAGGAAATTCTGCTGCCATTGTAATCCAATGTGAGATAAAAACAAACAACTGCTCGCTACAAACAGCCACCGCTGGATGACCGCAACCCAACTGACTGGCACTTCCCCGAGCCACTAGCCAATCACAAGCAGGCGTTCATAGTCAGCAGCTTTTAGGGGGCTGTTTTTTCTCACAATGGATAACAAAGACAGAAGAATTTCCCATTAGATAACAAAGACAGGGATTTTCCAGCAATTATGACAGATCAGGAACAAAGAAAGAGGATTTTATAATAAATTGGTCAGGGTTTGGGGTGTGTTTATTTATCAAAGGGCTTTTTTAAGCCTCACCCAATACAGCACAGGGGGATAACCCCACCGGTTTCAGTAGCTTTCACCAATGGCGGTTTCCCCATGGAAGAGCATGGGGGTCAATCAAATATGATGTCGGTACGCGTACCTATGAGAAGTATTTTCTGCTACCACTATCTCAGGATGCCGTTAATAGGGAAGATTAGATATAATATAACTTTTATATTATTTCTGTCTTATTTTCTATATCTAATGGGGCAGAGACTGATGTGGTGACTGCATCATGTAATATCATGGCGCTATATAAATAAATGATAATAATAATTAACATAAAAGTTAATTAACTTAGGGCTTTACAATCTGCAGTGTCCTGACTATAGATCAGAACAAACCAAAGGGCTACAGTAGGTGGTGTAGTGTCTGGATGTGAATGATTCAATATTCTGGATGCTTTGAGAAAACTTTTTAAGAATATTTAAAAAAAACATAATGTAACACACTTGCAATGGACGTGTCTTCCCTTGTTTTAAGAATACCTTTTTAAAAAATGATTTTTAAGTTTTGGTTTTATTTTTCAATATACATGAACATAAAAAATGTTCAGTAAGCGTACAACTTAGGAAAGACGAAAACACAAGTATCTTTCCTGCATAATCGTATATGTACCGCTGCATTAGACGCAGATGAAGCACATTCCACCCCACATTGGGACACTGTCCTGAACTGATGTAGGTGAAAAAGCTGAGAATGCAGACATTTGAGCTCCTGTGACATCACTGGCATCCTCTCTATGTTTGAATCAACCAATCCATACGGTTGGCCTGGCTGTCAATCACTGTCAGCTTGTTTAGTTAAAGAAGCCCCTCCCTCTTAACATGGGACAATGACTTTGATCATTTACATGAAATAATTGGAGTGTCCCTACTTAACCAAAGTTAGCTACCACTCTCATACATTGTGACTTCACATTCTCTTTTAAGTGGAAGCAATGTGTATAGACTGGAAGATCTACTAGTGAATGTGTCATTGCCGCTTTTGTTTTTTAAATATCTTGTCCTCCCAAACCTGCTCAAAAATGTTGGAGTGAGGCTGGAGAGAGAACTATCCAAAGAGATCTGTGCGAGGAGAGGATTGCTAACTGAACAAGGAGATCGTACCCAGGTTGTGTGGATGATTTTTAATTTGAAAACTGCTAATATCATAAAAAAGAATAGACTGTACTCAGCACAACGTTCTGTGATGCTGTTTGTCTGTATAACTGCATTGAGTGTTTTTTTTTAATATCCTGTTACTCTTTAAGGAATTACAATGCCATAAATTGCAGAAAGTCAGCTGAAACAGAGGTTAAACTCCGACTCGCATCAAATAAGGATTTCTCTTCGCCAATGATTTTAAGGCAACTGGAGCTGTGATCAATAGTGAAGTGATCAGTGTCTGTTCTGCAGTGTCCCTCTGTCAGATTGATATTGTTCTTAGTGCTCCGTTCAATTCCTCATGAGCCACAAAGCAGCTAGGCAGTTGCTGGGCACAGTGTAAAAGTCATCTTATTGGAACTGGTCATTGCCCATCCCACTGCTTACAGTACCAATAGTAAACCATTTTTATATATTGCATTAGAGAATGGAGTTATGCCAATAAGTGGTTACCCATTGCTTCTTACACTTTTATCATAAACAAACCGTATGATCCTGCTTTATAAATTCTTGCTAAAGCAGAATAAAGCAACACTCCCCTATTGCTTGCAGCCAATTGTCTGTTCGAGCATTGAAGGGGGAAGCAATGCGTGTCACTCTCTGTAGCTTAAGCTGTTACCCTCGTCCCTTTCTACTGGATAACTATCAAAAGAATCAATTACTATCCACTGCAAAAGGAGTGTCCTATCACTATAAGACCTCACACTGAATACCTACCGCACTCTTGATCAATTTATCAATTGTATTCGTTAGGTTTAGGTGCCTAAATACTTTACCCTTTTGTATAAATTTGAAGTTTGGTTTTGCCGACCCTTTTTCATCAACATGATTCCACTGACACTAAACGACTAAAGGAAAGGTGCGTTTTATTTTGTGTACACAGAATAATTCTTGACGGTAAAAGAAGTTTTTAAAAAGTGTGTGCTCTTCCAAGGGTTAGAATATTCTAAAACATGTTCTATAAATGTTAGGACAATTAAACAACATTAATGGGCAGCACAGTGGCCTAGTGGTTAGCACTTCTGCCTTACAGCACCCGGGGTCATGAGTTCGATTCCCGACTTATCTGTGCAGAGTTTGTATGTTCCCCGTGTTTGCGTAGGTTTCCTCCGGGTGCTCCGGTTTCCTCCCACACTCCAAAAACATACTGGTAGGTTAATTGACTGCTAATAAATTGACCCTAGTCTGTCTGTGTGCAGGGCCGCCATCAGGGGGGTACAGGGGGTACCCGTGTACTGGGCCCGGGCTCACCAGGGTGCCCGGCGGCACACTCTAACCAGGGGGCCCGCTATCTTCAGCCTGGCTGACACTGTGTCACTAAGTCTGACCCCCTTCATGGAAGATAATTTTTTTTTTTTTTTTTTTTTTTCTACAGGACTTTTTTTTTTATTGCCTTGGGCTCCCTTTCCCCCCAGACACCTGCCTATCGTGCCCAGTCGGAAAAATGGCCTTGGTTCATGGGGGGGGGGGGGGGTCATCGGGCGGGGTCATGGGGGGGGTGGGTCATCGGGGGGGACCCTGCCTTCTTCATTGTACTGGGCCCCACGATTTCTGATGGCAGCCCTGTCTGTGTGTGTTAGGGAATTTAGACTGTAAGCCCCAATGGGGCAGGGACTGATGTGAGTGAGTTCTCTGTACAGCGGTGATGATTAATTAGCATGGATCCAATCAATTCATAAGGAGCTAATGACATCATGGAGACACAAAGATTAAATTAGCATGACTACCCCATAACCGTAACATTTAGTTTTGGGTGACGTTCACCAAGATACGATGCAATTCCCAAAATTTCAATTTATGGATGTCTCACAGACCGAAGTATTTATTTTGAAACCAATTAAAAATAATTAAGTACATGACCCAACACTAGTCTGCTTTGGAGAGATGTGGAGTAGAGATAGGAGAAGAAGGGTCGGGGTACAGCTTGATGGTGTCTTTCGTTGCCAAATGGGCAACTGTGTAATGAAGCCCTGCCCACCTCCGTGAAGCAGAGAGTTGCTGGGGCGTCATGACGCAATCGTATCATCAAACCGCTGCCACTTGGTGCTTACCGTACAGCAGGTAAGAGCTCGCTAGGGGGATCTATTTCGGGAGTCCCTCTTCCTAAGAGGACAGATTGTTTTCAGTTTTCACGTTGGGTTCAATTCTTATGTAAAACAATTATTGTGTGTGTTTCTATTTCTTTTTTGTAATTACGATTAAACTTTAGAGGGTTTATTTTTTTATTTGATGTTACAGTTTATTTGTGTTTACTGTTGGAAAGAATTACCATACAAATCAATTCTCTGATATAATGGAAGAACACGTGATCAGTATCACTGGAGGTGAATACTTTTTGTACCCACTCTATTATATTGTTTTGATCGTTACATGTTTGTGAAATAAAAGGGAACTTTTAAGACAAAAGGTGACATGAAAATGCTGCTACCTCCAGTGCATTGTGCCTCAAATTACATGTATTAATGGTCCACTCAATTCAAGCCTTTAAAAGCAGCAACTTTCCCCACTTATTCTTCCAAAGTGCTTTCACTTCTCAGCATTAGTTTAGCTTTTCAATTGTTACTATAATTAAGCACAAGCTGAAGTTATATTGACAATGAACCCTTCAGATGCGATATCCTGTGGATGCGATTTCAGCAAAGCCACAGAGTATAGCAGCTACAATCATTCAGGTACACTTATATAGAAACATATTAATCAGGATATAACCATATAACAAGAGACAATGGGTTTGAGTCAATAAGAAGAGTAAGGCAAAAAAAAAGGAGTAAATGTTCTCCAGGACAAACCATGTTACAATGTAAGGTGTGCAAATTAGTTTAATATTTTGCACGTAAGTTGAATACTGGCTGTTTTTTCATGTAGTACACAAATACTTGATAGGTTTATTTTTGCACTGAACTTTAAAGTTGATCTAGGGCATGCCCTACCCCAAAAATAAACCTGTCGCTACATTTTAAATCTAACTACCCCTCCAATGCAACATGGTTTTGCCCAGGTGCAAAATTACTCCTTTTTCTGCTTTGCTCTCTTTAATGACTCAGCCCACTATGATGAAACTCTCCACAAGGAACATATTAGATTACAGGAGAGTAACAGTCACTTTGTGAGGTACTATAGTGTCACAGACCTCCCCCTACACCTTACTTGTTTAGCAAAATTCCCCTAATTCAGATGCTAAGGGGTGTAATAGGAAATTTTTATATTTCTAAACCCACAATCGGCAAAGAAAACCATACAGTCCATCAAATGTCACACACTGTCACACATAGGGCTAACATTTCTGTCTCATTGTTACAGGTTCCTACAGGATTCTCCTGGAACAAAGAAAAAAGGAAAGGAAAATCAACAGGGATTGCACCCCCCCACCCCCCCCCCCCCCCACTACCCTAGTGACTTCAAACCTACTGACTTTGGCCAGATTATGTAGTAGTGGGATTGCTGTGTAGGAAAGTCACCAATCAACCTGAAAGAACAGGAACACATGCCCAGTACTGATCTGGATATTTGAAGTGACTAAGAGCTGATAGACATTAATATATATAATAATATATACACTGATCAGCCACAACCTTAAAACTGCCTAACATTGTGTAGGTTCCCCTCTTACCGCCAAAACAGCTCTGACCTGTGGAGGTATGGACTTCACAAGATCTCTGTGTCCAGTGGTATCTGGCACTAAGACGTTTACAGCAGCCCTTTAAGCCCTGTACGCTGTGAAGTGGGGCCTCCATGGCTTGGATCCCACTGATGCACGATCGGACTGAGATCTGGGGAATTTGGAGGCCAAGTCAACACCTTGAACTCTTTACCATGGTCCTCAAACCATTCCTGAACAATGCAGTGTGGTAGGGCGTATTATCCTGCTGAAAGAGGCCACTGCCATCAGGGAAGCAATGTTTAGGTAGATGGTATGTGTCATAGTAACATACACATGGATGGCAGGACCCAAGGTTTCCCAGCAGAACGTTGCCCAGAGCATCACACTGCCTCCACCACTGGCCTGTCTTCTTCCCATAGGGCATCCTGGTGCCTTATCTTCCCCAGGTAAATGTTGCACCTGGTCGTCCACATGATGTAAAAGAAAACGTGATTCATTAGACCAGGCCACCTTCTTCCATTGTTCCATGATCTAGTTCTGATGCTCATCTGGTCATTGTAGGCGCTTTCGGCAGTGAACAGGGGTCAGCATGGGCACTAGAACCAGTCTGTAACTACTCAGCCCCATACGCAGCAAGGTGCGTTGCACTGTGTGTTCCGATACTATCATAGTCAGCAATGTGTGCTACAGCAGCTCTTTTGTGGGATTGGACCAGATGGACTAACCTTCACTCCCTATATGCATCAATAAGCCTTGGGCATCCATGACCCTGCCACCAGTTCACCCTTTGTCATTCCTTGAACCACTTTTGGTAGGTGCTAACCACTGTATACTGGGAACACCCCACAAGACCTGCTATTTTGGAGATGCTCTGACCCAGTCACCTAATCATCACAATTTTAGTCGCTCATATCTTTACGGTTGCCCATTTTTCCTGCTTCTAACACATCAATTTCAAGACTGACTGTTTACTTGCTGCCTAATATATCCTACCCTTTGATAGCTGCCACTGTAACGAGGTAATCAATGTTACTCTCTCAACTTGTCAGTGGTTTTAATGTTCTGGCTGATCGGTGTGTAAATATATATATATACACATACACATACACACACACATAAGTGTCACTATTTATACTACAGTCAGAACATGTTAAAAAAACAAACTCCCCCTAAATATTTTTTATGATTCACAGGGACGTATTGAAGCTAAATATCTGTGATGGACAATTTCCATGACATCGGAACACATAAGCAGGCTTAAGGACCAAGACGGAATCTTGTTATTTTGCATTTCCTTGGGAAGTGTTTACAGCAGCTTAGAACAGCAATGTGCTCCGTCATATGTCACTTCTGTTGGCATCTCCAAGGAGCAAATGGTGGACACCACCAGTGAGGAACAAATTCCTGGAAGGCGCAGGACTGTGTGGAGGTGGTATATTAAGCCATATTTTGTAAATGTGTATAAGGCTCACAATACTGGTTTATAAACCGCATCAAGCAATTTCCCAGCCAGCTTTAAAAAGTATGAATGTTGTTTGGTGATGAACAGCAATGAAATAATATTGGTTTATTTATAATGGAGAACACTGGGGTCCTGGGTTCTAATACACCCAGGGCACTTTCTGCGCGGAGTTTGTATGTTCTCCCTATGTTTGCGTGGGTTTCCTCCCATAGTCCCCAAAACATACTGGTAGATTAATTGGCCTCTGACAAATGGACCTTAGTGTGTGTGTGTGAGAATTTAGATGGTAAGCTCCATGGGACAGGGACTGATGTGAATGGTTCAATATCCTCTGTAAAGAGCTGTGTAATATGGTGGTGTTATACCAATCTACAATTATATTAATATTCCACGTGGGATGCACAAAAGAGAGTCTATACCTTTTATTTTTTTATTTAAAAATAAATAAAAAATTGTCATGTCTATGCAGAGCAGCGTTATAATGTGACTTATTTTGCACGACTGACGCCCTAACGCTATGAAGCAGTCACCAGCTCATTTCCATTATTCTACCAGATAATTTCCTCTCTTCATTTCTGTCAACCTACTGCGGAAAACAAACCTTGTGTGTTAATTTGTTGACAGAGTAGAGTCTGAAAAGGGACAGGTTCTCCACTGTCCTTAGGCTTACAAGGAAAAGTCACAAATGTTTTAATGAATATCCCCCAATTGATGATAAAACTATTTGCGATGTATTGCTGCTGACTTTTTCGGATTTTATTTTGCAAAGCATCAGAGGAACAAATATGCTGGAGCTCAGTCCTCTATTTAAAGGTCTACAAAACCTAAAACACAGTTTGCCTTAAATAAAATAGTTACTAATTAAGTGCTCGTCAAGACTTTCCTCAGAGGCTGTCACAAGAGAACTAGGTTGACCATCACCATTACACAGCCTAGGAGGTTGCCCAAGGCCCCAATCATCATCATCACTTATTTATATAGCACCACTGATTCCGCAGCGCTGTACAGAGAACTCACTCACATCAGTCCCTGCCCCATTGGAGCTTACGGTCTAAATTCCCTAATATAGACACACAGACCGAGAGAGAGACTAGGGTCAATTTTGATAGCAGCCAATTGGCGCCCCTAACCCCAATGGGTAGGGGCGCCTAAAACACAATGAAGAGTGACATAATTATACACTGTTTAAAGCAAAGACCCAGCCATTTCCCATAATTAGCCTGTTACTACTATGTTAATACACCTATGTAGAAGGAGGACGTTTTACAGTGACAATAACAGAGCCGAGAAGGACAGTCACAAAACTATTCACAAAGCTATAAAGTGAAAATAAACAATACTTTAGATCTAAATTATCCTTTAAGATTTCCAGTCTCACCAAAATACAAAAAAAGAGATATTTTGTGTTTTCTTGAATCCTACTTTAAACATACTTTGAGATAGGCTGGTATTCTGAGATGAGAAAAAAAAAAGTAAGCGAACAATGGAGTCTTGGAACTTTGGGAAATAGAAATAATATAAAACGACAACAGCAGATGAAAAAAAACCTGACACAGCGTAAATCAGTGTGATAGTGAAGGGAAGAAACGCAGGGTCACCAGGTTGGGATTTAGTACATTATTGGATAAGCGGGGACATAGAGAAAGCCATTAATCAGCACTTTACAGCTTAATGGTCAACGAAAAGATAAATCTAAAGTGGGGGGTGGTGGGGGGGTGACTGCATTTAAAAAAAAATAAAAAATAGGAAAATTAACCTTAGTGATTCAATCAAAGAAAGAACTCTGTACTCAAGTGATCATTCCAATGACCTAATCAATGCATTGAACATCTATCAAACCCAATTAATATTCCAAAAAGCACATAAAACGCATACATATGGAGAATAGAAGTATGAAATACAATTAGTGGAAAGTGAAACACAAGGCTGGAATAACTGGCAGGACAAATGATTGCGTCTCTGCAACATGGAAATCCACTTATCAAGCATAAAGTATCCTAATGAGTCGCTGGAAATAAATGGACTAATGTCATATACACATGATTTCTAGGGCAGTCAATACTGTGTTTGCCTTTCTAATGGATTAATAGACTGCTCAAACCAGAAAATGCAGCGTGACTGCCATCTGGTGGCGAGGAGTGAAAAGCATCTTGATTTCAGATGTTCTAAATTAATGGTAAATCATTCAATCCTGCAATGTTTTCCTATAAGCATGAAGAAACAAATAAATCTGTGTGTTCCTCTGTGACTTGTAAAGATGGAAAAGAAACCGCAATAGAATGACGGCTCAGCTTCTACATTAGATTTAATACAAAATTCATTGTGGCTCTGCCAAGGCCCATGATATGTGGGGCAATTTTTTTTTTCTGAAACTGTAACTGGATTACAATGAGGTGAATATATTTTGGCTTCCCACGTGTCTTATGTATCTTTTTCAAGGCTCAGAATTCTGCGGCAGGAGCTCCCAGGACATTATAGCGGAGGAAACACAACATGCAATGTACTATTCTAGTTTAAAGTAGACTTTCCTTTCTAATAGGGTTATTCTCCCAACTACCCTCACACGCCCCCTCTACCCCGCAGGTAGATCCTTGAGGGTCCTATCTGAAGATACTTGCCCCTGCCTGTGACTATAACTCCCCATGGGGCTGACAGCCATAGGAAAAGTTTTGAAGTCAATTGTGGTTGGTTATTGGATGGATGTCAAAGAAGCTGATTGGATGACCGAGGCTTCATATTATCCAATGAATGCAAATTATTTCCCAACTCAGCCAGAGAGAAGTTATTATTATAAGAAGCGGAGGAACGGGACTCTGCAGTTCTACTACAAATAATCTACTAAGTGGAAGTCTTTTGTAAGAGGACAAGCAAGACTTTGTCAAGGGCTCATACACTTGTATTCAATATAAATGATTTGTATGAAAGTTGTGACATAAGGTAAATGAATATTATTGTGAAGACTTTCACACTTCTAAGCAGGGTGCATGTATAACTGGTTATTGTTGCAACTGTATGAAATAGCCTGAAAAGTTTATAATAATCATACAAGTGTAATAACTATACAAAAAAAGCCTATTAACAAACATGAGAGAGCTTCAAAGGAAGGTCACGGTGTTAGTATTTTGATTTGTATATTATTTATAGTTGCGTGTGCTGTCATATAAAATACAGGTCACACTTTGAATGAAACAAAATAACTGCAGGGATATGAATTTCCCCATTTAAGTCCACATTCAGACACCGTGGGTCTGGGGCTTTTCAGCACATTTGGTGGAGCTGTCTCCACCTACAACTGCTGTGGGCTGATACCATTACCCCGGTATTCCACCACCACTGATATAACCGATCCATGAAAACCAAAATACATCCGTCTTCCCTTTTCAATTCCAGATGTCTTGAAACACCCGTATTAAATCAATAAGACATATTATCAGCGCAACTACATGTCATATAACAGCATCGTGGGAAAATCCCATCAGGTTACCCTGACAATGATATGCAATGGTATATGTACACGTATGAAATGGAAAATATCATCAGTAGCAGCATCAGCTATTTATATAGCGCCACTAATTCCGCAGCGCTGTACAGTGAACTCATTCACATCAGTCCCTGCCCCATTGGAGCTTACAGTCTAAATTCCCTAATATACACACACACAGACCAAGAGAGACTAAGGCCAATCTAATGGCAACTAATTAACCTACTAGTAGGCTTTTGAAGTGTGGGAGGAAACCAGAGCACCCGGAGGAAACCCACACAAACACGGGGAGAACATACAAACTCCACACAGATAAGGACATGGTCAGGAATCATATCACCAGCATCTGCTCCTCAACTACTCTTCATACTGTTTGGGCTCCCTGAACCTCCTGCCACAATCAGCCTGTCCTCAATTCGTAATCCGGAACCCTCCGTAGGACAGCCCTCATCTCTCCACCTGTGTTAGCTCTTGACATTTTCTCTTAGAAGCCACCCAATCGGATTCACTCATCCGCCACTCTCCTCCCTCCATTTTGGAGTTCCCTTATTAGTCCCCAATTACCCTGCTTAAAAAAAAAAAAATATTGGCACTGTTTGCATATTTCTCTGCCATTAGCTTGTTTTAGTGACAGGTAAGTTAAAGAACAGCTATAACACTTTGTTATGCAGAGTGATTAGTGATATTTTGTACCAGCTCTGTTTTGTCACCTTCTTTATAACACCACTTTCGTTATAGCATCACAATTGTTTGTGCTGCAAACTGGCAATTCAAGATGGGAGTATTGCATCATTCAAGGAAAGCAGTAGACGTGCGCCACTTAGGGATATGCTTATTATGAAACACTTTGGAATTAAAAATTCTGCACAAAAACTAAATATTTTTTTCAGCAAGAAATAAAAAATACATAGAAAGCCATGTAAATGGTAAAGAGTAAGATACGCAAGTTGTAGTGAAATTAGATTGTAAGCTCCACTGGAGCTGGGGGCTGATCTGAATAAACAAACATTACCTGTACATGGCTGTGTTATGATTTGTCTCTACATAAAGGGTCTGATTCATTAAGGATCTTAAATGAGGAGGTATCTTATTTCAGTCTCCTGGACAAAACCATGTTACAATGCAAGGGGTGCAAATTAGTATTCTGTTGTGCACATAAGTTAAATACTGTCTGTTTTTTCATGTAGCACACAAATATCAACTTTAAATTTCAGTGTACAAATAAGCTATCAAGTATGTGTGCGCTACATGAAAAAACAGTCAGTATTTAACTTATGTGCAAAACAGAATGCTAATTTGCACCCCTTGCATTGTAACATGGTTTTGTCCAGGAGACTAAAATAAGAAACTTCTTAATTTAAGATCCTTAATGAATCAGGCCCAAAGTGTTCTATTCAACCCTATTTTGATGGGAAAGGTTGTTATATTAAACAATTACTGTAAAATGTACATTTGGTTGATATAGAACATCCTACTGAATAGAGAAAAACCTAGATCCAACATATGCAATATTTCTGAATGACTCAAACGATATAAATGTAATTGACTGATATAATTTATAATAGTGATAAAATGAAGGAGTCATTATTTTGGAGTTATGGTCCTATTGCCCATATAAATAGCAGTAAGATAATGATAAATTGTTTAAAAATATATATTTATTATAATGGAGGAGAGCATAACGTATTTTGGAAATAGGACCATAACTAACATACTGACTCCTACGTTTTATCACCAATATAAATTATATGTCAGTCATTAACATTTATATTGTTTGGAGCATTAAAAAAAAAATGTGACTGTTTATATAAATTACAACTTAACTACAACTCCTACATTTATCTGACCAATGTATTATACTAAAACGGCTGATCTATGCTTCGCTCTACACATTAGTACGCTGTGCACTATAGACTTAGTATACAAATGCTATATTATTCTATATAACAGACCATCACAGTTATTTTATGTTTTGTTCACATGAATGAAAAAAAACAGTATTTATAAAAAAAAAAGCAGACATCACAGCTTTTCACGATTATTTGGCCACTAGGGGGCCTGTTTCATTGAAGACAAAGGATGACGATGACTTTTAGCGAAGTAAGAATCATGGCAGCACCAGTTATATATAAATGGGCTACTAAATAATTTCTGCCTATGGGTCAGAGTCATTAAGGAACTTATCTGCCAATTTCGTGCGTATCATCCGCAAAATTAGTCTGCGTATGCTCGGAGCCGGACAATACGCAGCCACGTCCCAGTCATCTTCAAGCGCAAACGAGACTTAGTACATTCTACGATTTCGGGGAGGGCACGGCGTGGGGAATGGGCGGATGCACGTAGGCGATGTATTGTAAGTCAGACTCAGGCGCGCACAGAAGTACGCTGGTTCTCTGCCGTATCTTGCGCACCAGCTATAAATCTAGTCTAAGTTCTGAATCCTAGTTATGTCAGTCGCCTATGCATGCTATAACATGTGTTTGCAATCAGGAGCAACTGTAAAACTCTCTGTACAGTAGACTTTATGTACACCCTAATAAATGTTTTTTTAAGAAAAAAATGTATAATCAGAAATTACTATAATTTTGATAGTGAACATTAATTGAATATATTGTTTTCTGTGCGTTGTTTTGGGATTTAACATTCTTCAGATCCGTTCCTTGTTGACTTCGGAGTACGCAGAGCCGAGTTACGAGCAGTGTAAAACAAACGCACCATGCGCTCAGTATACACGACAATGACTCAGGACCTGTATGTATTACAATGACTATCGACACACAAAATCAAAAAACAACAGCACCGCAAATAAAAGACCAAAGCACAACAACACACAGTCCACTGAACACAAAAGCACAACTTTTCCGTAAGAAGCCTGCATTGATTAAGAGCTCTCCATGATGTATTCCTGATGAAACGCTCTTGACTAACCTGTAATGACAAATATGTGGGAAGGAGATAGGGGGAAGAAGAATTAAGAGGCTTAAAGACCATCCATAAAATGCGTATATGTAAATTCTCACTAGCAGACAAAGTGTCAGAGGAAAGAGACGATGTAATTCCAACACTTCATCAATCTACATCTCTGGTCGGAGATAACAGATTCCTGGAGACAGTATTTATATGTCTGATCAATTCCATCAGCGTCAAATATGCAAATGTCCACAGAAGTGAGAGAGTTTAAGTCTGGCAGGATGCGGTCATCTGTCTGCAGTAGATGTTTGGTAATACAAGATTAATGTCTAGGGAGGCTCAGTGGTTATTTGGCAGATGGGTGTTCTTATTAAAAGGTCCATTAAATCTAAAATTCAGTTTATGTTACTAAAAGAAAAAAGTAATTAATATTTATTCACATTTATAGTTAACATTCATATTAAAAGTTTTGGGAGTTACTCCAATTGAAAAGTTTTTTTTGTGATTAAATCATTAATAGAGGCCCTCCAATGTAGTACAGTGTGACATGGTGGCATAGTGGTTAGCATCTCTGCCTTACAGCACTGGGGTCATCAGTTCAATTCCCAACCATGGCCTTATCTGTGTGGAGTTTGTATGTTCTCCCCGTGTTTGCGTGGATTTCCTCCCACACTCCAAAAACATACTGGTAGGTTAATTGGCTGCTATCAAAACTGACCCTAGTCTCTCTGTCTGTCTGTGTGTGTGTGTTTGTTAGGGAATTTAGACTGTAAGCCCAGCGGGGCAGGGACTGATGTGAATGAGTTCTCTGTACAGCGCTGCGGAATCAGTGGCGCTATATAAATAAATGGTGATGATGATACGACGCACTCCTAGCATTTTAGTAATCTTGAGCTCCCCAATCACGCTCAAGAGAACGGAATCCTGCTTGGAATGACAGGTGGACGGAGTCAAGTGCAACCTGTATTAGGGGTATTTTCCTTTACATTGTAACCCCCTACACTCACTCTCCATTCAAAGCAAATACTTTGGATGGAGAGGATGCAGAGAGAGCTACAGCCAGAGAGTGTAACGCAATTATTGAGAGGTTGAATAAAAAAAAAACAAAAAACAACATTATAGAGAGGCTGTATGCAATGAGAAGAGCTGCCAGTCTAACTAAGAGGGCTGCCAGTTTATTAGAGAGAGCTGTCCGAATCACATGGAACTACCAGTATCAGAGTGAAAGCTGTCAAATCCAGAGAGGGATCTGCCAGTATCAAGGAGCAAGCTGCCAGTACCAGAGAGGGAGTTGTTACTACCAGAGAAAGCTTGCAGGTGTCCATGGGGAGTCCAGAACCGGTTAAGGGGGAGCACAGATTCAATTCTGGTGTCTGGGGAGTTCTCCTGACTTGTTCCAGATGCCTGCATTTGTCACTACTTTTACTCTTTGGCCTAGTGAGGAGAGCCACTGGGGACCCATCAAGGACTTATTTCCAGTGGCCACCAGATCTCAAGAACTGGTCTCTGTCCTCAGAACTGTGAGTAACCCATGAAATACTGCATCACACCATACACTGGGCAGAGCACCAGTCCAGCAGCCTGCCTGAGCTAGACGATTGGCTTTGGGACTACACCTCATCTTCTACGCCCATATGTAACCATTAATATTGCAGGACTACTACTCTCCTCATCCACTTTACACAGTCATACTCATAATTATAGTTGGACTATTTCCCATCATCATCCTGAAGAGATGTGATTCTTTGGCTACAATTATCATTGGGGTACTTAATACTTGCTGCTACCTTACTTGTTAATGATCATGAGTACAGATTCATACCATTTATTAAATCCTCAAAGAGTTTTTCTATCTCATTTTATCTTCCGTGTGTACATTACTTGCTGTTAGCCAGTTTAGGGGGTGTGCCTGTAGGTTGAGACATAATTATTATTATTTATTTATAAGGCGCCACAGATTCCGTTGCGCTGGATACATAAGCAAGTAACAAATAGATTAGGTAATACATGTCAGCAGCACAGATGAGTGTGAGTAATGCTATGGGGACTCACACAGAGTGCAGCAAAAGACGTGACGGAACGTACGGGGGACAGGAGACAGACTTCGGACAATAGGTAGAGAGGACCCTGCCCATGAGAGCTTACATTCTAGAGGGAGGGGTGGTGAGAGACAGTAGGACCAACTGAGAAGAGATGGAGATGGCAGGGAAGGTAAAGGAGATGATGGATAAGATGGTTAAGAGGTGGTAGGAAAGGTGAGCTTAACAGGGTGAGTTTAGAATGTGCGTTTGAAGGACTGAAGGTTGAGGGAGAGTCAAGTGAGACATGAATATTGCCCAGATGAGGGCCACCCAAAGTTTGAGTGGTTACATGCTAAAAGTGGGGCATTTAACACTTTGCTGATACCAATCAATACCCAATGTCATTGTTAGCCGATATATTTTGCAATGATGTCATTACCGACTGTCATGCAATTGTGCTGATCTTCATGTTAGTCTTTTGAACCAAACTCCTACTATTTCAATATTATTGTCTACTAATCACTGCCCTGTTGGGAAGCTCCACATAACTGAGGGTGGGCCGGCTACATTAGTATAGTCTTCCAACAAGATCCGTATGGCGAGAATGATTTACTAACCACTTCTCCCGAATCGGGCAGAACATTCCCATTATCTAGAACACTGTAAAATCATAATGCAGCTCGAGGATGCTGTACACTTGTGTGCATCCCCCTATACACACATTATGTTTGTGTATATATATATATATATATATATATATATATTTTGTGACAAAGGGCATGGTTTTCCACAAGCCTTTAAGAGAGGAATCAGCTATTCAGCTCACAGTCTGCAGGCAAAGGCTGCAGACATGGTTACACACAGGTATAGCACTGCACACAGGTTCATTCATCTGTAAGACATGTGTAACAGAGGACTATTTAGCCCCACCTACTGCATAGGGACAGGAGAGATCCCAAGAGTCTGCAGGTACAGGCTGCAGACAGGGTTAATTCCCACACAGTATTTCCCAAAGAATACAAACACACAGGTGCACCACATGGGTGTTATTGACATGTCTGTGATTGATTTGTAGTGTTTGGGTGGAGGATAAAAGACTGTATTGTGCACGGCGACTGACGCCATCTAGTGGCCAGTGAATAGAGAGGGAAACTGGGACTAGACAGAGGAGGTTGCCTGGTGTCATCCTGACTATACTATGCAGTGTTATTGTGATGGAACAATAAAAGCACTGTTTTCAACAAGAAGTTGTTTGCGGGTGTTTCACCAGTTGTTCGCCTGTGTCACAAGATATCATATATATAAAAATCATTGGTCTGTTTGTTTGTCTGTCCGGTTATTCATTTGGATACCTTTGCACCGATTGGGATGAAATAAACAAGAGGTGGTCCAGCTGGACCCTGGTCTGGTTTTAGGGCGTTTAGGGTCGCGGTCGGACGTCTTATTGGTATACACTGGGCAGAACTTTGACCCGGGGAGCCTGTTCTGGGTCTTACACTGGATGGACTTGGATGACATCTTAGCTGTTAATTATTTTTAAAATGTTGACAGTTGTAGCCACCTAATTGATAACTTCAGGAGTTAAACCCCAGCAATACCACACACACACACACACACACAGTATATTAGTGTATTACTCATTAAAGCACAGACATATACAGTATATACATGTCCGTCAGTGCCTTTTAATTTGTATTTAAACATAAAACATCTGCATTAATATCATTAACTGCCTTCCACGAGCTGTGCCCTTTCTACCACCTGCTAATCCCTCTGTAATATTTGTCAGTTGTGGTCTGTGATCCATACCACAGGAACACAGAGAGACAAATGTTACATATTGGGAAGACACAGCAAATAATTATGAGTAAAGAAAGTGACCACAAATCCTGCCGTAGAAGAATAAAAGATGACAAGAGAAGGGAACAAGGCAGAGAAATCATTAGTGCTGGATAGATGTACACTGACGCTGAATACAAAGTCTCTTTGTTCGTCTCAGCAGCATCCAAAGGAAAGGAGGGTAGGAGGCCGGTATGCGGCCAGAGATAGCCCAGCTTCCATAGAAAAGAATGTTCTGGCTAATGACCACTGTGTTGTCTTATTAGAACATCTCTTTATCAGAAGCAAGGCTCACAGCTTCTCCTCGGAATCTAAGCATTAACCCGAGCTGACTGAAGTCTTTGACACAGCCTGATAAGATGAAATGCAAAAGGCAGCCTGCTGTAGGGACATCAAAATTGAGTAGTACCGCGCACAGTCAGGATTTTCATTTACTAACAAAGATAAGAAGTCTTTTTCCCCCAAGATGCAGACTAAGCCAAACAAACTAAATTAAAAAAAAAAGCATGTGACAATTTTCAGGATGTCCTCTATCTGTACGTTCCATTGGAGTATGCTTTAAATCTGTTGGACTGCGAAAGGTTATAGAACCCTCTGGTGCTCAAAACCTACAATGAGAGCAATCTGAAACTTAAAAGTGAAAAGAAACTCCCCAAAATTAAAGGATTTGTCTTACCACCTACTTGTTACTCACCTGCTCCTTCCCCTCCCCAGATCCCCGCTACAGAAGTTGTTCCTGGGGCTGCTTGGTTCGTCATACGTCCTGCCCAAAAACCAGGGCTACATAACACTGCGGAGTGGGTGTGCCAGTGGGAAGACCAATCAGAAGGTGTTTTCACTGATTGACCCTCCCACTTTCTTCACAGCCACTTTAAAGTGATGAACTTAAAAGTCTTACATCTGATCACATTAAATTGGTGTTTTACACTAATTTAAAGAAGTTTTGTCACCTCTGCCTCAGCTGAGTAAGTGCTATAACGATGAGCTCACTTGAATTAGGTGGTTCTGTCCTTATATAGTGAGAGCAAATAAAAATATATAGTCAGGGTCAGCGCTACCATTAGACAAACCTACGTGGTTGCCTAGGGCGCCATTTTTTAGGTTGCCACTAAGACACTGAATGAGTGACAATATTTTAACGCCCCCCACGGCATCCCACACACAGAACGCCAGCCATCAAAATGAAGCAGCAGCAGCTGGTTGGCGCTCTGCAATGATGTCACAGCCATGTGCCACACTTCCAGTGCCAGGAGTAGAGGATTTCGTGCCCAATTCACACCTCCTAAGGTAAGAAGTGGTGATGGTGTAAGAACCGACGGGGAGGCACCGCTTCTGACAGGAAATTGATCATTAGATGCCCCCAGGGCTTGCGCCGGGCCTGTGTATAGTAACGGATATGTGTATTTTTATAAATGACAACAAGTAAAGGTACAAACCATTCAGACTCTGATTTGGACAGACAATTAGACTGTTTTAGACCTAACTGACCACAAATCGTTGTGTATAGACACAAAAACCCTGCCCGTTCAGACCAACATCAGATGATTAGCCATTAGTTATCAAACGAACCAGCGGGCAGATGTAACTGGAGGATGACTGAACCTCTCATCATCCAACCAAAACGATAGAGCTCAGATTTACCTCTGATCTGGATATTTGGCCCCAACATCCTGGTATTTCAGATTTGTACATGTATGGCTAAATCGAACAGAAAACTCACTGTCTGACAGTCCGGTCTTGTTAAAAGAGCAGACAAGGAGACTTATATACCCAAATTTCAATGTATATACACATCTGTACAAAACCACAGAACCCTGCCATCTTGGCCAAATAATCCATGTGTTTGCCCATAAAAACAGGGGCATTTGCGCAAAAGTAGGTGAACGTTTTGTTCTGCGCTTTTGTAAATACCCCTTACTTACAACACACAACTTAGCATCTGCTCATAAAATGTCACGAGACACAGCTTATGGGTGCATTGTACCACTGCAAGGCTGTTGTACTGGAAAGAAGAAATTAAAACGGAACCAAAATCAAATCGACAATATAATGCGTTAAAACAATGTCCAACAGACAAGCGATCACTGACATTCATCTGTAAAACAATATTAATGTTTCGCTAAGATTACACTTTTATTGCAGTTCCTTCCAGTTTATCGCTATCTTCAGCTGCAGCCCGTATGTAGCTGATGCAGAGAGCCAATCATAATTCACACGGAAGCCCAGCATTCTCTGACAACACATTATTTGTGTAGCAATCATTTCATGTGGAGATACTTGTTCAATTTGCTACTACTGCTGTGAATTTCAGTCCACTACACAGATAGAACAAATACTTCAAATGCTATTTAAAAAAAACAGATTAACCCTTTCCAACGCTGAAGGTAGACAAAATACTGTTTTTTTTTATTATTATTCATAATATAAAGTTGAAGGATCTCTAGTTCATCGCAATGCAAAGAGAAAAGGCTGAGAATTCATATGATTTGTTTGACGTTCCCTACATAAATAGGAGTGTCAATATCATTGATGGCAAGTCAATGCAGTGATCTAGCGCAATTATGAGGCCCGGCACGGGAAGTGGAATAATGGAGAACAGCAAGCAGCAATTCACTGACAGATTTGCAAAGTGTTATTTTGCCAACAAGATTACAATCTGTGGCTCCAGAAGAGGAAACACGCTAGGACTCGGGCCCTTCATCGTCAGGAGCGCGCAGCATCATTTTTCACTAATTTAAAGATGGTGGTTTTTCGCAAACCAAGTTAAACTGTCCCAAAAAGCTTTCAGCACATTGGTGCTATATTGTGTATTTCTATTGGACTATGAAAGTATATTAACCCCTTCGCTGCTGAGGCTTTTGTCAGCACCCCTGTGCTCAGCCTATTTTGGCGATTTTGGGCATTACAACACCCTCCATGGGCTGCTTAGTTATTTCTATAGTGTAGGGTGCTATTTTCTGGTGTTTACCAAACAATAACTACTAAGGGGCCGGGTGGGAAACAAGTCGCAGAGGACGGTAATTTAGACAACAGTTATAGTGACAGTACAACTGTAACTGTGACATCTACATCTACCAAATGCAGACTTCAGGCAAAAGTGACATAGAAGAATTCCGGCAAACCTGAGATAAAGTGTAACAGGACAACGTGCCGGCACTGAGATTCACGTCATTTAAAATGTTATAGTTACATTACTGCTATTAAGGGGGCAATGCAAGAACTCGGCGGCTGGATAATGTCTAACCCTTGGTAAAAACATGTGCTGGATGTATGTGCCCATAGGGGTCTGTGCGGGATGTATGTGCCCATAGGGGTCTGTACTAGATGTATGTGCCATGGTTATCTTTCCCAAATACCATAAGGGTCTCTGGCATGGATGTATGTGCCCATAGGGGTCTGTACTAGATGTATGTGCCATGGACATCTTTCCCAAATACCATAGGGGTCTGTACTAGATGTATGTGCCCATAGTGGTCTGCGCTGGATGTATGTGCCATGGACCTCTTTCCCAAATACCATAGGGGTCTCTGGCATGGATGTATGTGCCCATAGGGGTCTGTACTAGTTGTATGTGCCATGGACATCTTTCCCAAATGCCAGAGGGATCTCTGGCATGGATGTATGTGCCCATAGTGGTCTGTACTAGATGTATGTGCCATGGACATCTTTCCCAAATACCATAGGGGTCTCTGGCATAGATGTATGTGCCCATATGGGTCTGTACTAGATGTATGTGCCATGGACATCTTTCCCAAATACCATAGGGGTCTCTGGCATGGATGTATGTGCCCATAGGGGTCTGTACTAGATGTATGTGCCATGGTTATCTTTCCCAAATACCATAGGGGCCTGTACTAGATGTATGTGCCCATAGGGGTCTGCGCTGGATGTATGTGCCAGGGACATCATTCCCAACTGCCACAGGGGGCTGTGCCATGCAAATTTACAATGGGCAGAGACCAGGTCGCTTTTACCAATTGACTTAAAATATCCATAAACTTAAAGCAGGGGAAACAATCTGCTATGCAATAAATAATTCACAAAAAATACTTCATCCCCAGATACCCAGCTAAAATTACTGTAACATTAATGAACTGACAAATCAACGAAGATCAGAACAGCAGCAGGAAGCTCTAGAGACTGAGAAGTGCTACAATAATATGAATGATACGGTTCTGTACAACGCATCCTTACCTCTATCTCCAGATCACTTGGCTCCTGCTTGGGTATCTGCTCCTCATTCTTCTGCATACTGGGCAGCCATGATGCCAGGCTCTTCAACAGATACTCTCTGCCCTCCTGCAAATAGACCCAACACTTACTCATAGAGTAATATACAAAGAGCGGTTTAAACCTGCCAGCTTAAAGTGCTAATAATATTCACTGTAACCAGAGCTTGATTCCTTGGCAACACACTGCTTTGGGTCCCCTTCCCCCAACATTTGTCAAAGACCCACAACGGGTTAGATTGATCTGGGCAGTGCTCAGCATGCCCTGGAGAGGAGCCTAGGTTGCCTAATGGAAGATCTGGCACAATACAATTTTAATAATATAGGATAAGGTCAGTGGCATTAACAAACAGCATGAAGTACACAGTTAAAAATAAGCTGTAACATCACTAGAACAAACATAAGCTGTAACATGCCCAGCATAAATACACAATACACACATTATATATCTAATGATACAATGTAACATCACAGCATAAACATACAGCACACACATTACATACCTAGTAATACAATGTAACATCACCAGCATACACATACAGTAACTTATAAAATGCACGGTATATATTAAATAATACACTATATTAGTGCCAGAATAAACACACTCTTACCACCATTAAGAAAATACGGGAGGATCACTGGTGTAAACTCATAAGACTTGGTTTTATCAGGCTGTATAATGTATGAGGTGATAAATAGTATTAGACATTTGCCACTTGCTAAAACTGCAGTTTCATGCAATAAATACAGAGTAATAAATAAACAAACATCATAAAACGACCTGCATAAAATCCCTGATATACTATCTAAATAAAACACATACATTCGACTTTTCACAATCATTTGGATTTATCCTTAACCATGTCACAACCAGGAGCAGGGGGGGTATTTTATTAATCATCATTGATGACCAGACTACAATTTCTATTTAAGAGGTGAGATGGTTTTACCAGGAATAATGCTATTATTGCACAGTCTACATTGGTGATTTTTATGTAGTTGTTTTGGTGACGGATATGTTGCTTTATGCAGAGTAGTCGTGTAAATATCTTTTCTCTTACATGCATTGTATAGGGGATACCAGACAAAATAGAGAAAAAAATAAAACAAATTTCTCCATTTATTCCAAGTATCTTCATACTTTCCTTAGTTACTTTCAAACACTTAAACCCCAGAAATTTAAATTAATGTATTGATAACTCTATGCACACAACTGGTTACCTTTTTAAATACTTCTTGGTTATTTAAAAATGTTACTGACCTTTTTTTTAACAAGTGAAACATATCTAAATGCAGGTTCCAAAGATACGCAGGAATATGCAGAAACAAAGAGCTCAAAAAACATCCACATCCTGAACAAACAAGACACACAACAAAATAAAAACAGGGGGAATGGGAAGAGGGAGGGGCAAGGGACAGAGAGAAGTGTAGTCACACTACTGAGCAAAACAATGTAAAAGAGCGGCATCACTGCGGCTGAGTGTCTCTCTAGTGGGGTGCTGAGAGAATGGAGAGGTCACCAAGGACTAACAAATAATTCAAACATCCTACTAGCAGTCTGATTTCATATCCAAGCTCCTCCATGTGGAATTGCTACCTGGTAGAAACTGTAGTAAAAAAATAGGCATCATTTCAGAATGAGATTTAGTCAACCCCAACTTGGCCCCCAAAATTTTCCACAGCGAAAGAGAAAACTAGTATTAGGGACTAGGGAGTAGAAGGTGGGTCTTACTCAGGTGGAATACAAAATATGTAGGCTGGCAGGACTGGATTTATTAGACTGTTTTCTATGAGCATCCAAGGCATGGAATTTCAAAAGATGTGGAAATGGATCAGCTGACAGAATTGTGCAGAAAATACCTGCAAATAGTACTCCGTTTGGGAGCAAACAGTATATCAGCTGGCAGTCTACCCTCTCCTTACGCCAAACCTTTTCCACCTTCTATGAAAAAAGATTGACAATATACTGAAATAGTACAGTAGGTGCAGAAACACTATACTGCCCTCACCAGGACAATTTATAGTGCTACCATTGTAGTCCCTACATAATTTGCACAGAAGTGGGGAATATTTCTAATCATAAAATGGAGAGTACAAGGAAGTGTACTAGATGTCTAAGAATGTGATACTATCATTAGACCACTTAAAGGTAAAATTGAGATTCAGCAACTTAAGACCATGTGATAAAAGAGTAAGGCTGAGAGCTTGTGACTTGGGTGGATAACAGGCAACAGATTAGGTAGAAGTCTGATCAGAGTGAGCAGGATATAGTCTGCCAATAAGGAGAACCTGTACTGGTCATCATGTACCTTACTGCTAAGAATCTAAGTGTGGAGACGTACCAGGGATGGCAGTGCAAAGAGAAGGCAAAATGGAGTATGAAAGGAGGGCGACCACGTCTGATCCCTTCCAAGTTGGGAAAGCAGGCCGATTGTACATTCAAGTCGAAGATAGTAGTCGTGATCAGCATAGAAAGCTGACATTGCATGTGTAAATGGCTCAGGAAAGCAATAATGGCAAGGGACGCAAGACAAGTAAATCAAGTTGACCCAATCAAAGGTCAGGTCAAGTGAAAGTAGCAAAGTGGTCTTTGTATGTTGAGCCAAAGCGATAAAGCTGACTGTCTTCCAAACATTGTCAGATGCTGGTCTTTGTTGCACTAAGATCACCTGGTCACAATGGATAGGTGAAGGCGGTACCTCTTAAAGCCAGTTGGCCAAAATGTGTGCAAAGATTTACATGTGAGGTAATGAGGAAGATGGCGCAATATCTGTTACATTTAATTTTACAGACTTTTGGAAGAACAATGATAGTGGATAACATTGGTGGAGTTAGGAGCTCCCAGTATAGTTAAAAAGAGGGACAATTAATGGGGCAAGCTTTGCTCTTTTCAGCTAGGAACTTTGGACTTAAGGAGCTTGATGGCCAATGTGATTTTCTGATTCTTCAATAGGGCTAATCAGCAATTCCCTCTTGACTTCCGAAAACGTTTACAGATTAGCACCCTCCGAAAACGCAAGAGAGGCTTCAGAAGAAGCCAAGGAAATACAGATGAGTAATCTTTTGAAATGTATCCGGAATCTTGACAGGAACCTGGGTTTTCTGGATTATTAAAGCTGCTTATGCCAGAATTGTTTCAGAAGAGAGAAGTTTGCAATGATCAATAAGGACTTTGGGTTTTTCAGCCAGGAGGGTAGTGTGAAATATGTTTCTGGCCTTCTGAGATGCCAGTTTAATCGTTAAGCTCCATAAGGGGATCGATGTTCAAGAAGTAAAAAAATCTAAGACATCCTCAATCATCTGAAAAATGAGCACATCCTTCAGCGAGGAAGCATTAAGCTTCCAAAAACCTCTCACCTTGTCCCAGCCCTGAAAAGTAACCTCAACGGATGAATGGTCAGAACCAAGAACCAACCCCATAACTGGCATCTGGCAGAGAAGATAAACAAAGTCTTCTTGAAGAAGAAAGTGATGCCGAAGAGCTTGTAATGTTTGGTAGAAAAGTAAAGTAATCCATGGGGTGAAGATTATGCCAAGCGTCTGCTAAGGAAATTTCCGTCAGGTAGAACAAAGAGCGCTTAGAGTCAGATCTGCTTTCCACTGATAATGATCACACTGCTATAACATGTCATAGATTGAAATTTACTACGTAACCGCTATAAACAGGACTGGATTAACATTTCAGCTTCCCCATGTACACTGGGGTATAACAACAGAAAGGTGGGCACAGAACGTTTGACATGCAGTACTCCCATCTATCAGGCCTGAACACACAGGCGTTCTTTTACAGTGTTTTGTACGTGTTTTCACAAAACATATTAAAGAACTTTGAGTCCACAAAATAATTTAAGCGGATGGACGCGTACAAACACCCACACACACTTTCTGACAAGCGTTCATTTGGCATCAATTCTTACATTGCCTGCAGTTCTCAGAAGCGTTAAACACTTAGTAAAAATACAATTGAGTTTTAAAGGAATGCTCATTAAGTACACAGGACACTGTGCTGCATGGAAGCTTTGAGACGCCTCTTAATGAACACACTTTGAATACTTTGTTAAAGCTAGAAAAAAAAGTTTTGTCTATGCTGTAACTAGTGATGCTGTTTAATGTCCGTGTATATCAGCCCTTACTGTCGTCACTTGACCATATACTACTCCTAGGGACAGTTTCCGGTTAGTGTCTATTCTACTATCAAGGTCATTACCCAATCTGGCCTTGGGTGGACATCACACATAATTAAAGTGGATTTAAGAGATTATATTCTCAACACTCGTTCTGGAACTCCAGAAGTCCACAAAGCCATTAAAAAAAACCTGGTATTCCCCATTACATCTTCAGTCTAGAACTTGCAGCTCATAAAGCTGCAACAATCTATAGGTCATCAACCCATTAAATGAGTTTCCCTTTCAATAACACTATTTATCGGTTTGTGCTTATACCCTCCTGCAACTTTTACTAAATGATTTGTTTTCTCTTTCTGGATTGTGTCTGCGTTTTATATAACACAGGCAGAGTTGTGTCCTTTCACCCCACTTGCATACAACTCAGATCATGCTCTGTACTTTGGATATAAATCTACCAGCACAGTAGCTATGCGCTGTATTCAGGGGCAATAAAATGAAGAAACAATGTCTGCATGATATAAATATTATTCATTGCATTTAAAATTCATAAAAATACATTCATGTTAATATCAAATTTAACCACTAAACATAAAATATTATCAGAGCAGCAACAGGTCATATTTTAGGGCTTGTCTATGCAGGTGTTATGATAATAAATAGCTTAACTGACCTTTGCATGATAAGAAAGCCTCAGAACATGACCTAAATACATAAGGGCTAAAACCCCAGACCCAGTAAAAATGCCAGAGGGATACTTTGAGGGACCTGGAATAGTTAATGTTTTGCGGATCGATTATCCTGAGAAATGCAGTAATCAGCGACAGACTCAGAATCATAAACCCTGGTACTAATATGGAGGTTTAGAAGGATAACCAGATCGTCCGTGTGAATCATCATCATCAGTTATTTATATAGCGCCACTAATTCCGCATCGCTGTAGAGAACTCATTCACATCCGTCCCTGCCCCATTGGAGCTTACAGTCTAAATTCCCTAACATACACACACACAAAGAAACTAGGGTCAATTTGATAGCAGCCAATTAACCTACTATTATGTTTTTGGAGTGTGGGAGGAAACCGGAGCACCCGGAGGAAACCCACACAAACACAGGGAGAACATACAAACTCCACACAGATAAGGCCATGGTCGGGAATTGAACTCATGATCCCAGTGCAGTGAGGCAGAAGTGCTAACCACTTAGCCACCGTACGCTTGTAAATTACAGAAGCCGCATCACTGCACAGGAATTATTTAACATACATGTGGCATGAGTTATTCATGTGTCCGGACTTACATGGCCAATACAAAACAGGGTCCACAATCTGCAAATGCTGCTGCTTGGTCTACTGCAGACAAGTGTCGGGACCTTAGCCTTATTGCATTACTTTGGCTGATACATGACCGAGCAGCGCTAATGACAATGCATATCATTTCTACACTATTCACAAACTAGTTCAGGGGCAGCCAACCAGTAGCTTACTGTACTATAGGAGGCAAATGCCAGTTCTTCCAACATTACTTACTAGCAAATCCATGCCATAGCAATTAATTGGCATGAACTCAATGCTAGGTGCACTAATAAGGCGAAACAAATGTTCCCTGGCTATGAAAGAGTTAACACCAGCCAAGCCATCTCTCCTTTCATTGATATATTAGTAGTGGTACTAATAGACTAGTTCCATTAGGCAGACAAGATGAATACTTTTTGGTGTTGTATTGCATTTTCATTGCTTAAATAATTGTATTAGTAAAGGAATACATTTGGAATGAATGCTGATAAGATGAGAGCTTGGAAAAAACAACATCTATTATCGTTGAAAGGGAATGTCGCAGTGATACTGTATGGCAACTCAACAGTTCCACCTAGTGGCTAAAGTGGTTATAGCAGCAGGCAAACAACAGTTTGAAGTTTAAGTGACTTGTTTTATGTTTGCATACATTGATTTTGCATTCAGCTGTCAATAATTTAAAAGTAACAATGAACGTAACAATACACATGAATTCTAAAAACAGAAACCTATTTACATATATTTACTGTAAATACTATACCTCTGTTTCTCAACAGAAGCATATAATCTATTTTGAAGTTACTGATCAAAGATAATTAAGGGCTCCTGATGCAAAATGAAAATGGACCCATCAGCTGCACACCCTACAGAAGCTGTCATGGTGTGGGCTGTACGGATACTCAGAACAATGCAGTATATAAACTGACTGGGATGCACTAAAAATGTGTCCGCTGTGTATCTGGTTTACAGTGAGATGATAAGATTATAAGCTTGCAAGCTGGGCCTTCTTACCTCTGTCTGTATTCCCCAGTATTGTTTTATTACTGTGTTTGTTTCCAATTGTAATGCACTATGGAATTTGCTGCGCTATATAAAGATGATGATGGAGGATGATGGGAGGAGGATGATGGAGGAGGGAGGAAGATGGAGGAGGGAGGAAGATGGAGGAGGGAGGAAGATGGAGGGGGGAGGAAGATGGAGGGGGTAGGAAGATGGAGGGGGGAGGAAGATGGGAGGATGGAAAATGAAGGAGAACTGATGGATGGATGGAGGAGGGTGGATGGATGGAGTATGGATGGATCAAGGAGAATTAATGAATGGATGGAGGAAAATTGATGAATGGAGGATGGATGGATGGAGGGTTGATGAAGGATGGATGGAGGATAATGAGAGGAGGATGATGGATGAAGGAGGATGATATGAGGAGAACTGATCAATGAAGTATGGATGGAGGAGAACTGATGAATGGAGGATGGATGGAGGAGGAAGGATGGATGGATGGAGGAGAACTGATGAATGGAGGATGGAAGGAGGAGGAAGGATGGAAGAAAACTAATGAATGGAGGTTGGATGGAGGAGAACTGATGAATGGAGGATGGATGGATGGAGGATAATGAGAGGAGGATGATGGATGAAGGATGATGATATGAGGATAATTGATGGGAGAGGGTGGATGGAGGAGGTTGTATAGAGGAGGAGGATGGATGGAGAATTGATGGAGGAGAACTGATGAATGGAGGATGGATGGATGAATGGAGGAGAATTGATGAATGGAGGATGGATGGAGGATAATGAGAGGAGGATGATGGATGAAGGATGATGATATGAGGATAATTGATGGAAGAGGGTGGATGGAGGAGGATGGATGGAGAATTGATGGAGGAGGTTGTATAGAGGAGGTGGATGGAGGAGAATGGATGGATGGATGGAGGAGGGTGGATGGAGAATAGATGAAGGAGGGTGGATGAATGGAGGATGGATGGATGATAATTGATGGATGATTCACAATTCTGGTTGCCAACTTTTGAATCACAAAGTACCTCCTGAAGCTGATCCCTGATGCATGCTGGGATCTAAGACCCCACCCCCATTCCCCAACCTCCATGTTGCAGATCAGCTAAATATGTAAAGGGGTTTCTCATTCTAAATGATGACAGTAGAGCAATCCCACCATATAGGCTATGTGAAACCAATTATCTCCATCTATGTACACACCATCCATTATGAATACCACAGGCACTATATACAGGGCCAGGAATCAATCTATAACTCTCAATGACAGCTGATGGATGTCCAGTAACGGCAGGGCACAATAGAACATGCAACCATCTGGGTTTAGGAATATTGTGAGTGCTACAGCTACACTGACCACGGTTAGAAATGAGAAAAGATTGAACCTGTCACTCACTAACTCTGTACAGTATACATCATTTCTATGAAATACAATCATTGTATAAAAGTATCCTTACATTACTTCTACATGTATTAAAACATGAAAAGATCCCTCTTTACAGTACATGAGTTTTCAACTTTTTTGTTTTAGCTCCAGCTTAATTTTGGGTACAAATTGATTTTTCTTAATCTGCAAAAGTAACGAGTGCAAATTATAAACAGTATTAATTAAAATTAAACAGGTCTATCAGCTGCAAAAATGCCATTCTAACGTTGTGCCAGGCTTGTAATCATTGTCACTGAAAATAGTATTTTGTTATAAAGGAGGTTGTTATTTAAGTGATCTCTCCTAATCTCTAGACAGGCAATACAGTGTTGGCACAGAGTTATTCCAAGCAGTTGACCCGTGTCAATACGAGCAACAGTGAAATATGGGCAGCGATTTCTGCCTCAGCCCCTGGTCGCTGGCTTGGTCATAACTCACAGAATTATTACATGTACAGCAGTTTGACGATATATTTATTACCAGGAAGATGGGATAAGTAGATGGGTTTTGACATCAGATCTCAGCGAGATGAATGATGGGTATATTAATAAGCTGTGCATTAATCAGAGGATATTTACAATTGGTCTCTAGTTGGGGAGGTCAGCTGTCAGTCAGCGGGAGTGCGATAGCCGGATGCTCATGTTACTGCTGCGATCTTACCCAGCACAGAGATTTATAGGTAAATATACTGTGTGCAGAGTAGTTATGTGAAAACTCCTAGAACGGCTGCCCGGGAATAAAGCTAAACATTTATGTGCTCACTATTGTAGCTGCGTTTCCAGTTCTGCTACTTCTGCAAGTCACTAAATCCTCAAACTTCTCTGCTGATTAGACCTCAATATTTCAAAGGGGGCACATTATTTAGTTTTGCTTAATTTCATATTAAAGTGATCAAACCGAGACAAAACTAAGGTACTGCTGTCTCGGCACTAACCGGGATACTCATCAGAAAGTGGTTTTTAGATTATTTTAACATACTGGCTTCTACGCGCCCTGCAAGTTTTACCGAATATGTTGCTGTATATCGCCGGCTTCCCACTGTGTTGTTTGAGCTGTGTATTAGTATTGCCAGACAGATTGGTTTATTTGCACCGCGCTGGAATAAGACAACTCATAATTCAGGGTAAACGCTCTGCCTGATGATATGAGAACATGGGTGAAAAGCACACAAGAAAGGCAGAAAGAGAAATCTATGCAATTAGTAAAGGTTTCTGTAACCAATATATTAAAGTTATCTGAAGGTTGGGTATTTCTCTTTCTCTCGGTGATCCACTTCCCTTACTCCCAAAGCAACTGTCCAATCAGAGATAAAGGTGAGGCTATAGTATAGCACAAAACAAAGTAAAAGATGAAACAAATATATTATGATGTCCTACGCAATGTTGAATTGGAAGAGGTGAAATTACTTCTTGTATATAAATATAATCCACAAATATTTCTACAGCAGTAATCTGATAGAACACAATACACATTATCTGGAACAGCACAAATCCCAACATTTCCCTAAATAAATCTTTAATAATCTGTCAGAGAATATTTACGCTGCTGGATCTTGACCGTGGGAGAGTGGCAAATCCTGCACCCAACCTGTCTCAAATATAATAAAACATTACTTCCAGTAGACCAAGACATAAATAAAACAAATAATAAAAAAAATGAAAAACATCCCACTAGATTGGTGTTTAAAGTTTAACATATTACCGTCAGCTGAACTAGAGTCACCCTAGAGATTCTGTTGGCAAGGAGAGCATTTAGCTGCTTTCATTCAGCCCATAGAAACTATGTTTTTGCGGATGTGATTGTTACGACGCGTTTGACTAGGATGAAAGCACCTTTTTGTCATCAACCTTCATCTCTTGTCTGTCTGCGTGCACATTGTTGTGAAGTGGGCAGGAACAAAGTATAGTCGTTAGATCCTCAAAACCCTAAAATATTTCAGGGGTTCTGAGGTGTTATACTCTTGGGGGGCAGTGACCCGTCCACTAATGAGAGGAGACAACAGGGCTACATGTGACTGGGCAGTGTTATAATGCGAGCAGGGGAATGGAAGTAACCAAGACGCCACAAACAAATTTAAGTAGCAGAAAGAGCTGGGTCCACAGCAGCACAGAGTAATGGAGCAAGGTTCCCGTCACAATGACGCAGGAAGATTGTGATTTTATTGCACCTCTGCATGAAACAAAGTTACTTTTCCAAAGCTTTTACACATGAACTATATTTTCAGTCATTACAAATATGAATGTCTCACATCCTGTCTCCCAGCACATGATTATACAACCGGCTTCACATATCACCGTCTGTGCCTTCATTTCATTGTCTCCGTCAGTGTCACCGTGTCCCTGTGAGGATTCCTGTTGAAATGCATTAACACTTCTGTGCAATAGCTGAAAGTGAGAACAAGGCCAGTATCACTCACCTTTGGCTGCTCCATACTGAAGAGATAACTTGCCATCAGCTGCAGAGCTTCTGGGCTGCTCGGAGTATATTCTAGAGCTTTTTCTATGGCCTCTTTACATTTGTCGCCAGCTTCTTTCTCCATACTGTCCAAAGGAACAAAAAAAGTGACAATTCAGTATACAGGAGCAGACTGGCGCCATCAAGTACTCCATGCTGGTCCTTAGCATGTCTGTGAGGTTGGCTGCAGCACAGTGTGGAGGCTGCATGGTGTAACCTGGAGGGAGGAGGTAGAGCAGCTAAATGTGCTGGACGTGGAAAGTCTGGAGGCCTCTAGTCCCCCCTATAGTCCCAGGCTTCATTGATGAACTGACAGTGGTGAGCACAGCATTGCCGGTGTGATTAAAGTGGAAGGGATGGGGTTCAGAGGAAGGCCTGGTACTGTCTAAAGTTAGCAACACCACTTACATGCCGTCTATGCCCACATCGCTAGCACCCACACCAGCAGCACGTTGCTGCTATGCAGTGAATGAATGCCACACCCTGACAACTTTGCCCCACCTAAACGGCAGCTAATACAATATTTTCAATTAAAGTTCCCACTACACCCCCCGGTACAACCCGCTTTAACGGCTTTAATGCTGGCCAGTCCGGTAACACAAGGGTTAACTTCCATTTTACAAGCCAAATTCAAATGAAAAAGAAAGTAATAACCAAGCATTGTGGTCAGACAATCTCAGGCTGGATTTTAGCTCAATAGACTCATCTATCTTAAATTTAAGCTCTGGGAATCTCCATAAACTACAGAAGAGCTTTCCGAGATTAAAATCTTATGAGCTCATTTTTTTTTCACTGCAATAGAACTAAACACATTGCATCTTGTTTTGAATATTTCAGCTGTGCCTGCACCTAAAATAGTCTTTTATACCTCCACAGCATGCCAGTGTTTTAAATGAAGTTTAGTTCTACCCTCGTGATTTAATCTCCCTTTTAGAGAATAAAATATATATGTGAATTCTTCACTTATCTCTTAATGGCAAGCATCATTTAATTTATAGTCATAGAAAGCTACAAGGTTGTAGCCGTTTTGAAAAAATAAATAACATTTTACCATTCAACTAGATATATAGGGCATATGGTACAATATGAATGTGCAATGGATGAAACGGGACAATTTAGAGGATTTCTGTAATATGGACACGATATAGACTAAACCCTAGGCTATCTAATTGTCACATAGGTTGGATGTGTTCTACTATGTTGAAGAACATAACTAATATAGTGTGACAGGGCAGCACGGTGGCTCAGTGGTTAGCACTTTTGCCTCACAGCGCTGGAGTCATGAGTTCAATTCCCGACCATGGCCTTATCTGTGTGGAGTTTGTATGTTCTCCCCGTGTTTGCGTGGGTTTCCTCTGGGTGCTCCGGTTTCCTCCCACACTCCAAAAACATACTAGTACGTTAATTGGCTGCTATCAAAATTGACCCTAGTCTCTGTGTGTGTGTGTGTGTGTGTGTGTGTGTGTGTGTGTGTGTGTATATGTTAGGGAATTTAGACTGTAAGCTCCAATGGGGCAGGGACTGATGTGAATGAGTTCTCTGTACAGCGCTGCGGAATCAGTGGCGCTATATAAATAAATGGTGATGATGATGATGGTGTGAAATAAAAGGTTTAGATAAATGTTCTGTGTGTTTTATTTAGCTTACAAAGGCGAGCATGGTCCCTCAAGATGGAAAATGTCAATACGCAGACTACGGACGACAAGATGAAAATCTAGAAAAAATATTACACTTTATTGCTCCAATAAAATATATCATAGTGACAGGTCTCAGCTGAATCGCCGCTAATAAGCATTAAATATATATTATCATAGTGACTAGTGTCAGCTGCAAGTGGAGCCCTGCTTTTTACCAGCAACGAAGCCATGACAGATATAATAATATATATTATACTTGATTTTCATCTTGTCATCCAATGGACTGAAATCTGCTAAATTGACCAGGAACATTCGGTCCTAAACAAGGGGGCTTGCACAGACTAACAACGTTCTTCCCTTACATTATTTAAAGAGAATCTTGCCTCAGAAATTGTCTTTGCTTAACCCTTTCATAACCACACATATTTCATACCTTCTGTGATCAGACTACATTTCCCCATTTTGCTACTAGCTGGTTCAAACAAAAACATTGGAGCTGCTTTGTCCCCCTAGTGAATGTCACATTGTATTTCCGGAACAAATTTGAGCTTAGAGAAAATTAATCATTTTTATTTTTATATATTTATAAACTTGTTGTTGATAAACCTAAAATTCTAGAGGGCTAATAAAAAAAAATGCTTCCACCACCCCTTTCATTGGCCAAAATTGTTTCCAAAGTGCATTGTACCTTTAAGATGGAAACTCTGGGGGTGCCGTATTCTATTGTGGGGACTTCACCATTGATGGCAAAGCTGGGGCGTTTGTGTGATGGAAGGGGGTGCCCGTTATCTCCAGGCTAACCCTCTGAGTCGTCGCAATTTATTCTTAGTGGGCAACTTTGGTGTCTTCCCTTCCCCTTTGTTCATTTTTTTCCTCTTGTAACGTGTGTGTTGGCAGAGCAGATTTGAAGTGTTGTCATACTATTGCTGAATTCATAATAGGCTATGGTATTTCCAGCCATGAGATTATGTTGATGTGGTTTAACGCTGTATACATTTCCTATTATGTATTCTTCTTTATTGTCCCTTTATTTTTATTTTTTTAACTCTTTTCTTTTTTCTCCCCTATTTTGAATTGGGTTTTTATCCTTGTTTATTTCTCTACCCCTTTATGTTTATTTTTTGTAAAAAAGACAATAAAAACTAAATTGTTAAAAAACAAAAATATTTATAAATCTATATGTAAAAGTTTCAGAAGCTTAGCAGCAACAGAAGGTATTTGAGATAAAGTTATGATTCATGGGGGAGGTCATTTTACTACACACCGCAGACTTCCTGTCATTAAAGGACACCGAATCAGCCTGAAAAGGTGAAGTGAAACTTGTACAGAACTGCTCAGTAAATAGAATTGCAAACATTTCTCTCTCTCAAGGTATGTGTACCTATGTGTAGTTTTTTTGCCTAGTTAAAATAGTTGTGCACATTTACGCAAAGCAAGGAACAACCCCTAAAAATGTGCCCTTCTCCACCCGTATCTCATTTGAATATTCTCTTCATAAAATGAAATCTCATCTTTGCGTTGTTTCACAAAACTTGCCTTACTAGCGCACCTACTCCTTACTTAACAAGGAACGACCCTGACTCCATCCAACTGCTCCCATCAGCCACTGCTCATCTACGAGAGCCACAATTCTGGTCTATAAACCAATACTCCTTAGCGGAAATCAAACCACGTGATATCACCAAAGAGAATTTTGCATTTCATCTCATCTTGTAAATTGGGCACTTTGGGGGTAGTGAGAGGATTCCATGCACTTAACGCTGAGATCGAGGCTTTTCATTGAGCTGTACACAGCCACGTACACTGATCAGTTGTCCAGGAAGTGACTGCTACTAGCTATCTCACTGCAAGCCACGTCACCAGCACCTCATCACAAAGCTCCCCCACCACAAACGGTATATACGGTTAGTTGGTAGTTAGATAACTGCATATAACAGCCACTTATGCTCTCTTTCTGCATGAACCTGGCCACAAACATAACAATATTTTACTGCACCCCCCCCACACATTACACAGGACCCCCCCTCCTCTGCCACTAGATCACACTAAAAGATATTGTATTATCACACATAAATTAAATTTACAACATGGCTTTAGGTGGAGGAAATGGAATTCTGGGACATCAACAACACTGACTTTCCACTAGCACAGCTAAGACTGCCCCAAGTCAGTAATACCTTTACAGGAGCTAGATGAGAGGTTTCAACATTAATATAATAATACATTCACTTCTATATACTTACACCAAAAATAGTATGACAGTACTTTATTTAGATTTATGTCAGACAGAACAAATTTATGAAAACCGATAACCAGGATAAGCTTAGTGTAACCGCTAGGAACCAGATTCTGTCATTCTTCAAGTAGTGTTTAGATAATGAAAACAAATGTCTGATTAAGAGTTTCTATTTTTCCTGTGCACCCGTCTTCATACATTCCGCCCCTAGAATACTTTATGATACTTCAATGCATAATTACAGAGGAGAAAACACTGGAATAACTAGAGGATTATATAATGATCTCAGAGATGGGACAGAGACTCGATACGGTCACCATGATCCAGATACTCTTGGACAACTGGCATTTCGGAGGGATGGAATTGTGGGTTAGAGTTGAGCTAGTGGAAGTGGAAGAAGATACAGAAGGTTCTTAAGGTCTGGCTTTTTCCCATTAAGGACAATACTTCTTAAAACCTTTATTCATATTACTTGTCTTTGCCTATTACAAAGAGAAAATGTTAAATATATTTCCATGCTATCTGTGCACACCATGGGCAAACTTAGGGAGCTGTGACTGCCTCCCCTTTGCCTGTTGGCATTTTATTTGGATCTCGTGACCTGGTCATGGCCCAATTAACAACAGTTGCACTGGGACCAATGCTAAGTCATTGACAAACACCAATGACCGTGTAGGTAACCTGAACCCTGCAAACTTAACAACACCAGAAATATTTTCTGCAACACAAATATTATACATTCAGCTCATAATATTTGCATTAGACAAACAGAAGCAAAATAATTTATTAGGTATTGTTAATGTGTCTAATCTGTACATGTTTTATTTAACTAGAGCAGTACTTTGATTTATAATGATTGCACCGGGGGCAGACTTGACATTTTATTCCATTTTGTTCCTATTTTTAATTACTGTTGTAAAGTACTATTTTTCTTTTTAATGAACGAAAGAGATTTATGAAAAAGAAGCACCAAGACTATACCACAAACCAATTCAAAGCCTTGCAAACCAGACTATATTTTTATATCATTTGTGAATTTTCAGCACCACGGACAAGGTCGTGCTCTGAGGTTTCCACATAAGGTATATAATTCAAAGCTTCTATTTTACCAAAGTGAGAATTACTGAAAACTAAAGGCAACATTTGTGATGGTCTCGTCTTGCACTTCACAAGGGGGAGAGAATAAAAAAAAAAAAAAAAGAAAGAAAAAAAAATGTAATTTACCAAAGATCAGTGAGATAAATCTCAGCGACAGAGCAGAAAGCTGTTGAGATATCCTTTGTAGTCACTTCCATTTCATCAGGGCGGCTGGCTGCCCCCAACTGCAGAGGAAAAGGGGAGAGATGAAATGATTATTTTTACTCAATAAGGATGCAGTTTTAACAAAGTCCCTATACCAACAATATATTTTGTCATTAAAAGTGATGCGTCGTTTCCTTTAATGGCTTGTGACAAATGCCTCCAGACTGCTAACAGACCCCAAGGGATACATTTCTGAGGGTTCAGTTGAAAACCCAGCATCAATTTACAACTATACTCAAAGCATAAAGTCAGAAATTCGCCCCTGTGCAACCCCCCAAAATGTAACAGACAACGCTATCTGGAAAACACTGAATCAGAGTCCATCAATTTAGATACTAGCAAGGATTGTGAGCAACTCAGTACAACACAAATAGTAACCTAATAAAACAGAACATGAATTAATTACATTTTATTTTTTTATGAAAAGATGATGGGTTAATAGGTTTTCAGGTAAACATAAAAATGCCAAACTGGAAAAAACATCTTCATTTGTCCAACAGGACAGAGCAGTACAAAGCAAAATTGACTCCTACCCCCTGTTCCCCAGATATAGGGAAAAATAAAATAAATGGTCTAATTTAAGGGTAAAAAAAATAAAGAAATATTAGTAATTTCCTCTGATTATGTCTTCTCTTTGACAGACTTTAGAACATGCAGATCTTACTAGTTCATAAAGAGGATTACAGTGGAGTTATAAAACATTTTCATTAATACAGCTCAGAAATCAGTGGAATGACACAATTTTATTGGACACAGGAAATAACTGGGACATAGAAGACTGATGGCGGCTGAATTGGCGGAGACAGGGGACAAGTTATTGGCACGGCAGAGAAAACTTAATGAGATTAAATTAATATAAAACCTCAAAGACTTTAATGTTTTATTCAGAATTCTTAGTGCTTGTATGAGCTCTGACATAATATACAATGATCAATTTCACGTGGCATCGGGAAAGTGGTAAATTATAGAACATGTGATAACGTACTTACCGCTTGTGGTTGACCCTGATAAGCTTGGATCATAATGTGCAATCCTTTATGAAAATACTGCAAGGCTTCCTCCTTGCAATGAATCTGTCCAAGGCACATATATCTGGCATGCCCTTTGTCAGGGCTAAGCTCTATGGCTTTTAGCAAGACCTACTGAGGAATTAAGGAAACTAAATGAAAAGCACAGCGTACATCTATCAGCTATTACAACACAGTTTATTTAAAGAAGATTTAATATACGGTCACCAGTAACAAATAATGTGCAACCTATCAGAACAAATGACGTTAAATGGTCACTAAACCCAAAATTTAAATTCACGTATGTAGCATAAAAATAAATGATATTAATCTCAATTAAATTCGTTTCAACAGAGCTGCAGTGGAAGGATTAATATTGTAGTATATAACATTACAGAAAGCTGGAGCCACATTACACATCTTTAGGTGAATAACCAGCATTTCTATGGAGCATGTCACACTGTTGTGGCTGAGAGGCTAAGAAGCACCCCCCCTCCTAACATAGTGCTACAATAGGACAAAATTAGGCATTATGGACATAATTTGATAAAGGCACGCTAACCTCATAATTACGTGTCCTTATCTCTAGGATTAGGCTATCCCTCTTAGCAGGCAATGGGTAAGGCTGGGTACACACTACAGGGGTTTCAGCTGATTATCGGGTCAATCACACAATAAATGACAGTTCGGCCCGATATTGCATTACTGTGTACGCTCCAATGATGAACGATTATCATTCCTAGGCACACAGTATCGTTTCATTTGATTTTTCAACCAGACTAAGGGCTAGATTTACTAAGCTGCGGGTTTGAAAAAGTGGAGATGTTGCCTATAGCAACCAATCAGATTCTAGCTTTCATTTTGTAGAAAGTACTTAATAAATGAAAGCTAGAATCTGATTGGTTGCTATAGGCAACATCCCCACTTTTTCAAACCCGCAGCTTAGTAAATCTAGCCCTAAAAAATCTCGGTCAACAATGGAACTAAGTTGTTCCAACTCTGCAGTGTGTTTGCACTCAGGACCGGCAGTGTCCACAGACCTCTATGGGGTGTTGAGAGTCACAATTTTTTCAGCCGATAGTTATAACAGATGAAGAGCACAGATCTGAAGGTAAACTTTGTAAAACGTGATTAGTGTGTAAGCATGAATCGGCATGCTGATCGGGACTTTTGTTTTTTCTTTCAGTCATTGGTAAAATCGCTAAGGATATAGCATAAGGAGAAATTTTCTGCAGTGTGTACCCAGCCTAAACCTCATGAGGTGTGTCTGCCATCTGTCTGCTGGTCTAATTGCTGTCATACCCACAAATACAGCATGCCCTGCCCACAATAACCAAACCTTGCCACTGGGTGATGCCCCCAAGCGATTGCATTGGGAGAAGAATATCACACATAGATAGCAAAGACAGGAGGGTTCTAGGAAGAGATAAGGGCTTATGAGATAAAGAATATGAATGGAAGTCTACTGCCAGGTGACCTCTGCAAGATGATTTTGATACACCTTGATTCCCAACCAGGCCCTTATCTGTGAGGAGTTTGTATGTGTTCCCCGTGTGTGCGTGGGTTTCCTCCAGGTGCTCCGGTTTCCTCCCACACTCCAAATACAAACTGATAGATTACTTGGCTGCTGATAAATATTAAAACTTAACATTATTAACAGAATAAGATACAGCACAATAAGAATGGAGTGCCTAGAAGTATAATAAATAAGTTATATTGTGTATATTATACAGGTTAGTCATAAACAGCCTCTGATATATGTTAATGTTAAATGATGCCTATTTCAGCTATTCAAAATCCATAAAAAAAAGATTTACTGATGGTAAATAGCAGGAGAGGTGAAGGGTCACACAAGAGACGCACTGAGCAATTTGCAGGTGAATGAAGCATCAACAAGCTGTCCGACTGCATAACGTATTATGGAACAGCTACAAAACATTTACAACAGCTACTTAATAGAATTCAGTGCAAAAATATATTAACCAAGTTCATTGTTCCGGGAAAAGCTTCACAAACCTGTGCTAATAACCACTGGATGTATATACTCCAAATTCATGTGTCTGCATGTAATACAGCTCCACACACGTCACACATCAGACAAAGTGCCCCTGTCAGGAGGCGATCACTGAAGTCCAACTCTGGTTACTGGACTGAAAAAGGCCATGGTCACCACTATCATAGAGGCGGATGTCAGGCCGGATTAATGGGGGGGCCCCCCCAGGACTGGATGCCCGCGTGGGAACAGTGTGGCACTAGATGGCTGGCCCCTCCTCCGGGACGAGCCACCTTCCTTCCTTTGCCGCGGATCTTATGACCCATAACTAATTTGCTCCCTCCCTTAAACCTTTGTGTAGACTCATTCTATTAACGTAAGAGGTAGATGTCACATGGGACGCGGACTACATAACAGGTGTGGGTGGGCGTCTTATTAAAATGTGTGAGCTTAGGGAAGGGAGGGAGGGTCTTAATGTACATAAAGTAATGCCATTATGTGGGTGGGTGGTAGGCTATTAATTTAATGGAGGAGTTTAAGTGGGGGGTAATTATGTAATGGCTCCTATTTTATTTGTGGGGTGATAGTGGGGCAATTTAATTTAATAGTGGGGCCTATTAATTTAAAATGGGGTGATGGGACTTTTAATTTAATGCTGGGGTGGATATTAATTGTATATAGGGCTGCATGTGGATAATTAGGTCTATTTATTAAATGTGAATATGAATTATTTAATGACAGTGATGGATGCGGAAAATAGAAATATTTATTAAAAATAAATGCTATTAATTTATTGTTAGGGTGGGGGGGTCTCTAGTGTAATTTTGGTGGGAGGTAGGCTATTAATTATTGGTGGACTGTAGGTCTGAGCTAATTATTTAATGGTGGGTGCTATTAATTTATTTGTGTGGTGATGGTGGTTCTATTTCATTTTATTTAATAATGGAGCCTATTAATGTAAGGTGAGGGCTATTTATTAAATGCAAATATGAATTATTAAATGCCAGGGAGGGTTGTAGGAAATGGTTATAATTATTAAATGTGATATTAAATTTAATGTGATATTAAATTATTTGTTGGGGCTTTGGAGGAAGGGAAATAGGTTTATTTACTAAATGTGTATCCTATTAACTTAATGTTGGGGCTGGAGGGAGGACCAATTAATAAACGTGGGTGCTATTGATTTATGGCCAGGGCTGGTTGGCTTTTTCTAAATTTGTACCCAATTCTTTTCCAAATAGGGCCCACAACATTCCAGGATCTAGACAAGCAGCAACTAAAGACACCAGCAGCTGCAGGTGGTGAAAGTGACAAGTACAGGTAGGAGGGAGCAGGACAGTCTGCCTACTGTCCTGAATCTGGTAGGACAGTCCTAAATTTGGGCGACTGTCTCGCTTAATCAGGATTTGGTTCAACTGCAAGAACAGGTGGGAGGTATTTCCCGCTTCACACTGCACTGCTTGTGACGGCAGAGCTGCATGCAAATAAGGACTGCACATAGTATTGTTTGTGCCTGTGTATTTGTCTACCATATAAAATCATAGGGGCTCCCCAGTGCCTTAATCCAGCTCTTGGTGGGTGCAGATCCTTTCCAACAATATTAGACATATAAATGTTCACTCTCCAGGATAGTGTTTTCTATCCTGTGACAGTTATGTGTTCCAGTAAACCAGTGGATAACTATGCTGAATATACTTCAAATGCCTGTGGAATGTTTACATTTGGAGAAGCTTGGGTGTCATCTATAGTTTCTGTGTCCTGTCTCAGAGCTGGATTGTTTATATTTCAGCGAGTTCTGAGACTAATATACAGGATCAACAGATAAGATCAGCATGTCCATTAAGGTTTTATGGCACAGTCCAGATGCTGTGCTTAGAGAAAACCATATCATCATCCCAGTGCCTTATATTTCTGGTAGGAAAGGTCCATGAATCCATATTTGAGGCAACCACTGTACAGATTCATGATTAATGCAACGAGCTACAGCTACAATGTCAACTTTAACTACTGCCAGATATGGAACCTAGATAAATAACCTATCCTACTAAGGAATTTATATTTCATAATGAGGTCTAACGCTTATTAGAGCGCAAAATCGACCTGTTTATTGGATGTACTGTTATGCTTCTATGGCGATGGTAATATGGGGGTGAATGGCATATAAAAAAGGATAGTGAAAACTAATTAGCATACACATAGACCTTGTTTTAGTGTCCTCACAGGAAGGGGGCTGGTGGACAGCAGAGAATGTTTAAAAGATAATGTTTTCTTAGGAGAGTTTGTAATTTTTTGAGGGGTCAATCTGCTATTGAATATGTATCCATAGTTCAGTCTCCTGTGGTGCAGTCACAAAAAAGAATACAAGTTTTCAGTTTCTTTTTTCCTTCTGTAGTTTACAGAACTGTTTTGCAGTAACATTAATTACTGTATGTCCTGTTGTTTTATATGATATATATATATATATATATATATATATATACACATACATACATACACACATTAAAAATTGTGACTTTCTTTGTCATAATAAACGCCCTTTAATAGCATTCTGTCTTTATGTTCTTAAAGAACGAATGTGCCAGGTTAGCATGTTTGTTCATTAACCAAACAATTATCTGCCTTCCATGTAGTGTTAACAACAACTCTGATTAAATTAAGTTCAGATTAAACTTTGAGTTAAGGGAGCAACTAAAAACTTCCTCAAAGTATCAGTGTTACGAGCTGCCGGGGTTTGTCCGCACACCTGACAAGCTGCGTCCCAGCTGTTGCCCTAACAGCCGAGACGACACTTCCCCCCCCCCCCCCCCCCCCCTTCGTTCCGGCTGTCACAAGGTAATAGTGAGTGAAATTATTATATTATATATATTTTTATTTTCCTTTTATTGTATTTTTTGTTGGAGGGGGAGTTTCTAGAGAGACCAGGTGGTTTTTGTTTTGATTAACCTTTTCACACCCAAATGTAAGTTTTCTCCTGAACCAAGCACAAAATACACTGGAAGTCAAAAACAATAGCTGCAAATTTTCCACAAAACACATAATTTTTAGCATTTACAACATTCAATCATTTGCATTCAGATTAGCATCATTAGTACAAATCAATATTATTATACAGTAATGTACTACAAATGGTGAAAGGATATTTGTTTTGCTAGCTCTGCATTCCCCAGCTCCATGCAGATGTTCCCCATCATATCCAGGATCTCAAGGTTGTCGGGTTCTATATCCAGAGCTCTCTGACAGAACAGCTGGGCCATCTCCAAATTAAAACTGTCCAAATACTCTTCAGTCTGAAATAAAGATACATTGATGAAGTTAGATGATGAAGATAAAGTTCAGTGTTTTGTTCTGGCAGATATTTTGACATTTATTTATGTGCGTGTACATTTCTGGGAAGTGTGTTGGAAGATAATTAAGTTATCACAGCACAAAAAGCATGTAGTGGAAGATATCACATTCTGAGAAAAGGATGATTTGGAAGAGTGTTGACCCCTTTATATGTTTACAAAACAATGTGCTATCCCTGAGGTCTACACTGTGCCTGGGCTGCTGCTGTCCCTAATGTTAATGTATGCCAACGTTCAGACAACCACAAGTCAGCCTGGAGAGGAGTAGACTTGTGCGTCACACAACGAGGCTAGGCAGTATGACCAGCAGGCCATGCAACCCTAGTCAGACTACATTCCATAATACAGCCATGTAGACGAGCAAGGGGGATACTGTTATCCAATAGGTCCGAAGTTAAGCAGAAACCTTAAGCCTGAGCACGGAAGGACAGGGTAACTTTCTGATATGGCCCCACACGGGTGACAAAAATGGAGAGCTTGATCTTTCTGTACTCTGCAGAAGACAAGCAGACTTGCCAATTAGTCAGGTTGTCAATATCACCTTTTTAGAAGTTTAGATATTGGGTATTGTGAGAGAAACCAGCACCTTTTTCATGCGCTCTAGCTTCATAAGGGTCCCTCAATCTATACTTCGAAATGAACAGTGTATAGTTGATGGCTAAAGCCTGATTTACCTACACCCATTGTCAGCAGTATTATTATGAGATCCGCACTATAAATACAATAACTTTCTTAATTATTTTTATTTCCTTATTACTTTAAACTTAATGGTGGGTCGGATGCGAGATTGCTGCAAGCCAATATTATACCATTAGATTTTAATTTCCAAAACAATATATAATCTTTAAGAGGAGCCTGCGTAGGATCATGCGGACACCTAGATCAACTGCCCAGCTCTTGAATTCAATATTATTTTGTCCCCCTTAAAATAAAGTCACTTTGGGATGTTGTTTAATTGGAAACTGTACCATTTCCTCCTATGTCCCCCCAATGCCATTTTACCCACCTATCTCTTCTTATCTTGTGTTTAAATAGTTATAAATAAATAGTAAAAATGGAATATACTCATAGCATGCGGAGATAGGTGGGCAGATATTTTTCCCACAAATTTCTTGTCAGTAATCCCATTAAAGAAGAACAGCTTGTAAATGTAAATAGAATGTCAAATATATTAAGTTCTATTGAGGATCGGTGCCAATTACAAACATATCTGTGAATGTATTATTAGCTTCTTTATAAAGTAGCGTTTACATGTTATGGTCTTTCAATCCTTTTTGGTAGGTTTCATTATGTCCCATACATTTTTATAACCTGGTCAGTATTTGGATTACATATTACCTTTTCTAATAGCTGTTCAACTGTATACTTTTCACTAGTTTTCTTCTTCGCTCTGTTTTGCATTTTGACTTTCATCCGTTCCTCTGCTGACAAGCCAGATAAGTCATACGCTAGGGGACAAAATGGATAAACAAACAGGATATTATCGAATATACATTTGATAAAATGGCAATGGAAATATCAGCAGTTACAATGTTGCACCAATATATGTTATACTGAACTTATCACCCTCTCCTGGACAATACTGAACACAGACAGCTCATTTTAACGTTAAACGACAAACACAAGCCGTAGGTTAAAGTTTTCAAAGTCACAATTACCGCTGTCTAACACTGTGTTTGCAGTTGCATTGCTCCCTGTATGTACAATCACCAAATCTCAGTAACACGTCCTGATAACCACCAGGCTAGGGACCTCAAAGCTTACCAAGTAAACCTGGTGAGCAATTAGGAGTTCTTTTACCATTAACAAATCTTCCCAGACATTTAACCAGCCACTCCCCAGTGGATCAGACTATTAAGACAGCCCATTGATAAATGAGTTGTCCTCTTTACACGTTGACTTATTTATTTATTAAAAGTTTGGGTTTTTTTACACAACCATTAACTCTTCAGTATTGAGGTCCCAGTACACATCTTATACTGGGAAAAGAAAGTGATGTCAGACACAGTGGTGCTAACCCATTCTAGCTAGGATAATGGTGTGTATTGTATGTACTTTGTATTTATTTTTGTTTTTTATTACTTTAATCTTCCACAAAGGAGATATTGGCGAGACAATATAGAGCAGGCCTGTCCAACCTGCGGCCCTCCAGGTGTTGTGAAACTACAAGCCCCAGCATGCTTTGCTGGTAGACAACCAGTTGATAGCTGGAAGGGCATGCTGAGACTTGTAGTTTCACAACATCTGGGAGGGGCGCAGGTTGCACAGGCCTGATATAGAGTAACAGAATAGTCATCCCCTAGTACATCCAATGTAAACGACAAGCCATCAACTATTACAACCAGTTTACAAGGATTTACTAGTGCATTTTAGAGTGGATTCAGCTCCGCTTTGCATCTTGCCTGAGCATCCCATCTCATAGTGATAGCATGTGGTAGTCACCGTACAGCAGGCAGCCCCAACTGCTGTTAAGATGGTGTCTCACAGGAACCATCAAACTCAATCTTGTATTTGTCAGAATTGCTATAGAGTTTTTACTGCTTAAAAAGTTTATTCCACAGAATAAAAAAAAAATTCAACACATGACCTGCACACAGTGGGAGCAATATTCCACCTATCAGAGAGTAGTTTGGAGCATTCCTAGCCCATTTGTCACTTTGCAGATGAGCCCAACAGTCTGTAGGTAACAGATCCACTGTAACATGTTCCTCCTTCAGAATATCCCATATTTCCAACCACTATACTAAAAAATTCAAAGTTTCAACATACTTCCAGATACATATAATCACAGTAGTCATATTGGATCTTAACCAGCGTGGAACTTTGGCAGCAAATGAATATGTTAGATGTATATAGGGTACCTATAGGCTTGCCCTCAAGCCAGATAAAGTAAAACACTTAAGTATATAATAAAATGGCTTAGGACACATACTGTCACCACAACCTACACACTTAATTTAACAAGTTGTAATGGTGTAAAATAGTGTATGGTTTAGCAATGTAGTCTGATCACTAATATGAGGTGTAATAGCATAAGAATTACTAATGTAATTAGTGACTAATTACATTAGTAATTCTTATGCTATTACACCTCATATATTCCGCTAGTCTATGAGAAGTTTGGGTTCTATATAGAGAATCTCTGCAGTAAGTATTATATATACACATACATATATACATACATAGCTGCTGCAGAACTGTTACTGAATAATGTACATTTATATATGTAGCTTCCCCACCTCCAGTCCTCCCCCTCTGCTTCCTCTTGGACTTGCTGTTCTTCTTCTTACTCGGTCCCCCCATAGCCGGCTGGTAGTCCTCAGATAGTCCTCGGTTAGTCACTCAGACACAAACACTCAGGACACTTCCTGCAGCACCATGTGCACCAGCAGCGTGTGTCTCCCAGCTGCAACGGCACCCGGGCAGGGTCAAACCTCCTCCATCTGCGAAACTGACATCATTCCTGTCCTGTTACTTTGTATCTATACACTGATACATTCAGTAATGTTGTGTTGTTACGTTCTCTAACTACTGCATTGTTTTATTTCAGTTCGAATACATTATTATAGTGTTGCTGTTTACTTTTTAAGATTGTGGCGTTAAATATTGATGGAATGATCCATGATGTATATGTACAGTCTACAGGACACATAATGGGGTGAGTGTTACATTCTCGTTTTATATTATCACCCACCCGTGTAGATGCAGAGTTGGGGGTAACTGGTAGTATAGGGGAGTTAGACAGTGGTAGCTGCAGCCAGGTAACCATGGTAACTGATCCGCCCCCTCTATAGCCACTTCCGCTTCCTGTTCTTCCTTCACCTGAGTCAGTGCAGCTGGGACCTCAGTGCTGGGTGAGTGCAGCCTGCAGAGCAGCGGCTGGGGGGGTTATATACCTGTGTGTGTGTGCGGTATACAGGGTGAGAGAGCCCCGGGTCCTCACTGAGCTGTGTATTATTACTGATACACAGCTTCCTCCCCGCCTTATACCACTGATCACCTGTGTAATACACAGCTTCCTCCCCGCCTTATACCAATATCACCTGTCTAATACACAGCTTCCTCCCCGCCTTATACCACTGATCACCTGTGTAATACACAGCTTCCTCCCCGCCTTATACCACTGATCACCTGTGTAATACACAGCTTCCTCCCCGCCTTATACCAATATCACCTGTCTAATACACAGCTTCCTCCCCGCCTTATACCACTGATCACCTGTGTAATACACAGCTTCCTCCCTGTCTTATACCACTAATCACCTGTGTAATACACAGCTCCCTCCTCACCTTATACCACTAATCACCTGTGTAATACACAGCTTCCTCCCCGCCTTATACCAATATCACCTGTCTAATACACAGCTCCCTCCTCACCTTATACCACTAATCACCTGTCTAATACCCAGCCCCTCCCTGCCTTATACCACTAATCACCTGTGTAATACACAGCTTCCTCCCTGCCTTATACCCCTGATCACCTGTCTAATACACAGCTCCCTCCTCACCTTATACCACTAATCACCTGTGTAATACACAGCTCCCTCCCTGCCTTATACCAGTAATCACGTGTACCATGCACAGCCAATTGCCCTTTGTCTTCTCTTCATAAAGAACCTATTATAAGTGGTTCAGTTCCTTGTAACTGTACATGTGTGTGGCAATGACATATGCTGAAGTAGACATTCATGAAGGTTTAAAAGGCAATAATAATTTGCTTTCTCTTTCCTGCCATTGGGGGACACTGCGAGACATTGGGGTATAGCAGTGGGTCCAGGAGTCTTTGTCACTTTATCCACTTGCTTGATCTTTGCTTCTGTGTATTTTAGTTGCATACTAAAGCAAAATATAGTATCCATTGTGACCTTTCACAAGCTTCTAAGGAATGTATGTGTGTGCTCTGTCAGTTAAGGCAATTTAATAAATCTATTATAGTTGTTTTATTTTAGCTACAAGTATATGCAGATATTCAGTGATGTACTCTCCATTTCAGGAGATCTTCATAATAAAACACAACTCATGTCAGTTTATATTCTGCCAACATAAACAGTGATCTCTCTGTCTTGCAGTTAGTGAGCAATTTTACACGACTCACTAAAGTGTCAACAGATACACAACAGTATGCTCCCAAAAATGGGGATCAATGGTGTGCAATGAGGAAAGCGTGATCTTATTCACTGTACTTTTTACTTCTAAACATCCAGTGGACTGTACATAGAGCAAGCCGTGTTAAATGCTTAGTTTAAGGTGCAGTGTTGTGCTTGGCTATTATGAGATATGGGGGTATATTTACTAAACTGTGGGTTTGAAAAAGTGGGGATGTTGCCTATAGCAACCAATCAGATTCTAGTTATTTTGTAAAATGAACTAAATAAATGATAACTAGAATCTGATTGGTTGCTATAGGCAACATCTCCACTTTTTGAAGCCCACAGTTTAGTAAATATACTCTATTGTTACCTACAGCTTTGGCACACTTTTGATGGCACAATGTGGTAGTATTCATGTCACTTTCAGCCCGGACTCTCTCCGCTCGCTCCTTAGAGAGGTGGGCTCAAATAAAACCATATCAATACTTTACGCTAATGTACGTTCTCTTCTTGCTCCTGATTATTTGGGTCGGCTGTGACGGGGGTGGGAATTAGACTTGTGGACCTTGTCGAGATATGTGTAACGGTCCCTGGCTGCTGACTTTGACTCTGTTTAAACGTTTCCTGATTCCTCTGTTAGGTCTCGGGATGGCTCCCCCCTTCTTTTTCTTCTCTCTCCCTGTATGTACTTCTGACATCACTAGCTGACCACCAGCACACACTCACCCCAGTGTCTACTAGCTGACCACCAGCACACACTCACCCCAGTATCTCTACTTTGATTTATTACTTCCCATACAGGACAGTGGACAAATGGGCTGGACACACCCCAGTACATTGTTACTTCATATTGTCATTAAGTTATCCTGTTTTATTCTGTGTTTTTCGGTGGTAAATATGGATCATTTTTGTGCTCTTTCTCTTTATATGGAATGCAACATGCTTTGGAACTATGTCATGTTTTTTCTTTCTTTTGTATTGTTTCTAAAACTTGAATAAAACTATTTTATTTAAAAAATATATAAATATATATACCCCATTGTCTTTGTGGGCTGCAAACACTCAGTGAATTGTTAATTACAATATAGCAATATTTTTTAGTGCAAATCTAGTATAGTATTTGTGAGTTCTCATTGTAGTTTTCTAATAAGTCCGTCTTCATTTCTCATCCATTTAAATATTTCCTTTTATCCTCAGGATTTCATTTGAATTTCGGCTCTTACTTTGGGCACCTGTCCAGAGGTTTCATGTTGTGGGGCGAGAGACGTGTACCGCATCTTAACTCATATAGGGAAGAGACGTTCCAGGATTGATGATGTCCGAATCTAATAAAGAGCTGGTGAATTTGGTATGGGGAGAGAAAAATGGCAAAGGCCTGGTGGATTCCATCTTCAGGCGCTGGACACAAGGTAAATAAGGGGATTATGATGATTAAACATGTTTCGTCTGTTTGCTCACTATAAGTATATAGGTTTAATATGTTCATTGGAAATTCAGTGTTAGCACCATTGCTTCTTTATGTGATGTGTGTGTCTTGTATTTGTAATTGCTTTATATAACAATCTGCTAAAAGCTTCTGTTTTTAAAATACAAAGTCTTAGTTAGGGCTATAACAAAAGTTGCAGTAGACCCAGGGGGCACTTTGTGGGTTGTCAATTTTCCTTTGTGCTCCTGACTTTGCCTGTTTTTTGTTTCTGGCTCTTACAAGTCTCGGCCTATGGTTGTTTCCATCATAAATATATATTTCTGTATGACCTGCAAATGTAATGGCGAACTATACTTTTATATATTGTGCATGGGAAAAATGAATTAAATCTGGTAATGTTTTCCTTTGTCAGATTACTTTTCTTAACTTTAGTTATCTTGCGCACATTAGTCTGAGAGTAAAATAGAGCCACATCCAGATCTGAGATACTTACTAATTGATGCTGGCCTCGCACACACCTCTATTAGCAATTTGGCCTAATATTGCGGCATTTATGACCGTAAAGGTCTGGGCACGCCTGTAAATCTAATCCGTGGAGGGCTGCTACCTGCCTGTGTTTGCAATTATCTGCCCTCTGTGATCTGTTTTTGACATGAAAGCTAACCTGCTAGATTGGTTCAATTTACCACCCACATTAGTGGCTATATTGGAAATGGACCTTGTTGTTTGTTGCTTGTGCCCAGTGACGGGATCACCCTGTGTGTAGCTAAGCTTTACATCCCTCGATTAGAAATGTTTAGAGGTTTGAATCATGTCTGTGCCCAAAATTTGCACTTAAATATTTAGTGAGAGTGGACTAGTCATGTAGATATAAAATTAGATTTAACTCCCATGATCCCACCTGCTGCAGCTCCCAGCTCACGTTGTGCCGTAGTGAGCCTGTCATGGCGGTCTGACGTGGTTATTGTGCAGTAGCACCTACACTGTAATCCGGCAAAAGTCAAACTAAACTATTCTGAAACCGTCATGAATAGAACGCCGGGATGTTTTTCTATGTTACTATGTTGGTGCTCCTACATGGTGATCACCGCGGCTGTAGGCAATCATAGCCACACTATGGAGAGTAGAAATCAGAATGCTGTTAGATTTAGACATGGATGCCCACCACGCAGAAAATATTAAAATGTACATTTTGGGTGGATATACCCTTTAGGCGTAGTTTTATCACAGTAAATAGATAAATATTTTTTTCTTCATGGTCTGAAGTACTCTTCTATTAATGCAGTAAAAGACAGAGGGACTGATTCATTAAGGAAAGTGTTGGAGCAGTTTTCTGTATTTCCTCTACAGATGCAATAACTACCTTCAATTGACAAGCCAATGTTAGTTATCAGATGTAGCATCGGAGCCCAGAGATAAGAGACCACACACAGTGTCTGGTGTCCAAACTGAACTGCTTTACTCAAGGAAATATCTAATAGGTTTATAAACAATAATCACGTCACAGCAATCATGTCAATGGAAATATCTGTAATATTCTGGAAAGTTCTTATTAAATAAAAAAACAGGTATAAAATAAGGTAGCGGTAGAGTTCCTTATTGCTTATCCTATCGGGGGTCCTTGAGGCTGGCATAACTTCTTGATTCTGCAAAGTTTCACATTAGCAGGCGCTCAGCTAATTTCCGTTGTGGTTAGCTTGTTAGCTGTTTCATTCCAGACAAACATTAACACAAAATATCTGATTTGATTTAAGGAGATACAACATCGTAATAGAATTGAGAAAGATACAACATATAGAAGCACGCACAACACTATTTGTGAATATAGCTTAAGGCCCTAAGTAATAGAATAACCTTAGCAACATTTCTCTCGCTTCATATGACCCTTGACCCCACAAAGTAAGGCAAAAAAATGAGTAACTTTGAACCTTGACAAAACCGTGTTGCATTGGAGGGGAAGGTAAATTTGAAATGTGAGGACAGATTTGTAAATTGGAGCATAGTATGTCCTAGATCAACTTGTAATGTCAGTGTACAAATAAGCTATCAAGTATTTGCGTCCTACATGAAAAAACAGCCAGTATTTTCCTTATGTGCAAAATAATAAACTAATTTGCACCCCTTGCATTGTAACATGGTTTTGCCAAGGTTCAAAGTTACTAATTTTTTTTATTTTTGTGCATTAAGTAGCCTATGTACAGTGTATTAGTGTCGCTTAGATGTGATCATTCCCCGAAGAGGGCTCTTTCCTTTCTGTCCCAACAATTATGTGACGATATAATCCCTGGCAACATTTGTCTACTGATTTATTTTTTTTACCTTCTGTTAAAAAAATTATTTAGTAAAAATAAACTGTTTTTTTTAATAAATATCTTGCATTATATATAGTCTGTCTGTGATGTACTATTGATATTTCAAGATGACAGATTTAGAATAGAGCCTATTTTTGTAAAAATATGTTATTACTTCAAAGTTACAAAATACGTCTCTTTTCTGTTACTAGTGTACTACTATAAAGAGAGCTTGTGGTCTTAGCTTCCCTTGTGTTTTATATTTAGGGTTTGTCTTCAGTGACTCCGAGCCTACAGCGTTGGAACAGTTTGAAGGCGGCCCATGTGCTGTGATTGCCCCTGTACAGGTAGGTTCTCTTCCAGGTGTGTTCTATCTGGTCACATTGGTATATGTAAATGTTCTAGTTAAAAACAAAAAAAACCAAAACATGATAAACAGATGAGATAAAATTTACTAAAGAGTGTTAATATACAGGAAACAAAAATAAAAGAAAGAAATAGACCATACACATCTATAAATTTGTAGACACTTTTAATATACAGGTGTATAATCTTCAAAGTATTCATAGAAAAGTCAAATCAAATAAGTGAGAGACAGAAAACTTGTTAGGATTCTGCTTCTGTTACCTGTTTCTGTTGCTGTTTCCCTGTGTGTGAGAACTGTTTGCTTTCCATTAGTTTGAGCTGTAGTGCAGGTGATTGGTTGCCTGCACTATTACTACTACTAAGACCTGTCCTGACGCTCCATCTTTGCCAGTAATAGATTTTTGCTTCTAGAGGTAGCGTCCTGGTTCCTAAGTCTGCTTTCTTGTTCTGATCTCTGGCTACGTCTGACTACCATTCTGGTTCTTATCCTTGACCACGTCTGACTACGATTCTGGGGCCTAATTCATGAAGGATCTTAACTTGAGAAACTTCTTATTTCAGTCTCCTGGACAAAACAATGTTACAATGCAAGGGGCGCAAATTAGGATTTTGTTTTGCATATAAGTTAAATACTGACTGTTTTTTCATGTAGCACACAAATATCAGCTTTAAATGTCAGTGTACAAATAAGCTATTAAGTATTTGTGTGCTACATGAAAAAACAGTCAGTATTTAACTTACGTGCAAAACAGAATACTAGTTTGCACCCCTTGCATTGTAACATGGTTTTGTCCAGGAGACTGAAATAAGAAGTTTCTTAAGTTAAGATCCTTAATGAATCAGGCCCCTGGTTCTTTTCCTTGGCTACTTCTACCTACGATTCTGGTTCTGATTTCTGGCTATGTCTGACTACAATTCTGGTTCTGATCCCTGGCTACTTCTGACCGGTCATGTTTCTGCTACCTGCCTGGCCGCCAAATACTCAGCGCTCCCATCCTGTCTGAGGTGGTGGTGTTCTGAGAAAGCTGCAACAGCGGTACCATACTGACATTCAGTGGTACATCTGTTTGATGTTCAGCTTCTCTTATATCCATTTCAGGCCTCTAGCCTGATCTTCAGTTGTACATCTCCACTCAATCCAATTAGAGTGGTAGGAAATTGCATTGACTTTTGTACTGCTTCAAATGCTATTGTGGCTATTGTGGCCAGCTGTTCTGAGGGACTCTGGGTCTCTCTCAGAAAACTTTGGATTCTCTGCACTTTGTTATACTGCTGATAAGTACACTGTGACAGTACGCTGTACTACGCCTGCTAATTTGGTTCATTCTCCTGCTTTTCTGCCTGTAGATAGCAGACCCATCTGCATATAATTCTGAACCTGATAGTCTGCATCCAATACTCTGCATGTATTGTTTGTTGCTGATCAACTGTGTTATAATATAAAGGCTTTAATTTTAAGTCACACAACTCGTAATTTCTGCTTCTAACTTAATAACACTGACATGGCCACATGGTAATCTTGGCTCTGTTAAGAACAACTGCTTACCTAAGTGGGTTTTAAAAACCTGGGCCCCATACCTCAGTGAGTGCAAGCAGCTCTGTATGTATGGCAGGGACTTCAGGTGAAGGTGAGTCCAACACAAACCAGAAATCAGCACTAAAGATCCCTCCACGCAGACTGAAATGTCTGATAACAAAGCCATGAGAAAAGGGGCTTTATAGATTAAGGTTTCTGCTGTTTTAATGTTTTCAGGATTATGGCGTTGGAAGGAGGGGAGGGTGTGGCGCAGTGGGCTGCTTGGTAGCAGTTCATACCATGGGAGTGTGTATACACACTCTCTGCGCCCCTGACTCTGGTAACACCACCCAATGGAGGGTCATACAGAGTGGCTATATGGTGGCAGATATGGAGATGTGGATTTGCCTTCATATGTGGACCCCTATGTACATAGAGAGCATCTTGTGAAGAGGTTAGAGATGTGTGATGAGGAGGTGCTGGTAAGGGCTTTCAGGGTGAGTAACTTGAACTGGATCCTGGAGATAATGGGGAGCCAGTGTAGAGATTTGCAGAGTGGTGAAGCAGTGAGAGAGAGATCATTCTCACATTTAGGACGGCTTGTGGCAGGGATGGACCAGTAAGGGAGAGGTCAGGAGGAGATAATGAGAGAATGGATAAATGTTTTTGTAGTTTCCACTAGAGATGCTCAGGCTCGGTTCATCGAGAACCAAACACACCAGAACTTAGGGGATCCGAGTACCGAGCCGGCTCGGTACTGTTGCACGCCCTCAGAATCGAAAATGAGGCAAAACGTTATTGTTATGTCATCGGATCTTGCGAGTTTTGAATTCCTTGTTAAGATCCAACATAACGGGGGTTGGGAGGGAGGGCGGACCCCGATTTTTCTTTTGTGCCACTGCTGTGTGCCAATGTGTCCTAGATGTGGTAGGAACTGCCGTGTGTTTGTGTCATTGCTCTGTCGCTTCCCATCCAGCCAGGTCCCCGCAGTCTTTGTTTGAAAGTGTATGAAAATAATATTGTGACCTGTGAGGTGGTCAAAATTGACTGCAAATGACTTGAAATTAGTGTTATTGAAGTTAATAATGTAGGAACAAAAAAAGAGCAAAAATATGTGATTTTAGCATATTTTACAATTTTTCCTAAAAAATCCAAAACACTAGGGCGGTTTTGCCAAAACACAAAGCTAATCCAGACCCAAAACCAGTTCACTGGGGTCAGTGAGCATCTCTAGTTTCTAGTTTCCAGAGTGAGGGGTGCATTCTGGCAGTGTTTCAAAAGAGAGAGCAACATCACAGTGTGAGGGACAGGATGTGTGGAGTAGAGGATGACACCAAGGCATGGGATACAGGGGATGTCGGCCTATGATGGAGCTTAGAAGGGTGTTAGTGACACCAGTGGTAAGATGATAGTTTTGGTTTTGGACATGTTGAGCTTGAAGTAGCTTCAGCACATCTGAGTTTTGGCCTTTTCCTGAATTTTTAGTTGTCCATCTTTTTTATTATATTTACAATAACCCACTTTCTTCTCACCAGCAATTTGGTAAGAACCTTCCCCTTTCCCAGGATCTACCACCCTGAAAGAGCAATTTCCAGGCATCGTTTTCAGATTTCAGAAGACTTGGCCATGTCATTGAGAGCGAAGAACTTAAACCTAACATAATAACTACAACAGTTTGCCCAATCAGATCCTTCTGCTTGCACTATTTTAATACAGAGGTAGCTGTGCAGACTGCATTATAAAGGAGCTTTACACACATATAATATAGTAGAGATCCTGACCAAAATCTGTTGACTGAGTGAAAGCAAACTTGTGACATTAGATATAGCCAAAAATTGATGACAAGAAAAGTATTTTTTATTTAAACTGATTAATTTCCACTTTACACCACTGACAAACATCCCAGTATGGCACTGCAGTCATATCAGCTTTTGGTATTTGCAGATTTCTATTTCTGTAGTTATTCTACAGAGAAACCTTATTTCCCTGGGGTTCTATATTGAGTTTTTGTCATCTGTGTCACCTTCAGAGGTGATAATAGGAAGTACCAGTGAGTGGCTTAGTAACGTAGTCTAGTGAGAAAATCCTGTCTAGTGTTAGGAACAGAACCTTGTAGTTGTCCGTGACAACGCTGTGTTTCTTTCACTTGTAAATCGTAGTAATTCTATTTTACACATCATTAAAGACGTTAATAGTAACTAATGCCAATGAAAAAGCTGCTGTTTCAACCAATTGGATGCTATATTTAATTTTCTAAACTGTGCTAGAAAAATGTAGTTCTGGTTACTAAGGGCAACACTACCTTTTTAGCTTTGCACCGGTTTCCTAAGTCCTCGCTTTTTAACCATTTTTTTTGAGTATTGGTTTCTACAGTGGGAACAATGTCTATAATATGACTCTGCAGTCCATTTTTTTTGTATAATGGTGAGATAGAAACGTAACTGTTTGCGTTGCATCTTGTCTCCTCTAACCGCTATTTATTATTACAGGCTTTTCTGCTAAAGAATCAACTGTTTACTTCTGAGAAGTCCAACTGGAGAACTTGCCAAGGTAAAGCCTTTCGTTATCTATGTAGAAAGGAACGTTGGTAGTTTAGTCTTAAGTCATAATGAAAAGTGATTATTCTTCTATATACCTGTCGCTCAGATACAGCTGAGGCGGCTGTTTTATAAGCTATGTCCGCCTGAGTGATGTCACTGGCTCCTAGTGATGTCACTGGCTCCTAGTGATGTCACTGGCTCCTAGTGACTTCAAGTAATATTGGCTCAGCCCATTTGGCTGCCTAAGTCATGTGTCAGAGACTGTTGCACTTTAATTTACTGTCCTGTTTTGTGACCACCTTTCTGTTTTGTTATTATACTGCCCATTAGGGCCAAATTATTCTGTTTATGTTGATTGCAGAAGATGAGCAGAAAGAAGTCCTGTGTGAAACGCTGGGTAACATCCTGGAAATGGCCGGCCTGAATAACGCCAGCTCTTACTGCTTGGCGATCTGGCAGAAAGGGAAAACCACGACGGAAACGGAACGAGAACTTCCCGCAGAGACCAGTCGGCAAGGAGAGCCGCCCAGTAAGACCCCTCTTTCTGAAAGCGCGTCTTCCTAGCTGGCATTTTCCATTTCCGAATCGCACAGATCACGTATTTGGCACATTCTCCCTCAGGTTCTTAAAGCAGGATTGTAGCTTCCCGCAAACAAAAATCAAATGTGATTTTATCCTGCATGTTAATTAAGTGCTATTATAGATAAGATTAGGGGCTGCTGCAAAGTACCAACTTGTGAATCGTAGATTGTCATTGGTTTAGTCACATAGGGCCTGATTCATTAAGGATCTTAACTTGAGAAACTTCTTATTTAAGTCACCTGGACAAAACCATGTTACAATGCAAGGGGTGCAAATTAGTATTCTGTTTTGCACATAAGTTAAATACTGACTGTTTTTTCATGTAGCACACAAATACTTTTGTACACTGAAATTCAAAGTTGATATTTGTGCGCTACATGAAATAACAGTCAGTATTTAACTTATGTGCAAAACAGAATACTAATTTGCACCCCTTGCATTGTAACATGGTTTTGTCCAGGAGACTGAAATAAGAAGTTTCTCAAATTAAGATCCTTAATGAATCAGGCCCGTTGTCTCTTACTTTACACTTTCTCTATTATTTTTGATAGATGCTGACACATGAGTAACATTCACTCTAGTATGTAGTCTTCATCCGTGTTTGTGAGTCTTCCTGCCAAACCCTGATATAAAATAACGGTACAACGTTGCTCCTGCCAGCAATGCGTTGTCTGACTGGCGTTAAACATACATTGCAATTATAAAGTCATCATTTGAGTATACTACTAACATAGACGTTTATAGAATGTGAAAATAAATAGCGATGGATTTCTGAATGCTTGTAATGGCTAAAATAGTCTTAAAATGTATGTAATAATTTTGACAATTGAATTCTCCAAACTTTTATTGTAAAATAAGTGTCAAATAATTAACAGATTTAAAATCTGAATATCTTGGTTAGCAACAAAATTAGAGGCAGCTGTTGAAAATAATTCCAAAAGAAACCGCGTAACTATAATACATAGTACAGTATCACAACCGTACGATTCATGCGTAGAGGATAGTTTTAGCAGAATAAGAGTAACCACGTAGTTTTAATGTAAGTTTTTCCAGACTGTTGCTCTTTGCTAACCGTTTACTACATCATAAATAATGTCTTCTCAACATGTTTTCATTTATCCCTTAACGTCTCTAATGGCAGGTTATTCCCTTGGGTGTACGCTTTACCGTTTTACTCCCCTTGTGACATGACGGTGGAGGTAGGAATTCCTAATGCGTAATAAGAGTTTTGTAGACCATTAAACACACTGAGGATAAACAGCAGCTACTGATTTCTCTTCTGCAGGAAAACCATTTGAATTGGACGAAACGTCTGATATTTGTTATAATGATTGCATGTTCTTGCTGTCACATTCGGAGTCTTGACAGTTGATGAGTACTGACATAGGTGACTCTAAGTAAAGCACAACTGACAATTATCCCATCTCTCGCACAGTTCTAAAGGTCACACTTGTAGATATAATTGCAGCTTTGCAGATTTCTCTTCATACAAAAGGAAACATGTAGATAGGTTATTAACCTCATTACGAGCTGTAATTAACACGTAGAAAGCATTAAAAAGAATAACTGCAATTAAATAAAGATTTGTCACTTAATAATGTAGGACCAGGCAGTGAAACCGCAAGAAAAATATCTTGCCTAATTTATCCCCTAGAGGGTCTAGAAATATCACACCTAAAAAAGAAAGGTGGCAGTGTTTGCATAGCAGCCAATCAGATTCTAGCTATATTTTGTCTAGTACATTCTAGAGATTGCTAGCTAAAATTTGATTGGCTGTTTTTGCAGCACCTTCATTTTTTTTTTTTTAGATTTGATAAATCTTTCCCATAGACAATACAGCAGTGAGTGGCAATGTGAAAGAGGTGGAGGGCTGCATGTGGGGCCCTCCAGCCTTCAGAGGGACCACACAGAAAGGAGGGAGAGCACAGTGCACTTCCTCCTCCTCCTCCATGTATGCACTGTGCTGAGGAGGTCACATGACACAGAAGTACGCTGGCCCCGTTCTCATAAGATCGATAGTAGCTGATTTGGAGGGGTCTGGGGGGGGGGGGGGGATCTGCCTGTTGTCCAACAATGATGTATTTATTATAACGGTGTGATTGTAATGGGATCTGGAAACCTTTATGTGGCTCATTCCATGAAAAATTTTATCATTCTTAAACTGCACCTGTTGCCTAAACCAGGGGTCAGGAAACTTTTTTACCTTTTACCACCAAATATATTTAGATACGCCAATGTTACCCCGTTGATTTGAAAGAAAGGAAATCATATATTATTAATTATTGGAATTTAAAAATTATTGAATCTATTCAAAATTTCTTTGAAAGCTTCACCTTCAAAACTTCAGGTTTTGGAGAAATTATGTTGCTTCATTTTTGATATGAGAGCATCAATATTGGGGCATTTTGATGCCCCAATATTGGATACAGTCTTCAGCGTCCAATCGATTTCTCTGCTTTGTTTTTATGTTCGTTAGAGTGGAAAATCCTTGTTCGCAAAGGTAGGTTGTTGCAAAAGGCAGCAACATTTTGACTGCCGCCTCATGTGCAATATTGAATGCCTTTGCAGCTGTTCACATCAAAAAATATGACAGATCTGCTTTGTTTTCAAATGTAATACAAACTTCATTATTGCATCGAAGCTCAAGAACTGCCTCTGCCAACCCTTGAGGCTCTTCTGGTACAACAGTAATTTCACATTTAATGGGGTCTACAATCCAACTGACAGCATGTGAATCGGCAGCATTACCCCCAGGATTTCATTTTTACCCCTGTTCCCTGACCACTGGCCTAAATACAGTGGAGGCAGCCATTTTTTGAGCTGAACAAAAATTCAGCCTATGGTTTCCATGGGAACTACTGCCATCACAGAAGCTATTTTGTGGACTGAGTCAGTATTCAGCCTATCCATTCACTAGCAACCTGTAAGATCACTGAGACACGAGGAACAGAGAGTGACTGGTGGCTCAGTCATGTATCTAGTTCCTAAGGAATTGAGCTGCTGAGTTTTGTTTCTTCTCACAAAATGGCTGCCTCCACTGTTTGAAGAAACCTTCCTGCTTAAAACACAACATCAACATCTCTAGAACTACAGCTTCCTGTCTTCAGGCTGTTTGTGACCCAAATGTTTCACATTACGAAGTGAACCACAAAGCAGAGAGAATGTAGCTGAGACAGACACAATTTACTGCAGCACCGTTGTAAGAACGTGTAATGTAATTGGATTCTTCATCTGTAGACGCTGCTGCAGTGTTCTAACCTCTCATGGCGATGTAATGTACGGCAGCGCACATAACAGACAATTACCCCGAAGTGAGAGAACCTGGATATAGTCTTTAGGGACCTTTAATAAAAAAAAAAGAGCTGTTGTGTCTGGGAGCAAATGGATGAAATCAGAAAAGAAATTTATCAGGGGGCCGTTTACAGAGAAATAGCTGCAGTTCATGATATTGCCGCCATCTTGCTGGCTTCATTTCTGTTTCCAAAGAGACATGACAGCAATTACTGCTGTACGGTCAGGAAGTGAAAGCGGCAACAACAGAACACATTAAAACAGGCTAAAAAGTAGAAAGGTCTGTTATTACCATTGGCTGTTGCATTTATAATATATGAATATATATATATAATATATATATATATATATATATATATATATATGTATAATTTTTATCACAGGTCATCTGAAAAATGTGACATAAACGATTACAATGATTCCATTATTGGTACTTGTGCAGTTAGACATATTTTCAGAATAAGATCAGGGGTTATGTGTATCAAGCTGCAGGTTTGAAAAAGTGCAGATGTTGCCTATAGCAACCAATCAGATTCTAGTTATCATTTATTTAGTACATTCTACACAATGACAGCTTGAATCTGATTGGTTGCTATAGGTAATAACTCCACTCTTCAAACCCGCAGCTTGATACATTTACCCCCAGATGTTGAGAATTGAGCAATCGATACAAGAGAAGGAGCAAATATCTCAATCCTGGGCTAGTATCTGGAGATTGGGGCAGTTATCGACTGTGTCGTGTCCAAATTGTTTATTATTTGAATAATTTATAACACAGGCTTTATGTGAAAATGTTCAATAGAAAATCTGCTGCAAATAATCTGAATTGCACTAGAGAACCTATTTGTCATGCGTTCACACACGCTACCAGTGCAGTAGTTTGTATTGGTCAACGCAGGTAAAATGTGTTAACACATCACGAAGATGCATGTTAGTATTTACTTGTTATCAAGCCTTAACGAGTACCAGTAGATGGCATTACACCAAGTTATGGTACTGACCGTTCTGAAAAAGAAATCTAATTTTCACAGCCATTACTTCCTGAGTGAGATAATGTGTTGAGTCCTGCAACTGAGTGATCTGAAGGGAGAATGTGTTAAACATGTAAGATATAGTCGCGTGTATTGCAGTTCTTTACAGTACTTAAAGGGGAAGTAGAAAATGTATATTTGTTTTCATGGCACTCACTATCTGCAGCTTTCTAAATCACTTACACCTGGTTTGTGTTGTCTCTTCCAGTGATGCTGTGAGAAAAGCACATATTTATGACAGCAGACTATATAGCCGATATAACTTGTAATGCCCAATAACACAATGATATCATATAACGCTTCCTCTTTAAATGCTCAAAGCATCTCTTTCTGACATCACCATTTCCCTGCTTGTGTTATGTTTTGTGCCTTTTTGAAAATATTGTAATGTAGCTTTGCTTGTATCAACTTGGGATTTATTTTGTTAACCATTCGTACAGTCCGTTCTGAGCAATCTCTTCTAAAATGTCTTTTCTATGTTTTCAATGTAGAGCTTTCAATACATGTAATGTACCAGAAATGGGTGAAAACTGTTACCTGGGATACTATAGCTTGTAGTGTGTTTTTTTGTGTGTATTTTATTGTTGTGTAGTGCTGAAAAGTGTCTTTTATGTGTAGCTGCCTTGGCTGCAGAGGAGCTTGGCTTTGAGAGATTTCATGCATTAATTCAGTAAGTAACTTGTTGAAGTATTTAATCTGGGGTATATCAATTTATGTTATTATGCCATGGTTTTGCATTGTGTGGCTTTCTAGTTGCTGTTGAGCTACAAGCGCCAACATGCCCTGTCAGCTACATGCTGGTACTTGTAGTTCCCAAAAGGCCTGAGATCACCATATTGCTTAATCTTTTATGTGTGGTTACTTTAAATTCCTTTATGTGAAGCTTAACTATGTTATTTCATGTTTAATATCTTTATTCTAACAAATACATTTTGTCCTCCACAAATATTATACTTTCAAGTATGTACAAAAAAAAATGAATTTCTAATTTACTTGCAAAAAAATTACAAAATGGGCATGGGAACACTTGTGACAAAAAATAGCAAATTTCAAACCATTAAACAAAACACGTAATCACTGTTAAAATAACAAATCTTGTGAAGCACGTTAAATAATCCACATACTTAAGAGAAGAGATCTATGGGAAATTACATTTTCATGACAGCGTTTTAGTGTTAATACATTACCCGTTGGTTATTCAGAACGTAAGTGGTCCCAAGACAGAATCTCAAATGCAGACACTCTTTCGCTCTTACTGAAGCTCATCAGTGCAGGATTGTGATTTTCTGCTTATGATGTATATAGAGCCTCAACAAAACAAGAAAATAAGTTGTCGGTCTGAAGGTGGTAGGGCTGCTTCAGCATTGGCCTGTCCCTTGTTCTGAATATGCAGATGACATAGCATAAGCTGTCATTTCCCAGAACTCCTATCTCCCAGAAAGGAGTGGTTTATTGTTATATTGTGCATTACATAATTGGTAAATAAAAACACAAAAGTAGACAGCAAAAGAATGGTCCTCCATGACCTCTTCACCCGGAGAGAGCAAATATCTCGCACGTAACTTGTTAGCTCAGCTGGAAACACATTGGGGTAATCAGCCTGAAGATCAGTCATTGTAATGTATTTGCCAAATGATTGCGTTTTAATGCACCTTTTCATCACCATCGTCACTTGTGCATATAATGAATATGTTACACTCCTCCCCCTTTCGTGAATCCTTGCTCGCTACTTCTTTCAGGCTCCCAGCGACCTCATTAGCAAACTGACACTGCATAAATCCGCCTAATGAGGTGTTTTTGTGACAGCTGTCAGTCATGTTCTGACTCAGCGCTGCCTATTGACATTGCAGACAGCATACCTCCACCAATCAGCAGCAAGCTCTCTCCTTCCTCAGCTTACTACTAAGAGTATCCGGCTTATGTAGGAGTGAGAATGCTTGTGATGAGTGTGTGACCAGAGCACGGATGACAGCTCTGACATAAACATGCCCCAATAGGCTTTCTGCGCAGTGTCCGTATGCTAATGAGGTGGCTGACAGGCAAAGTAAGCGCATATTCCTGAAAGAGATTGAGAAACAAGGTAAATGATACATTGTGTATACACACCGCTTTCCATTGTTTTGGAAAGGTACATAGAAAGGTATTATAAATTAAATGTAGCTAAATCATTACAATAGTTGACCTTTATTTTTATAACATACAACCCTTTTAAGTGCTGAGTACAGCAAGGAATATGTTTTAAACTTAGTACCCTCAGAAATAAGTTTTTTGCAAAAGAAGAAACATTTTCTGATGTTCAATATATTTGTATGGATCTGGAATGAAGGGCTGCAAAATATGTTCTTGTCTTCATAGGTCTAGCATGTTGGGCCTCAAGCTGGCTATAAACGGCATTGGAATAGTATACATCTACAAAAGCTAATGACTGGATTTGACGTATTGCCCACATCTGTACATCATTACACACTATACATTTACCTTGTCAATAATTACTTTGTTTTCCATCTAGGAGTTTCAGTAATGAAATTTATTTTCTCCTAAATGAGCCATGCACCGTGCACTTGGTTAGGGATGATTAGCAAAGAATGTGCAGACTTTCTAAGCACAGTCCGCCATAGATGAGACATTCCTGAATGTGGCTGCTTGTTGATACCCAGGGTAAAACTGGTTCTTTCCCATCATAAACCATGGTGCCACGGTACCTCAGCCTCTCTCCAGCAACGGGTACGAGCTACAGCTGCCATATGTAATAATAAACTGGGTCACTACTGTCAGATTGTTAGCTATATATGATTGCATGTTTTGCCTGGGTTGCCAATCCTTGCAAATAAATTTTTAGTATTTTACTACAGATCTATTTATGTAATCTGAACATGAATTTACAAATGAAAAACAATCATCCATAAGTCATGAGTCCTCATAATGTCAAAATATTGTGTCAGATATATAGCTGTAATCATGCAGACCAGAGGACAGACCGTTACGTATTCGATGAACACACTTACAGTGGTCTATCTAGCCCCCCACTAAGGCCTCGTACACACCGTTTTTTTTATTTTGTTTAGGCACTTTAAATGTGATGTTAACCATTGTGCCTAGTCTTACCCATTGGCGTTTTTACTTGCTTGTTCCATCAATTGTGTTTTACCCCCTTTTTAAATGCTTTGGGAAGCCTGATCTCTAAAAATGCAAGTAAAATGCCAGTGGTTATGAGACCATCCGCCTTCCCCTTAGGGATTGGAGATTTTGGAGCTGAGACTCCTAATATTCCTATCATCCCTTTATAACCTGCAGAGCATGATTGTTCTATGTGCAACATTTCATCCTTCACGAGGTGGATTACCTGTGCTAGGGAAGATAATTTGTGTTTATTCATGTTGTGTTTTTTGAACATTTCTTATACTGAAAGAAATTGACAATTTTACAATAGTAATAGCAGCAGCCATTGTTTTACATCTGTAACATTAAGTATTTGGCTGCTGTCCATGCATAGCCTGCATTGTATCTTCACATGCAGTTACACAGAGACTCTCCCTGTGGGCTCCACTTGTTTACAGACACTAGGTCACAGCAGCATGTGTCTTTATGGCAGCTGCTACATTGTTCTGGTACAGTGAAACATTAACAGACAATTGAGGTAGCCTGCTTGCACATGCACACTCTAATACAGTCATCGCCAGCCAGCACAATACAGCATTGTTCTTTTTGGATTTTGTTGCAGTGGAATAATAGTTTAATGTCCATACATGGTCCAGTGTTGGGCAATAGGCTGAATGGATCTCTGTGGTCTGGTTCAAAGAGGCTCCCGCCCCAACACTTTCCTGCTCTTCCGCTTCCCCACTCCTCCTCCTCTCCCGCCCTGTCTCTTCCCCGCTCCTCCTCCTCTCCCGCCCCGTCGCATCCCCGCTCCTCCTCCTCTTCCCCGCTCCTCCTCCTCTTCCCCGCTCCTCCTCCTCTTCCCCGCTCCTCCTCCTCTTCCCCGCTCCTCCTCCTCTTCCCCGCTCCTCCTCCTCTTCCCCGCTCCTCCTCCTCTTCCCCGCTCCTCCTCCTCTTCCCCGCTCCTCCTCCTCTTCCCCGCTCCTCCTCCTCTCCCGCCCCTCCTCCTCTCCCGCTCCCCCTCCTCTCCCGCCCCTCCTCCTCTCCCGCTCCCCCTCCTCTCCCGCCCCGTCGCTTCCCCGCTCCTCCTCCTCTCCCACCCCGTCGCTTCCCCGCTCCTCCTCCTCTCCCGCCCCGTCGCTTCCCCGCTCCCCCTCCTCTCCCGCCCCCCCTCCTCTCCCGCCCCCCCTCCTCTCCCGCCCCTCCTCCTCTCCCGCCCCTCCTCCTCTCCCGCCCCTCCTCCTCTCCCGCCCCTCCTCCTCTCCCGCCCCTCCTCCTCTCCCGCCCCTCCTCCTCTCCCGCTCCCCCTCCTCTCCCGCCCCCCCTCCTCTCCCGCTCCCCCTCCTCTCCCGCCCCTCCTCCTCTCCCGCTCCCCCTCCTCTCCCGCCCCTCCTCCTCTCCCGCTACTCCCCCTCTCCCGCCCCGTCGCTTCCCCGCTACTCCCCCTCTCCCGCCCAGCCGCTTCCCCGCTACTCCCCCTCTCCCGCCCAGCCGCTTCCCCGCTCCTCCCCCTCTCCCGCCCAGCCGCTTCCCCTGTTCCACTCACCATCACAAACACACACACATGGATTTTTACAAGTATCTTTATTTATTGATCTAAACCAGGCCTGTCCAACCTGCGGCCCTCCAGATGTTGTGAAACTACAAGTCCCAGCATGCCCTTCCAGCTACCAACAGGTTGTCTACTGGCAAAGCATGCTGGGGCTTGTAGTTTCACAACACCTGGAGGGCCGCAGGTTGGACAGGCCTGATCTAAACAGAAATAGTTGTGTGGTATGAAATTTGCTGCTCTTTGTTAAGACAGTGCTGAAAATGTGTACACCTTGCTTGTTTGTGTTTTATTTCCCTAGTAAACGAACTTTCCAAAGTTTTAGCGATCTAAAAGGAGCCATATGTGACAATTATTCAATGTGGAGAAACAGATTTGGAGTGTTGCTGTTCCTGTACTCTGTCATTCTCACCAAGGTGTGTATGGTGCCTCCTTGTTAATCACTAGCTCGCACTAGATAAGCCGCTCTGCTATAGCTCTTATGCTGACCACACACAGCCTATGCTGCCACTTAGCCCGAGGGTCAAAGGTTAGTTTTTGCTTTCAACTTGATGAGTGGTCCTATTTTAAGCATGTTTTCTACCATGTCAAATGAGGATTTTCTCGATTTTGAAAGGATTGTATTTTGTGATCAACACTGCGGGAAAATCTAATTGGATGGTTCTTAGAAAAAACTGCTGCAGTTTTGCTAGACAGTGGGAGGGGGGTTCTTTGTTTTTTTTTAAAAAAATATTAAATGTTCTTTTATTTTCTTTTTTTCTTTTATGGAGAGCCTGAAACAGTGGTTTTGATACCCAGAAGTGCATAAAAAAAATTGTAATCAAAGAGTGTTCAAAACTGGGGTGCAAACTTCAGGTCCTCCTCAAGGGCCCAACCCCCAGGATTTAAAGGACATTTAGAGGGATTCTCCCTTTACCACAAAGCTCTGTCCCCTTTTCCTGAGTTCGGCTGGAGCATCTCCCAGGGGTAAATGTATCATAGTGCGGGCTGTACAAGTCGCCGGAAATCGGCGAGATGACAGCTTAAATTTAAAGCGGCGCTGCCTTGTAAAGGGAAGTTTCCCTTTACAAGGCAGCGCCGCTTTAAATTTAAGCTGTCATCTCGCCGATTTCCGGCGACTTGTACAGCCCGCACTATGATACATTTACCCCCCAGAGTTCGAACTTCTGCCCCCCTCCCGGAAAAGGGGGATCTTCAGGGGTTTAGGGAGGAAGGAACCGTATGGCCACACACCTTCCTTAGATCTTGGGGACTGAAGGCCTATAAGGGCAACCCGCACCCTGCAATCCATGCATGAAAAACACACAAGTAAACGTGACAAACGTGGAGGAAAATAAATCCGTGCCATGAGATCCGGGCCCAGTCTGCTGGGCATCTAATCTCACCCAGCCAGAGGACAAGGGCAAAGTGCAGACAGAAATGACGAGACAAGTGCTTGTGCCTTACTCTATCACAGTGAGGGTGACCAGTCCCCATGTGATTTTCCAGGTCGCTACCCCAGGAGGCACTTCGTCCCAGGCTCTCTTGCTGCTGCACTTCTAGCATCAGAACAATTCTATCTGTCCTTTCAGAGAGTGGTGACTGCCTCTCCTACTAGGACAGTACTACACTGATTATATCCAAAAGGCCAGGTCTTCTTTAAAGAGTTAATACTGGTGTTCCACCTGAATTTAAGTAGTATAATAGGTAAAATTCAACAAACTGGAAATGGAAACTGTGCTGCAGGCCTGGCCTAACTGTGGCTATCCAGGTGTTATAAAACTACAAGCCCCAACTTGACATAAAGCTTACTCTCAGTATGTGTGTTTTGCGGAATTATTGTATGTCAGTGTTTTGAAGACGTCTCATTTCCTAAAAGTCAGAAATTAGCTCAGCCGCGATTGACATATCTGTTTAACTGGTGTCGCAATTTGGGTCTCCGTTTTAATGACTACAACTGAAGGGCAGAGTCAGTGATGTCACAGAAGCTTAACAGACTGTAGTCTCAGCTTTTTGTCATATATCAGATCCCATCAGGACACTGTCTTAAAGATGTTGATGCTCTGCATACCGGAATGGGAGATAATACAATATTCTTTAACAGTGCTGCAGTGAAATGTTAGGTTAACAATGTACTTTACCTTCATGGTTCATATGTTAAAATATATATTTTGCAGGTTAGTGGTCCTTTAACCAATGTTCCCCAGCAATGAATGTACTGTGGACAAATATAGCAGGTTACCCCTCCCTGCTTTATTAGAGCCTATCAAAATATTTTATTTTTATTTTAAAGTTACTTTTTCTTGATGTGTACCCCGTCTGGTACACCGTGTACCATTTTGTGGGGGGAAGCATTAATCATGAGACAGCAGCCTATCAGTTCACTTTTAACCAGTGACGTCATTGAGCCTTGAGTCTTAGTGACTAGACAGATAAAAGGATTATGAAAAGAATAAAAATATAAACTAGCATGCACCTCAGGAACTGTAGTATGATTTACATAATATCTAGTGATAATATAAAATAATATATGTGATATACTGTATTATCAGAGAATCTCTAATCATGGTGTTTTGTTGATTTTTGCTGCCAGTCTTATGTAGTCATGTGATCATTATAAACATCCCCACAAGGAGTGAGATTTTAGTGAGCTTGTAATTCTGGCAAAAATCTTGTTATATCATCACTAAGTAAAATCTAGTGTTTACTTGGTGATGATATGTTGGTTTAGGTATATTGCTAGATTGCATTTTGGTATTGTGTGGCCTTGTATTAGGCATAATTGTACCCCATTCAGTTGATGATAGGCTGGTGCTGAGACCAATATACATAAAACAGAACTTCTACCACTGACATCCACTTTATTTTCACCAGGGAATTGAGAATGTGAAAAATGAAATTGAAGACGCAGAGGAGCCTTTAATAGACCCGGTGTATGGCCATGGCAGGTAAGGCAGCCTGTATTCTCGTCTTGTGTTTCCATAGTCTTGAAAATGATGTCTATTTTGACTATCCAGCTACATCAGGCGACTTGAATTCCAGGAAAGTGAGTTTCCGTGGCGAAAACTGGGATTGTCCTGGGAAAATGGTGACACATTGTAGCACTAGTGATAGCTTAATGGAGTAGTGTCAAATGTGACATTTAAATGTAGAATACTACGACAAGTTATATGTATGGACTTGGTTTTGTGTGTTTCTTCCCACAGTGTTTGCATTAGTTTAACTGCTTTGTGCTGTAGGAGACCCTGCTCTTTCCATTATGTAATTCTTAATCCGTGACATACTGTTTGCCTCTATCCCCCTCCTCACATAATGATACTACCTGTGTCACATGCAGCCCTGTCCTCAATAACATAATCATACACGACCACAGAATTAGCCACATTATCTCCTGACATTCTCAGTGCTGTCAGCATGATGTTGCTCTAATTGACCTCATGTTCTAAAAGGGTTTTTAATGGTAATAGGTGCTCTGACCTTAGCTAAAGACATAGACACAAAATCTTGAGCGTAGAATTTTACGGACATCTCAGAGTGGGTACTAACATGACCCCACCAACTTGTAAGACTGTATCAGGCTAATCTTTATGGGATATGCAATTAGTTGCTTTTCAGAATACTATTTAAGATATTCGTGGACATAAGGAAAACATTTATTTAATAGCTTTAATTTCCAGGAAATCATCACTACGTAGAAGTAATGGTTATTTTCCTTTTCAATCCATATTAAAATGTATATGTATTGTTTCAAAACATGCTTTATCTGCGTACGTAGACTAACATATTGCATAGTTAAGGCATCATAGCCAAATGTTTACTTTCTTCATGTCCAGTAATAACAACAGGCACACTTGTGGCAACAGTAGAAATATGTCCCATATATAGGTATTTTTGACTTGTGGGAGTATTGTATCTTCATTCAAAACCAGCTGCACACAGGCAAGCGATCTAGTGGGTGGGTCAAAAGCAGATTGCAGCCAATTAGAATGTTAATAGTAGCACCAAGGTATTAAATCTCCGTCACCTCCTTTGTGTTCATTGGTCGCCACGTTTGTGGTGGGAGTGGCCAAGCCAAAATGTACGTCATGGGGGTAGAGTCAATTGCCAGCGATGTGGAGCACAGACATTACCTCTTTGGGATGCTAGGAAAAGATGATTGGAGATCCCTAGCGTTACATTGGTGCGATATGTCTCCGTGGACATTCCGGAGACACATCACGCTGAATTTAATCTCCCCCAACGTGTGCAAGCGCAAAATTTCGTCCATTCATGGGCCATATGTCGTGTCAGTGTTGCTGTGATACTTGGGGATACGGGGTTGATATTTCCAAATCGAATTTGATGGACATAGTCTGTTGCTTCTGGGCAATTCTGTTATTCTTGATTTTAAATACTATTTGGGGAGATTCAATTCAGCACAGTGTGTCTTCGGAAACGTCCACAGAGACACATCACGCCGGTGTTCTGGCAGGAATCTCTGCTCATATTTTCTTGCGCCCATTAGAGTTGTGCTGAAGAATGAGTGGAGAATCCTACCGTAATGGCTGGCGATGTCCACGCGGCACATCACCAACAATCCAACCTCCCTCATTGTATTGGCTGTTCCCTTCTGAAGCCAGGAATTTCCCTGTACTAGGCACCTTCGGCAGATAAACTCCTATACAAAATGTAGTGTATAAATGTTCTACATAAGAGTATGTCTTACTGTAAATATAAAACGCTTCTAGCAGGGACAGGGTTACACCATACTGAAAAGTTTGGTAAAATTAGTACACTCTTCTGGGGTTAATGCTCTATTTGTAATCAGCACACGGACAACATACATTTTGTGTTCTCTCCTACTATTAATATTGACTACTAAACTTTATACCTTTATGAATAGGTTGACATTTTCGCCTGATGTCGTGTTAGTGTTTTGTTTGCATGCAAGTTATCGTTTATTATATTTGTGCTGTTTATATTTGGTCGCTTTTGCTTAATTTCTTATTCATTGTTCTATCTCTTGTAGCCAAAGTTTGATTAACCTCCTGCTGACTGGACATGCTGTTTCCAATGTGTGGGATGGAGACAGAGAATGCTCGGGAATGAGTAAGTCACCATCTCCTCTCTATCATTAAGAAGTGTCTGAATCTCCTGCTTAGAATACACTTAGGACATAATTTAGGATCGGCACTGGCAGCAACATTGTAATCCATCACCCAAAGAGACGCCGAAAGCCGCCTTCACCTGCGATTTGTTTTTATGGTATTTATATAAGGACTTCCAGTGACATTTGAATTTAAATTCCGGCCCTTCTGTATTCTGATTGGATAATGCAGTCTAACTACGTAGACCGCCATACCAACACTCCTAGTGGCATGGCACTGTTCTAATGCCCATTACCCTTGTCCTTTTATGTTATCCTAGTAGGGGGAGAGTGAATTTTAACATTTTAAATGGGAAGTGTTATCTATAATATAGTTTATACCATAACATGTAGAATAGTCAAGGTGAAACACACTTCTATATGGGAATGTGATGAAAACAGTTTATTTTAAAGGACTTTTTCTTGCTTGTCCTATAGAGCTCAATAAACGCGCTTCACTTGTGCTGGTAGCTCAAAACGCGATTGGCTTACTATAGCAGTGGTTACATATAGGGGGCTGGTCATGTAGGAGCTTTTTTCTGCAGCTTACTTGGATGAAAAAACTCACAAAACATACATTCACTACTCGTGTTTCTTATTTATTTTATTCATTTCAGTGCGATGTACTCAGCTTTTGTACAGAGTTGACCAGCAGGTGGCAGTAGCGCCATGTTCAGTCGTGTTCATTAGGTGGTAGCATTGGAGAAATGTCTTCAGAGCTGGCTGACCTCCCCGAGCACTTTTAGCTCTGACGAGAGAAAATTAGTTTTTTCGTTCAGGCCATTTTTCCCCATATGTCCTTCACCGTTATTAAAAGGCTTATTCCTTTTAAGTATTAATGAGGCTTGTATGTATTATTCCACTCCAAAGGCTGGAAGAGGAAGATGAGGGAGATAGCAGATTTTGTTCTTTTTATCTGGTTTATCTTTTAAGAAATCACTTGGCTTAAACTCAGTCCTGAAGTTAACTTGCTGGGAGCAGTTCAGCCCTCGCACAGCCTGAGAGCTGCACTTGTAACACATGCACCGGGTTTAAAGGGACGTTGTCCACAAGTTCTATCCTTTCATTTCATTGTTAACCTGATGTTCAGGAGCGTTGCTGGCGGCATCCTGCTTGATTTTTGTGGCCTCCAACGCAGCCTCCGACTTCTCCAGAGACCCAGACAGTACACAGGTGGATTAGAGGAATATATGTGAAGTTATTAATATTTCACCTGCTATTGAGTGGCGGTCTCCAGTACTGTTGTTGTGAACCAGCACTGAGGATCTTCATTGGGAAACTCTGAACCACCACAACATCAGCATTGATCGCACGGAGTATGCCAGCCATGGTAGCAGTGCCCAGTAGTAGTAATTTATGCCTGCAGTGATAGTGATACTCGTTAATAAGCCGCAAATAGAAGTAATGTCAGATAATAAGCCAACGTTAATAGAGTTGCCCAATAACATGCCAGTAGTACTAGTAATGTGCCAGCAGCAACAGTAATGGCAACAAGCCATCAACAGTAGTAATGCCTATTAATTTATCAACAGTAGTAGTGTTGCACAACACTGTCATCATCACCATAATGCCCACCTATAAGCCACTAATAATGCTATATAATATGTTGGCTGGATTGGCAGTGCCAAGTAATATGCCACCAGTAGTGCCCAGTACAATGCCACCAGTAGTGTCCATTAATATCATTTTAACAATGCCCAGTAATAATGCACAGTAAGTGGATGTCTACTATGTCTGCAGCTATCCCTTACTCTTGCTTGTACCTGGTAAATAAAAGCGGCAAAATAAAGCGTGTGGGATGGCAGCAGACGTTCACTTACTGGTAGTACAGTACAAACGGCGCTCACAGTCTTCTAAACTGTTGGTGCTACTTTCCGGGTAGTAGATGGCGCTGCCAATGTCATGCTAGTGCTGCTTGGGCTGCGTTACTGCAGGGCACTCTGACACCCCCATTTGATGGATGGACGAAGTAATGACATTAAAAAATATTTTTGATGCACGTAGGTTGCATTCATGCTCTGGGACAGTGCAGGATGGCATATTTGGCAAAGCTGATCGTTCTTTTGTTTGGACAACATTTTACACAAAAGTATAAATTTTGCTATTTTATGGTTGAAACTGCTGCTATACTTTACTGTTGTTTCTCTTCCTCGGGCCTCCGTGGCTTGTTACAGTGGATGAACTAAATAACAGGTCATGCCCTCTTGGGGTGTTGCTGATCAAGTAATTGTTCCTCAGAGATTTCATAGAAACATGAAATAAACTTTCAAATATTCCTAGACTAAAGAAAGCAAACGCTGCTGACTTGTAGTGCAGGCTAAGCCTTGGCTTTTCAAGTTGGGTAAATCACGTAAAGTAGGTTTATATTCTGTTTTATATTGCTCAAATAAAATCATAAATTCATTGGCCAAAGTCAGTAATCTAGTAAATAGCCATTTTATTTTTCTAAATGAAGCAAATTCTTGTGATTTTCAATGATTTATTAAATTGGTTGTTTGTTTAAAAATCTCTTATTAATTTCATTAAAAAAAATCCCATTCATTTTAGTGGCCCATGCATTTCAATGGGCCTAGTTCCACAAACATCAGCATGTCCTGTCCATTCACTTATTTTTGTAAGCCTCTCCCCCTGTTATATTGAGGTCGGTCAGCCTGGTGCTGGTTAACACGTACGCAGTGGGACCCTCCACTGGTTGTTTCCTTGTTTTATTGGGAACAAATACAGTCTGACTAGCTCTGGGGCTGGTTGAGGAATTTTGGGTATTGGAGGGTGTTGTCCCTTAACCAACCCCAGTACTATTCTTTCTAAACCATTGAAATGAATGGAAAATCTCACTTCTTTTTTCTCAAATGTCTGAATTTATTGAACTTGGAGATTTCAAATAAAGAAAGCTTTTAAATCACCCTTTGCCAGATTCCTCCCATTGTATAATATACATTGCAGAAATGGGTAAATAACATGTATGCCTATGAGAACTTTATAACCACCCTGTATATACATAGGTACCTGACACTAAATACCTTAATATAACGATACAACTTGTATTTTGTGGACCTTTCGTAGCAAATATACATAGATAGGGAGCTAGCACATGAAACTAATTTAGTATTACAAATATTTGTCTCTTGGAAAGGGTTGAACATCTACTCTTATAAGATGTATTAGTTACTTCTGAGTCTGTAGTTCGTTCATAGAGTTTAGACACTTATTTTCCATTATACAACATTTTGTGACCACTGATCTTTTGTTGCCTAAAATAGCATATCTGAAAATCAGTTAATCTAATTAGTGTTTCTTGTTTTGTATATTGGAGTTCCTGATGGATAAAAGTATCATGTTACATATTGTGATTTAATATAGAACTCTATTAATAAACCAGAGACTATAATTTGTGTTTCTTGTTAAAATAAGAAACGTGGAATTCCTGGGTACATTGTTGTGGGGCTATGCGAATCCCACCTCGATCCTAACAATATGTTATGGACATGAACTAACGTTTCAGATTTAGTGATACATATTTATTCAGGCACGGAGGCACCATTACCCTCACTTGTCCAGCCTCTGTTTCTAATTAATGAAAAGGTTTTGGGAATTAATGCCTTTACAATAGTGGAGCTCAGTAAAGCGCCATATTTATACAGCACGTGTGCAGGAGATATGAGTTGTCATTACGACCGTTCCCTAATGTTATACAGTGAACAAGAAAAATCGTTGCTTGTAGGAGATAGTATATTAGGACAGTGTAATAATTTATGCTGTAACCTTGTCAGAATATTACTAAGTAAACTATAGTCGCATCTGATCATACAACACTTGGCAGTAGCAGAGATCATGTGAACACTACAAGCAGCGCTGTCCAAGTGTATAAGTGATGGGAGGCATATTCTGTGCATGATGTACAGGGACATACCATTGCCGTCACATTACATTAAGGGAGCTTTGATGGCCACAAGATAAACAGCCCCCTAGTTCAAGGCAATATATATGTACAGTTTATAGGACACACACACATAAAACGTGCTACACGTTGGGCTTTGTTTTCTTGGTTTTTTACTGCCTATTCTTTGGGAAGCAAACCTTCCTCCGAGACCAGTTGTGTGTGTTCTGTAGGAATTAACCTAGGCTAGACATATCATTTATGTACCAGAATTATAAACCGCTTCTGCACGTTTCTCACATTCCGTCCAGGATTTATGGATTTGTCCTGAAGAGACTGGTGTTTGTCGGGGATGTGGCTGCTGGCATTGCTGCCTGAATAAACCTATATGCAGCCAGGTTGAAGGGCCCTCCTGGTTTCAACTCGGGCACCATATCCACTGCATGATCTGGCATTCCCAGTGAAGGAAGTGCTGAGCACTGCAATAGCAGTCAGTATGTACTTCCTACAGAATTTACAATAGCACTATTTGCTGCCTACAGAATTCACAATAGCACTATGTGCTGCCTGCAGAATTCACAATAGCACTATGTGCTGCCTGCAGAATTTACAATAGCTCTGTGTGCTGCCTGCAGAATGTACAATAGCCCTGTGTGCTGCCTGCAGAATTTACAATAGCTCTGTGTGCTGCCTGCAGAATGTACAATAGCCCTGTGTGCTGCCTGCAGAATGTACAATAGCCCTATGTGCTGCCTGCAGAATGTACAATAGCCCTATGTGCTGCCTGCAGAATGTACAATAGCACGATCATCACTGTCAGATGCTATGAGTCCAGAGTGTCAGTACTCTGGACTCATAAGAAGCCCATGTGTATTGGAACAGAATTGTAACAATAAGCTGTTGCAAGGGGGTTGTGGAAATTCATTTATTCCAAGTGGCAGGGGTTCTGCATTAGAGACCTGTCTTTCTGATAATTGCTGGGAAGAGTTTAATTTTAAAATAATTATTTGCATGGATACCGCTTCAAATTACTAATAAATGAAAGAACAATTTATTACATGCACAAATCAGAGAATGAACACTAAACTTACTTTGGGGGAAATTATTTGAGGCAGTAACTTTGGTAAAGGCACATGTGAGGGTTTATACTCTCCTTATACCTTCTTATTGCAGCCAAGATCCTGTTATACTACACTGTAGAAGCCGTCACCTGGTGGGCTGAACACTCCTGACTCTGTGATGTCCACCCTCTGATATTTTTTTATTATGACTTGTTGGTTTCACTTATGCTGTTGCTTGTATTCCCAACTTCAAAACACACTTGTTGCTCCACTTACCCAGATTCTCTAAGTGGTGCCCCTGCTCTCCCTTGCACAGCTACCTCAGTGCATCTTCCACTGTGGCTAATGGCTTGTAATCTCTCTCCACTCCTGCCCTATGTCACTGTCTTACTGTTTCTTACTCACTTATCCCTTATCTCTACTGTCCTAACTACTTCCCATTCCATTGCTGATCCTTTTACATCTTTTCTTCCTCTTCACTCTCCTACTACTTCTACAGTCTCGCACTTTACTCACTTGTCCTGGTCTCTTTCCTCACCTCACTTGTAACCTATCACAGTCCTTACCTTCTGCCATACTCTCATTTGTCTTTTCCACGCAATATTTCTCTGCATGACTCTGCAAGATCTCAATTGCTACATCTCCTGTACATTTTTCTCTCCATTCAGCAGTTCCACCCATTCCCCCTCATGGCTCCACACATCACTACTCCATACTACAGATCCAAGCCTATTCCCTCTATTCCCTGTTGCTCCCCCTTCCACCATATATCACCCTGTCTCCCCCGAACATCCAATCCCTCCAACCATATTCCCATCACTTCTCTTACTCAGCTTCCCCTGTCCTGTGCACTCTGGAATGCAAGATCTGTGTGCAACAAACTCAGCCCCCCATTCCTTTGGTCTCCTGGCCCTTACAGAAACTTGGATCTCCCCCTCTGATACAGCTTCCCCCGCTGCACTCTCCCATGGGGGGCTCTCTTTCTCCCACAGTCCCGTTCTGGGGACAGCCAAGGAGGTGGTGTAGGTGTCCTACTGTTTCCTGGCTACACCTTCAGTGTTATTCCTCTTGAAACCTTCTTCTCCTTCTCCTCTTTTGAAGTTCACTCCATCCGCCTCTTCTCCCCTCTCCATCTTTGTGTTGCGGTCATCTATCATCCCACTGGCCCATCCTCTCAATTTCTTGATAACTTTGCCGCCTGGCTTTCCCATTTCCTTTCTTCTGATCTTCCCACTATTATTATTTGGGGATTTTAACATCCATACCGACTCTCCTATAACTACTGCTGCCTCTAATTTCCTCACTCTCACTTCCTCCCATGGCCTCTCCCAATGAACAACTTCTGGCACCCACTATGATGGTCACTCCCTGGACCTAGTGTTCTATCTCTGTGACATGTCCAACTTCTCCTATTCTGTCTTCCCCCTCTCTGACCACAATCCCCTTTCCTTTACCCTCTCTTTACCCCTTGCCCCACCTCTCCGGCCCAAAGTCGCTCGCACGTTGCTGCCCATCAACCGCATTGACCCCATCATCTTTGCATCCTCTCTCGAACCCTTACTTGCTCCCATTTCTTCCCTATCATGTCCCAATACTGCTGTATCTCTTTTCAAAACCACACTTTCTGTTGCCCTTGATACTGTAGCCCCTGCCATCTCACTTCGTCCCCGCCAATCTAAAACCCAACCCTGGCACTCCGCTCTTACCCGTCTCCTCCAAAAGTGCTCCCTCTCCTCTGAACGCTAATGGAGGAAATCCTGGTCCATTGCTGACTTCATCCACTATAAATTCATCCTTTCCTCCTACTATTCTGCCCTGTCTCTTGCCAAACAAAGCTATTTCACATCCCTCATCTCCTCCCTGTCCAATAAACCCCACGCCTCTTTGCTACCATTAATTCTCTACTGTATTCTCCCACCTCCTCCGCCCTCGTCCATCATTGCTCTTGACTTTGCCACCTACTTCAAAGACAAAATTGACTCTATACACAATGATATCTGTTCTTGTCAGACTTGCCTCCCACCACCTGTCCTCTCTATCACTCACTCTGCCACCCTTGACTCCTACCCACCTGTTACTGTGCCTGAGATCCTCTCTCTTCTCTCCTCCTCTTCTACAATCTGTCCTCTCGATCCTGTCCCCTCCAAGTTTCTCTGCTCCCTCTCTTCCAATGCCTGTTGTCACCTTGCTCACCTCTTTAGTCTCTCTCTCTCTTAACTGGTATATTCCCCTCGGCCTTCAAGCATGCTCTCATCTCTCCTATTCTCAAGAAACCTTCCCTTGACCCATCCTCTCTCTCCAATTATTGCCCCATATCTCTGCTTCCCTTTGCTTCTAAAATTCTCGAACGACTTGTCTTCAATCGTCTAACCCACTTTCTCTCTTCCCACTTTCTTCTTGACCATCTCCAGTCTGACTTCCGTCCACTTCACTCAACTGAAACTGCCCTCGTGACAGTAACAAATGACTTGCTCTCAGCCAAGTCCAGTTGTAACTTCTCCCTTCTCGTACTCCTTGACCTCTCTGCTGCTTTTGACACTCGATCATTCTCTTCTCACCACCCTTCACTCCATAGGTCTTTGTGAAACAGCGCTCTCCTGGTTTGCCTCATACCTCTCTGGCCGCTCTTTTAGTCTGTCTGTTTCTGGCTCTTTCCCTCCCCCTCTTCCCCTTTCTATTTGAGTCCCACAAGGCTCTGTCCTTGGCCATCTGCTCTTGTCTCTCTACACCACCTCTCTTGGTAAACTCATTCAATCATTTGGCCTCCAATACCACCACTATGCTGATGACACACAAATCTATATTTCCTCCACTGACCTCTCTCCCGCTGTCCTAACCCAGATATCTAACTGTCTCTCTGCTGTAACTATCTGGATGTCACAGCGCTTCCTGAAATTCAACATCTCCTAATCCAAGCTCATTATCTTTACTCCTGACAATGTTGCTATTCCTCCCAATATCTCCCTCTTCGTTGACAACATCACTTACTCCTGTCACCCATGCCCGTTGCCTTGGAGTCACCCTTGATCAGTACTCAGCTTTACCCCTCATATCCAGTCCCTCACCAAGTCCTGCCACTTCTGCCTCCGTAACATTACGAAAATCCATCCCTTCCTCTCACAGGAAGCAACCAAAATCCTAGTGCATTCACTCATTTCTCGTCTCAACTATTGCAGCCTCTTTCTCACTGGTCTTCCTCGCTCTTGCATTTCTGACCTTCAATCCATACAGAATGCTGCGGCTAGGCTCATCTCTCTCTCCCACTGCACCTCTACCGCTTCTCCTCTGCGTAAATCCTTTCATTGGCTCCCTATCAGTTTCAGAATTCAGTTCAAGCTCCTTACCCTCACTTACAAAGCTCTTACCAACACTTCTCTCCCTTACATCTCTGACCTTGTCTCAAGGCACATACCTACCCGACCACTCTGCCCCGCCGCTGACCTCTGTCTCAATTCACCCCTCATTACCTCCTTCCATGCTCACCTCCAAGACTTCTGCCGTGCTGCTCCTAATCTTTGGGACTCCCTACCCCGTCTGACTCTTGCCCAACCTTCAGTCCTTCTACTGCTTACTCAAAACTCACCTTTTCAAGCTTGCCTATCCTACCACCTCCTAACCATTATATGCATCACCTCTTCTTCTTCGTCTGCCATTTAAATTTTTTCTCCCAGTTGGTCCTACTGTCTCTCACCACCCCTCCCTTTAGAATGTAAGCCCTCGCGGGCAGGGTCCTCCCTACCTATTGTCCCATGTCTGTCTCCTGTCACTCGTACGTCCTGTCACGTCTTTTGCTGCACTGTGTGTGAATCCCCATAGCTGTACTCACACTCATCTGTGCTGCTGACATTTATTACCTCATCTATTTGTTTCTTGCTTCTGTATCCGACGCTACGGAATCTGTGGCGCCTTATAAATAAATAATAATTTGTGCAGAGATTTTTAAAAGTGCTGTGAAATAGTACATTTCGATAGGGAATTACTGTTATCTTCAGAATAAATGTCTTTGAAATCCAAAATGTGTTAGTAAAATGTCAGTCAGGCTCAGACATGGGTAACTAATCATTATACCAAGTTGCATTAGGTCTACAATAATTATTCACCTTTTATTTTTTCCACCAGAATTGCTGGGTATTCACAGCCAGGCACACGTAGGTTTCCTGACACTAATGGAGTCCCTGCGATACTGCAAGGTAAGCTCCTTTCTCAGTCATTGACTCCTCTAAAGAGAGAGCCATTCTTATTACCAGTATATCACGTTTTTCCAGAGTATTATAACTCCCAGAGACTAGACTGCTTGGCCTCTGAACAGTACTGCGAGTCTAGTGTTCCAGACTGCAGGGTAATGGTCCTAGGAGACCAGTGTTCCGGACCTGCAGGTTAACGGTCCTAGGAGACCAGTCTTCCGGAACAGCATGGTAACAGTCTTAGGAGACCAGTGCTCTGGAACAGCATGGTAACAGTCTTGGGAGACCAGTCTTCCGGAATCTGTAGTGGCGCTAAATTAATAGACCCATGAGTCTCCTACTCTCCCCATCTGACTGTGAGGACAACTCGACCAATCCTATATGTTGGAAATGGTTTGAAGTAGCGACTTTTGACTCCTTCACTCATTTGTTAGGTACAAGAGGATTATTACATTTTAATAGGATTTTGGAGGAGAGGATTGTGGTACAGGCCAAAAAAATTGTTTTATAGTGACTTGCATAGTGAGGCAGGCTTGGTATATGACTGTTATATACACCAATTAGTCACAACATTAAAACCACTGACAACTGAAGTAAATAACATTGATTATCTTGTTACAATGGAGTGTCATATATCATATATTAGCCAGCAAGTGTACAGTCAGTTCTTGAAAAATGGACAAGCGTAAGGATCTGAGCGACTTTGACAAGGGCCAAATTATGTTGGCTAGACGACTGGGTCAGAGCATCTCCAAAATGGCAGATCTTGTGGGGGGTGTTCCCGGTATTCTGTGGTTAGTATCTACCAAAGTGGCCCAAGGAAGGACAATCGGTGAACCGGCGACAGGGTCATGGGCACCCAAGGCTAGCCCGTCTGATCCAATCCCACAGAAGAGCTGCGGTAGAACAGATTGCTGAAAAACTTAATGCTGGCTATGATAGAAAGGTGTCAGAACACACAGCACATCACAGCTTGCTGCTTAGCCGCAAACAGGTCAGAGTGCCCATGCTGACCCCTGTCAACTGCCAAAAGTGCCTACAATGGACACGTAAGCGCCAGAATTTAGACCATGAAGTAATGGAAGAAGGTGGCCTGGTCTGATGAATCAGGTTTTGTTTTACATTATCTGGATGGCTGGGTGCGTGTTCGTCGTTTACGTGGGGAAGAGAAGGCACCAGTATGCACTATGGGAAGAAGGCAAGTCGACTGAGGCAGTGTGATGGTCTGGGAAATGTTCTGCTGGGAAAGCTTGGGTTCTGGCATTCATGTAGATGTAACTATTACATGTACCACCTACCTAACTATTGTTGCAGACCAAGTACACCCCTTCATGGCAACAGTATTCCCTGATGGCAGCGGCCTCTTTCAGCAGGATAATGCACCCTGCCACACTGCAAATATTGTTTAGAAATGGTTTGAGGAACATGACAGAGTTCAACGTGTTGACTTGGCCTCCAAATTCCCCAGATCTCAATATGATCGAGCATCTGTGGGATGTGCTTGAAAAGTCTGAGCCATGGAGGCCTCACCTCGCAACTTACAGGATTTAAAGGATCTGCTGCTAACGCCTTGGTGCCGGATACCACAGGACACCTTCAGAGGTCTTGTGGAGTCCATGCCTCGACGGGTCCGAGATGTTTTGGCGGTACAAGGGGGGACTTACACATCATCAGCTATTTAATTTGAAAGTTTTGGCTGATCAGTGTATGTACCTCCTTAGCCTTCTGAAGTAGAGAAGTCACAAGGCTGAATTAGTGGTTGTCATTTCATTTGCAACAGATGAAAACCATTTCTGACTAATTACTTAGGCGTGTGCAACCATATAAAATGTAATGCACAGGTAAAAGTCCCCATTTAGACTACACTAAATCTACAAAAGCTTTTTTTGTAAAGCCCACTCTCTATGAACGGCTAACAGTAACTGGAATAGCCTAATATACTTGAAATAACTGGAGAGTTTAAACTTGCATGTCCATCATGCTTTCTTTCATTCCTCTGCAGAAGGTCAGAAATGAGGAGCTTCTTTCACAAAGCAGGAAAAGAGTGACTGACATGTTTGCAAACTTGCTTGGTGGAGATGCACTGTGTGGATTTGTACACTGAGATGGGACCATTGGTGTTGCATCATCTGTTTGACCGGTATCAGATCCCATCAGGACATTGCATTTAAGCTGTGGGAGGTATTTCTGAATATTTTGGGGCACACTCCATTAGCTGCAAAGTACCTCTGGAATGGTCGTGAAGGCACTCTGTGGCCATGTAATCTTGTAGATTACTCTTCACCCCCATAGAGGTGCGAGAAGACATCTGCAATGTTGAGGTACTGTAGTACCTGCAGGTTTGTGCAACCGCAATGTTCAGAGGAACATCGTGGCTTATTGCATATGCCCCTAAATGTTTAAAGGTCTATATAATGCCTAGTAGGCCCCATTCCCGAAAGACAGAGAAGCTAGTGAGGGTGAAAGTACTAGATTCAATGCTAGAGAGTATACCTGGCAAACATTTACACATATAGAGGTTAGACCTTTCGGTTCTGTTTTGCACATTTAAGCACTAGGGTAAAAAATTAAAAACCCACAAACTTGGATTTTGAACTTTCGTTAGTAAAAGTGTGCTATAATTGTAACATAGCTAAAAGCAAAGTACATTCTCTGTTTAAAATTGGTTGTCAGCGTCAGTCTCCTGTTTGTGTTCAGGAGCTGTGATTATATACCGTTCCATATCCATTGAGCGTCTTTCTTCTGTATGTGATCTGCTGGTTTTTGCATCTGTACCAGACACATATTGAAGCTCAGCTAGCTCACAGTTACTCATACAATATGCTTTCGGAAATAGAACACAAGGTGAAAGAGCACTTGCTCCATTTATCTCCATGCACGCTTCACGTGCCACTTCCCAAGATGTTTGTACCGAGAGTGCGCATTACGTAGGATATATGCACACTGAGCTCTGACACGTTTGATCTGTGTGCGCTCATTGTAATGCGCAGCAGATCCCGCATGGATAAAATATGCTTGCTTGCCCGTAAGAATTTCCGCTTTAGTAAATACTGCAGTGATTTATGAATCCGTTGGACAGTTACATAACCCGTTTCTGTAGTACACGTGTGGATGAATTACTCCACACATTGTTTGATGTTCACAGCCTTCTGACCTAAAGCCTATAAATGGAGAGGAATTTACTTGTTTAAAAATCTACATTTCTCTATGCACCATCTGAGAAAGACTTCAACACTTTTCACTAACTAAGAAACCTAAGCCCTTTAATCTGTTCCTTAACCGAAAGCACTGTAGATGTTTATACGCTTGTGTTTATTAATCTCTCAGTGTGATAAAAAAGTCATCTGATGTTATTGCATGAATGGAAAATATTGAGATTTAATACTGGGACTGTTCATTTAGGTGGGAAGAGAATGTTCACATGTTTCATTTACTAATATAACCACAGTGACTGCTGCAGAATTCTACGTTAGAGAAAGAAAACTGGACTGAATGTCTACACAATCTTGTAGCTGAGAATTATATTGCCTGGATACAGTAGTGAGAATTAGTGTTGTGTGTAAATATTACAGTGGTTCCCAAACTGCGCCGTGGCGATCACACAGGAGTGCCGCAGCCAGGGCCAGTGGTAAGCAAGGCGAGAGGACTACTTGGTAACAATCTTGGCTTAGGGGTGCCTTGGAAAAATTATGGCAACCCTAAGAGTGCCTCGAACGTAGAAAGCTTGGGATTCACTGAAATATAACACAGGTCATAGATGTATGGAATAATTAATTCACCTAAATAAAATGAATGTATAATTCCTAAACAACTACAATACACCCAGGGGTATATTTGCTAAACTGCAGGTTTGAAAAAGTGGAGATGTTGCCTATAGCAGCCAATCAGATTCTAGTTATCATTTATTTAGTACATTCTACAAAATGAAAGCTAGAATCTGATTGGTTGCTATAGGCAACATCTCCACTTTTTCAAACCCAAAGTTTAGTAAATTTACCCCCCAGTCTCTTCCAGATATAATTTATTACGTAGCATAAACCAAACTATTTTAGCTTTGCATTTTCTTATGCGTTTGTATAAAAAATGGATATATACAAAATAATTTAGATTTTGCTCATTTCTATGAAGGTGTTACAGCTTCGCCATATAACAGTCTGCCTATACCCCCACAGGGGATAGCATAATACTATCTGGCATATATGTTTCTCTCTTGGGGACTGTTAAGCAAAGCTCATTTTTGATGGTACTTTGACTTTAGGTTATATTTGGAAACAAGTTTTCTTTTTAAAATGAATGTAGTATGTAGTAATGATGGTGCTTATTATACACAACAAATACAATCTATATTTGCTAGTATGTAATTTAAGCGTTGTTTCATGGGTTGACAGAGAATCAAATGGTTCATTTAGAAAACTTGGCTGCTATGAACAGTGACACATGTATACTTGGCATTGATTTGCTTGTTTGGTGGACATGCTCTTTACACCTATTCATAGAACTTAACATCTGATAGCCTAAAAATGACATAGCTGCCAACTGTCCTTAATTTTCAGTGATCGTCCCATGTTTCAAAAATGTGTCCCTGAAAGTGTCCCTTTTTTTCATAACATTATTCCCTTTTTCTGTTTGGCATTAGCAATATTACAGTTTACGTTGTTTCTGTGTATTGATGACCATTTGTAATATTCATTTTTATTAACAGCTTTGCAATGTAATATTTGCAGGGGAGTATTTCAGATTCAGTGAACCATAACTGGGATTGCTGCACTGAGACAGTGTCGCTGATGACAGGATGCACTGGCTCAGAGAACTATGACTATTAAATGGCTGATTACAGAACTGTAGGCAGGATAGACAGCATAGCAAATAGCAGTGTATCCAATATCTAATTTTTTGTCCTAGTATGGGAACACTTTTATACACATACATTTATATATTGTTCCAGCTTTCATTTAAATTGCCAACATACCTACTAAATATCCCCTTATTAGCATAGCCTGTCACAGACATTAGGGAGGGGTTACAGCAAAGGACAGGGGAGGAGCCAAATAAAATATTCTGTAAAATACTTGGGGCTAGATTTACTAAACTGCGGGTTTGAAAGTGTGTAGATGTTGCCTATAGCAACCAATAAGATTCTAGCTGTCATTTTGTAGAATGTACTAAATAAACGATAGCTAGAATCTGATTGGTTGCTATAGGCAACATCTCCACTGTTTCAAACCCACAGTTTAGTAAATATACCCCTTAGACTAAAATATGTAAGCATTTGTAGATAAAACAGTTTTTCAATGTCCTAACAAAATGGGAAATTCTTGGTGAGAGGTCTTCAGTTTTTATTTCTGTTTTTCTTTTCCCAGGTGGGCACTTTCCTGAAATCTCCCAAATTTCCCATCTGGGTAATCGGCAGTGAAACGCATCTAACAGTGTTTTTTACCAAGGTAAAACGTTTTACATCGTCGCCTGCAACTTCTTTGTTTATGAATATTATATTGCAATTTTTTATTTCTCAGTCAAAGTGAAAACATGCTTTATTGATCAGCGATAATGAAAGTAGATTACAACCAGCGTCCACTTTTCTGTGTCCCAGAGCACTGCGGGTAAACCTTGTTAGTTCTGATGTTACAACGATTTGCTTTGGTAGCTACAATTCAGTTTTGCACATAGCTTGGGATATTTACGTACACGGATTCACCATAAACAATGCTGTAACCTATATGACCTCATATGGGTGCGTGCAAAAATGAGCGAAGTTGTCATTACCATAATTGACGGTAATGTGAACAGAAACATAACTTGTGGGTTACTACGGAACCTCGCGGCTAATTGCATTGGCCCCGTTTCTTCTCCACTGAAATAATACGAACTATGATCCATTGACACCAATAGAGTGCCAATCAGTCATGAAACTTACTCTGCTTTACCTTCTACTGCACGAGTCTTTCAGACATACAGGTTCCCATGTTTTACTACCTTAGGTGATCTACCACACACACAGTTTTACAAAGTAAATTATATCTGTTACATAGACCTACTGGCATTTTCTTTTTGTTGATTGTGGGTTAGGGAGACATTGATGTGGAGAATTCACTTTATGTATTTCTACAGTAAATATATACCTTATTTATGCATAATGGTAATACCACATGTGGCTTCTGCTTTCCTGCCTACTAAATGCCGTGTAATTTTCTAGGATTGGCTACACCTTTTCATCATATAGTTTTTGTGAGTCTATCTTCAATTACCACAGATTGCAGATCACAAGCCTTGTGCCATGTAGTCTAACATTAAGACTGAAGGTCTTACCATCTACATTTACCGAGATAATTACAGTGCTCCATCATGGGAGAACAATTGTCTGGGGGTCTTTTTTTTTTTTTTTTGTGTAAGTTTAAGAGTCTCGGCCTAAGTGTAGATGACGTTAAATGGTCCTGCACAGTTACATCTAGAGTCTTGTGGTTAATCTGAGTGTAATGTAACAAGCTGACATAGTCCTAGGCCTTGCCAACTTGTGGCTCTCCGGGTGTTTGTGGAACTACAAGTCCCAGCATTCCCTGCTGGCTGTCTACTGGCAAAGCATGCTGGGACATGTAGTTTCACAATGCCTGCAGGGCCACAGGTTGGCCAGGGCTGTCCTAGCATAAAATATGACCCTGATGCCTGGACGCAACTGTTTTATTAAAAGCAAGGTTAGGATGCTACCTGAGGCTAAACAACTTATTTCTTTAAAAAAAAAATTGGGACAACAGACTACTTGGAGTTTATTTGGATATAATAAAAATTGGGACACCAGACCACACAATCTTTTAGGCACCCCAGCCCTTCCGGCAAAGGCCAGAATTGCCAATCCAGGTTTAGTTCCACATGTTCTATCTCTGGGATCATCTACCACATAAACTAAGGAGGTTTTGCCGCTTCCTGCAGATTAGTTATACATTGATGGCACTAAATGATAAGCAGCTAAGCTCCTTCACCTCATAACCCCGGCAAGACTGCCCCGTCTGATCTCTGGTGTGTTTTTACTTCAGCTGTGGGAACTATAATTAGACACAACACAGATGTGACCTCACTGCGTAATTCATAAGATAAATGGACGTTGAAAATCTCCTTCTGATGCTCTCAGATCTCTGTGCCTGGGGGGAGGGTCCTTTGGCACATAAAGTACACTTTGGGCTTGTTAAAAAACAGCTGGATCCGACTATCTGTTTAAATCGGAGCTGGTGGGTTGGTAATCTTCCTTTATGGGGGATTCTTGCTTATTTCGTCTCATACTCCTATGTGGTGTTGGAATTATGCATATTATTTTAGTACCCTTAAAATAATATGCAAATTGTGGTAACCAGTGTTTTATGAGGGATGTTACGTGCAAAGGAGATACATCACAGGCTGCGAAACACTTATTTAAAAATAACATTTGTAGAATATAATGCATTGTGTTCTTGAGCGGCTGACAAGATTGTGTCAGTGATGCTGTGTAAACGCTCTTCACGCACTGTGAATAGACGTGTCGCAGACATAAAAGGCAGCACCTATAATGTTGCATTGCATGCAGTGTTTCATTCATACATTATGTAATGAGAATGATCTAATTTCTAGGTAGCGGAAACTGTTAAACTTTTTGGACTCCTTAAAATATATCTTCTACATGTGTGTACAACAAAATTTAGTCTGTGATTGAATTAGTAATTATTACAACAAAAAGTAAAATTTTTCTCATAACTAATGTTAAATTCTTAGTCATGCAAAGATTTCCACAGTATACAGTCAAGTCCATAAATATTGGGACATCGACACAATTCTCATATTTTGGGCTCTATGCACCACCACAATGTATTTGACATGAAACTAACAAGATGTGCTTTAACACATGAAATAGCTTTTGAGTCGATTGTCCCATTACTTTTGGTCCCTTAAAAAGTGGGAGGCACATATAGAAACCGTTGTAATTCCCACTGTTCACCTGATTTGGATGTAAATTCCCTCAAATTAAAGCTGAAAGTCTGCAGTTAAAGCACATCTTGTTTGTTTCATTTCAAATCCATTGTGGTGGTGTATAGAGCCCAAAATATGAGAATTGTGTCGATGTCTCAATATTTATGGACTTGACTGTATGTTGATCATCACAAGCTGTGTACTCCGCACTGTAAAGAGCAAGTACAGGAATAACTGGGTGCAATAAACTAGACAAAGTGGAGGCTAAGTTTAATTAAATCGTCAGTACGTTCACCCAGATACGTCAGCTGGAGAGGCTGCCCAACGTACGGGTCATTCCTCACATAGCGGGAAGGAATGAGCCCAGAGCTCTGCACATTTTGGTCAGATGACAAAAACCTAATAGGCACAATTTGGAGCTAGATATCCCTTTCAATTCCAAAAATGTTTTCCTCCCACTCAGAGTTACAACAGTCACCCATCATCAGAATAAATTAACTCGACATATAATGTCGGCTGGAGACTAAATGGAAACAGCCCCTCAAAGTAAGCCATCATTAACGGGATTATCGGGATTTGGTACATGGAATAAATATATGACCAATATGATCAAGGGTTCAGCCAAATCCTTCTCCATAACATGGGACCCTGGACATCCTTTTTCAGTTCCCTTTCACATAGACTGACCTGGTACTATTGGCCCATATCCCTGTGGCCCTGGCATAGTCTCTACCTGGCCTTCACCCTTAATGCGTTTCTCTCCAGGCGACCCTTCTGGGTCAATTTTATTTTTAGTGGCATCAGATCATCGTTATGCCGTGGCTGCTTGGTGGCCTGGCTACTGGCTTCTCAGCTTCGTCGTATCTGTAGACGTGCACCGTTCATGTATATTATATCTCTTAGACCATTTATGGAGCCATTGTGTGCTGTGAGCACCAGTATAGGGCGCAGTGATCCTTAAATGATGTCTGTTACGTTCTACTGTCTCCCTCGTGGCACCATGAACAATGAAATGGGTACAAAGAGCAGGCGGGTTTTTTTTTGTTTTTTTTATATGTGGCTTTTTGTTTCCAATGACTATGTAACAGGCACACAGATTTCGTTAGGATTCATTAAAATGTTGTTATTTCACAGACGATTATATATTTACTTATATCGTTTTCTAATTATAGAAGTTTTATTTTCTCATTGATGTGTTGACCAGGTAATGGCCGGTCCTGTTCTCATTATTGGCTGGCAGGGTAGAGGTTATGTAAACATTGGATTGACAGGCGCTGTCCCGTTCCCAGCAATCAAACGGAAAGAAAATTTTGTTGTAAAGAAGTCGTGTCTGGTTTTATTTATTTGTTTTTTTTAAAAAAAAATTAAAAAAAAAAAGTGTTTATGTGAATAATTTAACTGTGCTGTCCAGAGTTGAGCAGGATACAGCCTTCTAATCTGTCACTTATTTTACAAATGTATATTCTAGAATGTCTACATTCATCTTGGTAATGGTCTATATTCTCCTTACCCTCAGCCGTCTCTCCTTTTCATACTCTGCCCCGGATCTGTGATGATTTCTCCAGTGTCCCCAATGATTACACAGGAGGCAGCCATTTTATGTGCACAAACAATGTTCACACAATGAGCTCTACTTTTACTATTATTATTTATTTTAGAAACCATTGTCAACATTTGTGTACAAAAACCTCTTAATGTGACATCATGAGTTCCTAGTGAATTGATGGACTTTATTCTCCAGAATATTGGTTCCACCCACAAAATGGCTGCCTCCGCTATGTTATAGGCAATAGTTATACTTCCACTGCCACCCCTCTAAATATTTGCCTATATCAGATTTACTTCCCTAATACACCCTCTACCCCTTTCTGTGGTCTTACCCTATATAGATTGTAAGGCAGTTTGTCTATGAAACGTGTTTCACTGTATGTTTGTAGTTTGTCGTTTTCTTGGCATTACTGTTTGTTTTATTTTGCAGCACTGCAGAATGTGTCAGTGTTTTTTTTATATATTTGTTTTTTAATACTGGATATTTAAATAATTAAAACATGTTGCAGACACACGGACACTGTGCACACTAGCCGTCCCAGCTTCAGAAGCACTCTAAATCTTTCTAGCATTTTTATTGCAGCTGGAAAAGTGCAGCACTTTTAAATTTCAGTTTATAACGAACGCTTAAACCGCTTTGTGTGACAGGGTCTGCTCAAATATAATGTACTTCAGTTGGAGAGTATCTTTATTGAGCTTTTTGGACTCTTGTCCAAAATGCTGCTGTGAGCATTTTAAAAAAAAAAACGCTGGAGCGATGAAAGTGCTCGCTGGGCATCCTGTCTGTTTTCATTTCAAGTTGGAGCGATTAGAAACTGCACCCTAAGTGCTGCGTCAGTCTCCAAACTGATTTAGAGGAGGTGTCAGGATTGATATGTAGGCGATTCCTTGACAAATACTGAGCCTCTCACCCTTGTTTTTTAATTTTACACATCTCAGTTCTTTATATTTTGTAAATGAACTTTGCGATTTTGGATACCATTGTTAAGTTGAGCAATGGTTTAGTTATTTTAATTGTCTTCTGTTTAAGTGTTTAACATTCTCTTCCATTCGACTCGCTACAAATGGATCGCTGGCGAGAGGCTACGTTTGAAGCCTCGGGGACACAGAGAGAAAAATAATGTTGTTTTCATCCAAGATCAAGTCAGTACATCAGCAGTATTTTCACTGTGTGTCTGCAGGGATCCCAAATGTAACTTGAATTCAAATGTCTGTGAAAACATTTTGTTTGTCTTCACCCATGAATAGAAAACTTGTAGCTTAACAGCCTGAAAAATAGCTTGACAGGATTTTTTTTATAACACACAGTGATATATATTGAGAATACCTTCTTTCTCCGTCAAAATTGCATTTGGGATACAATTACTTTTCACCGTCAATAGAGGCTCAGTTTGTAATTGCTGGTGTTTTAACAAACATCAGTGAAATTGCGCAGGGTGATCACCTCCAGGAGGAGTGTTCAATGCATACAGATAGTGGAGGCATCCATTTTGTGGGGTTTACCATATGCTAGCCTACTTTTTGGACCTTCCCTCCAAATTGCATCATCAGGCCCCGCCCTCTTCAGAAGAAAGTGAAGCGGGAACCAGGAGGGTGGACGACTCTGCTGGGAGTCTCCCGGACCTTACGGGAGAGTAGGAAAGTATGATGTACCAGTATTTCTGGTAACCAGTGACCTCACAGGGCCACCGTCTCACTAATATTCATGAGCTACAGGTTCCTTGGGAATTGACAAGCCACAAAATGGCTGCCTTCACTGTGTGTGGGTGACAGATCCATTTTAAAAATAAATAAAAGGAAGCTTGATTTTCCTTGCTCCTCATGTTTTCCATTAAAGTTTATCTGTTACCATCATATAGGAGATTTTTCAGCCTTCAATTCACTGATTGCTAGTGAATTGATAGTCTGCGTTCAGTCCAGAAAATGGCGGCCTCAGTGTGTAAGCATCTTTGTCACCCACATAGTGAAACAGATCAGGATTGTCGGCAGACAGCTGAGCCTGCCAGATGCAGAGGGATTGGGCAAAACAGGGCACCTAAAACTATTCAAATGTTGTCAAACGGATATTTATGTGCAGCGATGTAATCAAGTTGTGCAGATAACTACAACATGGCGACATGTGAATGACCATATGCATCATCATCAGTTATTTATATAGCGCCACTAATTCAGCAGCGCTGTACAGAGAACTCACTCACATCAGTCCCTGCCCCATTGGAGCTTACAGTCTAAATTCCCTAATATAGACACACACACAGACCGAGAGAGACTAAGGGCAGTTTAATAGCAGCCAATTAACCTACGAGTATGTGTTTTTTTGGACTCTGGGAGGAAACTGGAGCACCCGGAGGAAACCCAGGCAAACACAGGGAGAACATAGAAACTTCACGCAGATAAGGCCATGATCGGGAATAGAACTCATGACCCCAGCACTGTGAGGCAGAAGTGCTAACCACTGAGCCACCGTTCTGCCCACCAATTCTGCAGAGCTGTAGAGAGATTATTTGTCATTCACATCAGTCCCTGCCTCATTGGTCTAAATTCCATAATACACACACAGACTAAGGTTAATTTTGTCAGAGGCCAATTAACCTTCCAGTATTTTATTGGAGAGATAAGGCTGAAGTCAGGAATCTAATTCATGACCCCAGTGCTGTCAGGCAGAAGTGCTGCCCAATACAGGTAAGTATTGCATTATTATTTATTTTAATTGATTTCTGACAATATCTTCACTATTATTTAGCTGAAATCTTCCAGGAGGATAAGTCTCCAATCCTGGGGAAAATTCTGGCAGTACCAACCCTAAAGTACCAGTTACAGGATAGGAAATAGCAGCTAGTAACCATTAACAAACATATGGAATTTACCAGAAATTAAGTTATGGCCGTGGGTATTGTTACATTTTTTTCATATGCACAGCAAACTTCATGTTTTTAAGTCTATTGAAGGACACTGTGGTTCCCTTTTACGCTCTTCTCTGTTCTACCTAACATGTAAAGACAGTATCAGACATCTTAATTTCTACCTTGGGATGGGAACTTTCACATATATATTTGTCATTGTTACAAGATGCATTTTCAGATTAGAGCATCTATATTAGTTGTCGCTGCCCTTTGTGACTGACTTGTGTGTAGCGTGATGCTCGGAGCAGCTCATACAGCTTCCAGTCTGGCTTCTATTTGACAATGAGTTTTATGCATCCTCTGCAGCGGAAAAAGAAACTGATCATCTCAGACTGATATCTGAAAGGCTCCGTCTGTTCCCTGGGCTTCCTTTGCATGCAATGCATATGTTTGGAACACTCTTTAAATCCTTCCATGTGACTTGCAGTGAAATAATTCATATGACATGATCACATGAATGACCTTAAATCTCAGGCAAAACAACAGCTTGACAGTATTCCCTCTATATTGTGTATGTCTGCAAGTTTATTTCTTATTTCTGTAAGAGAAAAATCCCCCTAGAACTCCCATTGTGTGTATGTTACAATGTAATTTAGGTATTTGGGCATGCTGGTGGTCCCATCGTAATGTTATTGTATGTAGATGAGTGGGAGGAGACTGACTAGCTGGCTTTTTTAACATCTCCTCAGGCAAGACTGTTTCCCAGGTTTTCTTTACCTTGCAGCCATATATTTTCTCACACTAGTTCTATTGTGACTCCCTGATCTTGCACACCCGCTATTTTCTAAATTCTGCAGAGTCACATTCAGCAACGTGACCTGTAACATGGCCAAACAAGCCTACTATCCAAGCCAGTGAGGGGCAATGTGAAATTTCTGTATGCCCAGAGGAAGGAGGTAGATCACGCTGCGACCCCCCCCTCCAGGTATGCAGTGTGACCTTGCAGCACCGTGCAGCGGAAGTCACATGACACAGAAGCCTGCTGCCCTCAATCTGATTTGATCGGGAGGAGCCAGCTGGGGGTCCGCAGGCTTGGCGGGCTGCCTGTTGCCCACCACTGATACGTAATGTAGCAGAACAACTGTATTGCCCTTTGTGTGCCCAGCATTCAATGTATGACTTTTATTATCTTCTTAATTTCAAGCTTTTGCTCTGTTTTATCAACCATTTGTATCTCCTTCCTGGTCTTTTAAAGCATTGCTGACAAGAAGTCTGATGTGTATATGGAAACATAGAAATTAGAATCTGAAGGTAGATAAGAACTATTTGGCCCATCTAGTTTGCCCATTTTTTAACCTCCAGCCCTATTTGATCCTTTATTCTTTGTAGGGCAGGGGTCAGGGAACTTTTTTACCTTTTACCCCAAAATATATTTAGATATGCCGACATTACCCCCTTGATTTGAAAGGAAGGAAATTGTATATTATTAATTATTGGAATTCAAAATTTTATTGAATCTATTCAAAATTTCTTTGAACGCTTCCACTTCAAAACTTCAGGTTTTGGAGAAATCATGTTGCTTCATTTTTGAAACGAGAGCATCATTATTGGGGCATTTTGATGTCGGAGCAATTTGGATACAGTCTTCAGCGTCCAATTTCTCTGCTTTGTTTTTATGTTCGTTAGAGTGGAAAATCCTTGTTCGCAAAGATAGGTTATTGCAAAAGGCAGCAACTTTTTGACTGCCTCCTCATGTGCAATTTTGAATGCCTTTGCAGCTGTTGACATCCAAAAATATGACAGATCTGCTTTGTTTTCAAATGCAATACGTGCTTCATTATTGCATCGAAGCTCAAGATGTGCCTCTGCCGACCCTTAGGCTCTTCTGGTACATCAGCAATTTCACATTTAATGGGGTCTACAATCCAACTGACAGCATGTGAATCGGCAGCATTACCCCCAGGAATTTCATTTTTACCCCATTTGGGGTAATTTACCCCTGTTCCCTGACCACTGTTGTAGGGATATCCTTATGTCTACCCCAAGCATGTTTAAACTGCTCTACTGTATCAGCCTCTACCACCTCTGATGGGAGACTATTCCACTTATCCACTACCCTTTCTGTGAAGTAGTTTTTCCTCACATTCCCTCTGAACCTACTTCCCTCCAGTGTCAGTGAATGTCCTTGTGTTCTAATACTTCTCTTCCTTTGTAGAATGTTTCCCTCCTGTACCTTGTTAAAACCCTTCATATATTTGAAAGTTTCTAATATTCAGGACCTTATGTCAAGTATCGTAATATATCTATGTGTTTGTGTAAAAGTGTTAGCTTTATCACAGCTGATATATAATATAAAGTATATTCATGGATGACTAAGGAAGATGTGAATGTTTTTAGCTTATGCACTTCTGTCTTAACTGCTCGATAACAGAGAACAACAGCTTGTACTCAGCTGCATGACAAAGGTAAATACAACGCCAGACATGTCAAAGTACGCTATCCTACCGATTGCTGAATGTTGTTAGTTGCTATTTTATTTAAGTCTGAGTTTGACACATTTTGTAAATGGTGTGAATACTTCATATAAAGCAGTTCTACATTTTAGTGGTTCTTTAATTGATTAGATGGTCATCCTATAGGCCGGGCTGCTTCACATAGAACACGCTAACTAGACTAGACCGACAGTTTTCAGCATTTGACAAGACCTGAATGTGATGGACACGTTTAAATGCCAGAAAGCATTAGTTTAAACCCACAGCTCCACAGGCGTTTCCACATCCAGTGAACTGGTCTGGCTAAAAAGTTTAGAATGAATTGTTTACGTTCAGTGCAAAAAGAATAAAGTGGTTTTCTTAATGAATAGTATGCTTCTTAACTAACCTTATCATAATGTGTATTTTTAACATGGGATCTCGGTTATAGTTAATATTCATGGTTGGTTGATTGTAGACCATGAAAATGTAATTGTACACGCCCGAGGGACAGCCAGCAAATGATTTCCTTTACAGAGAAAACGATCCTTCTCTTGCCCATCTGGTTCACGTTTTCCATGTTTAAATATGGATTCATGCTCTTCAGTTGGAATCCCGTCACCCAGCATCTATATGTATGTGATTTGTACATTCTGGTAAGAACAGGGAGCTGGAAGATGACCTCACGTTAGTTAGAACGGAGCTTTCGTCTGCTCTGCACAGTGATGCTGGAGAATATGCCTGCGGGGGATTCAGGAAGCCGATCAGTAACGGTGACCCTAGTCTGGGCTTACTGTAAGAGCGTGACCAATATGTAACATCTACTTGTCATGTAAATGGTCCATCCACATCTAGGAGGGAGCTTAGCAGTAACAAATAAGTAACTATGTGGATTGAAAAATAAGTAACTATTAATAAAACAAATATCCCTTAAGGTAAGATTATATGGGTATCAATAAGGTACATTTTAAAGAGCTGCAACGTGCATCGGAGATTACTGAAAAGTTTGTGTAACCACTTTTTTTTTTTATTAGCGTTCATGTGCTGAAGAACTTGCAGATTTGTATTTGAAAGTCCATAGAATTCCACCATAGTTAATGAAGAACTAATGAAATGGCGTACTTATCAGCTTCATGGAGGGCAAGATGGTAGTTATTTGTGATAATAGGACGGTCTGTTTACTATCTGTCAGTATTCTGTACACATGATTTCACCTCTACTAGACACTTTACGCAGAATACTGATGATACAAGTGTGGATGTTAGAGTTTGCGCAATATTGGTTTTATTACAGCCAAAATTCACAACAAATTATCTTATGTAGCACGGTGGCTAGCACTTCTGCCTCACAGCACTGGGGTCATGAGTTCAATTCCTGACCATGGCCTTATCTGTGTGGAGTTTGTATGTTCTCCCTGTGTTTGCGTTGGTTTTCTCCGGGTGCTCCTGTTTCCTCCCACACTCCAAAATCATACTAGTAGGTTAAATGGCTGCTATCAAAATTGACCCTAGTCTCTGTGTGTGTGTGTGTGTGTACACAGTCTAAATTCCCTAATATAGACACACAAACTCCAATGGGGCAGGGACAGATGTGAATGAGTTCTCTGTACAGTGCTGCGGAATTAGTGGTGCTATATAAATAAATGATGATTATGAATTGATCATCCCCGTCTACTGCAACAACCAGGATTTAGTGGTTTAATTTATTTCCTTTCATTCTGTACTCCTCATAGATCTATTCATATAATGTAACATCAGCATTAATGTACAATGTATTTGACCTCATAGTTTAAGCTCTGAGACCAGGAGTCGTGTTCTTCAGTTACTGATGTGGTGTTATTAAAGTTCCGTCTATATGTTCAGTGCAGCAGTGGGCACAGGAGGCCGCTAAGCCTTTACTTGCGGCCCTCCAGCCGGCTGCTCCCTTTCTGTTTAGAAGGGGGGGGCAGAGAAATTCCGCTTCGCGTGACCTCCTATACACAGTGTAGGGAGCAGAAGGGAGTGCACTGTTTTTTTTTTCCACCTTCCCCTGTGCCGCCCCGTTGGGGGTCGCTCCTGCGGCCTTCCAGGTACTTCATGTTGCTCGTCGCTGCTATAGAGAGAGAATCTCTTGTGCATTACAGTGTAATCATCGTTCATTTATAAAGCAGCAATAACTTAGTGTTCATATATTGACTAAAGTAACAGGTTGTGAAGTCATTGACTGTTACCTCTTACTTTCATTAGGGGAAACATTAGCAGATTCAGTTGCTTGACACTAAGGAAACATCCTTACAACACTGGGGTCATGAGTTCAATTCCCAACCACGGCCTTATCTGTAAGGAGTTTGTATGTTCTCCCCGTGTTTGCGTGGGTTTCCTCCGGGTGCTCCGGTTTCCTCCCACACTCCAAAAACATACTAATAAGTTAATTGGCTGCTATCAAAATTGACCCTAGTCTCTCTCTCTCTCTGTGTGTATGTTAGGGAATTTAGACTGTAAGCTCCAATGGGGCAGGGACTGATGTGAATGAGTTTCTCTGTACAGCGCTGCGGAATCAGTGGCGCTATATAAATAAATGGTGATGAATTGTGAGGAGAGGATGTTCAATGTAAATTGGTTTTACAATGGGCCGGATATCTCCACATACACAAATATAAAGTTCATTTGCATTATACACCTGTTATTTCGCTGATGGTGCCCTTTGAAAGTTGAAGGAAAATGAACAGACAGTAACAGGGAAAAGTAAATACTTTATAAACCCGAAGAAGATTGGAGAGTACTACATAGTGATGGAATAAATCTAGTGTGTAGGACTGTGACATGTAGAGGTTGTTATATCTTGGGTTATGTTACAAGCTGGAGCTCCGGATGGCAGGTGATGAATTGAAGAGAGAGGAGAGAGTACGGCTTGTGAATACACCTGTCTCCTGCATCAAATGTCAGCACCCATAAGTACAAAGACTAATGACTCTTCCGAGGCTGCTTTAGATGTGGTAGGAATTGAGTTGATATCGGGCATTGTTCTGCTTGTATTGCTGATGGAGTTATGTTTGCGTTCCACCTGTGGCCCCGTTAGGGCAGATGAAGTGCCCCGAGTATCTCATGAAAAGACTAGGGAGATAGAAAGGGAAAGTATTGCCTGTCTGAGTTCTAAATGGAGGCATTGTTGCAGGGGGTCAGAGAGGGTCTGCGTTACAGAAATAAATACTATTAGTCTAATGTTTTTACTTGTGAAATAAGCTTGTAAGGTTATGTAAATGCATGTTAGCAGAGGACCTTCAACCTGCTCACTGGGATAATTAAAGAGCAAGTAAAACCACTATTCAACATTAATATGTATATAAAATATTGACTTAACTCTAAACAATATATTTTACCTGCTTGACTCATACCTGAAAATATAAATTTTGGGTTTCAGCGGTCCCACTCTTGTACCTATAGGAAATGTTTACTTTACAATATATTTGTAAGAAATCCTATATTTTATTAAGCTCTCCTATGCCACAGACAGCATTACCTAGCAGAAGTTGTCTACTGGCCACAATGTCTGGATAGTTAAAGTTGACCAATCCGCTACATCCAATGGATGAAGTAATGTAGATATTTGGGCTGCTGCAAGATGAAACTGACCTTATATACCCCCTAGAAAACTGTGCTTGGGGTTCCTGTATTTTACACACTACAGAATGGGGATAACCATTATCCTCCAGCTACACTAGAGACTTTTTTAGCTGTTTGCAGTGTTCTCCCCAACACCTATTTCCTGGGTGATCCACCCGGCTGTTTTTACTTGCCACCCACTTCCTGGAGCCCAACAGAGTCCTACTATAAAATAATAAACTATTGTTTCTCCTATTAGAACAGGCACTACAGCCAGCAGTGTGCATTAGACCACTGACCCACCAGTCTGACCACTCCTGGCAGGTGTGGGCAATAACCTCCAATATTTTTCACTATTATTGCAAAGTATTACAACTACCCCCACCTGGCTGCTTCTTAAAAATGTGTAGTTTAGCTCAAGCCAGAAACAAATCCCTTTGTTGCATTAAAAACCAGTTAAAGAAATTTACAAATTCCCAAAAAGTCTTTAGTTTGCGACATCATTGAAACAGTCCAAGCACTAAATATGCTCCCATCTCTTTGTATGATTACTACCAATATGATGTTGTCATCCCATTTCGCTGGTAGTCAGTATAACGATACTGACAACACCGACTGTGAAGAAGCCGACATGATTACACCCGTCAGGCTCATAGGCAAACCGAGGGGGGTTTCCTAGTGCCTGTAAACCCCCCTCCAAGCCTGGGGCACTATATAATTGAGGTGGCTGGACCCTGCTCCTGCTTCACACAGCTCTGCACCTAACAGTATGGCACGCAGCATTGCCCATGTATATTATGTGGATAGGAAGAGTTGGAGAGCAGCCAAGCACTGTCTAAAATGATAGCCACACCCCCATGCATGCTGGTCACGCCCACTGGCGGCGTGGTGTGGAAACCCCCCTCTACAAATTTTGCGTTTGCCCCTGAGGCTGATAACACTCACAGGTTGAAAAGGACACTTGAAACAGCTCCATGAAGGAACATCCCGGTAGGCTACAATGACGTCCGTTTTAAGTTCCCCACTGTCATTCGCTGCTAATTTAAGGAGGCGCCGGTTGTACATTGCTCTTTTAAAGCCTACAACATTGTACAGCTAGCGCTTCCTTAAATTACCACCTCAACAGCCCGAATGACAGCGGGAGAACTTGTAGCCTGCCAGGATGTTCCTTCATCGGAGCTGTTTCAAGTGTCTGTCGTGGATTACACCTTTGGTGTAATTATGTCGGCCTCTTCATAGTCTGTGTGGTCACTATCGTTATAAGGTACCCACTCTCCCATTTTACAGTGTGGTACTTTGCTGTAATTGTACTACATTGCCAGGTGGAGTAAGCTACTTAAAGCTCACTTTGAAATTACTTAAAAACCAGCAGTCACTAATGTGGGGAGGTCTCACAAATCAGAGGTGTTGAGGTTAACAAATATAATCAACAGATAACATGCTGGACACAGTGATAACACGCTGGGACAGTTCTGGGAATAGTAGAACATTATTACACTATTTTGACCAAGACTAGGTATGTAATTCTGTATAGCATGTTATCTGGGGAATGCTGGAATCCTTACAAAGATTATGGGGGCTTCTTCGTCTTGTGTATCTCTCTGGGGCAGCTCAGGGTTGTAGTTTCAAGTAAATGGAACTTCTCCATAGCAGTCTATAACTTAACATCTAGAATTACATTATACTTTACCTGAACAAGCATGGTGAGCTATAGCTTGGAAGACCCAATGTTGTGTACACGGGCTCTAGAGTTTAATGTTCAGTTCATTTGTCTGAGACATTTATATGGTGTGATCATTGTATCTCGAGCCATAAAAATAGATTTGAACAGATTTGCAGCTTAAAATGGTAATTTTCAGCTGAGTAAAGATGTTATGAAGTGCGGGGCCTTTTGGCATGAAAATATGTGCAATTAGTTTCATATGATTTTATGACAAATATGCAGAAATTCCCAATCACTGAGTGTTTGTTGAGCTAACTTTGCAGCAATCTCTCCTTTGTTCCCATGCAAAGTCATGTCCGTCTAACACTTGGTAAATTTGTTTTTAATTCTCTCTCCTAGCAACAATCGGCCATGTCACTTTTTGTTAAGATTAGTTTGATCTTACTTTTTTGTTATTCAGTCTTTTCGGAGTACATTTCATTTGCTGCTTTTCGGTATTTGTGGGAAATATTTCTCTCTCACATTTACATACTACAGCCACTGACATTAGGCACGGAGGGGGCGGAGACACAGAGTATTTAATTTTTTATGCGCTTTTGTTTGTTTTTTTAATATATATCTGTATATTAAATAGCAGGGATGATAATAAATATAGTCAAATTAAACCGTTCTTCCTGTGCACTGTAATGTTAGTGAAATCTCATAGCTGCTCCTGTCCTGTACCCCTTCCAATTCACTTCAACAATAGTAGACTCCATATCCTACTTGATCCTCTGCTTTCTATTCTTGGCAGAGTCACTGGGGTCCCAGATAAGTAAGGTGGATTTGTGGACCCTGGTAGCCCACATGGTGTGTTAGTTACATTTGGCCTTTTTTGGGTGGGGTGGGGGGGGGGGGGGCGCAGTATCTCCCACATGAGTCTAAATAAAGTTATGGCATGAGTGTCCCTGTAAGATATTGGGTGGTTTTCTCTAACAATTATTTAGATGGTTTTTGATGTTCTTATGTTATAAATGTGTTTTTATGAACTCCTTAGATTTTGCGAATCGAAATAGTCATGTTTGTGTTACTTTTGGGGCTCTCTTTAATTGATACAGTTGTCATTAAAATGTAATACTTTTCTTTTAGATTTTCGGACTAAATTTCTGTTATGTGGTAGTGTTGAATCTGGAATACTATGATGTCTATAACCACCTATGTTTTACTATTTATGTTGTCTTTAAATCTGTTTTTCTTCTCATTGCTGAGCAGAAGAAATCTGTACGGTACATATAAATGTGCAAAATGCTAAATCATTTGAGTCAGATGAACTGACCTATTGACATTATAGACTTTTCCACTCCCTAGTAGTTCATCACCTAGTTGATCTATTTATCCAGTTGATGGGTTATATGGTTCCAGCTAAATCTATGCTCATAACAGCAATTACTGATAATTGAATAGTTGTTGTCCTATTTACCTGGTGAGAACAAACTTTTTGATCTTCTCCAAAGTTTTATCAAACAGTCTTTTCCTTAGCTTGGCCAGGTGGGCCTTATCTGCGCCTATCGACCCATAATGTGTGCAGACTGAATCTGATCGAACTTGTTGAGACATCTCAAATCCCATCACTCCTATCAGTGGATGCCCTGGTGTCAGAATCCCTGGCAGAGAGAACTTGCTCTGTTCTGATATAACCGACATTACAGTGGAATCTGCTGCTCACAAATTGTCCATTGGACACTGTTGTCCTCCTTCTATCCGCACATAACATTTATCCCTAACTTATCCCTAACTTGCTCACTGCATTGTGGAATTAATCTTTTCTTTTATAAAATCTATATCACATGTGATCCTATGTGACCTTATCCCTTTGTAAACTTAACTGCTAGTTTCAATAGCACACTGATAGTATTGAATATCTAGGGGTAAAGTTTACACCCTCGTACTCAGGATTTCATGCGCTAAACTTAAACAACACTCTGTCTTCACCACAGTCAGTTTACTCCTAACCCTTTACCTATCTCCCCGTCCTCCCCACTTATCTACAAGTGAATCCACATCTTTAGGTAAAAATCACTGCTCTTTGCGTTGCTTATCTTGTGTATTTATTACTTGTGTATGCAGATTTTGACAATAAATTGTAATTAAAAAAAATATATATATTAATACCTTTTTAAACTACTTTTTGTAAGTAATCAATTAAGTTAACATTAATAATTTAGCAGATATTTTATTTAAAGTTGAAAAAAAATGTTCTAACTTTTTGTTTTACTCCAGACAATCTTTTTAAGAACATTTTGGTTTCATCATTTTATTTGACCTATATTGAGTTCTGGTGAAATTCTCTTTGTAGTAGGCAAAATAAAGAAGGAACTGATGAGTTGGATCCTGAATGGTGAGGACTAAATTGTATATTGATAAGCATGCAAACAGAAAATAAGACGGTCTATCCTAAACGGCAACATTCCTTAACCCCGTAGTTATTGATCAACCACACTGACCAGGAAGTTGTTAATTGGAGGACTGTAAAGTATGACACGCAAAGGAAATGTGTCCCCACTTTGGTCTTTGAAGTCCTTATTTTTGAATGTTTTGTAAATGTTCATATTTCTACTATGAAGGGCTTTACTTGTGCCTTGGCCCCAGAAAACTCTTCACGCATTCCAAACCAATATCTATCATAGCTCTATTCAGAGGCAACCGTTCTGCTTGTCAGACTGTTTCTTTCATGTTTTGAAGCCATGTCTATTGAAAATATTAGCAAAAGCTTATCCATGGACATGTAAGTCCATGTGAGTATGGTGTTGGAGCAGGTTGGACAACCATATTACATGGGGCCCAAACAGTGCAGTTTACTGATGACTGATACATTTTGTGGTCATTAGTGATCATGTTTTCCAGGCAGAATAATAAAAATCCTAAAGGAATTCAATTGTCCTGTTGTAGACTTGTGAAATGAGGCTCCACAAGATGTTACAGTACTGAAACACCATTGATTTAGCACCTCTGTGAAAAGTACCAGTGTTTAGCTTACAAATATCAGACGTATCGTAGACGCACATCGCACACGAAGCTGCGGCGTGACGTTGGGCACAATTGAATCTGCCCCCTCTACATTCTTATTATTCTGGTCATTTGGTCGTTGATTTAATCCCAGGCGCTGAGAAATTGGCCATGTGTTTTGCCATTTTAAATCACAGTAAATACATCAATCCATATACAGAATGAAATTCATGAAAGTGTAATTTATAAGTGTTTTATAAAGCCCCACCACACTTTTAATGCCGTGAACATCCACTGTGAGGCCCAAATCCCCAACTCCATTTGCTGATATGCAGCCCCAGACTTGCAAGGAACCTCCTCCATGCCTCACTGTTGCCTGCAGACACTCATTATTGTACTGCTTTCTACACCTGCCTAAAACTTTTGCACAGTATTGTATATATCAAGGAACCTCCCAAAAATATACATATATAATTGTTATGTAGTATAATTGGTACGTATTTTTTACTTTAAAGTGGCAACTATAATTTTTAATATCGATAACACCTCTCGCTTGCACGTTTTGCCATTTTAGGATAGGTAACTATTGTTTTTGTGCATTTTGTTATCTATTTTTTCCATTATTTAAATATTTGAAAGAGAGAGTTTATATTTTTATATTGGTTTTTAATAGCCCTTATTTTTCTTTTAATAAAAATAATGCAAACCTATCAACCAAGCAAGGAAAGTTTTGTTATAGACATGAAAGGCTTCTTTTTCTCATTAGGCAGATTCACAATTTTAATTTTTGTCGAGGATTAGTCTATTTTTAACACTATTCTTTAAACATCCAAAATCCCAGTTGTATTTCTTACACCTAGTTTCTGTTTACCTTTAAAACTGAAAAAGTAGCTTTCAAATGCTAAAAACATAAGCAAAAGTCCTGTGTAATTGTGTTATTTATGGACGGCGTTAAATTAATGTATTAAATTACAAGTATAGGCTAATGAACGCCTTCCTGCTGCTTGTACTAAATGCATTATTTGTTCACACTGCTGGCCTTCCAAGCAGCAAATGGACCCACTGGGCTGATCACCAGGACTGCGACCTGCACAACTGCAGCGGGAATTGGGTACAGCTGGTGTATAAAGTGTTAAGTGAACACAACAGTATAGGAAGAATGAGTGATGCGGTTGATTCCATAATGACAGAGGGCCGGATCCTGGAGATGTTCCGGAGTTGGGAGCAGCAGGATTTGGAGATAGACAGACTATGAGGGGTGTATTTTTCAGTTATATATTTATACAAGCAAGCAGAATTAATTCTTTTCACTGCCCCATAACACAATATCATAGTTGCCAATATCTCCTTTTCTCTTCTACAATTATCGGCATCAAGTAGCAGAGCTATATTGTAGGATTTGCTTTGCTCTATTCCAGTGCACTGAGAATAGAACACGCTGTCTGATGTTATATAAACACGTGTCCGAAAACTACAGAAGGAAGCTAGGAATAAGAGTTATGTATTTGAGTAAGTTACTTGTACAGCCCAATAAATTGAAGTTGAAATCTCTTTGTTTTTAAATAATAAATGGTCTCCGGATCCATCCCTAGAATTACTCCTCAAATTCTCAAGACTCTTGGGAATGTTTTTCCACTTGCACTCTTCTACTGGTAAACCACAGCAACAGATTTATTTAAGGAAGTGGGTAGTGAGTTCTCATGATATTCACTGATGATTAGGTCCCATACTGGACTGTGGGATATTGCTCAGATGTCAGATGAAAGTATCCTCCTTTATTCACCGGATCTCGCTACCACAGACATTACATCTGTGCTGTAACCCATAGCAACTAGTTAGAAATTTCCTTTTGTTGGTCTTGCTCTGTGGTACGCAACCTGATACACTTCTGGGGCCAAATGGGCGGCCCTCTAACCTTCAAGGGGGCCACACATTACCCTTAATCTTAGTAGTAAGTTCAAACAATACATATCGTTAAAAAAGAGACACCTATTTGTAATAACATTAGCAGGCATTTTAGTGTAAGATAAACAAGTGTTACAAGCTATAACAAACACATCCGACCTTAAAGCAGGAAGCAGCTGGGGGCCACAGGTTAAGGCTCGGAGGGCCGCCTGTTGTCCATTTCTGGTCTAGACTTCTGAAAGTTAATATCTGGTTGCTGTGTGTTCTAGCACAGTAACACAATTTCTACCATGTTATTAAATACGTCTAGTGGAATTATTTAAAGAAAATAGTCTTTCTGAGAATTCTACCTGTTTCCTGTCTCCCTTCAGCATATGTGTGTGTGGAATTTAATTCTTTAGATTGCGACACAGAGTCGTGTGTATAGCCTGTACGCGAGCGGTGGGACGTCTGGCTTTTAAGGAACTTGTGGTTATACAGGTCGTTACGTAGAGTGTAATACTAATGGATGCAGGTATTTGTATAGTGACACCTGGTGCCTGCCGGTTCATGTCCTGTATGTCTATTTGGGAGAGATTTTATGGTTTGAGTTCTGGGTGGACCTGACTATCGGCAATTTGACCACAATTCTCAGCTTTCGTTGACTCACTTATACGGTGCAGGCTTCCATTGTAGTTTGTTGTGTTGGTTGCTTCCCATGACCGTTGGTTAAGCCCAAAATTGGCTGCCTGCACTGTGTGTTGTTGTTAGTGTAATTTGTATAGAAACTTCAGCTCTCAGCTTGAAAACAATATTCTGTAAAATAAGTTTTTGAAGTGTGGCAGGAAATTATTTATTACACTCCCCCACAGTGGCTTAGTGGTTAGCACTTCTGCCTCACAGCACTGGGGTCATGAGTTCAATTCCCGACCATGGCCTTAACTGTGTGAAGTTTGTATGTTCTCCCTGTGTTTGCGTGGGTTTCCTACGGGTGCTCCGGTTTCCTCCCACACTCCAAAAACATACTGCTATTAAATTGCCCTTAGTGTCTCGGTCTGTGTGTGTGTTAGGGGATTTAGATTGTAAGCTCCAATGGGGCAGGGACTGATGTGAGTGAGTTCTCTGTACAGCGCTGCGGAATTAGTGGCACTATATATATATATATATATATATATATATATATATATATATATATATATATATATATATATATATATATATATATATATATATATATATATGATGATGATGATGATCTATATGGGTAGACTAAAGGTTGCTGTTAGTAAATACAGTCTAATTGTATCAGTCGCATAATTGGGTTGTAGTGATCTGTATTTGAACAGTTTGCACATTACATTGTTTTATCTACCCAGATGCAAAATATTCCTGGGATTTTTCCCAAAAAATTTCCGTTGTGCATGTATCCTACACAAAACGATCCTACCCACTTCCTAAATGAAATCATCCAGTTTGACAGTGTTGTAGAGTAAAACGTGCAGTAAATACAGGTTAGTGTATTTGAGGCGGTCCTCATGCTCAGCTTTGTCTATTTGTTTATTGCAGTCCCTGGAGCATATTCTGCCCTGTCCTAAGATTAAATGACGTATTCCGTCCATACCCGTCCACAGTACTAGAATACAGAACACTTCCACCAGATGTCGAAGTGTCACAAGCACCAGACACAATAACACTGAGACTTCCTTTAATGTTCTTTCAGTCCCTGGCTGGTCCACAGCAGCCTGGTGGTCAGAAAGACTAGGTGACACTGATTGAATGGGAGGAATGTTGATTGGAAACATTAGCTGTAGAAATGGTCCCTAAATAGCAGAGTTGCTCATGCTCCACTGCCTGTTTGATTCTGGAGATAATCTCTGTTCTCCTTGTATGGCAAAAACCTTGTTCTCTTGGTCCTTTTAGAATTTATACTTATTATGGATTATTCAAGAAATAGAATATGAAATGTGGGACTTGTACAATTCTCATTGTATCCGTTTTAATAACTATTGTTGTGATGGTGATTTGGGTCAATTGTTCTCGCCTCTATGAATCGATCTTTTCTGTTTATCCAAATTGAAAAATTCAGTTTTAAATTACATTCATTAGCCTAATAATATGACTTATCTGAGTTCCGGCGTTCCCTCAGATCTATGAGGTCATCTGACATCTATAACAGTCTAGCGATGCTCTTCATCATCATCATCACCATTTACCTCTTTGCTTCTTCTACTGCTTTCTTGTTTTCCTATGAAATTCACATTTTACATATGTTTTTTGCTAATGATCTGTACAGAGTCTATACATTTATCACTTACATAGTCTCTCGGCATGTATTTATATTGCTGTTGTAGGATCACAGTAGGGCCCTGTAGCTGTACACAGAGCTTATTTGTGTACAGCTTTTGCCGAGTAGGCTGCAGTGATTTATATGACAATATTTAAATTTTATTGTCAAGATATCACTACCTAATTCTAAACTTCTACCCAGGGTATAAAAATTAATGGAATCACTCCCAGCCCGTACGCTCTACCTTATGCTGCCGCCATTAACAACGGTGTCCTGTAGCTCACCACAAAATGTTAATGGGCATACACAAGCTTGTATTCTGCTGGAAGGGTGAAAACAGGAGTAGACACCGTAATATAGACTCAGGAGCCAGCCAATCAAATCTAGCAGCCACCAGGAGACAGGGATGATGTGCATCCATGGAACTCAGAAGAAATAGTTCTGGAAATATAGGCAATGGTGTTAATGGCTTAGGTCTATTAGCTTGCTGGCTCCTGGGATTTGTCTGTCCTATGTAAAGCACAGATACTCTTAAAGACTTTGGGCCTGAGTCATTAAGGAGAGTAAAGAAAAAAAAAAAAGGCGTTAATTTTTTCCTGGACAAACCATGTTACAATGCGAGGGGTGTAAATTAGTGTATAATTTTGCAAAGAAGTTATAAATATTGTCTGTTTTTTTCATGTAGCACACACATACTTGTTAGCTTAATTTTTACACTGAAATGTAAAGTTGATCTAGGACATGCCCTACCCCAACTATAAATCTGTCCCCACATTTGAAGTGTACCTCCCCGACCAATGCAACATGGTTTTGCCAAGGTGCAAAGTTACTCCCTTTTTTTTTTTTTTTTTTTTTTTTTTTTTTTTTTTTTGCACTCTTTAACTCAGGCCCATTTAGTGCATCAAAGCGAAGAGTTTAATTTTATATTTGAATTGACTAAAACAATCACTGCATTTATGTATAAAACTTTCAGAAAAATAACACGCTGTAGTATATGGTAACGGTTCCCCCTGATTAAGTGGAATGTTAGGTTTTCCAGGTAGAAAATCAATAATGTTGATAGGGCTCCAATCGCTTTCTGCCAACCCATTGAAGTGAATAAGAAAGGCTCTAGCTGTATCACAGGGGAGCTCAGAAAACATTGCATGCATCATGTTCAGATTCTAATCTCTCCCATGTAACAGAGCATTCCCAAATCACATCAGTGTGTCAGAACGCAGGGAACATATATGCTTTTCTAGGTGAAAATGTGATATTGTGCAAAGTGCTTGTCTGGAACTACCCTTAAGGTTCAAGCAAACGTTCACTTTAGCTCAGTGGTTCCCAAACTTTTGCAGTTCGCAGCACCCTTAGAGTCTCCATAATTTTTTCAAGGCACCCCTCCAAAATAATTACTGAGCAGTCCTGTTTTAGAAGTAGTTGGGTCAAAAAAATGTAATAAGTATTTAGGTAAAGACAGAAATACTTATTTAGTTGTATGCAAAAATGCCCCCTCTGCATCCAGACACTCTGCCCCCTCTGCATCCAGACACTCTGCCCCCTCTGCATCCAGACACTCTGCCCCTTCTGTATCCAGACACTCTGCCCTCTCACGCTGCCCCCTTTGCCCCCTCTCACTCTGCCCCCTCTCACTCTGCCCTCTGTCACGCTGTCCCCCTCCTCTGCCACGCTGTCCCCCTCCTCTGCCCTCTGTCACGCTGTCCCCCTCCTCTGCCCTCTGTCACGCTGTACCCCTCCTCTGCCCTCTGTCACGCTGTCACCCTCCTCTGCCCTCTGTCACGCTGTCCCCCTCCTCTGCCCTCTGTCACGCTGTCCCCCTCCTCTGCCCTCTGTCACGCTCCCTCTCACTCTGCCCTCTGTCACGCTGTCCCCCTCCTCTGCCCTCTATCATGCTCCTTCTCTGCCCCCTCTGCTACGGCCAGCCAGAAAAAAAGCAAACAAAACATAAACTTACCAATCCGCGCAGCGCCAGGGCCCAGTATTCTCCTCACCCCCGCAGCTTGTCACTGAATGTCTATATTCAGTGACAAGCTGCGTGAGAGAGGAGAATACTGGGTCCCGGCGCCGCGCGGATTGATAAGTTTATGTTTTGTTTGCTTTTTTTCTGGCTTGCCCGTGGGCACCCCTCTGAGCCGCGGCGCACACTTTGGGAACCGCTGCTTTAGCTCCAACACCATTGAGTAAATGCATTAAACTGTGAGTTTCCGGCGGGTTTGAAAAGTGGAGATGTTGCTTATAGCAACCAATCAGATTCTAACTGTCATTTTGTAGAATGTACTAAGTAAATGCTAACTGGAATCTGATTGGTTGCTATAGGCAACATTTCCACTTTTTAAACCTCCAGGAAACTCACAGCTTGATATATTTACCCCCAGGACTTTACAGCATGTAAGCCAAACTTTTTTTCTTTTAGGAATATATTAAATAATATAACATTTCTCAAACACACCATATAATAACTATGTATGTATTCATCCATTATATTCCAGTCCTATAATATTAACTCCAAAACAATTTAATTGAAATGTCAACAAACAGGCAAAGCGAGTATAGGTATTAATTTTACAGGCACATGTATTTTAAATCCTATGTAGAAAATGTTATATACTCTGTAGAATTACTATTCAGTGACTAGTAATACATTATAACACAGGAATATAAAATGTTGTACGGTCTGTAGAATTACTATTCAATGACTAGTAATACATTATAACACAGGAATATAAAATGTTGCCGTCAGATAGACTCACAGGGGAAAATCTACTGCTCATATGCAGCCTTTGGGACCTGCTCTACAAACATGCAGATATATGATATAACCATCTCGTCATGTCGTATTTATATGTCCTGGGGTGGCTAATTCCTTTTTAAGACCAAAAATGTAAAATCCTTGTGGATGTAATTTTAATTCAAACTAAAAAAAAAAGTTTGTAATGTATTTTCTTACAATTTTTTTTTTCTTTTTTTAACGCACATTATTGCTCAGACATAGCTCCCTCCCCAACAGAGCTTGTGAACTGTTTTGTGTCTGGGATACAGAGAGACAAAGTCACAAGAAGCCGACACTGGGATCCGAACCAGGCAGTGTCTGTGTCACTGTCATATGGTCAATGCTGAAATCTCTAGTATAGGTGAATAGTCGTCAGATGTCACTACGTGTAAAACAAACAAAAATATGTACGTTTTACCTAGTTCTCTTTACGTTAATGACCGGCATTACTGGTGTCAATTACTGTAGCCAGAATATGTCCACACAAAATGGCAAAGAGCAGTTATCGTCCGACCCCAGTTACCTACACGCCCGATAATGATCTGATTTTGTTTGGATAAATATATTGCAGGTTGTTTTGGTTCTTTCGAAATGGTAACTGACCTATTGCCTTACACCACAGCATGCGTGACCAGGATTACCTTTACCTTGGTCCATTGTCATTTACAGTCATCCTTATATTAAACTCCAACAGCGGCTTTAAAATATCAAATGTCTAGATCTCAAATTCCGCCCTCAGATTTCACCAATAGGGCATCATTCCTATCAGGGGCACAGGGTGCAGCTATCTCTGGACCAATGCATTTTAACATTCACATGTGCTCCTAGACAGAGGACCCACAAAACATACAAGTTGGTAATGGCCATATATACAACATGAGAACCTCTCTTACAGATGACTGCTTTGGATATACCAGCAAGAGAAGGTGATACACATTATAGTAGAGAAGTTACTAAGAAGCTAAGCTTTCTAGTGTACATAGCAAGTCTAGTTTGTACCTTGTTTCTTTTTTTTTCTACACTTTAAATTAGAACAACAGTCACCTAGCAACACTTACAGAAATACTTATCTCATTAGTTCTATCTTGGGGCATCTTGAAAGCAAGTATGGCTTCTGCCGGTTGTCTGGTTAGCTCTGATTGGACGAGCAGCAGAATGCTGCGCCTAATCCAATTAGTTATGCTCCGAGGAATTCCATAAGAACCATTTATTTTATACATTCTGTGTGCACTGTGCCTTACAGAAAATAAAACCTGTTGCATTGGTGTGTCTGAATGTGTAGTGGTCATATTTCCTGCGCAGGATGTCAACACTTATATTGTCCACACCAAAATGGTGACGGTGTAAATGTCGACATATTCATTCTGACCCACATGTTTAAAATGTTGACATGGCGACTGTTGACAGTAGTAACGTCTCTCACTCACAATGTTGACATTAAACAAGGAGTGTCAGCGAGCCCGGCGGCTATACAGTCGCTTACCCCACTGGCACAAAACAGTTATAAAGAAACAAATGCAAACACGAATAAAGCCTTAACTACCCCCAACCCCCTCACAAAACACTTAAAAACTTGTGCTGGCAGCCGACAGACCAGGCGGCAATACAGCTTCCGGACCTGCCAACCACTGGCACACAGAGGGTTAAACATTTAAAAAAAACAATTACAGAAAAGTGTGTGTGTGCCCCACCCCCTAATCAGATTAACCCTAGTGCTGTCACTAGCAAAATCGGTAGGACAAAAAGTGTGAGGTACCCCTTATTTTACTAGAACCAGGGCTGGTGGCAGTATAGCAGGGGAACCCGCAGTGTGGGGTCCCCTGCTGTACTAGTTGAGGGGTGTAAGAATCACTGCAAGTAGACTGGAGCTCTCCTTTAAAGATTACCATATTAAATGACATTTAACACTTCAAAGGAACTCTCTGCTGCAAAACTACATAATGATCTTCTGTTTCTCTGATAAATTGGATATAGATAAATTTTACATAAAACGCTCCTTGTGTTTTTCTCTTAAAATGCAGCAAATTGATTTTTAATGCATGACTTGCAGCACTTTGTCTGTTGTTAAATGCAGAGTTATGTTATGTGTTTTTTCAATCTTAGTCCTTGCTTTTTTCTGTTGAAATGCCACCTGCCTCAGGGCTATACTGACGTTGGTTGTCACCTTTGTAAAGACCAGGCTTGTATATCTTTTGTATGCAATCCTTATCCCTTCTGTACTCATTTTATTGGCCAGATTATCTGAATGTTCCCATCATCATAGAGCTATGTAGGGTACCTGAGTTGGGAATTGAACTGCAGACTCCCAGCTTGTACACATAATCCTTTTCAGATCATCTGCAGAGTCAGAGATTACCTTGAACTCCAATACCTGCTCCTGAATTACTTTAGCGGCTGTCATTATAGACTATGTTTGATTTGATTTTAACCTTGAATCCTCTGCCTTTTTATTCCAAACTACATCTGTGCTGCCAGTCTTTGGAATCTGGTTTTGAACCTGAGCTGCGTTCCCTGACCTCATCCTGTATCCACCTTCCTTGTCTGCTGACTACCAGCAATTACCTGGCAGGACTAGCCTGGGTCCTGCAGCGACATCCATCACTCTCTTGGGGATCACGCCACAAGTTAGCCAGTGCCAATCCTTAGCGGAGTCCATATCTGGGACGGTCCGTGGCAATAGTACTTTAGGAGAAGAGCGTGCTGACATTGTGGGTGGAAGTGACCCGTCCACAGGTGTGACTGGTAGTGAGGGCAGGGCTGCATGTGATGGGGCAGTGTCTGGACGAGAGGCGAGCGGGAAGTCACAGACTGAGAGTTTGATAGTAGAAGAAGCAGGATCTCTATAATGCACATCCCACTGTGTGTCTGAACAAATTCCATGATCCCCATGGGTAAGGTATGCGTACATTAATGCTTTGTATAAAACTTACAACACATCTTTCTAATATCTTTTTCTTAGTAGATTTTAATTTGTTTGTTTTTTTTTAAGCCTATTATTCCACTTTCAGTAACTGATATGATTATTCCTATAAAACTTACATGTCAGTGATTTCTCTGCTGTATTTTATCCAAGTTATTTCTACCTCTAATCCTCCTCCTGCCGTACCTCGCTAAGTCTTCATTGCCTATGACAGTGACGACGCAGACAAATATTTTTTTTATTAGTACAAAACAGCCAAAATGTAACCACAAACCACAAATGTACAACAAAATAAAACCTAGTTTCCCATAAAACAACATTGCTCTCCGCTGAGACGCATATATGCATTTTTTTTTATTTGCAGAAATAGCCGTTTTGGAATGTCGCATTGTAAAATGAACAATTATTTATATATATTTTTTTTAATATACCAAAATCTCTTGAATTTATAATGGAAGTAGAGAATGTCCTGGTTCTAATACTGTCTGCAGTCCTATTGCGACTGCCCTGGCCCTAAGATGCACCGAATCAGATCAACAGTAACTGTTTAGGCGAATCTATTAACATGTATTTATATAGCACCTGCAAATATTATGCAGCGTTTTACAGGGAATATTTATTCATTCACATCAGTTCCTGTCCCCTTGGTAGCTTACAATCTGAATTCACTACTACTTAAAAAGCTATGTTTTTGGGCTGTTGAAGGAAACCGGAGCACCCCCATGTAAACGGAACATACGAACTCAACACAGATGGTGCCCTGGTTGGATTCAAACCCATTTCCCCAGTTCTGTGAGGCAGCAATGCTAACTACTATACCACTGCGACTTGACTTATTCTGCACTAGTACTTCTCGGCACTGAATTTCCATAAGTGGAAGCAGGGGAAATCATCATCACCATTTATTTATATAGCGCCGCCAATTCTGCAGTGCTGTACAGAACATATTGGAGCTTGCAGTCTAAATTCCCTAACACACCCTCACACTAGGATTAATTTTTGTCAGTAGCCAATTAACCTACTAGTATGTTGTTGAAGTGTGTGAAGAAACCAGAGCACCCGGAGGAAACCCACGCAAACACGGGGACAACATACAAACTCGTGACCCCAGTGCTGTGATATAGAAGTGCTATCCATATAGCCACCATGCTGCCCAAGTTTCTGAATAAATTCTGCATTCTTGTGTCCCCACCTTTTGCAACCCACCAAGAGTTGTGTCTGTTCCTTGTTTTAGAACGTCGCCCGAGGCAAGGATCTGGCGTTGCCTTAATGGTGAGATGACACTGGTAACCCTACCACTCGGAGAGAGGAGTATCTATGGCTTGCTGTCCTGAGACTATACAATAAAATGGGCAAACATAACTGGTTCGGCAGTAATTGACGTTCTGTGGTTTTATTTTCTAGGCTTTCTTTCTCCTGTAATGCACTGCACACTAGCTGCACCTTATCTCCTTGAGAAAAGCCTCTAGCTTCAACTCTGCATTGATGGCAATATATATTATTCGGGTTTTGTAAAGGTTACACTTGATGTAACTGATAGACTCGCAGCAGCAAAGAAAGTCTTTGTGAAAGGATGTACTCAAGTTACAATGAATATCCGTTATGAGCTACAGTACTTTAAAACAATACGTGACAAGGGGCTGTTGTTTCATGGAACACACAACGTTCTATAATTACTCGAGATTGACTTGTATGCTTTATAGATAAAATCTGCAGGGCTGATAAGGCTCCGCCATTGAGGAATATCAGTCACCTGTACAGCTTGGTCGTAAGACACATCTTCAGCTGTTGTGAGGTTTCAGTGGCAGGAAGTCTCCTTAATGTACTGGTAGTTACCAATTCATTTTAGTGGACAGAACGTTAATTGGAATACAAAGTTTTACATCGGTGATGGGCAACATGATACACTGCAGTGGCCACACGGTGCAGCCCTCTAACCTTCAAAGGGCCGCACATTACCCTTAATCTCAGTAATAAGTTAAAATAATATATTTAATCAAAGAAAGAGATGCATGAAAAGAACTCGAGTGTTCTCTTTAAATATACTTTGTGCAAATCATTCATAGCGTAGTGCAGAAGCCTCTTGGGGCCCACCATGGACCTCAGTTACACATGGATTTATGGAGCAGGATGGCGGAGTATAAGAAGGATGGGGTTAGGTGGAGCAAAGGGTTCCTAGTAAAGTACATAGTAAGCGCACTAATCTGCCTCTATTTGTGGAGCAGTTCAGAAATGAGATTTCTATTGCAGAGCTTGGTTATTGTACAGACATAAAGGAGGGTGAACCGTACGTTTTTAGGGGCGCATGACCATCTCTACTCCGCAGATGTCTACTCTGCAAAGGGACTTGAGCTTTGCACCAGTTCAGAACTTGAAGGTCCTTTTTCAATAGGAACCATTTTGCGCCTCCCTGTTGCACTTTGGGGTAGAAACACATTTCCAGGCGGACACTGAGGTGTTTAACACGCACAAATGGCACATGTAGTAATGGTAGCTCTGATGCCTCCTCACTCTCATGATTCATCTAAACCATAAATGAAGCTAAACAAAGACAAAATGAAAAGTTGATTTAATGAAGGTAAGAGTTTGGACTTTCATGTGATTTTTGCACAGTTTTCCTCTGGAGATCTGTCTGTCTCTCGTGCCTTAATATGCACAGGGAGTACTACCAAGGCAGTTTGTGGTGCACGGTAGCTGTGCTTTAAAAGTGATTTATAGGGCCTGATTTTTTTTGGACCGTAAACGCCGATACATGCCATATTTTGTGTAGCATCGCTCTGCGCATGCCTAGAACCGGACTATTCGCCAGTGAACGCAACAATATCCATTCATCTTTGAGTCACTGTACAGTAAGGGCGTGCCAAACTCGAGCGCACGCAGCAGAGTCCCATTAAAGCTTTGGGCATCTCAGAGGTACGTATCGTACTGTCGTATCACTTACCCCAGCTACAGATCAGGTCTAAGTACCGATTACTAGTGATGAAGGTCACATGTGCTGCTAGAACATGTGTTTGCAATCAGGAGCAACTGTATAAATGCATTTTGTGTATAGTAGACATTAATAACATCTTAATAAACGTATTTTAAATGTTTTGGGACTTTATATTCCACATATGTACAGGACGTATCCTGCAGTGTGTTGACTGTTAGAGCAGACCTTAGACTCTTATTCAGAAACAGATGTAGCTTTATATCTGCTACTTGTTGAATACGGACGTGCGTATGCCTGAATTACGCGCATTTTGCGTGCCTTAATGAATGAGGCCCATAATGTTTATTGTAATATTCCTCCTCAGTTTGTTTCTTTTACGTGTATTTCTTTCAAGGACAGCAAGTACCTTGGGATCCCCCGTATGAGATCGCTGCGGCACCATAATGAGGCACAGTTTGGGAACCGTTGGGCTAATCAAATCTTAACAAACCAACACACGTTGCTTACCGGCAAAGTCAACAACTACATATAACCATGATTTCCCACAATGTCTTTTTACACCCCATAAACCTCTCTCCACCCAAAATAACAGGTTGCCACACTGGGACTTGAATTCTGTATCGTCTGGATAATGGCGTGGCAGGGACAGTGTGAGACATTAGTTGGGTGTTTTATTTCCCATCTGCAGTAAAAAAAAAATGTAGGCACCAATTTATTTATCGAGCACATTTTTTAATTAACAGTTATTGTAACATAGTCAGTTGTAGTCCAATATTAAATGTAATCTAAGCAACATTTTTACTATATGTGCAATCTGCGCCTTCCTTTCTGTTTGGTGCAGACACAACAGGCTGCAGCTGAACGTCATGCAATAAATTTCAAATCATCTTTTGTACCGCAGCCAAATGCGCTAAACCCTATGTTGAGAATGCAGGTGTAACAGACTTTCTGGCTAAACGTTTTGTTTGTTGCTGTGTTTCCTGGATCAAGCTTGAATCTATAAGTCATGCCTTTAAGACAAGGGCTGCAAAGAAGCCAACGAGCTTACAAGTATGTTGGCTCTTATCCTCTGTTTATGATTTGAAGGATCAAACTTTCGGAATGTTTTCATTGGAACCCAAAAGCCCTGTGATATTTTTGCCTCTAGGGGTAAACATTCAAATCCTAAAATAGGAGGTATGACTGCCGAACAGTCTCATTGAAATGTGCAGCTAAATGGCATGTTTATTATCTGCGTAGCACAGCCAGTCCAGCTATTGTTGTTATTTCTTATTTAGTACAGACAAGATTTCACATTGCTACACTTTCGTGTTAGTGTTATTTCCTTGTAAGGACATTTTATTGAGTTGCTCCAATGCTAGAAAATAACGCAGGGTAGAGAATCAGGTTTTTATATTTTGGCAGGGGACGTGGAATGTCATTTGGGCAGATGTAGTGCTTTTCTCTGTAGTAGAGTCACACATTTGAACATTTTGGCTTTACTTGATAACACCACTTATGTGACGCATGAAATGAGTAAGTTTGATTTATACATAGAGCTTATACCAGGGTCAGGTCTTAGTAAAGTGTTAAACTACATTGCCCAGTATTTTAGACTGTAGTTCAGCAAGAGCTTGCCGGTTACTAAAGTCCAACCTGTGATGAGCACCATCCAGCTGGCAAAGGATTCTGGGAGTGACAGTCTAAGGGGTTACCTTAGATCCAGCAAAGCCATGTTTGTTTGTGTCTATTTCACTAAAATGTTTGTTATTAGCACACTGCTCTTTACATAATTCTACAAAGCATTTATCTCACAACAGTTCTAAAGGATGGGAATATAGCCAAGGATGTTTTCAAAATCCATGGATGGGGAGCAATTGGCTGAACGTTATGTTCCTCTACATTTGAGTGAATATTAACATTTTTGGATCATTCATGGCAGATATGTTGTTAAAATGGTCCAACCACAGCCAAGTTGCATAATTACAAGTTAAAGGTTGATGTCTTCATCAAAATTAATTTGTCGACACTCAAGTGCTGAAATTGAAGGGACAAATTCATGAGTCATTTTCTATACTCTTAAATATAGAGTTGTGTTCTTTATTGTTAAATACTGTAAATGTTAATGGTTTTCTCTTTGTTTTATTTAAATCACTGCAAGTCAGCTGCGTCTTTACCAGAGACCGGGCTCAATTGGTGATTATCTCTTGCTCCAGTCACTCAATAGGTCTTCCTCAAACTCTAAGCCAGTGATGGGCAACAGGTGACCCTCCGAGCCCTCAGCTCCGCCCCTGCTCTATTGTCAGATTTGTTTATTATAGTTTGTATCACTTGTTACTACAGATAGGTGTCTCTTTCTTTGATTCTATGGGGGGGTATTCAATTGTTCTTTTTTCGCGGCACGTAAAAACTACTACCGTTATTACGGTAGTAGTTAGCTGGATTCCAGCTCGCGGCTCAGGGAGCTGCAAGCTGAAATCCAGCGAGAAAATTACTGTAGTAAAGTTTTTTCTGCGCACCATTACCGTAATAACGGTAATGGTGCGCAGATCGCGAGATTTTCGGCGTCTCCACCGACAAATGAATACCCCCCTATGGGGCATATTCAATTGTTGGTGTTATAGCCACAATTCTCGCGGCATACGCACTATTATCGTCATTACGGTAATAGTGCGCGTAAATACCAGTATTACGGTACTTTTCTCGCTGGATTTCAGTTTGCGGCTCAGGGAGCTACGAGCTGAAATCCAGCTAACTACTACCGTAATACTGGTTTAGTTTTTCTGCGGCGGAAACTGCGGTCAATGGAATATGCCCCTATGTATTGTTTTTCATTTATTACTGAGATTAAGGGTAATGTGCGGCCCTTTTGTAGGTTAGAGGGCCGCCCCATGGAGGAAACAAAGCTGCACCACTATCATGTAGGCACCATTATTACAGCTGTAAAACCGCAAACCAAACTATGTAAAATGTTTGCAATAAAAATATACAGCAAATCGATGTGTTATATTTTGTATGATGGATACACAGTTTTGTTGATTGTTTCCCTTGAAAGTACAGTGCACTAAGGGATATGTTCGTATTTCAATGCAAATTACCGTTAGTCTTTGGCAATTAAGGGTATATAGTCTAATTACTGGTTATCTGTTCCTCACTGTACATAGAATCATTCACATTGCTGTTTAATCTGTTTGGCACATAAGTAGTTGATGTTATTCCTTAGTATACAATATCAATGACGGCTGAAACAATTCATAGTATCAAAGTGTATAAAATGCCTGACTGTTCTTCTATAGGGACTATTTCCAGCTTGGCTTCTAACTAGTAGAGAATTTCATTCAACGACAGGAAATAAGTCAATGAATAGATGCATTGATTAGATCCCTTCTCTTAAATTGCACAAGCATAAATCAAGAAGTTCTTATTTTTAGATCTAAAGGAAAAATTGTGTTCTTACAGTTATGGGGGACTTGTAAATGCCGCTTTAGAGTTGTCCTGTTTGGATATACTGTATATTTTTAAATACAGGCTGTTGGAAATATCGGAGACTTGAGGCAAGAATGATGTGCCTTGTACCATGAAGAAAGTCTCTGCGGCCCTAAAGCTTAGCTTTATTGTTTGTATCCAACGTTTGTGCTCTACTACAAGACTGATGCTACATCTGGTCTATTAATCATCATGATACCACTGGCACATTTAGTAACTGGTGTGATGTCACTTACCATCAGATGTGACATCACATGATCACTTTTCATTGGCCGAATTTGTCTGCAGTTCTTATTGGCTGCCTCACCGGAACCTCCAGATCTTTATTTTTTAGGGAAACTTACATCCACTTGTCCTGTTCCCTGAATGTCTGTACTCTACACACCTACACTAAACAATATCCTGTAAACGTTAAGTGCATATAACCATAGGAGACCCTATAATGAGTGGGCCTTGTCTCATGCAGCCTGTGATGTGCAGCAATAGATGCAGGGAATTAGAACATGTTTATTTTGTGTCTGTCTATGTCTGGTAGTGGTTTGTAGTTTGACGGTAGGTCTTCTAATGATATAAGAGGCAATTGGCTATTTGTATTAGCTTATATGCACTAAGCTAATACAAATGTATGTTTGTAGGGATGGGGCTGTTACAGTCTCAGCCTGCAGAATGATTAATAGCAAAATGCAGATTATAGTTCCCAGGTTATAAACATTTGAGTTAATGATTTCTGTAGAACATTTCTCCCACATGTTCCCTTTATTTGCACAACTGCTTATATCGCAGCCATTTAACCTTGTGTGCCAGGTCCTGCAGGGAGATTCTGCGTGACAGTCCAGATGCAAAAATGAACGATGTGTAGAAAGCCCAATAGAGGGGCAGGAGACATCGGGGCCTTAATGGTATCATTATGGAGCTCTACAGAAATGTTCCTCTCTTCCACAATAAATAAATACCCATCCACATTAAATGCATGCTAAACAACAAAACACATGTGTTTACCTTTCTGTGGTTAGAACAGATATGAGTCAACTTTAAAATCCACCATGAAACCCAAGATCCCTTCATGTACCAGCTACAAGACAATAGAAGACAGGAGATCACCAGCCGTTTAGGGACTTTGGTTCCCATGCATTTGTTCCATGGTTTTGTCAAAATATGGCAGTTTCATTAGAACAACTTCTGCTGTTTTTGGCCTCGAACTGTTCTCCAGCTGCTTATCCCTTCGTACTCGTCATTGTTGAAGGTCTCTTCATTAGTGATTTTCTAGATGATCATTCCATATGTTTATTGGCGAGTAATTTAGTAGAAACATTTTTGTTTTGTTACCTGGGATGACCTGAATAACTTTACCACTCTGTTGCCAATTAGTCACCAGTAAATACTGTTTACTCAGATTTACTGCTCTGTATTTTAAAGAGCAAGTAATCACTATATAGCAGAGGCTGTGTATTGCTGAGCTGAAAATATACATGAAATACCTGACGTGTTTATACTGGACTAAGTTTATCATACTCTCTTACTCCTCTGAAACATATTAGAGGGGAGATGCTTCTCTAATACCCAATTTATACTGCACCAAAAACCCGGGTTTTGCCGGGGCAAGCCCAGACGACCTGGGACGAGGCGCATTATTCCCGCAGTATTCAGGTCTAATTCCCGGTTCTGATGACCCGGGGCTTTTGGTGGGGTAATTCCTGGGTCCGACCCGAGTTGCCTGCAAAAAAACACATCACAAGAGGAGCCAATCAGAACTCCTCTTGTGATGTTGCAATGGAGACCCGGGCAGACCCAGTGTTCCGTATGAACAGGGTCTACCCAGGAATTTCTCTCCGTGGGAGCCTGTGTCCCCCGTCAATATCCCAGGTTCATATACCCGGATATTGCCGGGGCGGCATTATGAAAGCGCTATAACAGAGCAGACATAGAGTGAATGACAGTTTCCCACACTGGCTTTGTAGAAATGCACTGTGTGGATTGTAAGGTTATACACAGGAACATGGTCTTATTGTAGATGTGTGTTAGTAGTATAACATATATGCTATACATAATATTTATTACACACATGCTAAACAATGTGCTTTTCGAGTGTATTCACTTATTCTATTTCCTTTGAGTCTAAGTGGAGTCGATTAACTGAACTGGGCAATGTAGCATGTTACCAGTTTCATACATGAATCGGAAGCCAGACTTTCGGATAACATGGGCAATTTTAGGCCGTATTCTCAGATCAATTGAAGTTCGGATCTTTAACCCTACTTTTTCCCTTTGCATTTGTGTAATGTAATTGTCATTTTTTCCCCATCATCCCTTTTATATTCTTCCTCTACTTATTGTCTAAGGGTACATGAGGACAAACATTTCTTTGTGTATGAAGTGCTGATAAGCTCCTGAATTGTCTCTCTATCTTCTTCAGTTTAAATCTAGAGGGGAGGGGGGAACACAGACATAAAACATCTGCCTTGAGCAGAGGTGTCTGAGGTACATCCCACCACTCATAGATTCATAGATGCAGCACCACACACACTATCAATGATGGTGCTAAGTGGATTCACAGCTCCACACGTAGGACTATCAGTGACGGTCTGACACATGATTACAATGTCATGGCTGCATGGTCTTGCTCAGCCATTATTACGTGATCATGGCTGCACGCACTTTTTTCATATTCACATTTTATTAATGTCCACTTTTCTCAGCACCCTCTCATTGCACAGGGTCAATGCAGATTGTAGTTGCTCCCTACATTTCCCCAAGATTTGTCTGACGGTAGTTTGCAGCCCTCTTCCTCGTCTCTGTTCAGGTCTTCAGGTCTGCATCTGCCATGTGCAAAAACTAAAGGCACCCTTGGTTTAGGAGAACCCCTTTTCCTCTCACAATGTAGCCTAAAAATATGGTAACAAGGGATGGATATGGTTAGCATTTCTGCCTCACAGCGCTGGGGTCACAACTTTACTTTCAACGGAGAAGGGTCCACGTCAGTGTCTGATTTAGAACTTAGTAAGTCGGTAAATGTTAGAAAATCGATCTACTAAAACTACATGTACTATACATGGCTCATAGATAACAAGCATGTTATTATATGGGCAGGTGACGCGGCTTATTTAAAGGTTCTGGTTTGAAGCGCCTGATGGACCCTCACCATATTTCATACCAAGATATCATCATAATTTATTTATATAGCGCCAGCAATTCCACAGCACTGTACAGGGAATATTTGTCATTCACATCAGTCCCTGTCCCATTGGAGTTTACAGTCTAAATTCCCTAACATACATAAACTAGGAATAATTTTGTCAGCAACCAATTAACCTACTAGTATGTTTGTTTTTGGAGTGTGGGAGGAAACCGGAGGAAACCCACTCAAACACGGGGAGAACATACAAACCCCACACAGATAAGGCCGTGGTTGGAAACTGTATTCATGGCCTAGGGCACCAAATTGCTAGGGAATGTCTAAAACATTGAATGAGTGACATTACGTCACTAATCCAATGTGTTTAATGTTCCCACTGCACCCTGACATTGAGTGCCGGCCACTGACATGGAGGAGAAGCAGCCGACTTACCTGTGAAGGCTGGGAGGGTGGTGCTGGGCAACTGTGTCACTGAAGGGAGCAGAAGATGGTGCCCCCAGTCCTTCCAATCTGCAAAGATGATAAGCAGAAGGATGGGGCCTTGTCTCTGAGGGGGACGGACACTGCCTGTGTCAGACGCAGTTCTCTCACAGGCCTTGCTTAAATACGATAACAGATCTGCTGTGTAGACACAACCGTGCCCAGTGCAAGAACCCTGCCACTGATTTATATTTCTGAACAAATCCAGCTGCTGGGTGCAAAATTTGTACCTGGAAAAGCCATTTTGTTTGTGTTACCATTTTAAAAGGCAGGTGTTTCCCTAACAGAGCAGAGACAGAGTGACTGACAGCTTGACAGACTTGTCTAGCAGAAATCCACTGTGTGGATTGATTGATTCATGGCTGCATTCTCAGCCTTTTGTTCATCAGATCTCATCTGGTCACTGTTTTATAGAAGTGAGAGTGGCTTTAGCTGTCCGTAATCGAGTGAGGCGGTAATACATTACTTTTGAATGGAGTTGGCTTGAACTGCCAGGTTAACAGTAAACAATGTGTTTTACCTTCATGGTATATGAAAATGTCACCAGTTCAGTGGTGCCTTAAGAAGTGATCTAAGGGGAAGATTCAATGCAAAGAGAGTTGCCTTACACGTCATTTATATACATTGGGGGAGCTATTCTGTTCCAGGACCCATGGTGTTCATTGTGCCTTGAAATAGGGTTCGATTCAGACTCTAAATATAAAAAACGCAGCATGGTTGATTCCCCGGGGCTTATTTATTTCTAGTGTGTGAGGAGTAAGGCTTCCCAGGGGTTTATCATAAATGTCCTATGAACCATTTGTTGTGTGACCATAAAGTGTCTCTCCACAAGAAGTTCTGCAGTTGCCGAGTGTGACATTTCCTTACGTGGCTCGGTGTGATGTTTGATAAAGGCTTCCTGTCTCCAGAGGGCAGCTCCTATATTACAGAGAACACATGTCTATTGTGTACTGCGTGCACAACACAGCTTGTCTCTGGTGAGATGACAAAGTGGGTGTTACGTCTCTATGTTTATTATATACAGTATTAAGGCAGATGAAATGCATGCGCTCAGATCACCCCGGTGATCCCACAAGGTGACTGCAGCAGAAATTATGGCACTTATAACCCATCCACATCCTGACATGTAATGTAACTGGTAACAATGCTGAGCCCATGTCCAGCTGGTTGTACAAAGCTGCTGGCTGTTTATTTTCAATGGAGAAGGGTCTACGTCCGTCTCTGTTATAGTTAGTAAATCATGGAAGATGTTAGATAATCGATCTATTAAAACGACATGTACTGTACATGGCTCATAGATATCTAGTTATTATAGGGGACAGGGTTTATTTAAAGGTTCTGTCACTTTCCACGTCCATTCCAATAGGTTGTTCAAATAAGCAAAGCATCTGGCTCAACTGTCCAGGACAATTACAACTGGTTTTATGATTTACGACAGATAAGTATAGATATTGTACAAGCAACAGCAGAAAAGACCTAATTTTTACAGAATGCAATAATAATACTAACCCTACAGGTCTTAATTGTAGAAGGTGTTTCTGCCAAATGGATTGTGGTACCAACCATTGGGCCACACAGACCTGTACAGAGAGTGCAGACTTCTCATATCTGTTCCTGTAGCAGTTCTAAATTAATTGCATAACATTATTTAACTATGAAATGTACATACTATAGCACTTCTCTAACTGTACATCTGTGTGTGTATATATGTGTGTGTGTGTGTGTATATATATATGTATATGTATATATATATATATATATATGTATATGTGTATATGTATATATATATATATATATATATATATATATATATATATATATATATATATATATATAATGTGTGTATATATATATATATGTGTATATATATATATGTATATATATATGTATATATATATATATATATAATATATTCCTATCCAGACAAGACTGGAAACCAGCACTCTCTAAAAGTAATAATAATGAAGTTTTTTTTTATAAAGTCCAAAATGAAGCTGTTCCATTATACCATCCATAGCAGTAAGTAAAATATAACAGATAACCAGCATAATTATTTCACAATCTTGTGCTGGTACAGATGGGACAGAGGTCTTGATAGTGTATGTCATACAATACCCTACGCCCTTTTCAGTGTTCCTGTGGCATATAGATAGATAGATAAATATAGAGATATATAGATAGAAAGAAAGAAATATATATATATATATATATTAGTGTGTGTGTGTGTGTGTGTGTGTGTGTGTGTGTGTATAAAATTAGTGCATACTTACTACATACTTGCCAACTCTCCCAGAATGTCCGGGAGACTCCCGCATTTTGCGAGAGTCTCACGGACTCCCGGGAGAGTGTGGCAATCTCCTGGATCTGCCCACTTCACTAGGAAGTGCCCACTTCCTTGTGAAGTGGGCAGAATTAGCTCCCAAACGCCACGATTCCCTGGGAATCACAGAGTTTGGCCCTGCCCCTGACACGTTTGCGTCATTACGTCTTTGAGGGCGGGTCCAAAGTGACGCACATTTTGGAGTCCCACCCCCCGTCACGCCCACCTCCCCAGCAGCTTCCCGGAAAAGAAGAATATAAAGTTGGTAAGTATGACTTACTAACATAAGTACTCTTCAAGTGTAAATCACACTTGATCTATTAATTATTGTTAACTTACACTTGTATGCATGTATCCTTTACTCCACCATTTGCTTCTTAGCTGTGTGTGTGTATATATATATGTGTGTATGTGTATGTGTGTGTATATATATATATATATATATATCATACTTGCCTACTCCTGGAAACTTGTTTCCGGGAGAGGGGGCATGACTGGAGGGCGGGAGAGGGTGTGGCCAATCGCTGCATTTTGGCCCCACCCCACGCAAAACATTCATTTCTGTCACGGGGGCGGGGCCAAAATGACGTGATTGGCCTCGCCCAGCCCGCCCTAGCCCTCCAAAATGGCGTGAGTCACAGAGAATCGCGTCAAATGACGCGATTCTCTGTGAATTCCGGGATACGGGAGAAATGCCAGCTCTCGAGGGAGCCCGGGAGACTGACCTGAATTTCGGGAGTCTCCTGGACTTTCCGGGAGAGTTGGCATGTATGATATATAAATATATATATATCACACACACACACACACAGTAGCTGTTGTCCAGTTTTCTGTGTTATTACAGATATTTGGAGGAAGTCCAGAAACTTTTGAGCGATAATTTCTCTTTCATGAAATGGTTTTGCAGCCCTATGTCTGTTCTTTCTATTCTTTCCGTCCTTCCATCCCCTCCCTCCACCAAATAATAAATTCTTAGATTCCTTATAAAGGTGCTCGCTCCTGGGGAAATGTCAGTTACATTGTGCTTATTTGTTTGTTAGTCCCTTACATATTTATTACTACTTTTTAAATGTGCAGATGACTTGAGTTGCAATAGACCTTTATTAATGCTGCATATTCATTTTATATGGGCCATTAAGTGTGATGACTTGTACAGGACTTCTGTGGTTGTACGAGTAATAATAGTGCTCTCCTAGTCAGTTATGTTTTACAAGCTAGAAGAATCCTGTTCCGTAAAGGAATCTTCCGTTTGGTACACTAGACTACGCTCTGGATACATACACAGCCATGTTCTTTTGTGTCATCTTGTGCAAGTTTCTATGAGTCTGTAAATCTAGGGACATTTTATATTTATTCAATGTGCTGGTAAAAAGTAATATGGTAAATGTTATATTTATTTTCCAGGAGATGACTCTGGTTGCCACTGAAGCACCTTCTGACCAAGCCAGACGAATCTTTCAAGCGTACGATCCAGAAGGTGAGGTGTTCTGTTACCATTAACATCTGTATTTTCATTTTAAAATATATGGTGTTAGTAAATATTAGTACGTAACATCACAGGTACACTGTGAATGAAAGATATCACAGTATTCTGAAGCTCCTTTGCTTCCCTATGTAGTGTGATAGGTTATTATCTGTAGGTGTCCTTTGAGGTTTTTTTTTATAATGATGCTAATGAAAACCATAATACAAATGTCATATTAAATAGGCTGCTATATTAAATTATGTTTAGTTGTAAAGACTATGGGCCTGATTCATTAGTGATCTTATCTGCCGTTTTTTGCTTATCTTAAGCAAATCCACTCTGTGCATGCTTAGAAGAGATAAGAAGCAAAATCCACTGCTCAAGTGAAGAATTTCTTAAGTTAAGATGAAAATCCATCTTAACTTCACTCTTATCTCCCCGTTTCTAAGCATCTTAACTTTTGCACAAGATAAGATCACTAATGAATCAGGCCCTATATTATTATTTTATTTTACTAATCATACATGGTTAAATCATTAATTACATATACATTGTTTTCTTTTTAGATTGTAAGCTCTAGTGACCTGTCCCCTTAAAACCTTTTTTTCACAGCGCTGATGGATAATTCCACCCAAAACTGAAAAATCAGTTTTGAGTGGAATATCCTAATTTAAAACCTGGTCTCAAAACATAACAAAAAAACATCTGGGTCCCAATCTTAATTTGTTGGGACCCAGTTTTACAACAACTGAATTTTTAGTTTTGGGGTGGAATTATGCTTAGAATTGAGCCTTTTCAAACTTGAAAATCTGTATTCAGACGCCTTATTAATTTTGGGAGTTCAAGCAACTTCCCTTTAACCAATTAGACCCTTCCCATCGGCCTTGTATGGAGTGGTATAGGGTCACCATCATAAATCTTGGGGCACCATACAGACTGAAAGGCAGTGTTTATTGCCCCCTCTCAGTCTCTAATTGTTCAATCAGGAGGCATCAGTTTTAAATTGTGAGGAATAATAACAGTTATAAACTATGTCCCCATTGTAGGAGACTTTTTTTTATCAATTGTATAGAGTTCAGTAATCTTTGGTAGTCAACAAAATGGCTGAGCAGAACAAATGGTAAAATGTTTGACAACTGTGTTGTACTTAGTGCTAGATACATCCCCAATTCCCAGTATCTAACTATGGGAATTTTTTTTTTAAATTGGGTAGTATTGCTATAAAAAGTTATTTTGTATTGTAAAGAAGCATTTTTCTAACTTGAGTTTGAAGGATGTGTTGACTGCCCTCTAATACAGCACTTCAACTAGCGCTGCCAATACAGAACAATTCAGTGAAAAACGTAATGATGGAAGCAATGCTTCCAATGCAGTTATTGGATCTGAGCAACGTATAATCTATTAGTTGAAACTGGAGCTGCTAAATTATTTTTGTAAGATATGCAGGCACTGAATAATTCATTCATTCTTTGTTATACGGTTATTTTAAACATATTTTAAAGCTCAATTGACCACAAAGTAAATAGAATTCTGGATAAAATAGCGAGTACCAGGCACTGACAGTAATGTAAAGGGATATGGGAGATCTATATTATATCTAAGTTGCTAGGAGAGATGTGAATGTGTGTATGTGAAACACAGCTGCTGTCTGAATTAACTTTTCATTTAATTGACATAAGAAACTTGATGACGCCGTGCAAAGACCCCCGTGTGGCTCCATGTGTCCAGTAAATAGTCTAGCAGATATTTTCTTAGTATAAATAGGCCGGTGTGTGTGCGGTTTTGGCAATGTGGTGTTTTTCAATTTTATATAAATATGCATTGTTCTGTAGGAACATGAATACCAAGTAAATTCCACCCCAAAATGTCAGTGTCCAGTCTGTTAATTGCTCCACCACATCTTCATGCAATCTGCCATAAACGTCTGCAGGTTAATAGGAATTCTAAATGGAATTTCTATTAAATAAACCGTTTTATTGTCTGCTTTTAAGTCATGATTTACTTGTGAGGATGCCAATAAATGCTAAACCCCATGCTTTCCCATACAGTTCACACAGCTAGCACAAGTTTACCTAACAGAATAGTTAATGGAGATGTAATGTATTCCCCAATTCATAAGATGGTTCGAAAACCTATTGCTTTACTTTGTTGTGCTGCCTTATGGCAGTAAAAGAACATTTACACACATCAGTATCTCTGCAGCACTACCAGTTCGCTGTTTTGCAGAGAGCTACATTATTATTGCAGCAAAGTAAAATGTAGTTTTGGATAGAATTAAGCAAGAAAAAATAAGATATGAAATGTTAATTACCGGCGCTCTATCAATTCTTGTTTGTGTGAAAGTTCTTATCCTGTGAACTTCCTGTTTGTCATAGAGGAGGGGCATTGACAACCCAGTGTTAGTGTGAACACACTCCTGCTTGACACCGTTGGATGGACCCACCGAATCATTTCATTTTAGGTGGAATTAGACTTTTTTAAAAAAAATTATCGTGTCCTTAAATTTTGGACCTACACGTCTCCAAAACACGTAAGACAACACAAGAACGCGTGTAAACCACAATGCATTTTTATATGCACATAATATGCGATTTATATGAAATTCATATGAGCTGGCGTGTTGGCATGCATTTGCATATGCATTCAAAATGCAGATTTCATGCGTCTGATCCAGCTTCTCCTGAAAACAGGAAGTTGTCATGTTCAAGCCAAATGCGTGTGTTAAACACATATGTAAATACTTTATAACCACATGTGATGCTTACAGCTTGTTCCCTTTTAGATGAATGGACTTTTGCAAGTGTATGGATGTATGTTAAAGAGTCTAGAATGGAAAAAGAAATATTCAAAATAAAGCACCGCAACTCAGTTGAAACACACGTAAGACATACATATGTATGGTCACCTTTTGGTACAAATGGTTTTATTTTCCATTCTGTTTACATGCAAAAAATCTGGCATTAAATAAAAAAGCATGTAGCAAACATCATTTTTACACCATGGGATATGAGGCAGAAGTTGATGATTGTCTAACTTGACACATAACAGTGAGTACCTTATCCATGCACGTATATGTAATCCAAAATTAAATATACATTTCATTTTTCTTAAAATTTTTAAATTTACATATATATATTTTTTTAACTGTCTCTTAGGGTTTATGTTTCTTCTATAATACAGACATTTTCCCTAATCACTACTGACAGCCATGTAGGCTCTTAGGGTCTAGACAGATTGCAAGTTTGTTTAAATTGAAAACCTCAGACAGATAATTACTTTGTTGACACATAAAATTAGATGCATCATATATGTGAACAGTCATTGACCTCAGAAACGACTACAGTATTGACTGAAAGCTGTACAAATAATTGTCATGGGCGCAGTTTCTTGCATTAAATTTGAGTTTAATTTTTTTGCATTCAGTGCACATACTGCATGAACAGCTAAGGTTCCATTAATAACTTTTTCACGTAGTCGGGAACACTATCACATTGTGGACATCTATGGGATTATAAAGACAACCTTGCATGCAAAGGGTAAAGGTTACTCTCTAAAGAGAAGTGTGAGGATACCACCCTTAGCTGGGATGGCAGGTACCCTCTGTGGGATTCAACTCATTCGGGTAGACCAGAGTACATCCAAAATAAGGCTGTATTTACGATGGCACAACACCACAAGATGTTCATAAGATACAGGGTAAATGGTAGCATGTATCCTCCAACAGCCTCTTGCAGTCAGCACTCCAAAGTAATAACCTCAATCTCTTTCAGAGTTTTATCCTCCCGCAATATTACGACTACCGTTTAGCTAGACAGTTACCATGTCGCCCAGCCTGGGTTACTGGCTCACACAGACCCTGTCCTGGTAGGGTTTCCTCCAGCGGCACTACAATGCCTGCCCAGAGTCCTTTTTGCTGATGTCTTGTACACCTGGATCCTCCAAGCTAGAATAGCTCTCTTGGCATTCTGCTCTCCCTATATTCCTGGCTGTATACACAGGGAGTACGGTCAAATGTCTCCATCCTCCCCCTTACAGCAGGGGTCTATAAGTGGACACTATTAGACATACAGTATCTGTTACCTTGATTAAACAATGGAAGGGCTTGACTCAATTAGCTATTTGACTGGATACACTAAACAAAGGGTTACAATATAACATCAAGAGTGACACTTCACTCTTGTGTAAAACAACAAGACATTTGACACATTGTATCTGCAACATTGCACAATCTGAGTCTGTGATACATTTTGATACAATAACATCTATATTGATACATATTAATACATTTCCCAATGCTATTCCAGACAGTATATTGCTGTGGAGGAGCATTGCATATCATCTAGAAGTTATAACCTGATTACCTGTTGACCTAGCTAACCGGTGATGAATAAAAAGTTCTCAGTCCAATAGCACCCTGTGACAAGAAGATTTGCAAGGGATGCAGAATTAACCCATTGGCAGCTGCTTCTTTTAAACAGAAGGGCAGGAGCTTAGAAACACTTGCTAAACATTTTGGCCCCAAAACTTGTCCATTGGACTGACGGGCGCCAGGAATCGTTTCACAGAATTAAACAGGTAGTCTGTGAGTGCCTGTGCTTGGGTCCCCTGACTTTGGGCAACAGTTTCTTTCAGACCAATGCTTCAGATGTCTGTTTTGGACCAGTCATCACTTTGAGGACATAGAGCATCCAGTCTTGTATCTAAGCTGGAAGCTCCATCCCTGCGACGCCAAGTATTCTGCAGTACAGAAGGATTGTTCTACCATGAAGCGGACAGTTGATATGGGGGAATTTTGGATGGTTTCTGAGTATGCTACTGTAAGTTGGTTACACTATGGAGCAGATTTAATTGGGCGCGATGTTCTGTTTTATTACCATTTATACGGTAAAAAGTACCAATTACTTTTTCTCGCACCTTATGGGGAGCGAGCAAAAGTTAGCGGTACTTTCACTAAATAAAATTTGCGGCTGTTCCGTGACACTACATGGTGATTGTTTTTAGAATTGAATCTGCCCCTAAATGTGGAATTTGAATCGCTGGCTAACCAGCTGATATCAGGTTCTTCAGCCTTTATCTTTCCAGGTGTGCCATAGGCCGGGGCAATTCTACCTTAACACAGACTTCTTGTAATGCCCAGGGCTGCAGGCTTCTGCCTGGTGTGGTCCAGTAACCACCTTTAATTGGGGAGGGGGTTTAGTTCTCAGGGAGTCTGATGGCTCTGCGGGTATGTAGCCTTTGTCAGGATGGTTAGCTCAGTTTTAGAATGTTGATGCTAACTCTGTGAAACCTCTCTCAGGATTAATGCTGCTAACTGAGCCTGATCTTACAGATTGTTGTATACGGTTTGTTGTGTTGTACACTTATTGTGTTCCTGCACTCAGACAATGAAAGGTTTTCATTTGGAACATCTCTGTCTCCTCCAATTCAGACTCTATGCTACCTGCCGCTGTTATATTTTTTAGTTTTGTAAGTAACTGAACTTTTTGTATATCGTATGCTTTTGTGAAGGGTACTTGTAGCTCTTTTATATAAAACTTACATTTTAGGTTTTGTGTTCCTCTTAGTAATTGTAGAAAAGGAACACACAAAATTCCCAGCTATCAGCCAGTAAAACATTAATACTGCCTCCTATTTATAAATGAAATGCAGAAGTCATGGCTTATTATCCAGTTGCAAATTTCTGTCTCTGAGACTTCTACATTTTGTATTTATAAATAGGAGGCAGTTTTTCAAGCCCTCGTTGTTACTCTTAAATTGATTGAGTTTATGTAAAGGACTTAGCAAGAAGCAGAGCAACAGCTTTGTTTCAGGACTTTACCAATCACCTCCTTGTATAAGCTATCCCAATTCCACAGCCTTCTAGGTATGAGCTAACTAATGTGACATGCACATTCTGATGTGTTATGTCTGGTGTATTAAGCACCTCATTTGGGTCTTGGGATTTTCATTTGCAGTTTATTCTTTGCTACATGTTTATAAATAATCACTAAAAGCACATGGCGGGAAGAAAAGTGATCTAAGGTGACTCGGGGGGGGGGGGGGGGGGGGGGGAAATATTGCTAAAGTGTCAAAACTGTTCATGAGGCCCCGTCCCTAAAGTTCACATCTCCTACACTCAGCAGGGGCGGCTATGTTATCGCCTGCGTCAGTATTCATCCTTTCAGTTCCCGGCGCTGTCAGTACTTCCTAGGGAATCAATAGTCTGCATGTTTAGCATTATTGGTTCAGCCTATAGAATGGCAGCCTCCGCATTATGTAGGAAACCGGAAAGCTTTTAATCACCTTTCTCACATTAGATTCCTTAAAAAGATATTGATTAATAAAACGGACTTGCCTCCACCTGAGATCTTTACACTCCTCTCTTCCTCCTTAACCAGTCTCCTCGACCCTGTTCCCTTCCAACTTCTCCACGCCCTCCCCCTCAATGCTGTCCCACGCAGAGTTCCCCTCCACTTCCTCTGTCTGTTTGGATCCCTCAACTGCTCTGGTCCCGGTCCTCTGCTTTTCTTCTTTACACCATTTCTCTATGTGAACTAATACACTACCTCCACTACCATCTCTATGCAGATGACACACAATTCTACCTCCCCTTTCCTGAACTCTCTCCTTTTGTTATCCTATGTGTACAATTGCTTCTCTGCCAACTCCATCTGGATGTCCCAAAGCTGATCGTGTCCAAAACGGACCCCCCCCTTCTCTACTAATGTCACTACCCCTCATCATTGACTACTTCAGTTTTATTCTAACATCCTGTCCCTTGCACTGTTTTGTCACTTCCTAAGTTGAAACATTGCCAGAATACACCCAACCTTTAAAACCCACCTCTACATTAGAGCCTACCCTACCCCACCTGATACTGCTGTGTGTGATCAACCAAATACAGTCCCAGATCCATTATCTATCCCACTAGCTCCTATTTTCTCTGCTTCCCCCACTTGCTCTAGACTATAAGCTCTCACAAACAGGGCCCTCTCTGTCCTCTATCTCCTGTCTGCACCTCCTTCTTCAACCTTTTATGTACTCGTTCTGTCTTATGTGCAATTTGTATTTTTTATGACTTGTAATGCTGACTTTAAGGTGCCTTAGAGTTTTGTGATGATGATCACATTGACCCACTTGCCTTATTACAGTGGTGTATTCTAGATATTGATGGCCTGTAACCAATCGTAAGCAATCAGCTTATACGTAAAGCTCTGTTTAGAGAAATTCAAGTTCTATAATTCGGTGGTAAATAAAGCTGACCTTCAAAAAGTTTGTTTGCTGAGGTCTTGTTAGCGGCTATGGATTAAGCTGCTACTTAATCCAGGAATATATGTTGTGTTTACTGATATTATTGTGCAGAGATTACCAGGAGCCGGTGTCACAACAGTGTTTTTCCCTATGTGTCTGCAATATAACAGTCTTGCAGAGAACTGTTCTAATATTATTAGATTTCATCAATAAATTATCTGATACAATAGCCTCTATGGTGTAAGATGTAGTCTACCTGTCTACATCACACGCTAAAAGAAACCTTCCACAAATGGACAATTACACAATACACACAAACATTGAGCGAACAGTGGTTCACAATTAAGGTTTGTGTACTGAATAGCCAATTATAATGCACAAACATTAGTGGCAGTGTATTTAGCAGAATAAAACTGTTGTATTCCCTCCTCGTTTCTGTTGCTGGCAACATGTGGACTGTTACTGCATCAACATTGGTGGCATACACGCAAAACGAGAAGAGGACTGGATGTAAATAGTTCTGCAAAATTTGTGAATTGTTGGCTGGACGACATCTTCACTTTCTGTGTTTAACACAGACTTTCATCTGGCACCAAAATGACCTTTACTAAAATGACTTTATTAACCATGTACTATACAATAATTTTCTATGCCGTTTCAGCATTGCATGTAAGTAGATTTTACAGTTTTGGGTTTAATTAGCCCAACTGAATTAAGAATAAGAGTTTACATAAAGCTGCAGTCCCACATAGACATGTTTTTGTTAGTTTGTTTTTATGAAGCAAGTTTTGTACCTTTATCAGTTTTTCCAGGATCTCCTCAAATAGCAAAGTCAAATCGCTGTATCTCTTTGTTGGAGATATATTGCTGCCACTGCAAGATGGTGTTTGTCAGCTAGTACTTATTTTTTATTCAGCTCTCAAGCTCGTTCCCGAGGACAGTTGGAGCCAGTCTGCCAGGAAACTCCAAAGTGGACACATGGTGGCAGTGAAAGGATTGGGTGGAGGGGGGTAATTGTACCATGAGCAAATATGTTTAAGAACGGTGTTCCAAAGCCTTTCTACTCCAACTTGTGTAACTACTACGGCAACCACAGTCCCATAACATGACACTGGAAAATTATTAATAGCAGCTTGAAAAAAAGAGACAGTATGAATGTATTTTCTTACAAGTAGTGAGTGATTTATGTAAAATAAAATGGGATTAATTGCAGCTCTATCTCCATTCATGCTCTTCAGAAATTACCTTTCTCTTCAGAACAGAGAGCTATTCAATGTCTGATATATCAAGAACCTAAACGTTCTCTTTCATTTTCTGTTCTTAGGGAGCTTTTTAGGTTTTACTACTAAATTTTTAAGTCTACAAAACTGACATTGTCATGGATTAATTTTTCAATTTAAGTCTTACTAAATTGACTTAGTGCACAGCCTAGTTGGAGTAAATTGGTTGAAGCAACTGGTTAACTAGAACAGGTGGCAAAGCAGAAAGGGACATATTAGCACACACTCGTGTTTCTGAGACAGCCAATCTCCTGTTTACTAATTAGGGCTTAACCGTCTAAATGAGGCCTTTCTTCTATAGTTTATTTACACTTTAGTGTAATGTTGTACTACTGAAGCACTTATCTTCTAAAACTGACTAATTAGATCCCAGCGGGTACACAACATTGAATTCACTGGTCGGTCACATTCTCTATAGGCCTTTATCATTTTGTGTAGATATAGAATAACAAAATGAAGATTGTGATACTGATACAGAATTGATGCAAAAGTTCACACACAGATTAATCTGTTTGTCAAACAACTGCATTTTGAACAGTGTTCTATTCATCATAGTTATGTATGTTCCAGGTAGTGTATTGAGCTGAGCACATTGAGAATGTAAGTGCTTTTAATATTCAGTCAGTATTTAAAGTTAGCAGGCAGCCATTTTGTGGGTTGAGCCAATGTCTCTGAGAATGTTTCCCCGTTTATTCACTAATAAGCTGTGACATCACTGAGGCGTGGCCCAATCACTGGTTTAGCTCACAAAATGGCTGACTTCAGTATGGGTTGGTGATAGATCATATGAGTATGTACTGCCACGGGGCTTGTAGTTGAAGGGCACTGGCTTGGTAAATGTAAATCTCTATCTAAAGTAAAGGAAATTAAATATATGGAAAGGGAGACAAGTCTGTTTCTTTACCTGTTGCTGTGTTGTCCATAAAGGATGGCAAACGACACAGCATAATGATATATTGAATAATACAGAAAGTAGAAAGCCTCTGAAATAATGTGGGGTTGATAATAAAATGGGGAAGATCAATTAAGTATGGTTTGGAAATAGCTTATGAACTTGTAGCTGCTGAAAACGTCTCATTGTCAGATTTTCTGAGAATTACTGCGTATGATTACTATGTGACTGTTATTCCTGAAGGGGTAACCTGTATACAGCAAAATAAGTATAAACACTGAACAACTATGGGGCCAAGGACAAATGATTTTCAGATTTATTAAATGTGAATCTCCCTCAGTACTATCTGCCACTGGTCGCTCTATATAATGTCCTTATGATCACTGAGTTAAGGTACATACCCACTGCCGTTTGTACGGTGTCCATTGATACATACACTCTTGAGTAGCGATTCACACAGATACAAATCAACATAAGTTAAACACATGTAGAATGCAAGTAGACACGGCCTAACAATGATTTTAGTGTCATATCTGGTTACATGCGTATAACTTGCATTTAAAAACACGTGTTAAACGCTTATGTCAAATAGCAATGGGTATGTACCATTTTGGGTACATGTTATGGGTGTGTGGTTTTTATGCATGTATGGTTTTTTGTTTTTTTTAAGTGCATGAATATCAGTAAAGTTGAGAAGTTGAATACATTTGGTTCCCGGGCAGTTTGGAAATGACGAGTAAATACCATAAGCTTCTGTATGGAGGTCTGCATAGTGTACTGCGTCTTAATGCAAATTATGACTTGCGGTGATGAGGCCACAACATCTGGCAACACTCACACCATAACAATACCTCATTAACATTGAAGGCTTCAGCTAGGTTCTCTCCTGTCGGGGACTATAATTTGTCCCTGATAGCCAGGGACTGCATTGCAGAGTTTGTGTCAAGTGAGGGGAACAGTAACATATGTTTCAATACAAAAGCGTTGGTCGTTAAAAATCTTCCTTACAGTTCGACAACTGATCTGTATCCCGGTCACAACAATCTTTTGGTCTCTGTAAACAATTTGTAGTTGTAAAGGACAGGAAGAAATCTGCCCATTCATGTTCCTCAGTCCAAGAACATCAAATCCTGTACTACTACCACCATCCTCATCCTGAATATTGCCGTCTCTCTGGAAAATCTTTGTAATTTCCACACAAAAAAAATGGTTAATTACCTCAACTGTTGACGGTTTCTGTGTTGTTAATTTGTCACAAAATTGGATAGCAACTTTTCCCCCTCATGATACCCTTGAATACTAAAATAATCTTGATCCATCCCTTCATTTAATTTTTTCAAATATATTGATCGATCGATCCACTAAAGCGGTTTACTTTTTGACTATCACACAAAAAAAACATTCTGATACTTGTTGCTAACTGGAGCTCAGAGAGAATATCTTGAACGTTTTGGGACAAAATATACTTTTTTATAAGTAGGGTTTATTTTTGCTTCATTATTCTGAGAATGTTTAATAAAGTATAATTTATTCTGCACATAAAATGTTTTTATTACTGTGCGTACAGTGGAGGGAGCTATTTTGTTTTCTCCACCAATATTCATGAGAATGCACCCTATAAGTTCACTTGGGTCAGGTTTAACACTGAGGCACTTATAGTATTCTTAGGCCTGAATCATTAAGGATCTTAACTTAAGAAACTTCTTATTTCAGTCTCCTGGACAAAACCATGTTACAATACAAGGGGTGCAAATTAGTATTCTGTTTTGCACATAAGTTAAATACTGACTGTTTTTTCATTTAGCACACAAATACTTGATAGCTTATTTGTACACTGACATTGAAAGTTGCTATTTGTGTGCTACATGAAAAAACAGTCAGTATTTAACTTATTTGCAAAACAGAATACTAATTTGCACCCATTGCATTGTAACATGGTTTTGTCCAGGAGACTGAAATAAGACGTTTCTTCAGTTAAGATCCTTAATGAATCAGGCCCCTTCTGAAATATTGGTTTACCCCACAAGATGGCTTCCTCCACTATGTGTAGACTAAAGGTTTCCTTTAAAAAAAATGTTTCTTTCTTTCTTTCTTTTAACAAAGACAATGGCTTCATTCCTGATGCTTTGCTAGAAGAAGTCATGAAAGCTTTGGATCTTGTGTCAGAACCTGAATAGTAAGTATATACTGAATAAAGAAGGAAAAAATGATCTGCCTTTGTTAAATGGTGGGGTATGCATGGTATTTTGTTATTTCCAAAACACTCAATTGTCTGCCTCATTCACTGAACAAGGTTTTACTTTCATATGTAGTATGTGGTTTTATTTTGTGAGGGGAGTTGTTAACCTAATCTATGTGAAAGCATTTTTCTCACATTAACATTTAGGGATAGACTTAGATTTTATGAGGTTGATTTCCTATAGGAACCAATCGGATGCTATAGTTTGTCTTGAACATTCTAAAATCTGATTGGTTGCTATGGGCAACTCTTCCACCTTTCATTTTTAAGAAGATTTGATAAATCTCCCCTTAGTATTCTCTCCTGCTTCTAGTAAATTAACCACATACAGTGACATTTTGGTTTGCTCCTGGTTTATTTGAGTAACTGACCGACTAGGGCTGCTAAACATCCATGTCAATAAGGTTTGATCAGAAAACCAGGTGACATACACCAAACCGCCTCCTCAGTTCTTTGGTTGTACTGAAAGAGTGGCTCACAGTATGTCAGCAATATTATACCCGCAGCCTGTCACAATCTCTGCAGACAGTTTGATATCTAGTGATGTCCACAGCTCACCTGAAGTGTTTTGTGGAATATTTACTAATTAAATTATACCACACGCTACGATCTCAAAAGCGGCGCCGTGCCAAACAAAATAGAAAGGGCAGTGGCAGTATGAACACACAGACTAAACTGCAATTCAGCACAAAGAGCAGAAGATGAGATTCTGAGAGGATATCCGTCCTCCCCCCCCCCCCCCCCCCCCCCTCCTGTCTTATAAATTCTACTGGAGTAGGTAGAGTTAGCTATGTGCAATGCGATGTTTAACAGTCCAGGGATTTAAGAGTGGAAAATAGAATTCTGGAGGATACGGTAAAGTGAAAATGATAATCACAGCGGGCTCTATCTATATCAAGGATAAGGTGCAGAGTTTCCTGTGTCATGGCATAGTGCTGGACAGTGTCACATTCCCATAGTCTTTAAAGGGAATATCGTAATGAAAAAGTTTGTTTTAGCTCTTTAAATATATGCTGTAGTCTCGTATTCTAGGTTACAATTTAAAATGCCAAAATCATGTTTTTTCCTGTTTTATTGAGTTGAAATAACAGTCCAGGTCCATTAGGGCTCTAATAGAACTGTAAAGCAGGTCTCACAAACAATATAATACTTCTAACCTCCTTAACGTTATGTTCATCATGTGGAAGTTACACACAAACAGGTTTGGTCTTTCAGAATACGCTCAGATTATTTTCATGCATATAATGTTTTGTATTTGTTTGGGGTTTTTTAACAAATATGTAATTAATTATAATAAAAAAAAAAAAAAACTTTAGAAATGTGGGAAATAAATCTGATATTTTTTTCTTAAATACCTGAAGATTAATTGCACATGTACTGTAAGTTGTAAGCAAGTTTGTGTAAATACAGAACTTACAAGTGGACACAAATAAGCCACATGTGAACTTGTGCGTACAGCTAGTGACTACTTTCATATCTGGGGTTATGTGAACGCTTTTAGATTCTCATGGTTTTTCCATGTGACTTTCTTATTGGATGGATTGATGCTTTTCCAGTGTTTATCCAAGAATAAAACTTTTCGGAAACATCAGATAACCCCTAGAACCACCTAAACCAATGTTTCCACGTCTGATTTTAATCTACTGGCTTTTGTTTTGGTATTTGCTGAGGATTCTGGGAGCAGCAGTTGAGAAACAGACTCTGCGTTTTTTTATTACCATCGTTCTGTGAAGCCCATTTTGTTTATCTGTTATGAACGTTTATTGTGGACAGATTCATAGTATGGCGCAGACTCAATTAGCCGTGAGGTGCATCCGGCTACGCACCTTGCCAGTTAATATGGTACTAAAATCTCTGCTGGGATGTGTCTCTGGATTGTTCCAGAGAAACATCGCGGCAACTTGCGGCCAATTGAATTCGGCCCTGTGTATTTATTGCTGCTCCACGTAAGCAAGCAAAGATGATCATTACAAATGTTTATAATATACAGTCATGGCCAAAAGTTTTGAGAATGACACAAGTATTGGTTTTCACAAAGTTTACTGCTTCAATGTTTTTAGACCTTTTTGTCAGATGTTGCTATGGTATACTGAAGTAAAATTACGTTTCATAAGTGTCAAAGGCTTTTATTGACAATTACATTAAGTTTATGCAAAGAGTGAATATTTGCAGTGTTGACCCTTCTTATTGAAGACCTCTGCAATTCGCCCTGGCATGCTGTCAATCAACCTCTGGGCTACATACTGACTGATGGCCGCTCATTGTTGCCTAATCAATGCTTGGAGTTTGACAGAATTTGTGGGTTTTTGTTTGTCCACCCGCCTCTTGAGGATTAACCACAAGTTCTCGATGGGATTAGGATCTGGGGTCATGGACCCAAAATTTCAATGTTTTGATCCCCGAGCCACTTAGTTATAACTTTTGCCTTATAGCAAGGTGCTCTATCATGCTGGAAAAGGCATTGTTTGACACTAAACTGTTCTTGGATGGTTGGGAGAAGTTGTTCTTGGAGGATATTTTGGTACCATTCTTTATTCATGGCTTTGTTCTTAGGCAAAATTGTGAGTGAGCCCCTCCCTTGGCTGAGAAGTAACCCCACATATGAATGGTATCAGGATGCTTTACTGTTGGCATGACACAGGACTGATGGTAGCGCTCACCTTTCCTTCTACGGTTTTCAAGATGCCCCAAACAATCTGAAAGGGGATTCATCAGAGAAAATGACTTTAGCCCAGTCCTCAGCAGTCCAATCCCTGTACCTTTTGCAGAATATCAGTCCCTGATATTGCTGGCCTTCTTGACACCAGCCCATCCTTCAAAAGTCTTCGCCTCACTGTGCGTGCAGATACACTCACACCTGCCTGCTGCCATTCCTGAGCAAGCTCTGCACTAATGGTGCTCCGATCCTGCAGCTGAATCAACTTTAGAAGACGGTCCTGGCGCTTGCTGGTCGTTCTTAGGCACAATGAAGCCTTCTTCACAACCAGTGAACCTCTTTGCTTGAAGTTCTTGATGATCCGATAAATGGTTGATTTAGGTGCAATCTTACTAGCAACAATATCCTTGCCTGTGAAGCCTTTTTTGTGCAAAGCAATGATGGCTGTTCTTCCTCTGTTAACCATGGTTACCTGCAAGGAAACACGTGCAATGATTTCAAGCACCACCCTCCTTTTAAAGCTTCAAGTCTGCTATTTATAACTCAGTCAGCTTGACCGAGTGATCTTCAGCCTTGTCCTCGTCAGCACTCTCACCTGTGTTAAGGAGAGAATCACTGACCTGACGTCAGCTGGTCATTTTGGGCTGAAATGCGGTGGAAATGTTGTGTTTGGGATAAAGTCAATTGTCATGGCCAAGAGGGACTTGCAATTCATCTGATCACTCTTCATGACATTTTGGAGTATATGCAAATTGCCATCATAAAAACTGAGGCAGCAGACTTTGTGAAAAATAATATTGTGTCATTCTCAAAACTTTTGGCCATGATTGTATATTACTGTGTCATTTTGTAACCCAGTACAAGCAGTGGTATTGCCCCTTATGTATAAGGCTGTGGGATGTAATTGCACAATGTGCTAGCTGTGTAACTATACCACAATAGGGTGGTCATAGTGATTAATGACCTGCGATGCACTAGCTATGAGAATTGAATGCTGAAGTGCTGAAATACAATATATCACATTCTCAGAATGCTGAGAATGTGATTTGTAAACATTAAAACCTTCTCCTAAGTTTATTATTTATTATTAGCTATTAATATAGACCTGAGATATTACGCAGCCATTTACAGACAATATTTATTCATCCCCAGTGGAGCTTACAATCTATATTCTTCACCTCACGGACACACACACTCACTAGGGTTAATTTTGTTAGAAGCCAGTTAACCTACTAGTATGTTTTTGGAGTGTGGGAGGAGACCCCCTGCAAGCACAGGGAGAACATACTGCACTGGTTGCAATGGAACCCATGACCCCAGCGCTATGAGGCAGCAATGCTAACAGAGGTGCCACCGTACAGAATGAAGAAGCTTAATGGTCTCACTAACTACTCTCATGTTGTTGGTTTTATGGCACTGTGCACACTATCCTACCTTGGCGAGCCCTAACAACAGGCACAGTATTCTGTTTCAGCACCTACTTGTCAGTGTATACCAGACTTTTCTTGCACATTTCCTTTCTTCAAACTGAATTGAGGGGGTGTAACACTCTCCCCAACTGGTAATTGTTTCAATGAGGTGACTGCACATTTCAATGATCACTTTAACCAATTATTCTTCGATACAGTAACAATAGACATAAGTCAGGCAGTTAAGTCACCCTGGGGAGAATACATACTGGCAGTGTGCTCTTATGAGATTAATGCACGTTTAATACTTGTAACTTATAGCAGCCAATCGTATATTAGATTTCAGTTCCAGTTTGGCTAAGGAAAGTTAATATCTGATTGGATGGGGTGGTAGGTAGGATCATCCAAGTGTATATATTATTCTGCTCTTGTCTCTACACTACGTACTGTACATGTATCGTTTCAGCTTTGACTTGCAAAGCACAAGTCTTGTCGTATTTCAAGCCCAGGTTTGCTCACTACATACTCTGCTTTGAGAAATGTTTTCCTAATAAGGTACTGTCTCCCAAAATTATGATCACTGTTTTGGTTTTAATCATAAGATTATGCAGTCTTAAAATAACCCCATTTGGCGACGGAGATGCCATTCTGATGAATGTCTCCTGAGCTCCGAAAATAGAACTGCAATCATTGGCAGAGAACACAGTGTAGTACCACTTATTCCAGGATCGCAGAACGGCCAATATTCCCTGCTTATTGTTTGATTTCCAATGTTTTCTAGTGTAAACCTCATGAAGACCAAATTAGACCCAGAAGGGCTGGGGATCATATTACTGGGCCCGTTCCTGCAGGAGTTTTTCCCCGAGCAGGTACAGTATGTCGCCTCCTATTCAGAATTGCACTGGTGGTCTGCAAGAGGCTTGGCAGCCCTAAATATTTTTATTTAGTAGCTTCTATGTCATATGTATTTTACTGTGCAAGTGTATAATACTGTTTATTTGTTTTTGAAGGGTTCAAAGGTTCCAGAATCATTTAGTGTGTATCATTACAATGGATTAAGACAGTCCAATCATAATGAAAAGGTAGGTGTCATTTTAAAATGCTCGTCCTATTGACATCCAGCAGAAGTGGTACAAAAAAATGTACTTTAGTGAAAATAGAGAAATGGAATTTGTGTGTAAATTTAAAACCTCAACATTTAAAATAATGTATATGGGATACAAAGATATGAAAGCAAAATACAGAATGAACAGTGATATAATATGTCAGCAGATAAAAAGGAACCTTGGAGTTATAACTTCAGGTGATATGAAGCACTTGGACAAAACCAATAGAATAAATGGTTGTTATAGGAAATGGGACTAGTAGCAGAAAGAGGGAGGCTATATGTGGATTCCCTAGCACCAAACACACATTAATAATATCGAAAAGGTTCAGAGACAGACCACTAAAATGGTACATGGGCTGCATAACAAAATGTGTCCGGAAAGACTTAAAGAAGTGAAAACACAAAGCTTAGGGGTGGGGAGAGAAGGAACAGGGGTGATATGATAGTAACATTCAAATATAGCAAACATATTAATACATTTCAGGAGGCTTTAGATTTAAAAGCAAGTGGATTTTTAGAATAATTTGGGAAAATGAGATTGAAGGGATGAAGACAAAGGTAACCTAGGAAAGAACAGAAATGGAGCTAGGTCTATGGAATAGTTGCCAGCACCTGTGGAGGGGGCTCATAAAGTAAAATAATTTAAGAATGCCTGGGACAAATATATGGCTATTGTTAAAACCTAGAAAATATTCATAAACAAATCACACACATACCTCCCTATGCTCATCCCCCCAAAACTAACACACACACATACCTCCCTATGCTCATCCCCCCAAAACTAACACACACACATACCTCCCTATGATCATCCCCCCAAAACTAACACACACACATACCTCCCTATGCTCATCCCCCCAAAACTAACACACACAAAGGATGAAACTAGATGGCCCTGTGAGGTCTTTTCTGCTCCTCCGTTTCTAACTTGGGTACAATTCAGAGCTGTCTTTTTCTTGGAAGCCTTGGAGGGTCTCTGTAAGTCTTCAACTGCTGGCTTTGTTTAATTACACATTCTTATCTCTAACGTTTTATACGGTTACATTTTTAGGCATTGTCTCATGTTTCCCTTGAAGAATTTTAGAACTCTGCCATCTTCAAGTCTGTGGAGTTTTTGTAGCTGACACTTACAGAATTGTTTAAGAGTCGGTGTGAGATTGTGCAGCCCAGAACCTCCTTACATGCATTATTGATTGCATTTTATAGATCTAAACATCGTATGATATCTAATCCAAAATATGCAGTCCTGTATCTTTGGCACTAGCATCCTTAGGCAATGAATAACAACCCGACACAGCCTGAACTATCCATCACTACGGATAAGGAAAACAAGGGAGCTTGGAGTAGAGAGAAAAGAGGTGGGAAAAGTGGGAAGTTTGTATTAAAGAGCTCTGGTATAAAAACTATGGTTCTCCAGCTCCTATAGAACTACAAGTCTCAGAATGCACAGATTTATTTTACTAATTACTAGTAATAAAACAGCAGGCATCCACGAAGTCCCCTGATGTATCCATTGTCTTGATGTTTTTTGGATGGTGACTGGGGACAGTTATTACCATTATTTTGGAAAGAGATCCATCCAATACAGACCCATATACAACACAATACTTCCAGTCCAAGCAGCCCACCTGTTGTTAAGTAAATAGTTTATTTCTCTGGGCTTTGAGCACTCAGATGACTACATTACACATGTACGAATACATTTTACATTGTAATAATCCAAGCCCTTCCTCTTTCCGGTGGCATGTATCGTACATACACCTTGTAAGTTGAGAAATAAGTCAGTAACTTAAGAAATGATAATAAATTCCTTACACCACTTCTGATTTTAGGATAACATGTACTCCTGTGTTTTTGGGAAACGTATTTCCACAAGCAGTGATCCAAGTATTAATGGCTGGGGTACTACTAAATCCCTTAAAACGAATCCTTGCCATTCCTCATTCTATCTTGTAAATAATTGTATGATGTAACCACGGCAACTGGACAAATAAACAGGGAACGGCACAGAAGTGTCTGTGACACATTTTTCTCTTCAATTTTCATGCCGTTGTTCTTATGTCATCTTTTCACTTTAGAGTGGATTCTAAGGCATTATGTCAGCAGATGAAAGCTATTATATTACTATATGCTTTTTACAGCATTATTTTACAAGTAAACAAAGCACAGTATACTGACCTATATACAATGTTTACAGATTTCTTCCTGCTGGAATAAAACAAGGGTATTTCCAGCGCTACGGGATGCTCAATTCAAAACTTTGTGAAACATTCCGTCGTCTTTCCTGTGATAAGTTGGCCACCAGGGGCACTGTTGCCTTGCAGTCTATTGGCGATGCATGCTAAGCATGCAGCTACCAAACATTATAATCATTGTAACTTTAAAGAGATATAATGGTATCGGTGCAGTGTGACTTCTGATTTGTTTTACAGCACCTTTAGCAAAAATGTAAAATACAGTTGTAAGCCTACTTGTACATATGATATTTGGTAGCACGGAACAGTGCTACCTTGCAATGCCTAGGCCTCGGGTTTGATTTTAATCTGGATGGGCTCTTCATGGAGTGTGTTCTCCCTGTGTTTATGCGGCTTTCTTCCTTGTCTTCTGGATTCCTTCCATGGTACATAGACATATTCGTATGTCAATTGGCTTCTGACTAAATAAATTAAAATGTAAGCTTCCTTGGGACAGGGACTGACGTGCCTGATTACAATGAAGGATAATTATAATGTTGCCTGTTAAAGGGGCAACCGGTACCTTCACTTTCAACCCAACTGCCCATGTTCACTGGGACCGCGACTGTGTTGTATGCTTGACGCCGGACCGGCATTTGCAATACAGATATTGTAGCGGGTGTTCCGACACGGTCTCCATGGTGATGGTTTCACAGGGAGTCTGAGTCGCCGATAGAGGAAGCGGAACTAATGTTACTATTATAAGTTATGTTTATAAATCCATTAAATCCACTTTAAACTTTCAACTCCTCCACCCCATATAGACCATCAAGACCTGAAGAAGCTCTTTAGTTTCCAAACGAGTTACTGTATTTTTATGTGTTCCTATATTTTATTGGAATTAGTGATTTGAATACAGCAGTCTTATCAATAGTACTGTTTGCTAGTAATATCCCTATTCATCGTATTCCCTCTTTCTTTGATTCAGGTTACTTACTTTGAAGGAACAGCTGTCATGGGTTTTGAAGACCCGAGACTACAGACGGACGATACACCGATCAAACGCTGTCTACAGACCAAATGGCACTATGTGGAGCTTCTCTGGAATACAGATCGACCCCCATCATTAAACTGACTCTTCTGTTCAGACCAGCGATGCTTTAATGCAAACAATGCTACTTTTGAGGGATAAATAATATTTACTATTGACTGGAAATCCTGTTTGGTCAAACTGGTTTAAAGTATTGATTAATGTTATATGAATACAGTATACATGTATATACATTGCAAATATTAATTTTATTGTAGTCAAGCTGACCTTTTACAGAAACATACACAGGAATACAGAATTACTTTCTTATCTTTATATATGGTCTTTGGGGGAAAGGAATGTAACATGTTCATCTTCATGTATGTCCTACATTCCTTGTATTCTAAAACATGTTTTTAAAGTATCTTGGAGATGCACTTGTCAGATATGTCTGAATGTACCCATTATACAGGCTCCTCCCACTTGTCTAATTATTTACTTTGAAAATGTTTTACGTGGACACTACCAAAATATAAACAATTACATGTAATCTGATTGTCCTGGGAAATAGCAAACTGCTGTAAAACTTGAGAAACACAAAAGATTAATTTATATATCATATGGGTGTTTATTAAATAATATCAATGTTTAAGAAGTTACTTTACCTACACACCTTGGGGCATTTACTTGTGGGCTGAACCAATATTCAACTATGCAGCCCAGTGACGTCACAGAGACATTTGATAGGCTGCCTTCTCAGTGATGTCACAGGTTGCTAGTGAATTGATAGGATCCATTCCCAGTGATGTCACTGGTTCCTCATGATTTGATAGGCTGCCTTCTCAGTGATGTCACAGGTTCCTCGTGATTTGATAGGATGCATTCTCTGTGATGTCACTGGATCCTAGTAAATTGATAGGCTGCAGTCTCAGTGATGTCACTGGTTCCTAGTGAATTGATAGGCTGCATACTTATGAATATTGGTTTAGCCCAGGAAATACCTGCACTGTGTGTAAGTGGCAGGAACACTTTAATACATGTACACTTAATACAAATGTTTGAAGAGGTTTGTTTGTTTCTTGTTTTTTTCAGAAAAGGTATTGTATGAAATGTATGTTTAAAAAAAATATTCAGATATGTTATTGCCAAATCCTTTCTGCTCAGGCTCTTTCTAAGCTGCAGAATAAGCCAGTCCATGTTTATATCTGTACTAAGTGCATGAAAAACATCTGGTACTATAAGAATATAGTCCACTATTTATTATGATGGAGCTACTGGCCTTAAATAAACAAAGTTTGATTTTTGAACCGTGACCCATCGTATAAATCTTTTTGTTTGTTTGTTTTCCCCCCTTCTTTCCCGACTTATAAAAAAATCCATTGTTTGTAACCAGTAGCAGTATTATGTGTCTCTCGCTGCTACAGTAGAATTATAGGCACCAAGATAACTTACACTGTACACATGTCATTGTGTTATCAAATGTTATGAAGATCATCCTTTAAAATTGTTTTCATACTTACTTTGTAACTTTTCTCTACAGTGTCACAAGTTTTAGTTTTCAACTATCGACTGTCATCAGAAAAAGGAAATTCGTACATCCTGCCTTCTTCCCTTGTCTTATTAAAAACTTCTTTGTTTATTGAAAGAAAGCTGAAAGTTAGACCTTGAAAATCATCTGGTTCCATAAAGTGAGTGTTATTCGAGGATGTGAGGGGGTTTGGCTGTCACAGTGCATTTTACTTTTGCAGATTAACAAAAGAAAAACTAAAGGGACTCTAACCGTATATTGTTCTATTCCCTTTGCAATTGGCTAATGACAATATTGTGGAATGCTTGTGTAATACTCTTGTTATATCACTTTTTCTACTTTGTATGATAGTACTAGGAAGTCAGGTTGTAGATACCTGGTTTATCTGGCCTAATTATACCCATTTCACACTGGCTGGCCACAGGGCCATACGGGGGGTACTGTTGTACCGGGCCTGGGCTCACCAGGGGGCCCAGTACAACAGCGCAGCACAGACTTACCTGGGGCCCCGCTTTTCTCCGCTACTCTGTCTTCAGCCTGGCTGTCACCGTGACAGCCAGGCACCAGGATGCGATCGCAGGGGTGGAGGAATCATTCCTCCTGCGATCATGTGATCTGGCTGTCACAGGCAAATTTTGTTAAATGGTTGACAATGACTCTTGTGTACTGCAAGTGTTTTAACATGGTATTTTATAAAAAAAAATGCAGAAATTATTTGGAAAGGTCAACTCTATGTGGGAAAAGCCAGAGCACGGCGATCTGCCAACATGAAAATCAATATTGTTGGTGGCATGGAACAGGGGTAATTGGTAAAAGACTGAGAAGATTTGAACAAAAAATGTATATAAAGAAACATTTTTGAAATAGGAAGTGTATTAAGTTCTTTTTTTTGAGATGGTAGTTGATTCCAGATCCAGGGATAAATTATGGGGACGGAATTTAGCCATTGCCAAAAAAGGTTCAACGTGATCTTACTCCTAGGGCTAAATTTACTAAACTGCGGGTTTGAAAAAGTGGAGATGTTACCAATCAGATTCTAGCTGTCAGTTTGTATAATGTACTAAATAAATGATACCTAGAATCTGATTGGTTGCTATAGGTGACAGCTTCACTTTTTCAAACCCGGAGTTTAGTAAATTAATTTTTTCTGTCATTTTGACGGGCTTTTACCTAGTGATTGCATAAAACAACATCATATATCTAAAAACAAATATTGTCTAAAAGGGGAAAACACTAGAATAATCAATGGGATTTTACAATGTAGGCATCTCTGGTCAAGATAGTAAATGATCATGAGTAATTCTGGTATAAGGAAACGTATCCTTACTGTTGGTTGTTTATCTTAAAAGCTTGTTCTATTCAGCATAGGGCACATGTTTTACGATTCGGCAGGTCTATAGACATTAATGATCAGTATATCGGATCAAGGAGACAGTTAGCAAAATACTTTCATTTGTCCACTGTTTCTGGATGCTTAGAAGTTCGGAGTGTCAATAAGGAAAGCCACCTAAGCAGCTGGTGTTTGTAAAATATTGTGTGATTACTGCGGCTCTTGACTCCAGTGTAGTGGGGAAAGGGGACAAATTAACGGCGGATTTCATGCCTCTCCCAAGGTACTCTGCCTGTGAGCAACTGAAAGAGTACCCATAATGCTCAAAGATGGAGTACCAATCCCATATGAACCAAGATCAAATCAATCCAGTGATGCACTGCACAACTAATGCGTTTCACCGTGATATAAACAACTAGGGGATTTTCTTCAGAATCAAAGCACCTGAACAAAAAGGGACATTTAATTTATGAAATTAAGTTTGTTCATTCCTCCTGAGTTTGCGTGAGTTTCCTCTCACAGTCCAAAAACATAGCGGTAGGCTAATTGGCTTCTGGTAAAATGAACCATAGTCCGTGTGTGGGTGGTAGGTAATTTAGATTGTGAGCTCTAATTGGGCAGGGACTGATCTGAGTGACTACATATTCTCTACAGCGCTTCGTAATATGGCTGGCGCTATATAAACGGTAATAATTTGGTATAATGTCCATTTAACATGGATTGCCTCTCTTTCTACAGCACTGACATAATGAAACATAATGAAACACCTTGATTAACAGTACTAGTCAGTATAGGTCTCACTATTGTTTTACTGCACTTGTTAGCATTCTCAGAAAAACAGCCAACAAAATTACTGCTTACATTGTGTCAGACGCACTTTATATAATGCAATTTCCACAGGCAGAAATTCTAGGAAGCAGAGAGGACCCGCTACATCATTTTTAAACCATGCTTTTCATATATTTGCTGCATGTTCTTAATATAGTGGTCACAGAGTTAAATATACTATATAATAATTTGCAGAACACCCTTCTCTTTCCCTTCACAGAGACTAATCCTTGTCTGCTTGCTGCTTTGTAATGTAGGCATCTGCTCCGCAGCTTGTGTTCTCTACACATGAGCTTTCAATATAGAGTGCATGCTGCTGTGCGACCTCCATTCTAATCACTGTGAGCAAACCATCAAACAGCCAATTGCCACTGCAAGACTTACAGAACATTCCCAGCTAAACAGCAGTGACTTCATCATCATCTCCAGAATATTCGTCCAGTTTCCCATTTTTGCACTGTGATGTGACTTATCTGGAAGGAAATTGCTGCCACACTATCAGTAAAGAAAAGGAAGTTGTCTTATAATTTCTCATTGCTGTCATCTAGACACTCCTATATAGAGTAACAGACAGTACAGATTGTCAATGTAATATAAAGCCTATGATGGTTTCCTTTCATGCATCACAGTGACTTAGTGGTTAGCACTTCTGCCTCACAGCACTGGGGTCATGAGTTCAATTCCCGACCATGGCCTTATCTGTGTGGAGTTTGTATGTTCTCCCCGTGTTTGCGTGGGTTTCCTCCGGGTTCTCCGGTTTCCTCCCACACTCCAAAAACATACTGGTAGGTTAATTGGCTGCTATCAAACTTGACCCTAGTCTGTGTCTGTGTGTGTGTGTAATAGGGAATATAGACTGTAAGCTCCAATGGGGCAGGGACTGATGTGGATGAGTTCTCTGTTCAGTGCTGCGGAATCAGTGGCGCTATATAAATAAATGATGATTATGATATACCAAAGAAGCAACACCAGTCCTGTGTATTACTGGTTTTCAGATTGTAATGGTTCTTTGTGATATCAGCAAGGTGGTAAGATCACAGCTTGAATAGTTCTAAAATTTGGGTACTGTTCATTAACATTCATTATCCACCACTGCAAGTTGACAATTCCGATGAAGGCTTAAACTTTCAAGAAACATTCTGTGAAATACAGTATGTTGTGTGGTTTTTTGTTTGCTTTTTCTAATTGGCCTATTTTTTAACTGCCAGTTGCTTCTGTTCAATGATGATGGATTAGGCGGCTGGTTGGACAAGCTGTGACAGATATTTAGTCATCAGCGTTGATAACCGTTACCACCAGTGAATCCTTTGTCTTCTTTGTCCACTTCTCCAGGCTGTCGTGCTTGGAGAAACAATAACTACTGGCACATTGAGGGGTTTTTAGATCCTAAACTTGGCGTCCTGAGCGGTATGCCCACTTTATTCACTTGGGAGAGAGGATTCCTGATAAAATGTATTTTTCCTGGAGATCTCCCTTAAAAAAAAACCAAATGAGATGATCCAGCCTCTTTTCCAAAACACTCCATCCCAGGTCTTAATTCAGCCCATATATGTCACCATCATATCATACAGCTCTGGCTGTTTTTACATCTTAACATTCTTTTAACAAAGTATTAGAAAAATGACGAGTCGATGGCTGGATACCTGAATGTAAGAATGATAATGTGCTGTCTAAATGTCCTTCTTATTGTACTGCTTGGCTGCATATTTTATCTATATGATTTACTAACTGAGCCAGGTGCTAATGTTCAACTTCCATCTTCTCCTCGGTTTAATTGCATTTACTATAAATATGAATCCATCATGAACCTCAAAGGCCACAACCTCCTTAATCCTTCGTCTGTAATAGATCCAGAATTTTAATAAGGCTTTTCTATATGGCTGTATTTATGCTGTACAGTCTGCACAATCTCAGCCTACTAAGAGTTTCATAGCTGGCTTATGTGAGTCTCCCCAGCTATTGTAGGACTTGTAGTTCCACAGCAGCTGGACATTCATAGCTGCAATCAGATAGTCTCATTCATTGCATCTGTCACTCAAAAACCTACCTGTCCCACAATACCTTGCTCCGTAGCCTGGAGTTTCTCTGCTCAGCCAAAGGATTCATGCAGCAATCCCAGATAACAGCTGTATTCTGTCTGAAAACAGTGAAAAATTGTCACTGCCTATTCTGGGTACTTTCTGGGACTATATATTTTTTAACCTACACTTATATAGCCCTAAGATAGTATTCAGAGCCTTACAGAGAATGTTCAATCATTGGAACTTAAAGCATAGTTGTATACTCTCCCGGAATGTCTGGGAGACTCCTGAAATTCTTGGAGTCCTCCCGGGAGAGCAGGGCAACCTCCCGGTTCCCGGTCACTGCAGTAGTTAATGCATCATAGTGCTCTGCCCCCTCCCCCCCCCTTGATGTAATAGGCCATCATATATGATGCATGTCTAGGGGGTGAGGCCAAATGACTCAATTCACCAGGCCCCGCCTCCAAACTTCCACCTGCCCCCCGCACCTCCCGAGTAGAATATGCCAAAGTTGGCAAGTATGGCTTACAGTCTATATTCCCTACCACACACTAGGGTTAATTTTGTCAGAAGCCAATTAACCTACCAGTCTGTTTTTGGACTGTGGGAGGAAACTAAAGCACTCAGAGGAAACTCATGAAACACAGAAGAACATACAACACACAACATATATGGTCCTGGTCCCAGCTTTGTGAGACAGCGATGCTAACCACGGTGCCACCATGCCGACCACTATACTTATACAAACCAGTGAAATGGAACAGTGGTGTAGCCATGGACCATAGTGCAAGTTAATACCTTTTATATTTGTTTGTTTTTAAATAATAATGTTTGTGGGGCCTTTTGTTATATTCACTGATTTAAACATCAAATAGAAACCTAGAATGCATGCTAAAGCCTAAATCTACAAAAAAAAGACACCTCCACCCCCCAATGTTTAGAATCTCACTCCTGGCCCTATCTCCCCTTATTCCCACCCTAGACATTTGTGCACATAGATTCCTATGTGTGGTCGCTATATACCTTAATGGTAGGGAAACACTTCTAAAACTAAAATGTAAACTTTTGTACTCCTATAACAATGTCAGGACTTGTACAGTGTTTGCCAATTTTCCTTTATATAAAGTCCATAAAATAAAAATACAAATAAAAAATATTCAAATATGATAGCAAAACTGTTTGCTTTCTACTAAACCAGTACCTGGGTGATAAAGATCAGATTCCATCATGATCACATACAGGCGGGGATATCAAACTAATGTCATACTTCCCAACACTCCCTGAATGTCAGGGAGACTCCCTGAACTAGGGGTGATCTCCCTCACTCCCTGAAGAGTCTGGCATTCTCCCTGATGTTGAGCCAGTACAGGACGTGGTTGGCTTCGCCATTTGTGGCATGATGGCATAGTTCAGAAATTGTGTCCTATGTCCATGTATTGATGCCTATGGAAGTGGCCATTTTCATGGGGACCAAGATTTAATCAAAGACTGACAGGTAAGACAACATGACTTCTGTAATGGAGACATAAATGTAAAAGACACTTCAGTCTCTAGAGATTCATTAAATGGAAAAATAGGAAGGGCTGCGCTCAACCCCAAATTAGGCAAGAGCAGCAATACTCGGGAATCCCTTCCTGTAAAACTCAATATATATATATACACACAATGTATTGTGCTCAATTACCCAAAATGCAATAGACACTAATCAGTTGCTAATAGATCCTACCCGGACTTTCAATTAATTACCTTGACCCAATTTTATTGTTGTTATTGTTTTATCTTTGTTGATGTATTTTTTATATTCTATTTTACTGCATGACCTTTTGTCTTTATTAAATCCCTGGCCATCCACCATTTAAGATCTGATTCCCATTTATATTACATTTCAGTTTGGTCCATTTCTCAGTGGAAACTGAGCTCAATATTTACACATTCATCATGTATACATTTGATCACACATTGTAATACTGTTCACCTTATACTGTTTCATTCAATATTTATTTATATTTATGATCAATTAGGATCTGGTTTGCATCTATTTATATCCATGATCTATTAGCAACTGATTAGTGTCTATTGCATTTTGGGTAATTGAGCGCAATACATTGTGTGTATATATCTAGAGATTCATTACCTGCTTTTCTTTAACGCATAGTTGCCTCCCGCATTTCTGGAAGACCTCCCGGGAGAGCAGGGCAACCTCTTGGTTCTCGTCCCCGCAATAGATAAGTGGCGGGGCTTAATGACACAAATATCACATCATCTTAGCCTCGCCCCCTGCTGTAATTGGCCAATCGTTTAGGGGGCAGGGCCAAAAGATATGATTTGTCAAGCCCCGCCCCCACATGCCCACCTCCCCCAGGATCTCCCTGAAGCCAAGGAGGAAAAGTTGGCAAGTGTGACTAATGTACTTTATAGCGGAGTCTACAAGAGACAGGTGATATGTTGGAGAATACTCAGGATGAAAGCAGTTACCGGAAAACACAACTTTATCCCTTTAAAAGGATTCTGGTCTGATGCTATAATTGTATGTGCTGTCTATATACTGAAGTGCATAGAATTCCTCATAGAACACTCACTCTGGACTTCATTTCCTGATAGTGGCGTTTATAGAAGATCTGACGTTCTGCCTGCTGCGTTCAAACATTCATCTATAAAATAAAAAACACTCCTATACAGATGCTAAGCTGCAGATAACCATGCAAACGGCTAACACAGCCAACATCGCTATTCACTTAAAGGCATTTATACATCTGAAAGAACATCTTGTCCCACTTTGGCCTCAGTACTGTGCACAGTATTCATTCTTAATCCGTTTTATCGAATTCAAACACCGAGATGCGTTCAAGATTAGAACCAGAACACACAAGTAGATGGACATTGTATTCTCTTCTTTGCATGCTTTAATCTTTTCACTGCTGGAATAGATTAGATGAATATCATTATATAAATTGTCTGTATAAGGGTTGGGTGCAGGGCCGGTGCTAGCCTCCATGGCGCCCTAGGCATTTTTACGAAATCGGTGCCCCCCCCCCCCCCCCGCAACAATTGGCGCCCTCCGCCCTCCTCCCCCCTCACCCCGTCTTTCCTTACCTCACCACCGCCGCCTCTCTGCTCCGTCTCCTCCCCTCCACTCACTAGTGAGTGGCGGGGAGCAGACGGAGCACAGAGGCGGCGGTGGTGAGCAATAGCCTCTTCCCCCCTCCCCCGTGCATCTGAATGCTGTGCGGTGGCCGTGACAGGTATGGTCAGCGGTCGCCGCACAGTTTTAAAGTAATTTTCATTCTGGAAGGCACCCTCCAGAGCCCGGCGCCCTAGGCAAGTGCCTAACCTTGCCTAATGGGAGCGCCGGGCCTGGTTGGGTGATTGAAACCTTAATAAAACTTAGGTCGCACCTAAATAGCAACAAATAACGAATTGTGCTTGGATCCCATCCTGCGTACCTCCTGAAAAGAACGCAAAACGCAGTATTTGTTTGGCACGAAGAAGATTTCAGTAAGTGCGTCCAATATACAGATACTAGAGCTGGGGTAAGGAGGTAACACGTCACCTTCGCAGAAAAGCATTAGACCATTATAAGTTCAGAACTCCAGACGATTCCAAACAATTTTTAATTTATATCCTCCAAGTGACAATAAGATGGTTTGCAAATTATTGTTATGATTTTTTTATGCTGCCATATGATAGAAAATAAGCATATGCAAAAGTTGTTTTAACCCATCTACTTGGTAGCTGGAGATTTTAGGTGGCATGTGTCAATTCAATTTGAAATTATAGTAGTCTGAGCTTTCATTCCCACGCCCCATTCTCCCAAATCACAATAGAAGTCAGACAAATAAGACTGCTGTTTTTCGTTTTTTACATTATTGCAGGAATGTACAGCAAGCTGATAATTTATGTTTGTCTGATAATAATATAATATCTTCACTAAAATTATAATTTACAGCTATGAACCAGGAAGGTATAATACATTGTTCAGTGTTATTCTGCTATTCCTCTGCAACTCTGTAAAAAAGTAAATTATTACCTCCCAGGGGTACAACAAGGAGGGTTCCAAGTAACCCATAACTCCCCCCCCCCCTCTCCTATATTCCAATCACGTGATCTGACGACCTCTAGGAACCTCCCAGTTAGTATCTGCATTAAATTTAACTTTACCACATTGTATATAGTCAAGGAAACATTTTTGTGAATATCTGTCTATGTTTTAGAGGACATTGGCCTTGACAAAATGGCCACTGTCATTACTTGGTTTTTGGCTCTAGTGTATTATTTTTACAGTTTTTGCTCTAGTGTTTTTCTGACGTAAAAATTGTAAATGTAGGAAGTGTTTGACCTGTGCCCCTCTGCAGTTTCCTGATGTCATTTTAATACTTTGTGTTTTTATTGGGTGTGAGGTAAGATTAATATAAGTTTTGTAATACTAATTTGGTAAGGTTAATGTGGTGTTTTACATTTAAATAAAGCTTATTTTATACCTCATTCTTTTTTTACTTAACATGTTACTTCTCAATTTCTAGTTTTCATAACTGACTACTTAACTACTGCCAAATTTCTGTTCAACATAGTAAGACAGTTCAGAATTGCATGCAGTACATATGGACAACTGCACAGTACCACTTCTCTTTTTTGTAATTATGTAATCGGTTTACACTTTGTGAATAAGCAACACTTTGCAACTCAACTGAACTTGTTATTTACAGTAAAACAATAAGACTACAAGTGCCTGCTCCCTGATCCATCACATATAGCCGTAGTTGTCTACTCTCTCGGAATGTCCGGGACACTCCCGCTTCCTGCCCTCTTTGTTGGTGTGGGTGGGGCTAATCATGGCATCCTGGCCCCGCCCCTATTTGTAATTGTCCAACATTGGTATACTTTGACAGGAGGCGTGGCCAGGATGACACTATCCGCATGGCCACGCCCCCCAGGATGCAGCTGCTTTGGAGATCTCCAAAGTTGGCAAGTATGCCCCACTCACAACAGAACAAGTGCATTTCTGCAAAGCAAGTCTGCCAGGTTGTCAGTCACTGTGTACCTGCTATTTTAGGGAAGCACCATCCTCCAGATTCCAGCTTTTAGCGGTGCTAACCACTGAGCCACCGTGCTGCGGAATGCTCCGATTCAATTACATATTTAAAAAAATATATTTTTTAAACATTTAATTTTATATTTTTCTATGTTTTTTTGCAAAAGTTGAAATGGAAGCATATAGCCTATACATGATCTGGCAGGTTGGGTCATGTATGAGGTAAAGTTCCTATGAAGCAGCCTTGCAGATGGCCACATTTAAAGAACACGAGGTACTGGACTTTGCCGTGACAAAATTGGAAGACAAAACACAAAGATTTCGAGCTGATCGTATTTTATTAATCAACTGAATATCGGTGCGGGAATTCATAGGTTGTGTTTTTATTACTAACGGTTCTTAAATTCTTATGAAAAATGTGTTGAGGATACAAGAGAAAGCAGTAAATGGTTACAGTAAAATCCTGGGTGCATCTGCTCTCCAGACAAAGGGTAGAATGTGGCTCTTTGATGTCTTCTCCTCCAAAGAGCTCGGATTTGTCAAAACCGTTTTATTTTCTTGTAGATTATATGCACTCTCCCCTTTCTGCACTATTTTGGACAGGGTAGAAAAGTGGATTGTGAAGTGTGTTTGATGTGCCATCACACCTGAAAGATATTACCCGACTCAGTCTTGGCTTGGATCGTTATGATATATAAAGCCAGGGAGGTCTGCAGTCAGGTTTTGCTTTTTAAATCGGTTGTCGACAAGGGGAAGAGAGTGAATATCAATGTGATTGTAGTAACACAGACCCCAAAAGACACAACTATAAGTGGGAAAAAACAGTTTAGATGGTGTAAGATCTTTTTTGAACAACTGAACCGAACACACATTATGCCGTTTACCTTTTATTTTTGGCTAAATAGTAAATAGAATATCTCTCTTATCTTTTGGTTGAAGGAGACATTGAGGGATTGTTTGTTTTTACACATGTATAGCGGCTGAGTGAGCACTAGGCCAGTTTGAGTAGTGTATCTTGCACGAAATCGCTCTACGAGTGCTCACAAAGTAGGCCCATGCAGATTTGCGTGTCTCTGCCACTTACGCCAACCTACGTCTGGAGAGGTGGAAGATGGCAGAGTGAGGGCATTATAACACAGGCAAAGAAAGTAAGAGTGTGTTCGTGCAATCGCAGACCAGGAAAAAGACGCATATATACAACTGAGAAAGCCGTTACTTGCAGGCGGTCAGGGGTAGGTGCAAATAGTTATATTGATTGCGGTCTCCGGCACTAGCCAACCGGTGATTGTACCACTGACTGCTGCTATCTTCATCCCTCGGGTATATATAATATGCTTTTTTTTTCGGACATGAGACGGGAAGTTAATTCTGCTGTGTTAGAGAAGTTTCTTGCCTAACAGAGAATGCGTTTTTTGCACATTTTCTGAATAATAACATGGGCGCATGTGGGACGTAAGTGTCTGTGACGTTTGCTTGGCATAAGCTGGGCACATATGCTACTGGTGAAGATGCATATGGCTCAGCACATGGGAATAACTAGGCTGTTTTTACATGCAGCTTTTATGAGAGTAAATTACGCCGAATTTGCGACCAACGCTGCATCCGGCTCAAAAATTAGCAAATCAATTTAACGTTATTATACTGTTAGACCTGATAACACCATAACCAACTTTTTTAAAAGCACCAGCAAAAGAAATCATTGTCACCAAAAAAAAATGATCAGTACCGACATCTGACACATTGTTACAATGGATATCAGTTTCCTGATTGGTTGGCTGCTCACTCCTCCGTTCTGGTGATGTATGTATGTCATAAGCAGGAACCACACGAGATGGTTTGAGCTTGGTGGTCCCATAATTTGGAAAAACAAAAACTGTGACAGCCACCAATGTAGTCCTGAAGTTCCCTTTAGCCAGAAAATTCACCACCGACTTTTTTGATGCCAAATAAGGTAAATTATTTATAGGAATCTACTCCCATCTGTGATTTAATAAAATTATTTACATAATAAATTAGGGTTCTTTATTTTTTATAAAGGTACAAAAACATACAATACATTACATTCAAGTGTACTGAGTCGCAGCTCAGCTATAAGCACAATACACCGTGAAACATGGTCATTCATGCTGGTTAGAGGAATACATGACACAAGGCACAAGTTATGACATCCTACACTGTATATAAAGTCCTACACTGTATAACAATGCATCACTTAGACAACACAACAGTTTCAAACAAGCAGTGGTTGTGAAGTGAAGGTAGGTCAAAGGGATGGGGGGGTGGGGGTCACAGGCCCGATGCCATAATGAGGACAGACACAAATATAGGGAAGGGTGCATAAATTTATGCAAGACATTTCAACAAACCTTCACACAGTGATGGGAGATTGGGTTGGAAGGGGTAAGGGAGGGGAAAAAACAGGCCTAAGACTTTATTGAAAAAAACAGACACATAGGGGGGTATTCAATTGTCGGCGGAAACGCTGAAAATCTCGCGGTCCGCGCACTATTCCCGTTATTATGGTAATTTTCTCGCTGGAACTCAACTCGTAGCTCCCTGAGCCGCGAGCTGAAATCCAGCTAACTATTACCGTAATAACGCTAATAGTTTTAACGCACCGCGGAAACAGGACAATTGAATATGCCCCATGGGGGGAGAAGGAGAAGAGGGAGACTACAATCATCTTCCCTCTTCCTCAGGACCAGAGGCGGGCTGAGATGAAGGAGGGAGAATCTTCTACTTTAGGCTCCAAAAATTGTCTGAATAATAGATTAATTTTGCCAATTATTAATCCACCAATAAAAGAAAGATATTTGGTCATGTTACAAATACTGTAATGCATAATATTCTCCTTTAGAAAGAAGCCCTTGTGTGACTGTGATTTGTAAATATATAAACACACACATAACACTATACTGCGCAGATGTGAAACTACAAACATCAGAGACCCTGTATTCTCTTGTTGCTTAAATCACAAGATCATATTAAATGCATTTATCATGTCCAGTAAATGTCTATTATTAGATAATTGACGGATGTTTGGAAGGCTCTGGTTTTATAACTCTGTGAACATCTTTTTGTAGAAAGTTGGTCGCAATTATGGAACTGCTGTGAAAGTAATCATCAGTATAATAGATCACAAAATTAAAAGAAACATTTAATTATTACAGGAATACAGTATATTTTTAAAAGGATCATTATTTAATATCTCAAATAAATAAGATATATGTCAGATTGCTATAAACTCCTATAATCAGCATTTGCGTTATTAAATAATGATGAAATTTATTACTGTCCTGTGAAAAACATTTTGTGATAATCTCCCTTTTCCTGTTTTTCTTCTGCAGCCCCCTTTTCACATTTTATTAACGTTTCTTCGCATTTTCTCTCCTCCAGTCGACCTTGTAATACTCCTCTAATTCATATAGATTGTAAGCTTGCGAGCAGGGCCTTCTCACCTCTTTGTCTGTTTTACTCAGTTTGTTTATTAGTTTACTATGATTGTCCCTTATCGTAAAGCGCTACGGAATATGTTGGTGCTATATAAATAAATGATGATGATGATGATGGATTCACGCACTTTTTCTGCTGACCCTTGCCTCTTCTCCCCTCCTATCACGACCTCACACTCCCGCTTGCAGAACTTCGCCCGCGCTGCTCCCCATCCTTGGAACTCACAACCCCGCCTGACCAGACTCTCCCCCAAACTCCAATCGGTTAAACGCTCCCTTCACATCACCTCTGCCCCACTCCATCCTAAATTAACTTTATCCCCAAACCCCCCTTCCACATCTACTTGTTTCCCACCACCACTACCACCATCTCCATTTGTTCCCCACCCCTCTAGTATGTTGGCTATCAAATGCAGCGTCCTCTCTACCTCCCATCTCCTGTCCTCATCTCCTTGTCCTCTTATACAGGTTTCTTTATGTTGTTCCGTGTGTCTTGCATTGTAATTGTTATTTTCTCATGTCTTGTGCTCATGCAGTTAATATTATTATTAACCAGTTGTTGGTTCTGTTGGTCCTATAGGTAAATACCTATAGGACACAAATATCAACTTTAAATTTCAGTGTACAAACAAGCTATCAAGTATTTGTGTGCTACATGAAAAAACAGTCAGTATTTAACTTATGTGTAAAACAGAATACTAATTTACACCCCTTGCATTGTAACATGGTTTTGTCCAGGAGACTTAAATAAGAAGTTTCTCAAGTTAAGATCCTTAATGAATCAGGCCCTAGATTATTATTTGGAAGTACAACGTAGTTTTGCAAAAGTTGATCATGGGGTCCCATTTTCTTATGCAGCAAACTTAGGTTTAGAACCGCTGATTTACATTAATGCACAACAAAAAAACACATGACAGTGTGTATAAAACATACAGCCTCACTATAGGCTTGTTTATGAATTCTTTCCAACTGTGCAAATCATTCTGGAGTTATTGGAATGTTCACATCACCACAACTGGGTTTTAGAGATGATTTTAGAAACATTCCCAATCATATTAAAACATAATAGCATCCTCCCATTTGCAGATGCCAACTAGCAGAATTACAGGAATATGTAACTTGTGAGTCTATGTTTATGATGTAACTCTTTCTATATTTTGATGTATGCTGGTGATCATTATATTCCTGCCCTTTCGGGGAACGCAAGTATTGTCATTTACAAATTATGCCTGCTTTGGCTGTCTGAAATCTGTACCTCGCCTCTTGCCCGTTCCCTTCTATAAGGCCCTTGTCCCAATTATGGTTTGCTGCAACTGCTAGATAAAGTTACCAGAGCCCAGAATTGGAAATAGAGAAGTGGTAGTGTGCTTTTACAGAACAGATCATGATAACGTTATTAATGTAAAGAACAAGAGAAGTTGTATGATGTAGGGAACCGCTACATACTGAATAATCCGTACCTCCCAATATTTAAAATATATAATTTTTGACAATTAAGGACCCACTCACTGGCCACCCAAGCCCAACCCATGATCCACACATCCCTGCCACATTTTCTAAAACTTCAACCCACTTGATGGTAAGCTCCACGCGTTTCATAGTCACAAAACATGGACAATTGAGAAGTAGAAATATGCACTGATACTGAGAACTGCACCCCACATTTAAATCTAACTATGTTGTACTCTGATTTGATAAGGATTAAACTAGGCACTGCTAATCGTTCTGCCTTTCAACTAAGATTTTAGTTTTGTTTTTGGACAAGTCAATCTTGTTCACGCAACCCTTTCCCGCAGTGTTTGATAATCACTTTAAGTGATGTTTCATGGTACTTGTGAAGTGCTGAGGGCATGCAGTTCCCACAGACCTGCGATCCCCTTCACAACTGACAGCTAACTGGTGTCACAAGTAATTTAACAGTCTCATCTGTTGTTGTAAAAGTCAAAGCTGCAGTTTAATGGAGGCTGTGTCTAATCGTATTTCCCTGATTGGTAGGTTGAGATTTCTATTTGTGAAAATTGGAAACATACTGATGTCAAGATAATAAAAGTAAAGTACTTTTATGTCTTCAAAATCTAATACTCTCTTACTCTATTGAAGAGCTCAATATATAAAGAATTAGGGCCTGATTCATTAAGGATCTTAACTTGAGAAACTTCTTATTTCAGTCTCCCGGACAAAACCATGTTACAATGCAAGGGGTGCAAATTAGTTTTCTGTTTTGCAAATACTGACTGTTTTTCCATGTAGCACACAAATACTTGATAGCTTATTTGTACTCTGAAATTTAAAGTTGATATTTGTGTGCTACATGAAAAAACAGTCAGCATTTAACTTATGTGCAAAACAGAATACTAATTTGCACCCCTTGCATTGTAACATGGTTTTGTCCCGGAGACTGAAATAAGAAGTTTCTCAAGTTAAGATCCTTAATGAATCAGACCCTTAGTTACTATGTGTGCATGCTTATCTACACAGGCAATGTAATTTCTTTGATTTTAGCAATGACAATATGTGAAACCTCAATCAAATTTCTGATTTTGATATTTGCATATAATTTTGCCACAATTTAATGTGATTGTTCACCTTCAGATGACTTTGATTTAATGCCTTGTATTCCTACAACTTGTACTAAATGTCTTGCTTTATATATCTGGCTCATTATGTGCTTTGAAAACAGCACAAACTGGTGCCTGGAGACTGTATGGACCCAGTGCTTGAAGCGGGGCGGTATGTGCCAGTATGGCATACCGGCTCTACTTCTGCCCACTTCCTTACGGGACAGAGAACTGGTGAGCCAAACTCCAGGCCTACCTGCGATCTCTAACACCTCCTCCTATCTGCTGCTGCTGCTCTGGCAAGCGCTCCAAGGTGACTCTGTCTCAGCTAATACCGTCTTACATTGAAATACTGACAATCCCCTTCCCCAAACACAAACGCATAGAGGGGGCAGGGGGTAAGTGTGACGGGCGCGTGAGAGCGGGGGGAGAAGCAGGGGGTGAGGCACAGGGGAGAGCAGGCGGGGAGGGAGAGGGGGGGGGGGTACTTGTGATGATCACAGGCGGGGAGGGAGAGGGGGGTACGTGTGATGATCACAGGCGGGGAGGGAGAGGGGGGGTACGTGTGATGATCACAGGCGGGGAGGGAGAGAAGGGGGGTACTTGTGATGATCACAGGCGGGGAGGGAGAGAGGGGGGTACGTGTGATGATCACAGGCGGGGAGGGAGAGAGGGGGGTACTTGTGATGATCACAGGCGGGGAGGGAGAGAGGGGGGTACGTGTGATGATCACAGGTGGGGAGGGAGAGAGGGGGGTACTTGTGATGATCACAGGCGGGGAGGGAGAGAGGGGGGTACGTGTGATGATCACAGGCGGGGAGGGAGAGAGGGGGGTACGTGTGATGATCACAGGCGGGGAGGGAGAGGGGGGGTATGTGTGATGATCACAGGCGGGGAGGGAGAGAGGGGGTACGTGTGATGATCACAGGCGGGGAGGGAGAGAGGGGGGTACGTGTGATGATCACAGGCGGGGAGGGAGAGAGGGGGGTACGTGTGATGATCACAGGCGGGGAGGGAGAGAGGGGGGTACGTGTGATGATCACAGGCGGGGAGGGAGAGAGGGGGGGGTACGTGTGATGATCACAGGCGGGGAGGGAGAGGGGGGGTATGTGTGATGATCACAGGCGGGGAGGGAGAGAGGGGGGTACGTGTGATGATCACAGGTGGGGAGGGAGAGAGGGGGGTACGTGTGATGATCACAGGCGGGGAGGGAGAGAGGGGGGTACTTGTGATGATCACAGGCGGGGAGGGAGAGAGGGGGTACGTGTGATGATCACAGGCGGGGAGGGAGAGGGGGGGTACGTGTGATGATCACAGTCGGGGATGGAGAGAGGGGGGTACGTGTGATGATCACAGGTGGGGAGGGAGAGAGGGGGGTACGTGTGATGATCACAGGCGGGGAGGGAGAGAGGGGGTACGTGTGATGATCACAGGCGGGGAGGGAGAGGGGGGGTACGTGTGATGATCACAGGCGGGGAGGGAGAGGGGGGGTACGTGTGATGATCACAGTCGGGGATGGAGAGAGGGGGGTACTTGTGATGATCACAGGCGGGGAGGGAGAGAGGGGGGTACGTGTGATGATCACAGGCGGGGAGGGAGAGAGGGGGGTACTTGTGATGATCACAGGCTGGGAGGGAGAGAGGGGGGTACCTGTGATGATCACAGGCGGGGAGGGAGAGAGGGGGGGTACCTGTGATGATCAGAGGCGGGGAGGGAGAGAGGGGGGGTACTTGTGATGATCACAGGCGGGGAGGGAGAGAGGGGGTACCTGTGATGATCAGAGGCGGGGAGGGAGAGAAGGGAGTACCTGTGATGAAGATAAGGGCACATGGGGGAGAGTGGACAGAGAAAGGAAATGACTAAGGGAAAGATGAAGGGTCACATGGAAGATATAAGGGAGAGGTAAAGAAACGGGGGAGATATTATGTAAAGTTATATTATAATATTATGGAGATATGAGGGGAAATGTAGGTACACAAAATATATATGACAGAGGTAAAGGGACAGGGGAGAGATGGGGGACACATTATTTAATATGTTTTATACTATATAGTGTTAAAATGCATCTAAAATTAATTTCACACAAAATCCCTAAAGCTTCTGGGGGTCAAGACAGGCCTAAGACGTTTATTTAAAATTTCCATTCCAACACTTCTAAATTCCCACTTTGACCACTGTATATATGGCATACTTGCCAACTCTCCCGGAATGTCCGGGAGACTCCCGAAATTCGGGTTGGTCTCACGGACTCCCGGGAGAGCTGGCAAATCTCCCGCATCCCACTACTGGCACCCCAAAATGACGTGGTTCGCGGTGAATCGTGTAATTTTGGCCCCGCCCCTGCAACAAAACAGCATTTCCGTCGAGGGGGCGGGGCCAAAATGATGCATTTGGTCGCGCCCCAGTCCCTGCCACCCTCCAGTCACGCCCCTCTCCCGGAAAGAGCTATGAGAAAGTAGGCAAATATGATATATGAACTTGGAATAAGGGGTACACATAGATTTAGTTTACATGGATTGGACATGCTGACCTCTAACTTTCCACCAATGAAGTTTAGTAAACCTCGGTACCACATACTATCCTCACCTCTCTGTGGCCAAGTGACAACATGACTATATATTCAGATTACATGTCTCTTATATTGGAATAATGTAAAACAGGAATATTTGTTTTCTTTTTGTTAGCTTGTTTGAGTACAGATCACTTATTACTGTAGTCCATTAAAAAAGCCTTGGCCATGTGTTTTCAATGTACACAGGGAAATATCCATGATGTATTACATTTTTCTATTCTTGCTTTTTTTTCTTCTTTTTTTTTTAAACAGATCATTTTTATTTTTTAGCCAAATTTTAGTTGAGACATAAACATCTGTAACTCAAGTGCATCGAAGTTGTGTGTTAAAAATATATTCCAAAGGATTTTCCATACAGACAACACATACTGGAAGAATTACTAGAAGAATTGCTATTATTACACTGGTATACAGACTAGCAGATCCTGGAAAGTACCCTATTCCTGTAAGTAAATTGCTGGATTTCTGCTACAACAATATCATCTGTAGCCAATAAACAGTTGGGAGGTTGTTGGACTACAACCATCATCATGATAAGCACTTTAGTAGATACTGTGAACAGGCCCGGCGCTCCCATTAGGCAAGGTTAGGCACTTGCCTAGGGCGCCGGGCCCTGGAGGGCGCCTGGAGGGCGCCACAGAATTCTAAAATACTTTAAAACTGTGCGGCGACCGCTGACCATACCTGTCACGGCCGCCGCACAGCATCAGATGGACGGGGAGGGGGGAAGAGGCTATTTTGTCACCACCGCCGCCTCTCTGCTCCGTCTCCTCCCCTCCTCTTACTAGTGTCAGTGAGTGGAGGGGAGGAGACGGAGCAGAGAGGCGGCGGTGGTGAGACAAGGTAAGGAGAGGAGGGAGGAGGGCGCCGATTTTTGCGCGGGGGGGGGCGGCGATTTTTGCGGGGGAAGGGGGGGCGCCGCTTTTTTAAAAATGCCTAGGGCGCCGTGGACCCTAGCACCGGCCCTGACTGTGAACTATGAAAACTTTGTGAACTACTACAACTGGGGAGCCAATCACAATGCACCATTAACAATGGCAACTTACTGAAGTCTCTTACATTTTGCCAACTGTTAATGCTGGTCAGTTGTTGAGAAATTTCTCTGCTGATTGAATGTAGTCTGTGGTCATTTATTTCCTGCTTTTCAATAGATTTAATAAAGTCTTCATATTTTTAATCCATGGGGGGGGGCAATTTATCATGAGATCCCGCAGGAGCATTGCACAATGTGTGGCTTCATACAGTTCTGGGTGTATGGAACCTACAACATCATTGACATCACCTCTATGAGGGTAAATCAGCAATGCTTTAGATAACGAAAATCACTTGAAGTCTCATCCAGGAAATAAATTGGCCTCTTGGAATTCAGCTGATTAGAATCAGGATGTATAAACCTTCACCTGCTGCCCTCAGTTCCTACCCCCCCCACTCTGACCAATACAGCAGAGAATAAGACTTCTGCTTCATGTGACCTCTTCCACACAATGAAGGGAGGGAGGTAACGCAGCACATATGGGCGCACCACGTATGCGCCCTCCTTGCTCCGCGGGAAAGAACTGTGACTGTGTTGTACTGACTATAATGCACTGTACTGCATACAATGCAGTGCATATAATACACTGTACTGACTATAATGCACTGCATATAATACATCGTACTGACTATAATGCACCGTACTGACTATAATGCACTGCATATAATACACCGTACTGACTATAATGCACTGCATATAATGCACTGTACTGACTATAATGCACTGCATATAATGCACCGTACTGACTATAATGCACTGCATATAATACACCGTGCTGACTATAATGCACTGCATATAATGCACTGTACTGACTATAATGCACTGCATATAATACACCGTACTGACTATAATGCACTGCATATAATACACCGTACTGACTATAATGCACCGTACTTACTATAATGCACTGCATATAATACACCGTACTGACTATAATGCACTGTACTGCATATAATACACCATACTGACTATAATGCACTGTACTGACTATAATACACCGTACTAACTATAATGCACTGTACTGCATATATTGCACTGTACTCACTATAATGCACTGCACTGCATGTAATATACCGTACTGGTTGTAATGGACTATACTGACTATAATACACTGTACTGACTATCATGGACTGTACTTACTATAATGCACTGCATATAATACACTGTACTGACTATAATGGACTGTACTTACTATAATGCACTGCATATAATACACTGTACTGACTATAATGCACCATACTGACTATATTGCACTGTACTCACTATAATGCACTGCACTGCATATAATATACCCTACTGGTTGTAATGGACTATACTGACTATAATACACTGTACTGACTATAATGGACTGCACTGAAGATAATTTACTACACTGCAGAACTTCACGCACTACAATCCCCAAAATAACATGTTTAATGAACCTTATTATAATAAAATTGTCTTATATTAAAGCATAGGTAATAAGAAGTGATTATTATATCCAATATACAGAATAATGTACATTGTACTATACTGTTGGTGAATATTAAAAATAAACATTTCTAGGGGCAAATCTTTAAAACCTGGGACCTGTGTTAGATTTTTAGCTTCATAAAGAGACTGAAAGTATGAAAAAAAGAAATAAAATTTATTATAATAGATGTAATAAATTTGAAATTTACATGCATGTTGCAAAAAATATGAAAAAGATACAAAAATCTATGTTATTCCGGGGAGTATAATTGCAGAGGAAACTTCTCTACAACTAAGTTTCATGATAGCTAAAATGACAAAGAGGAAACAAACCACAAGGACACAATGAAGTAAAACTTACATGTACCCATCTGTAGCACATTGTATCAGGCCATTCATCCACCTTATGAAACAAACAATATGTTTAACCCTTTCACTTGTGAGAGGCATCACATCAAGTTTTCTTAAAGAAAATGAGTTCTTATGGAATACGCAATACAAAACAACTTGTAACTTCACGCTATTTTCTCCCAGTGTACTGGTTAAGACATGCAAAGCTAAGGTGACTACACCAGCAAACTGGACTTCTGCAATAAGACTTAACCATATCTGGTATAATTTCTGGGTTGGGTACGCTTTACTGATGTCCACTACTCCGACATGGAGAAGCCCTACAAAGAAAAATCCAAAATTATGAAAAAACGATTGGAAAAGAAACAGACTTACCTTCAACCCGACGCTGGAGATCTCCAATGGGAGCACCCTGCTGACAGCAAGTGATTCCGATTGGAGAAGTGTTCGGCACTGCAGGCTGACGTCATTGCGACGTCTGTCAATAGAAATTTAAAGCAGCAATGTCGGGTTAAGTGTTTAAACACTTAACCCTAGGGGTCCCCACATTGCCGCTTTAAATTTCTATTGACAGACGTCGCAATGACGTCAGCCTGCAGTGCCGAACACTTCTCCAATCGGAATCACTTGCTGTCAGCAGGGTGCTCCCATCGGAGATCTCCAGCGTCGGGTTGAAGGTAAGTCTGTTTATTTTCCAATCGTTTTTTCATAATTTCGGATTTTTCTTTGTAGGGCTTCTCCGTGTCGAAATAGTGGTAATCGTAAAATGATTACCACTGTAATTGCTGATTCTTTCAGCCCACCCATGCCTTATCATACATACCCATTAACTGAAGCTCAACAAACCCATTACTCCACACGGTGTACACATTTTGGAGACAATTATAAAAAATTCATTAGTGACCCTTTAACATGTATGTTGTCTCCTAGAGTGGCCAAACGCTAGTTGGCCACAGTGCAGTCCTGTGTACATGGTGCAAATTGTGTTGGAGTGGGCTCCACACACTGCAGCCCGGCACAATACAACATAGGCGTGTCCGGGCCCCCCAAGGCAAAGGGGTCCATGTACTTTGTACCCGACCAATTCTTCTTGGTGTCCCTTGTCTTCTGAATCAAACCCTCCCAAGTGACCAGGTGATAAGTAATGCCCTGATCTGCTGCTCCAACTCCCCCACAATTCCCATGGACAGAGAAATACACCACTCAGTTGAACCTTATATGCCTTTCAAAATTCAGTGCACCCCAAAATTACTACATATGTCCCTCTATTGCCTCCAACCAACAGCCAGGTTAATGTGGCCGTGTGTTGGGATTGCATGCTTTTAATTCCCAGAAGTACTGGATCTTGAGAATAGTACACATATTTTGACTTGTATAAGGCCCATACAATAACCATATTGTATTCATGATGAAACCTAATTCATACAACCAAGCAGAGTAAGCTATGACTGCCCCTTTCAAACAAATAGCCATCTCAATGCACGGTCCCACCAGACAGTCGTCTGTGTACAAAGCATCCTGGGGGTGCGGGCGTGGCTTGTTTTCCTCCATTTCCTGTTGCTCTGAGTCTCAGGACAGTGGTGGCAGCTGCAGGAAGTGCTGGTGACTGTGTGGCTGCAATGTCCACCCATCAGCAGGCTCTACATAGTGCGATGGAGCCTTGAGGGACAGGAGCTGCTGGTCATGGAGATCTCTGACATACACCGAGAACATGAGTCTGGTGAATCTCCATTCATAAAAAATATAAATAATAAACACAAACAATCACATCTGTGCACCATCTGTGATTAATAATGATACACACCAGATCTGCCGTCATGTCTGTCTTGTATTCTGCTTCAATCTCGGAAAATCCAAAAAAACATTATCTAGTACATATGTTTCAGTAAAGACTTAAATTATGGAATATCTGCCAATTAATGTAATCACCAGATGTCATTATATGTATCATTAACATAGGTATAATGAGTGGTTAGCTATAACGGAATGCAAAAACAACATGCAATTACATCACAAAACAAGCACAATGTTGAATAGTATTAAAGGGAATAGCCTTCAGTGTACAATGATACATGCAGTCATGCAAAGCAATAAATCGTTAACATTCTGGGCCTGATTTAAGTCTGAACGCAACTTGTACGCAACTTGATATTGAAAACAAGAGTTCGGAACTTGAGCGTAATTCCGTCCGTAGTCAAATCCAAGTGGATTCTGAGATGTGTTTGGATTTGAATCTGATTGATTGATTGATTGATTATACATAAATCAGAATGCTTTAATGCTTACTGTACATACAATGCATTTATATAGTCAATCTTCCTTGCAAACCCATGTTCTGCTCTAGTTAGTGGCACGCGTATGTGTAGTTTTTAATACAAAGACTATACCAAGTCAGTCATCGCTATCAGTCAGCACGTAACACTGCCCTGCAGCTGGTACAAGTGATAGGGTAACAGAGGGCAGGAATTGGCCCAAAGTAGCATAAACACAGAGATTGTTTATATTAAAGTAAAAGTATTGAGCTTACAAAGAGCTTAGTTAACTTGTAAGGGATTGGGTAGGTACTAGCTAATCAGTGTTAGAGTTCAGGGAGGAGCTTTGTGGGGGAAGGCTTATATGGGTTGCAAGTGGCAGTTAGATTTCTCTTGCCTTCTGGAAGGTTTCTGGTAAGTATAACCTGACTGAATGGTAAGTATTGGTGATAGTGATTTCACTGTGCTATTATTTCAATTCTTTCTATATTTTTTCTACAATCTGTTTATTTCGTCTTTTGCTATATTTATCCCTGTCATTTATTTCTTTAACTCATACTTTTACCTTGGTTCTATGGTTTGATTTTGCCTTACCCCTTTTTCTATTTTGCAATTTTTTCCATCTATTTACTTATTACTCTTAATTTCTTTCTCTGCTGTTGTTTATTTTGTTAATTTCACTTTCCTTCTATTCTCTGCAATAATTTTTGACTCTGTCTGGCAGCCTGTTAGCCCCATCCCCTTGTGATGGCATCTAATATGCTGTGGCCTAGGAGACCTCGAGTTCCCCCGCATCGCCTCATTGAGGATGCCCGCGATCCCCCATCTGTTGGTTCACACGAGTCCTTTCTGTGGACTCACCACTTGTGGTCCTCCTCACTCCCCCTGTTTGCTGAGAATCGGACAAATGAGGGGAGCCATCTGCGTGTGCCTGTCTCCGTAGTGCAATAGCGCATGTTTACATGCAGAAAATGGGCGATGCACATGCGCAGACCGTGCTAAAGTGAAAAGAGCGGTTAGAAAGTTATTTATTGGTCTAGGGGGTGGAGTGATTAGTTACCCTGAAATTAAGTCCAAATTCACTCAATTTTATAGGGCAGATGAGGTGCATTTGTCAGAGGTCGGTGTTGCATATTTTGTTGAGCAAATGTTTCGCTTGGGCTTTGAGAGGTCACTTTGGAGGTGCGCTTAGGTTCCTGGGGTGGGGGAACCTAGCTGTAGTGGAAAGCAGTCCAATCAGCGGTCATAATGACACATTCTGGTGGCGTGTTGGGCACTCTCCCCTAACAGGAATGTTCAATTAATTTACTACCCTCGGGGTAGTTGGGGGGCACCGCTTGGTCGGGCGGGCCTCAGCTGATTAGCCAAACGGGGTTGAGTTGGAGTCCACCGCCTAGAGGTGTCCAAAATTTTAATTCAGGAAGTTTAGGATTTATTGAATATGGCTTATTGGTCCTGCTATTTATTGGCCACCATTTTTTCTGATTAAATTTTATATTTTCAATAAAATTTTTGGGACCTTTCAAACGCCAAACAAGTGCCTTGTGTCTTTATTTTTTATGTTACAGCAAGTATTGGTAAGTGAAATATTGTAAAAGGTATAACTATCAACTGTTGGGTGGATTATAGCTGAAACAAGGCATACGTACGAGAAACTCAGTAGTTGGATTGGCCACATATGCTTCGGCGCGCCCTTGCTGTACATGGCCAATATTAATCCGTCCCCTTCCCTCCCCCAGTACACCTCTCAACGTGTAGGTAGTTATAAGTGTCATTTGCGCTCAGACATGAATTGCAAGCAAGTACGTTAATTGGCGTCAGATCCACTTCTGAGCATGCGCTGATCTATTTCACGCAACATGTGGCTCACAAACGGACTTACATACTAACATGAATCAGGCCCCCTGTGAACAATGAGATTATTTATAAGATTATTAGTAATACAAGATTTTAACAATCTGAACCCAAATACATGCCTCCCAAACCTTTTACATTGGGGGAATCGGGACATCATGCATGGGCAGCTGATTCTGAAGTGCTGGCCTCCCCTACCCTCATTCCCTAAAAAGCAGGGGATTGAAAGGCCGGCAATGAAGAGTCATTTATCAGCAGGACACACATAACTGCCCTGGAATCAGGGCAAATATCCTGATTCGCAGGACGACAATCAAGACTGTCCTGTCTTAATAAGGACCGGTAGAAGTATACAAATATCTAATAATACACACTTAGAACAGGTGGTACTTATTGGCATTCTGCGATGAATGATACCATAGGTGTGCAGCAGGAGGTCTCATAGATAAAGAATCACCTCAGGAGTTACCTTATATTCAGACAGAACGAGTCTTGAGATGTATATCTTCTTTATATAGTACTAAGTACCAGGATCAGTATAACAACAGCTTTCAGTAATAGCTTCTTAACATAACATATCAGTAACATGAGCTGCTCAGCTCACCTCCTTTTCCCGGAGAGTCTCTTCTAGAACACAAAGAGTTGAGACAGGAAAAATACAAACAAGTATATGCATATACAGCAGACAAACAATACACCTCTGTATGAATACAGCGCCATCTGCTGACCCTCCATGGTAACTACATGCATATAAATAAACCCATAGTCTGTTGTACATATTTCAACAGTACTGAGGCCTATTGAGCAATTGCGCCAATAACCAATGGTATACACTGGCAGTACCCATGATGCACTGCTTTCGACCACATAGGCAGCACCTAATACTTGGTGTATTGGTTAGATGAACAGTTATTTCCACTGGTATGCATAAAAGGGTCATGTGATACAACTTGCACACAGAAGAATAGTAATGTTAGGTATATTCCTGTAAAGTAATTCAGGTAATGAGAGGTGTTGTAATACATATAGGCATACTTGCCAACTTTTTGGAGTTGGCGCCCCGGAGCCTTCCTGCGGGGGGCGGGGCTCCAAAATTGACCTGCCCCCCCCGTGACATAATGATGCAAATGCTGCGATTCCCGGAGAATCGCGCATTTTGGCCCTAATTCTGCCCACTTCACTAGGAAGTGGGCAGATGCGTAAGAATGCCATACTCTCCCGGGAGTCCTTGAGACTCACCCGAAATGTGGGAGTCTCCCGGACATTCTGGGAGAGTTGGCAAGTATGCATATAGGTGCATATTTGCAATGCCTTGCTCCCCAGTAACACACAATAGCATGCAGACCATCGCATAATGAAAGCTGATGTGGATGGTGACAATTCTGCAGTATGTAATCTCTGGTTACACAAGTTAGTACAATTTGCCATGTTAACCATTCCAAGCTGCCGTGTCACTGTTATGTCTTGCATGCTTCCTTCTTTGGGCACCCAAAACAGACTGCTTGCTATAACTGAATCTATAATTCCTATACTCCATGTGATGTTGCCTTGCCTTAAAATATAAATATATGTTTAGAAATAAGTTTTATTTGCACTTGCAAATGTTCACTAGAACATATAGCTATGGTTTATTCTAATATTACAGGGTGGTAGATCACTGTAGAGGATGTGACCAAAGAGTAGATCCCATTGCTAAAAGTCTGGTCACTCCTGAACTAGACTAAAATGATAGTCACATAATAGCAATGAAAAAAAAAAAACACTATAGGAATAAGCTTATTGAATATCTGCCAATGTTTTACCCGGAAACCATGCTGTACTCATATTCACTCACACTTGTCTGTAAGCTGAATTAACTTGGATTGGACTCAATTACTGATGCTACAGTCAAGTTTGTCAGCGGCAGTAATTAACAATTTGCATGTTGTGAAATACATGGAGTTGTATGGAGTTAGCTATACTAGTGATTGTCACTTTATTCTGTGACAGTCTTTGGGTCTCAAGGGGAGTAAGGAGCAAAGCAAATAAAGGTTGCAAATTTGCACCTGGACAAATCATGTTGTAATGCAAGGGGGGGCTACCTACCTTTGAGAGTAGTACACAAATTCTGGGCAGCTTTATTTTTACACTGAAATTTAGAGTTGAGCTAGTGTGTGCCACCTCCCAACTCTAAATCTGATGCCCATTTTTACCTCCCGCAGTTCAACAAGGGTTTGCCAAGGTGCAAAGTTTTACCTTCAAGCTGGACTTACTCCTAACTTTAATTAAAGCCCAGAGTGTTGCAGTTTCCTGCATTACTGTCAGATCGCACTTGATTTTGCGACACCTCTTGATTTTATCACAAAACATGTGCAACATAAACATAATAGCAAATCACAAGTGATAAATAACATACTGTGACAGACAAAATACAGATGTGGTAAGAGCATGCAACACAAATCTCTAAAGACCTTCCATACATTAGTCACCAGAATGAGGGTCCTGCCTTACATTAGCCATTAGACTAGAGATCAGAGGTGGTACTACCATCGTTTCAGACAGTGCGATGGGGTCCAGAGGTGAGGGGTTACTCCTTGCAATGGCTGTAGTTCCACCCCTGTCTGCACCACTATTATTTGAGAGCAAGCGCAGTGAAACTGATACCAGGCTTCACTGTACATGCTGAGAAGAGCAGACGCGGGGAAGGTGGGAGGACGGACTTTAGCTATGGGGCCTGGTGATGCACTGTGTGGCCCCCCCTGCTGGAGATCCTGCCAATACCTAACCACCGGACTGAAAACCCTGCCATACACTAGCCACCAGATTGGAGATCATGACAGACAACAGTCAGCAGGTCGTAGGTCTGCCTTAAGCACTAGTCACCAGATTGAGAGCTGGTGATCCAGAATAAGCTCTGATTTCTAAACTAGTAGTTACCTCTGAGTAATTTATTTTAATCAGCAGAATGAGGGGTGGGACAGACGGGAGCAGTTTGCAGAGGGCGCCAAGACTTCTGATGGCGACCTTGTACGACCCACTAAGTCCCATTACTGTCAGCACAAAACAAGGCTGTTGCAGTGGGCTAAAGTACACATACACTGGACACTGGGGGATTCAAAAAACATAGGCTTGTCTGACAAATCCTAGTTGCACCATCTGTAGGATGAGATATAACAAACTAATTGAAGTAGACATTCACCATCAGATAATTTGCTACAACTGCTGGACACATTGGAGTTGACATGTTCCAGAATCCCTATGCTGCACTTTCGACAGCTTATTAAGTTCATGCCCCCACAAATTCAGACTGTTCTAAGGTCACTGTACAAAATATAACACATTTTTATATCCCAGCCAAATATAATTTTAATTAATGATAGGTTTGGTTCTGGTTGCCCTTTCTAGAATTACGCAACACGTTTTACCTTCCTTCCTGTCTGAACCTGGGTTGCAAAGTGTCTTCCTGATGATTATGTTACTGAGATAATCTGTCTGTAGTTCAGAGCAGCTGTTTGCTGTCCATTGCACCATTTCCCATAATGAACAATATTGGCTGGCAGTGTGCTCACTACCAACAGTGCTATTGAACTGCTGCTTGCTTCCTATTTATCCCGGTGACCCATTCTAATCATGAAATAAAGGATCATTTCCAGATTCTAAAAGACATTTCCTGGCTGTATCTATGCACACCCTTTTTCTAACTGATATGTTACATTGAAATCATATGTCCATATAAAAATGTTTATTATCTGTCGGTGTACTTAACTACTTAATGACCGTACGGTTATATATTTTTTTCTGACACATAAGGTGTTCTTTTGGCAGCATATTGAAATAAATATATTTTTATATTGATCTCCAGTAGCGCCACCTAATTGTCATCCCCAAAAAACATTATCTTACGCCTGTCTTACCCTTTTGATTATTGATGTTAAAATTATAGTTGGGTTATTTTTTCTCTCCCCTTATTAATCCTATTAATCTTATTTAAATTACCTAAAATTACTGTGTCACTGTACCTCACATATTGACAAGTGCCTTCTCCTGAACTACTTAGAAATCCCATCCTCCTTGACCCTGCTTAACTTCCGTTCACTCTTTATACTGGACGCTGCAGGACACCCCCTCATTCCTGGTACCAATGCTGTACCAAATACTTCTTGTTTGGACATCTCCCCACTGGGAGACCCGTCTCCCCTCTCTTTCTTTATCCCTTCCCTCATGGACTTCCAATGTCATATACCGTTCTGATCCTCCAACCACCATGACCTCACAATTGTATGTTCTAATGTCAACAGTCTTGCTTCTCCTACTAAAGGTAAGAAAGGTCTTCAAGACTTTAAACATCATCTTGAAGACACTTAAAAATTCCTCACCCTAAAATGAGCAGTGAAGCTTATCCCAGGCACACTATGCCTCAACTGACAGCAACCAAAGAGGCACAACTCTACCTATCCATAGCAAAACACCCTAGGTAGTTGATACTTCTCTAGCTGATCCCCAGGGAAGATACATTAACATCGTAGGAACTCTAGGACTTACCAAAATGATGCTAGCTGCAATGTACTCTCCGAACACAGGACAGAATGCATTCTTTATATATTTCTTCATCCAACTATCTAGTATTGTTCAGGGCCAAATCATAGAGGGGGGTAATTTTAAAACAACACTAAATCCTAGGTGTGACTGCTCTACCTCTTCCCTGCTGAGCCAACAACGTGAATCTAAAAAAATAGCTTCATTATTGAAATCATATTATTTATATGATGCTTTTATGATGCCTGGTGTACTTTACACCCATTGGCTTAGCAGTTCCCTCATTTCTCGGATCCACACAATCTGCACACTCAAATAAATCAGTGAGGGAAGCGGGATGCCAGAAATTAAGAGAGGCATTTGTTCTACCCCAAACCAGTTCCCTCCGGTGTCATTGCAATTATACTCTATTACACTCCTCCAGAGGTATGTCTGTTTTGGGAAAGGATGACCTAAGAAATGATGCTTTGGTCAGAGTAAACTTGTCATCGGGACTGCATTGCATTTGCGTGCTGTTGGGGCTTTTGCCAGTCATCTACTTTGCAGACTGTAACCTGCCATCTGCCAGACTCTGTTACCCCCTTGGTGATTGTATTTCCCACTGGGGTGTTCTCTTTATATTTCTTGAATTCTAATTGTACATTTAAATAAATTTCTTTAGATTTATATCTAATTCTAACAACCAAAAAACAACCAAAAAAATAGCTCTAGCTAAGTTTACCCCTTTATCATATTTGGACCCTATCTCGGTTTCAATAGAAGACTGGATGAAATCCTTCTCCTCAAACAAAAATATATAAACATAGTCTCTAACTCAATCCAGGATCACCCTCAGTCCTATGGGAACTTCACAAGATCATCAATCAGGACACATTCATCAACCTTTCCTCAGCTACGAAAAAAGCAGAAAAGAACACATCTTGCTGTATTAGAATCACAAATCGCTCTATCAAAGATATCCAAAATGCGAAACACACCTTAAAGTTATTGTACTCGGGAGCCAATTTAGTCAAATTCTATCTAAAAAAAAAGCAGCTTATGGCTCCAACAGAAATTGTATGAAAAGAGGACAAAGCTGATAGCAAAATGATATATGATCCTAAAAAGATTGCTGCTAAAATCACAGAATTCTTAGACACAATAAAATTACCTAAATTATCCTCCAAACATTCTTAAATAAGGAAATATGTGATGAGGAAATTAAACAAACCATTAAATAACAAATTAACAAAAAAATGCCTCAGCTACCACAAGAGCAGAAATTGTAGTAATTCTTAAACTGGGACGAGATCCTAACATTTGTTGCAGCTATAGACCCATCTCCTTGTTGAAAGGGGATCTCAAATTGTTTGCCAAAATTGTAGCCAATAAATTAAACAAAGTAATTACAACTCGTGTCCATTCAGACCAAGTGGAGTTCATCCCTGGTAGACAAGCCTCTGACAATACTGATAATACTAGACGTGTAATAGATCTCCTACATATTTCCTACATACGGGGGCTGGATGGCTTTACATGCACCAGACATTAGCAGCCATGGGCATGTGTCCTCAGAGGAGTGGCTGCTCTTCATTTTAATCCCACAGTTTCAGTCCTTACCAATAGCTTCAAATCTTCACCTTTTCAAATAAACAGTGGCACTAGACAGGGCTGAGCTCTCCCTTAATTTTTGTTTTAATGATAGAGCCATTAGCTATCAGACTTCTCCAACCCCCTAATATATCTGATATACAGGATGGCCCCTCAGAGTGCAACATCTCTCTATATGCAGACGGCATATTAATGTCTATCACCAGTCCACATATCTCCATCCAAACCTGCTATGAGAATTGTTCATCGTGGATCTCAACCTCCATCTTGATCAGTTACAACAATTAGAGGTTTGTACTACAAAAACTTAAATAGCTTACAAGAACATATAAACAACTGTACACAGGAACTCCCCTCTCTTCCCTTATTAGAGCCAATAAAATCAGATCTTGCCAGGTGGGATAAACTGTTAATATTGTGGATAGGTAATTACATCTTTAAAGATGAATACACTGCCGTGTCTCTTATTTCTTTTTTCAAATCCATCCTCTTAAAATTCCCGCTGGGACCTTCAGAATTCTCCAGCAAGTAGATACCAAATATAGATAGTCAGTGAGAATGCCTATCTGCATGGAATCTGTATGGAATCCTACCGTGTTTATTGGGCTTGACGCAACATCTGATTCCTCACTGACCCTGTGCGACTCTTTCCGTCACTCGAGGACATTCAGACAAGATTCCACATTCCCACCTCTTGTTTTTATCAATATTTGCAGCTTAGGCACTTTTACAGGTCTTTTCAATGTGCTCACCCTGTCTTACACTGATCTTCCTCTCTCGCAGAGATTCTCGCCTAGAAGATTCATATATACTTTTACTGTCTAGTGCTGAAATATAACTGTCCTTTGCATGAGCTTCAGTGGGATCAGCATATGGGAGAAGCTCTTGACCCTGAGGATTGTGAAAAATGATAATTAATCTCTCTAAATTCCCCAACTGCGTTAAGATTAGCGAATCCCTGCACATGGAATCCCTGGACAGAATACTATAGGCCCTCGCCTTCGCTACAAGATTAAATTGACCCTCTACAACTCTAATTCACGTATAATGGAAGTGACTCCTACCTTACCTATGTTGTTTCACTATTGACCCCCATTGTTATGAACCCTTCTCCCACATCCTACTAGTAGAGATGCACATTGTGGGCTTGATTCATCAAAGGGAGTGCAGTTTGCATTTCTTTTAAATTGGACAGAAATTGCAGCAGGTGAGACCGTATTCAATTACAATCGGACCTGAAGAAATGTTTTTAGTTGAATGCAGGTCTAAGTATTCTCTGCTTATACGGCACTTACCGCAACACACTGCAGGATATGCACATTCATCAACATCCTCATCATATTTTTATATAGTGTCACCGATTCCGTATCACTGTAAAGAAAACATTTGACACTCAATCAGTTCCTGTTCTAATGGAGCTTACAGTCTAAATTCCCTAACACACACACATACACAGACTAGATTTAATTTTCGTCAGCAGCCAATGAACCTCCTAGCAGTGCTTGAAGTTGGGCGGTATGTGCCGGTAAGCCACTTCATTTAAAGCCGCGCCAATGCTCTGCTACCCTTACAGTGCTTGTGAGCAGAATACTTGCTGTCAAAAGATCCTGTTCTTTGTGGGGTGGTGAGAGGGGATGCGGAGAGTAAGGGCGACGGAAAATCACAATGAATCAGGGTGCAGCATCTGCCCACCAGCTCATCAGCTCTTTTAGGCTGACAGAAAGAAAGAAGGAGCTGACAGCCAGCAGAGAAGCCCATCCACCAGACAACCAGCATGCCCATCAGGAAACCAGCTCAATCACAAGTCGACCAACCCTCCCACCAGGCAACCAGCCAGCCAATCCGCCCACCAGGCAACCAGCCAGCCAACCCACCCACCAGACAACCATCCAGGCAATCAGCACGCCTACCAGCTCACCAACCAGGCAATCAGCACGCCCACCAGCTGACCAAACCAAAAACCAGGCAACAGCCCGCCCACCAGATGACCAACCCACTCACCAGTTCGTCTATACCTTCGGGCTGACAGGAGGAAGAAGGAGCAGCATGGTTTGGGGAGAGTAGAGTTGTTGCCGTGAAGACGACCAGGCTGTACACGAATCAGTGCTGGTCGCAGAGGAGAGAGTATGGGGTCCTGAGGTGTGAGTATATATTGGTCTATACATACCATTTTATCTATCACTCCAAGGGTGCACAGGACTTGGGGTGGGGTGGGGGCAGCTAACATGTCAGCAGTGTAAATCTGTTCATCTCTTCAATTTGCTGGAGGTCTATTAGAGAATAACGATGGCCGTGGAAGAAAGCAATGCCAACCGTAATAGCAGCAAATGATCGCCCTGGAGTGAATTCATGGACATTTCTTATTTTGAAATTTTGAATCGATTGTAAAAATAAAGGTGGTGTTTCTTGTTAGTCAGTACGAGATATGAAGTAACATATACCCTCTTGTGGTAAAAAAAAAAAACATACTGTAATATAAAAGTAATATATTTTCTTGGCTAATTTGGAAAAAAAATACATTTCATGCTATAACACATTGAGTCTCCTTCAGGCTCTACAATGTATATCAATAAAACATAACAACAGATGCATCACTAAATGTAAATGATAATTAATTGGGCATCAAACACCAAGGACTGTATATGTTTTACACACATGATGGTGGCCACAGGGCGGATAGCCTTGCATTATTTAATATGTTTTAAATTATATTATATACTGTTAAAATACATCTGAAATTGATTTTGCACCATAAAAAGCCCCAGAAGTTCTTGAAGCCCCAGATGTTCATTTCAAATTTCCATACCAGTACCTCTAAATATCCACTTTAACCACAACCTACTAGTATGTTTATGGAGTGTGAGAGGAAACCCACGCAAACACGGGGAGAACATACAAACTCTACTCAGATAAGGCCATGGTCGGGAATTGAACTCATAACCCCAGTGCTGTGAGGCAGAAGTGCTAATCACTAAGCCACCATGCTGCCCAATGGTGATATGATGAAAGTGTACCTCTTGCCTGCACGCCATTGGCGGAAGCAATTTTTTTTGGCTACGCCCAAATTTAGTCTGTCAATTCACTAGTAACCAGTGACAAAACTGAGGAATGAAGGACAAAGTAAATCATTGATAAAGCTGCATAATTCTAAATATTGTTTCAGCATCTGTAATGGGCACTTTTATTATTAACAGTTAGATAACAATAAAATATTGCTTGTCAAAAGAATGAAATAGTGAATATGTATCAGTCACTTGTACACAGTGCAGGCAGCCATTTTGTGGACTCACACGCTGCAATTGATAGAACGATTATTGACTCAGCTAACATAATGGCGGCCTCTGTTTTGAATATGAATCTGGTAGACTTGAAAACATTTCTGCAGTACATATATAATATACAACTTAAAACAGACATAGCAATTGTTAGTGTGCTGTGCAAAGGTCCATGTATTATTTGTTATAAATGGTGTAACAAAGTCCAAGGGGTAAATGTATGAACATGCGGGTTCTTCAACACCCGCGTGTTCAGAGTGTTCTGCGATTAAATTTCAAGCAGCGCTGCATTGTAAAGGGAAACTTCCCTTTACAATGCAGCGCCGCTTTAAATTTAATCTTATGACAGTAGATGCAGCGTCTCCATTATCTGGTGTTTGCTGTGATTTAGAGGGCTTCTCTGGTGTGGACCTGCTCCTTTCCTTCTTCTCATTTACAGCAGTATCTGTGGGCTCGTACTTCAGTTCAACCTTGGACTCTTCAAGTGGAACAACTTCCTCTTTCTCTCTTTCCTTTTTCATGTTCTCTTCAGAATGAGCCTTCAACTTCTTCAAAGTATCTGCAAGGATGCTACTCAGTTCCTCTGGTGGCTGCATCCATGGCCTCCTTACATATTGCAATAACTTTATCCAGATGCCCATGCCGCTGCTCAAGACGTGCTAGACGCTCCCAGTATCTGTAGAGCTTCCTTGTTTCAGGAGCATTCTGGATCTGTTCCTCGAGTATAGAAAGGACTTCTTCCTTAGGACAACCCTCATTAATTCATTTCTGACAATCTCCAAAGATTTGCAGAACTCTTAATGGGAACACCTCCTGCTCACCATGGGTCTGAATCATTAAGGAAAGTTAAGTAAAAAAAATTGAGTACGTTTTCCTTCTCAAGTTTTCTGGACAAAACCATGTTCCAATGCAAAGGGTGTAAACGGGCGGGGCTTGGCAAATCACATCATTTTGCGGCTAAGATGTCACAAGATTTGCGTCATTAAGCCTCGCCCCCTCACTTATCTATTGTGGGGACTAGAACCGGGAGGTTGCCCTGCTCTCCCGCTAGCCCGGGAGGTCTCCCAGAAATGCGGGGGTCTCCTGGACGTTCCGGGGGAGTAGGCAACTATGCGTTAAAGAAAAGCGGCTAATGAATCCCTAGAAACTGAAGTGTCTTTTACATTTCTGTCTCCATTACTGAAGTCATGTTGTCTTACCTGTCAGTCTTTGATTAAATCTTGGTCTCCATAAAAATGGCCACCTCCATAGTCATCAATACATGGACATAGGACACCATTTCTGAACTGTGTCATCATGCCACAGATGGCGAAGCCAACCACGTCTTGTACTGGCTCAGCATCAGGGAGAATGCCAGACTCTTCAGGGAGTGAGGGAGATCTAAATTGATAACTTAGATGCGCTCTAGACACATGTATACCAACAATGTTTTAAATCAGTAATACATTTCACCATTTCAGTACAAAAAATAAATATTCCTTATAATATTGTCCTTTTTAAGATATCCATTATGTTTTACTAGAAATGTTTAGTAAGGACATCTAATGTTTATGCTGCTCAGGATACATGAAATTGGCTATTTGCATTCCTAACATTTCTCTTGCTACATAATGTAAGAGAAATGCATTACATATTGCAGACCATATTTAATCCTTGTTTATTTTGAAAGTCATGTGTTTTACCTCCTTTGAGGACTTTTGTTTCTTAAAAGAAAACGTGACTAGCTGACAACTTACTTTATATCCACTATTTCCCTTGCTGACAACAATTGGAATGCAGTCACATCTTCGGCAGGTAAACTGTTTGGTTCTACAGTTATATCCTCTAGGCAATTAGCCAGTGACTTCCTAATGGCCATGGAGACAATGTATGATGTAGCAATTCAGGACGACTAACCAGTGGGCTGATGGTGGAATACAGGCTAGTTGATGGAGTCTCTGTTTCCATGAATGCAGTTCTATGTAAAATTTGCAAATTGCACCAACAAAATCACATTTTTCCTTTGAAGCATTTGTACACAGCAGTCATAAGGAAAACAGGTGAGAATAATTTCAGCATTTGTATGTGATGTTACTGCCTCTTTGCATGACCTAGTGTAATGATTAGCAGGGAACTGTCGATCAACAACAAAAGGGCAGCGGAATCCTACAGTAGGGATCGGTATAGACAGGATGGGTTCCAGGGGAGAGCTGGCAAATTTTAGCCCGGGGGGCAAGACTCGACTCAGAAGCCTATTTTTAAGGAAGTAAGGTGGCCCAGTGACACAGCCCAAGGTAGCCCATTATGGGACCATCCCTGGGGGGGCACATGCCTCCCTGCCCCCCAGCCCAGCCTGCCCCTGATGGGTAGGTTGGGAATGTATTCCAATGATAGACATCTATAAACTGATAGAAACAAATGAGAGGGGTAAATGAAAGGATAGTCAGATTCTAGTGTCCGAGGAGACAGCGATATTAATAAAGGTCAAATCAAACGGTTAGTCAGGGGTCCATGATCAACAGTAGGAGTTGAAATGTACAAGTTTACGGCACAGACACAACAGACAAGACAGTAGCAGGATAGACAGCTGGAAGAGGACGGACCTGTCACCCAAATCGGACAGTGTGCTCTTATGCAAAAGCAGCCACCTTGTCCCTTATGTCTGGCCTCAGGTACTAGGACGTCCCCAAGGCCCTGGTTAGGCTTGAGGAATGCCAGAACTACAGCAGGGAAAACAGAAGGCGATAGGACTAGGGAAAGCATATGGGGAAGGGAGCGGCAAAGACAGGTCAGGACAGGAACAGGAAAACCAGGATACACAAAGCTAAGGGCAAGAATTGAGACAGGACCAGGACAAGAACTAAGACGACCAGGATTCAGCGAAAAACACAATACATATACAGGGCTGGGTACTGGGAAAAATCACAAAATGAACCAGCTTATATAGGCCTGTCGATCGCTGGGCATTCATTGCAGCTAGGCTACATAAGGTGAGGAAGACAGATCATAAGGACGAGCCAGTGAACACAGTAGAACATAGCCGCTTGCCACAGCTCCTGCTACAATAGCATAGATTATAAGGAGCAGGGCCTGAATCATAGATGTCCTGGGTTGAAAATCCCTGGGCCTCAGCGCCTGTGTTCAAAGCCGGAGAACTGTCAGTTTTCACCCAAATTCTAAAACAATGTCCAAACCAATTTGTCCCTCTCTAGTAGGGAACACTAATTTGTATAAGAAATGCACCAAACAGCAAAATTTCTCATCTAGAGATTACTTTTACCTTCTAGTGCAAATGTGCAAATGATGTAACCCATAACCACCAATTAGTTTTGATCAAACTAGTGCAAGTTAGACACTGAAAGCAAATATCTAATTGGTTACTGGGAGATTTTGCACATTGCTCATAAATAACAGCTAAGGTATTTTTAAAACTGCGCTTTTAACTGAATACATAGTAAAGTGTATTTACATTTAGCTTTACGTAACATGTATAAAAACACTCAAGAAAACATCTATAACTTTCACAAATAAATATTTCCTACACAACAACATAATTTGAGATATTTTGTATTGTATGCTGGCTAAAATTTCTGTACTGATCCATTTGTGGCTCTAAAGGGTATATTTACTAAACTGCGGGTTTGAAAAGTAGAGATGTTGCCTATAGCAACCAATCAGATTCTAGCTGTCGTTTTGTAGAATGTACTAAATAAATGATAACTAGAATCTGATTGGTTGCTATAGGCAACATCTCCACTTTTTCAAACTCACAGTTTAGTAAATATACCCCTAAGTTTCTTTACGTATTGTTACTTATTAACATCAGTCCTCCTTTTGTCATAATTTGCTCACGCTGCGTTACAGATGGAATGACAACTTTTCTTAAAACTGTGCAAACATGGGGATCACTGATCCCAATTCCTGCACACTCCTGTTTGTTCACACAGCCGACCGTATAACCGCAGGTCGGTCTAGTACACCAGGAAATCACCTATACCCTGCCATTTATCTACACTGATGTTCATGTGAAGAAGGCAGGAACCAGGATCAATAATCGCAATGTATTGCCCATGTCCAGTAGCAGATTCTAAAAGAGAGTGTTTCCCAGGCAAGTAAGGAGATCCTGGTCTATCCCATTCATACTTAAGTAAGTCTTTGATAAAATATAAAGTAAGCTTGTGGTTTCCTGTGTATTCTTGGAAATAGCACTTGGGTGAAGGACTTGCTGTGCATTATGAAAATTTTAACACATAGTAATTTTGATCCAACGCTGCCCACGGTTCCCTTTGGAAGGTAATGTGACCAAATGCTGGCAAGACGCTTATGTCAACGATCCCTTGCAACAGGAAGTTTTGTTGACAGGACAGGAAGATTGTTATGTACAAAAAAACCCGCTCCATCCGCAGTACACAGACGTTCTCAAATATCTCCAGCCTTACAGAACGTGACTATTACAAATGCTGGCTACATGTAAAGTAAATTTCACCTTCATTCTAGGAGTATTCTGTTATTCAATCAAGTCTTTCCATAATACAACAGAACCACTATAGTGGATATTTCCATTAGACAACTGTGTTATTAGAGTGTTCTTTAGGTTGGGACATTATTAACAATCAGGATATTCCTAAGTCCCAGTGACACATATCACAGTCATTAACAAAATTAGCTTCAACACGAAAATCAATATGAATGGTTGTTAATGGCCCAGAATTCCTAATGGCCTGGCTCCAGCTCTTACACGTTAACCAAGGGAAGCGACTGTGATTTTAACTCAATTTTAGACTGGAGATCTTTATTCTCCATAATCGCTTCCTTCCATCACACTTCTGGGCTGACGGAAGACACGCGGGGATGATTTCCAGGATTGTGGTGTGTGATCTGCAGCAATGTGACTCTTCAATCAACTGATAAAATGTAAGAGACAAAGAACAGACTGCAGAGCTTCAAGCTGTTCATGTAAATCATATTATAACTATTCACCAGCATACATGAAGCAACAGTGAAGCTACATTTTTTAATATGAATGATGATTTTGCTGGACGCTAACTTTAACCTCTTGCTGACCACCTATTGTCTATTTACATTGGCACGGTCCACACGTGAGCCAATATAGGTAAATGGTACCAGTTCCTGCACACTACACCATTAATACCTCCTGGGCTGTCAGGTTAGGGAGGTTGCTAGGAAACCTGGTGAAGTGACATCACTCAGATTCCTTTAGATTCTGTTAGTAGTACCGGGGCAGGGGAAAACACAGGATTTGCAGAGGGGGGTTTCCACACCACGCCAACAGTGGGCGTGACCAGTATGCATGGGGGTGTGGCTATAATTTTAGAGAGTGCTTGGCTGCTCTCCAACTCTCTCTATCCCCATAATATACACGGGCAATGCTGCGCGCACTACTGTTAAGTGCATGCAGCCCTCTCTTTTTGAGCAGAGCTGTGTGAAGTGGGGGCAGGGTCCAGCCACCTCAATTATACAGTGCCCCCGGCTTGGAGGGGGGTTTCCAGCCACTAGGAACCCCCCCCCCCCTCGGTTTGCCATTGCGGGGAGGAGCTTCAAGTAAGGTCTCCCCTAACACTAACATTATTAGATCCAGTGTAACCTTGATCTATTGCTGTTTAGATGGACATTTTCTATTAGATCTTAAGTAGGTCTAGTAGTGTTATTTGCATTGGGGGTGCAACAGATCATCTCCTCGCTGTAAAGGTTCTCATAAAAATTATTTTAATTTTTTTTAGAGGAATGAAAACGATTAATAAATAAACAGAAAAAATGTGGAATTGTCTCACAGAATGAGGTCACCCCAAAAGTCTCCAAATGGTGCTAGCCCCCTAACATTGGTCTTCCTGCCTGTGGCACTCTTTATATTCCCCACCCTAAGGGTTTGTGCACATGTGCAATGGCAGCAAGACTTGAGTGTGGAAAAAGCCTTTAAAACAAAAACAAAATCTATCTTTATCCTTGGACCATATAACAGTGTCAGTGCTTATATAAAGCACACATACTTAGTGTTCCTACACACGGGAGAACTAGCTGATTCAATTTTGGGGAAAAGATCTGGGGTGACACTGATAGCATAAAAGTAACTAGGAGAAGAATTATGGCAACTTATTCTTTTCAGTTTTTTCAACTTTTTGCCTATATAATGCCAATAAAATTAAAATGTATTTATTTCACTATGTGGTTAGAGAGACCCATTGTTGCAAATTAAATAAATAAAAAAAATCCCCTTGGATAGACTAAGAAATAGTTATTTCTAGTGAAAATGACACATTGCCAAAAAAAAACACTCAATGATCTGCTCAAGAATTCAAGAAAAGCATCCGGGGCCTGATTCATAAAGGATCTTAACTTAAGAAACTTCATATTTAAGTCTCCTGGACAAAACCATGTTACAATGCAAGGGGTGCAAATTAGTATTCTGTTTTGCACATAAGTTAAATACTGACTGTTTTTTCATGTAGAATACAAATATCAACTTTAAATGTCAGTGTACAAATAAGCTATAAAGTATTTGTGTGCTACATGGAAAAACAGTCAGTATTTGCAAAACAGAAAACTAATTTGCACCCCTTGCATTGTAACATGGTTTTGTCCAGGAGACTGAAATAAGAAGTTTCTTAAGTTAAGATCCTTAATGACTCAGGCCCCCAGTCATTAGGTGGTTAATGTGCAACTATCACCGTCACACAGTGGATGCAGCCAGTTTGTGGCCTCGCCCAATATTCAATAGTCTCAGAGTGCCTCAGTGAAGTAATTAGTGCCTAATGAATACGGTTTCCTAAGCCCATAAAATGCTGCCATCACTGGGTGTAAACAGTGGATCATTTTGCAGTATATAACAGAGAATTTGTATGCAGAATATAATATTTATTACCCATTTTAATAATGTTGATATATTTTGGGTATGTGCATATGGTGATCCAGCCCTCATTGCCGACTGCAATCTGTTCAATTGCAATTGGAGGGAACTAAATGCAGCTGAAATACCACTTTACAAGAAACCATTGTTTCCTATGAGGATTACAAGGGATGTTTTCAGTGCAGAATGAATTCTCAAAGGAGCAGAGATTAAAAAAATGCTGCAAGCTGAGCTATACGCTCCATTGAGCGTTCACCCTGAGTTACCCCAAAGAGGTCATAAGAATGAATCAGTGATCCCTATTTATAATACATTTAAGATTCATTTTGATCTGATCAACGGCTGGTGAACGGGAAGCAGGTCAAACCAAATTGGCAATGCAGGCAAGATACCTCTGTGCACATACCCTACTGAGGTTAGTATATAATAATATGGTCCATAAGCAGTTCAAGTGATAATCATCATCATTTATTTATATAGCGCCACTGATTCCGCAGCGCTGTACAGAGAACTCACTCACATCAGTCCCTGCCCCATTGGAGCTTACAGTCTAAATTCCCTAACACACACACACAGACACAGACAGAGAGAGAGGTGTGAAAATGTATACTCTTTATTAACAGTAACTACTGAAGTCATGGCTTATAGTCTGTGAGCTCGGCTGTCATGATTCCTCTGCTCATTTACAAATCTTGTGTCTAGTGAATAATGCACCACAAATATAAATTATTACAGAGATTTTCCTGTAGCTTTGTGCATTTATATCATCCTAGAACTCCTCACTGACTTCTAGTATCCTTATAATTTACGGTAGAGGATACCTTATGCCAGGCCTGGCCAACCTGTGACTCTCCAGGTGTTGTGAAACTACAAGCCCCAGTATGCTTTGCCAGTAGATAGCCAGCCGATAACCGTCAGGGCATGCTGGGACTTGTAGTTTCACAGAACTTAAAGAGCCACAGGTTGGCATGACCTGTCTTTTCCTATATCTCTTGCATACAATCAGGGATGGAAATTGTAAAGCGCTACTGAATTTGCTGGCACTATATAAATAAATGGTGATGTTGATGATGATGATGAAAGGCCATACCATTTTTTTGGGGGGGGGGGTTAAGTCTGTCTCTCCATGGCCCTGCTCTACTCGCCTGAGCCTTCATATGTGCAATGAACCCCTCTTTCAAAATCACACTCAGATATGGTGGAACTGTCATCATTGCAGGGAGTGGCTAGAGGCACCTCCTAAACCTTTGGCATAGTGGCCTACTCCCGAATTTTTGGGAGTTCTCCCGGACTCCCGAGAGAACAGGCAAAAATCCTGGATCCAGCTGTCGCCGTTGTTGAAGATGGTGGGGGTGGGGCTAAATGCAGCCTCGTGGCCCCATCCCCTGCTGCGATTGGCTAAAATTGCCTGAGATTGACAGGGGTGGGGCCTAACTGCGCACCGCGAGTGGCCATTCCCCCCTCGGCGGACCCCCTCCCAGACAGCTGCCTTCAAAAGTAGGCAAGTATGACCTTTGGGCCCCTACACCTCTGTACCCCTTGCAACAGAGCCTTTTGCCATTCGACTAAATTCCAAAAGGCTCGTCTTTGACTAAACCAGTGTTGGCTAACCTGTGACACTCCAGGTGTTGTGAAACTACAAGTCCCAGCATGCTTTGCCAATATATATAACAGCTAATTGCTGGAAGGGTATGCTGGGACTTGTAGTTTCACAACACCTGGAATGTCACAGGTTAGCCAACACTGGGCTAAACCCTGATCTTCCTGCACTTTAGTGTGCATGATACAGAGTAATCGCCTCCACTCGGCTACTATTTTTTTTTCAAATGTTTTATTCAAGTTTCTCATTTTCCAAGATAAATTCACCGGGACAGGTTGGGATAAGCATTTTACTAACTTAATGGAGAAAAACATATTCTAAACTGTCATTTTTTAAATTGAATTTATAAAACCTTCAATCCATTGTGTAAGATACTCAGGATTGTGATTGTGCTCATCAAACTGACACAACTCCGAGGGCCGGTGCCCTTACTGGTGAGTTAAACTGTTCTGTCAATACAACGGTAACGATGTGCCTCCTCTCATATACTCACACTTTGATCAGCAGCTGCAGAAAAAGGTGGCTGTTCTCAAGTAATAGAACACTCGCTATATCAAATCAATGCGAACATAAAAATAAATATTCTGGAAAAAAAAAAAAAAGATAGTTATCTCTTTACTGTCACTTATAAATTAGTCATGTTTCTTATGTTAACGGAAGTTCGTTTTCCTGTAAGTGGAATAATATTGGATTTCTCAGTTCACCACTGGGATTGTGGGATAAACTCGGAGGTCCAGGTTCACTGAATGTAAAAGTAGCGCTGAGTATCCCACTTAACAATTTATAGACGATTAGTGCATAGAAGTCTCTATTTATGCAGCACAACAATATACAGCAAAGCTACCAAGAGTCCAGGGAGTCACTACTACACATGATCTAGGAAGTATTCTCCAGTCTTACTCTACAGTACCAGATGCACTACTGACCCATACCATCTTATAACCAGTGTGGGTCTTGTGTAGAGTCAGACGCAACTTCCACCAAGCGTAAGTGCAAATTGCATCCCGTAATATACTTAAGATTCCGAGTCGCACCTATCATGAGATGCATGCAACTCGGAATGGTACACAAGTTGCACACACTTAGTAAGACACACCTCTGCGCCTGATCACTTTCATTTATCAGTGGCAGCAGCCCGGTGAGGCAGATAAATAAATAATAATTAAAAACAAACAACGTTGCCCACCCCGAACAGGTTAGCCAGCCTAGGCTGAAAAGCACTAGGGCTCTTCCCACATCCCTGGGGCAATGAATGTGGGGTAATTATAAATAAAGGAATAAATCCATTTTGTCCGTGGTGCACTACAGATCCCAGCATGCTCAGGCTGCCATTAAATGTTTGGGCATGCTGGCGCTTGCAGTACTAGCGAAATAAAGAGGGCTAATGAGGGTAGTGTAGAGTTGATTTTATTTCAAATAAAACGATTTTTATACCTCTGTGTGTTTTTTACTGATGTTTCCCTGGTGCACTACAGGTCCCAGCGGGCGCTGGGTGCCAGTGCATGCTGGCATTTATGGTTCCCCCCGTGCCAGCATGCCCTGACAACCATGGGTATGCTGGTGCTTATAATACTACAAATGCCAGCATGCTCAAACGCTTAATGGCAGTCTGGGCATGCTGCAGCCTGTAGTGCACCACAGACAAAATTAATTTATATATTTATTTCATTACTATTACGTCACACCCACCAAGGGGTGCAAGCTATTTTATTTTTAAATTAATTTATTATTTTCTTATTTATTTACTACAGCGAGATCCATGCTGATAGTCATCACATCAGCATGGATCCTACAGCAGGGGGGAGCACTGGCAGTAGATACGTCTCCTAGAGGGTGTAGCTACTTCTCCCACAGCATAGCGCGTAACAGCACCTTGGTAGGTGAAGACTTCTGGCAGACAGGTTATATGATCAATACCTCTGCACTACCTGAAAAGACCTGCACATACAGCAAGTCAATTATGATTGGGCAGGAAAAGTTCCCTTTAAAACCGAAGAACTAGTCACATGCAGATTTTAGGCTATTCTTGAATTCAAATGTATGAGCCAAAAGTATATGAATATTTTTATGGGTTAGTAGAGGCAGGAAAATGTTTTACAGACTGGTGGAAGATAATAGGTCAGAAAAACCCTACTGTATACTATGCAATGAAAGGGTTGGTCTCATTGTAGAACAGACATGCTATGCTTCAGGCTGTAAGTGCAGTATATTCTGGCAGCAATGTATTCTAACGTTGTTGTATCAAGACTCTGACTTCTAGGGACCAAAGTGTAATGGTAAAGTCGTGTCACCCCGGATCTCTAGAACACAGAGACCTGGCTCCAGGACAGTGGCACATATGATGTAGGAAGTCCCTAAAATAGAACTATAAATATTTATAGCAGAGATAGGCACCCAGATGTTGTGGAGCTGCAAATCACATCTTTGCTGGGACTTGTAGTTGCAAAAATGATGTGATGTCCTGCTGGGGCGTGTAGAGCTGGAAAGCCAGGGGTTACCCAAACTAGATCATGTACCATCCCCATTGTACTAACGTGCCCGTGCTTGCAGGATGGTGCAGGGTGAGATGCAATAAGTCTGAGCACTGTGAGAGGTACATGGTCCCTATGTCAGTCCAGTGACAGCGCAGCTGCTCCAGTCAGGGGTTACCCGTCACAAACTAGATCATGTGCCAT